>NW_005054299.1:14233165-14285142 GCF_000277835.1 Geospiza fortis | reverse complement strand
GGGGGTCAGCGCGGCGCCCCTCGGCAGCGAGATCGCAGCGCTATATATTGTAGTTTAAATGCAAATGATCGTGATGTAACGAGCACTACCGGGCTTATAGGCTGCGGGGTTGCTTTGTATGGGCACCGCTTCTTAGTTTACTTCTGTATGGGAATCCAAGAGGAGTGAAATAGCCAGGACTGTTTCACGTTCTCCCATGATACGTTGATTAAGTGTTAAAAAAAAGAGAAATCTTATTTTCCTGCGGGTGGAAAGGATAAACAATTTAATCTCTCTTGACCTTTATTCTAGTTTTGCTTTTTTCTTTGATGTAGTTATTAGTTGAATGGCTCCTTGTATATATCTACATCATCTCATAAATTTTATGGAAATGTGTCCCAGTTTCTGTTTAAGGGTTTTATTACAAAAATTATGATGTGTCTGATACCTGCACTGCCAACTTTTTTCAGTACTGAAGAAACATAGAGCAGTCTCTCCTGCTAGTGTTTGTTTAGATCTTGGTAAAACTTTGCTAAACATGGTTCCCGGCATCTTGCACGTAGAGGGCTTTACTTCTCAAGGCGAGAAGCATGCAGATAAGTAGACCTTAACTTATGACAAGTAACATTTTAAACATGATCTCCTGTTTCTGCCGGCTGATCTATAGGCAAGATCTGCTTGTTTACAGGAATATGGAAAGAGAGTACATGAGGCAGAGAAGGAAGCTTATTTTGGCTTTCTAAGTAAGTGTACTACTTAAGTTTGTAGGACTATTTCATTTTGCTGTTTTGATTTTTATTTTTATTTTGATAGGAGCCTATAAGTGAACCCCAATATCTTTAATTGGATTGGATTACTAATTATAGTCCATGTGGATATATTTTGGTTGGATGCAGCCAGTAAGTCAAGTTCAAATAAGGGCCAAAGAAAAACCTCAGAGATAAGACATCTCTGTTTCCTAGAAGGCTATGTGTATTGTTTGAATAACTTTTTTTAGTCTGATGTGAGTGCATGGTATGTGTGTAAACACAGAAAATATTAACAAGACTGTCTTGTTTTAGACAGTTTATTCTGTGCTGCATTGCTCTAACCAGGTTTGAATGGATTCAGTAATCTCCTTGGTTTCATAAATAGGTTCACAGGTAGTATTTCAGTGCTCTACTCCTTCATTTGTTCTACAATTTGGGGGCAGCTTATGTGTTTTTGAGCAAAATGCTGCTATTCTAGGGGAAGTAGGTGAGAACTGGGACAGTTTCTAGTTTTAACTTTGCCCCAGTTGAAATAGATACAATTATAAGGATTGGATAGCATTGTTATTTACTAGAAATTGTTGTCTGTTTGACATTGGAACAAATGCTTTGTGGAAGGGAAAACACTCTGATGTGTTCTTTTAAGTCTGTCTCAGAACCACTTAGTAGGACTTTGCAGTTGTTTGTAATCCAAGCTTCTGTTTGCAAGACGCTGACCAGAAACTGTATCTTGACTTCCTAGTGCATTTTGCAACAGCATATATCTGAAGTTTCTATTATAACAAAAAGATCCTTCAGACTCCTTGGAATTTGCCTAACACCCAGTGATTGTGTGCTCTTTCACTTTCTGGGTGCACGTTTTCCCAGTTTAAAGAGACCTACTGAATAATAAATTCTATGCCCAAGAAGTATTATTTGCTAAATGGCTTCAAAGCACTCAATTGTTTTGGAAATTATGACCCATTACTGGAGTGGATTGTGTTAAAATGCGTTTGAAGTTTCTGTGCTGTTCTGAGAATGAAGATGATACAGTTTCTTGTAACTTTGTGCTCACAGTTTCACTTTGTGCTGTTGATGCAACAGGTGATGTGGACTTGGCAACATGGTAGCCTAGCTTTCCTTCAGTTTTGAAACAGAGACCCAGTATTTGGCAGCTTTCATGGCTTGGGCATGCTGCTTACTTTAGTCCACACTGGAGAGGGCAAGAGCATGGACATACACTGACTGAAAACTTCATGTGCCATACTTCCATTTTGACATGGATAATGCATAAATGAATTGATTTCCTGAAAGTAACACAATTGTGTGAAATTGTGTGAAAGTGACACACCATGCTGTAACAGCATGTTTTGTAGGGGGTTTGGTCATGTATATAACAAAAGTCTTCTGTTCGCTTATTTCCAACTAATAAAATAAACATTCTGTTCAAAATGTGCAATACTCCCCTTGTGAACTACAGTAGCAATTCAAAAAGAGGGAATAGTTAAATGTGATCATTTATGAGCTTTGTTTAAGTTAAAAGGTTGCTTTTATTTCCAGTATTTGTATGAACTTTACAACCCACTCCTTTTTGAAGTACTGTCTTTTATAAGAAAAATTGCCAACTTAAGTGCCCTTTCAAATGATTCTAGAGTATTAGATCAATTTTTGTGCTATCTCAGATTGTCATTCTGTTAGGATAGGCCCAATAAGAATACCATGGAAGAGGCAGGAGGTGCTTTCTAGCACAACATGTAGCTCAGGAAGTTTTGCATTGCTTGTGAGGAAAGGTGTGGTTTCAGCGAGAAACTTGCTTGCCGACCAACGTGTTTTCTTTTTGCTGTACGGAAGAAACTTCCCCAGGATCACAGGGTCTTCTTGGTAAATAAATGTGTTGCACAAGTTACTCTTCTTGGCAACAAGTTGTTGTGGTATAGAAAAGATTACTTTCTAAAGATAAGTTACACAATAGCTGGAAAAGCTGATTCAAGCTGTTTAAAAATTAATGTTAAAGACTAAGAAACAACAAAAACAACAAAAACACCAGAAACAAACACCAAAAGCCCCCCAAAATCCCAACCCAACCCAAAACCTACCAGCAAATACTAAAACATTGAATGTGAAAGTTAACTTTTTGGTTTTTTTTTTCTTAGCATAAAATTAATCTTTAAAGTTTTGGTTTATACATTTATCTTAGGTAATTGTATGAACAACATTCTGGACTCCCTGTAAGAGTTTATAAGTGAAACTTATTTAGGCAAATCACTAGTATGTCCTAATAGAAAAACTGCAAAAAAAAAAATCCAAGGGTATTGTAGGTGATTAGTTGGTGTTTTATCCTTGTTCCATGACTTTAGGTCAGTAAGTATGGGCATTTATGATGCATGCCAAGGATTCAAAACAGATTGCTTTTTCCTTTATTAATTAAAGATATTGTTCAGGTGTAGTTGGAAGATGTAGCAAAGTTAATACTCCCCAAAAATCCCCGAAGACTTAATAACATTAAATGTTTCAGTCAAGGAGAGTAAGCATATTGGGCTTTTGTATGTGAAGGTGCTTACTTTTGCTCAATTTAAATGGTTCTTTGATTTTTGATGCTGTTTGTGTCAACACTTATTATGCTTAGCATAAATAATATATGTTGAAGCCATCTTGACCAATCTTCTTCTTCCACATATTTCTATGTGAGTGTCTGAGTGTGAGTCATACTAATCAAAAATAGCACTAAGAACACATTGTTGCCCTGTGATTTTTTTTCCTCTGTAATATCCTCACTAAATAACAGTAGTGATTTTAAAATTATCTTTAAGAATTCAACTGGGACCTCAATATTTCGTGTGCATGTCTGAATGACTTGACAGCATGGTTTGTCAAACTTTCCTGCATTGTCCACGTGACAAAGTTGTTTGAATGTCTCCTAAAGTAGGAGCAGACCCTGCTTCAGCTTTAAATCAATGAAGATCTTACCACTGCCTTTTTGTAGGTGTGGAATGTCAGTGCCTAACAGTCAACAGCTTCTTTTACAGCTGGTTTAACACCACAGAATTAATGCAGTGGTTGTCGGTTGAGTCTCAGCAATCCTGCAAAAAGTTTCTACCAACACACATTTATTTTTCCCCTAAGTATTCATTGTGTTTCTTGAGATATGTAATTGTTGCAGCTTGCCTCATGAGCTTTTATTGTAATTATTATGTCCTTCTTAAATGTGTTGATACACTTTGAGACAGAGAATTAAGGTTGTACACGTGAGTTTCATGTAACATTTTCATATAACATTTGCCAAAGACCTTCAGCTAGTGAGCTCTGCAGCTCTGTGTAAGTTAGGGTTGTAGAGAACTCCTCTGTCCTTAGGAAATCCAGGTCTCAGGCTGGTGAGAATAATGCATTTTGAGTGTGAACAGGAAGATCCAAAGGTTTTAGGTTACAAGTTGATTATGTTCCAGTCATGTTGCAGTGTCAGGATTTGACAGTAAGTTCAGCAGTGTTTGGTGCTCTGTAGAAAGGAATCACAAAGTTCATTCCTATTACAAGACAATTCAGAATTTGATTTGTTCAATGTAGACATAGCAAATAAAACCTGCTGTGTAAAAGTTTAAAAGAAAGCTATTTGTATGCATGTCACTGAACTTTTCTCATCTTTTATATTAATTGTTTGAGAACCCTTTCTTTTTCTCAGTACTTTCTTGTTACTCATGAGTAGTTCGTGTATTTCTGGTTTTTATTCAGTGCTGTGCTTGCTCTTTTATGCACAATACAGAGTTGTGCTGCAGAAAAGTTACCATCACAGAAACAATTAAATACATGAGTTTAATGAAACTTTGATTTGTCTCTCTTGAAAGGTATCTTTTAAAATCTCTGCTAGAATGACTAGGAATTTCCAGATTCTTTGAACTTTTGAAAATTAGGTTAGTTTTTTTCCCCTGAGTCTGCTAGACATAGAGAAGTAATTTTAGTTTGTTTTAAAGATATGGAAGTTATGTTTATTTTTTTCTTCATTGTTTGACTATTTTCTAAACTATATTTTTAAAGAGCAAAGGAACTTTGTCTCTAAAAGGCAAGGATTAGTATTCCTACATTAATCCATGGCAAATTAAACTTATTACATATGTTTTGAAGGATTGAGTGAAGTAACATTGTCATAGTTGTGATACTCAGCCTAGCTAATCCTTGATATGACTTCTTCTGAGTCTCAAAACTTTCCCAAGATCATTGGCTCAGTAACTTTTTTTGAACATAATATTAGCCCTCCCCTCATCTTTTCTACTTGAAATATATTCTTTGGTTACATTTCAGACATACACTCTAGTAAGTTTTATCTCTATTGCTTCTGTCTGTTTTTCAGTTATTGTTTTATGTGATTTGAGTGGGACAAAAAAGGATTACAAGCATTTTTGTCAATAAACACAAGGCAAAACAATGGGTTGTTAATGTTTCACATGGGATTCTAAAGAAACAATTTAGTTACATTTAGAAACTTCCTTTATACCTTGGTAAACAAAGGCAAGGGTGGCTTTGTTCACCTTGCTTTAATTATACCTTTGTCCCTTAAAATAACTTGCTTTGTCATTGTAATAGGAAATAAAATACAGAAGGATGGTTTCTTTCCTTATAAACTTAATCAGTTGCAGAATCTAAATAAAACATCTAACTTGTATGTTAATATTTCAGTGTGCCTGCATTCTCCTAACTAGGCTTATCTGAGCATATATTAGTTATGTGAAGCTTTTTGACATACTGAAAGTGAAAATAGAATGCTGCAAATATTAAGCATACACGTAAGCATGCATTAGAATGAGCTATTTATGTTTTCCAAAGTGTGTTGGTTTTCCTTACCACAAGCTGTAGGCAGTGCCAGTTTCCTATCGTGTCCTTCATTATTCCAAATCAAAACTTACAAAGTAAAGTTGTTACAAGTAAATTTCTAATAGCAATTTTCTTAAAGTTCATTGAGGCTTTTAGGATGAAATGTGGTTTAAAAAGTATTTACAATGCCTATCATGGAGATATCTTTGGATTTTTAAAATTAGTTTTAAAAACTGTAAATATGTCTACTTACAAAGTATTTAAGGTATCTTTCAGAATTTTGATCATATGTACATGAAGTTTACCATTTTTTAAATTTAGGATCTATTTTCTTTAAATAATATTTTTGTTAATTTCTTAATTTCTTAGTCTTGTCAAATCAGTTCCTATTTTTTGTTGGTTTGATATTGTGGGGTTTTTTTGGTTTTTTTTCAATTTTTAATTAACATAATATGTTGGACAAATACCATGTGCCTAAAGGTTCCTTTTTCCTCAGTCTAAATTGTGATAGTATTTAATGAGTCAGTATAACCAGAATTCCAGAATAGGTAGTTTATAAAAGCATGTATGAATACTTCATACTCTTTAGATAAAGCACTCACCTGAATGTGATTCTTCCATTAACAATATACTCTAATCTAATTTAGCAAGTTTTGTAGCAATCTCTGTTCTGTCACATAGTCTTTTATGTAATTTTTGATTATGTGCAATATATCCTCTAATTGTTTGGCTAGCTTTGCTAGGGGAGGAGGATATACATGTGTTTTTCATATAAATAAAGCTTGGATTTCAGCTTCCATTCCTAAAGATAACTCTGGTTTTAGTTTAGAGTCTTGACATTTTGAATTTCTTGCTCTGGGAGTGCAACCTGCTTTGGAAACAGTTACAGCCTGCTCAGCTGTTTGGGAGGAATCAAACTCAAATTTGAGGAGACCTCTTAATAGCTTGATCTGCTACAAAGAAAAAAGGCCCTCAAAGCAACGAAACAAAGGTGTGTGATGGAAGCCACTGAGAACTGCTTTTTTGGGGATGTGTGAATTGTGTGCATGCACAAAATAATTCAGTTACTTTTCTGAAAAATAAGGAGATAGAGATTATGAGATTTGGCTCTGATTACATGGGGGACCAAAGAATCTCATTGAGTCAGACAAGGGGAATCAGAAAGGTTCACTTACTGTTCTTTTCTCCCCAAACATTTTACTAAACTTTTAAAAAGGGAAAATGGTAGTACTCATTTATTATGAGAACAAGGTTGGATGCTTCGCTGAGTTGATAATGGTAGAAGAAGTTGTGGGGATCATTTCTGGAAGCACTGAACTTGATTCTCTGGTATTCTCTCTGGTAACTTTAGTTGGTAAATGTGAGAGTTTCTGTTTTTTCTCAGCTCCAAAATTGTTGAAAGTAGAAGCCTTTGTTTATGAAAGTTCTTACAACCGAGAACTGAATCATACAATTTACGCTGAATTTATGGGTGCTATCTTCTTTACTCAGCTGTCTCTTGTCATGGGGAGAATGGGAAGATGCCCAGATTTCAAAGGAGTCTTGTCTGTTCTTATGCATCTCAATGATAATTCACTTGCACGTAGTGGTTGTTAAGTGTAGACCTGAAACACAGCTCTTAGTTCTTCTGCTTGGAAGGGATTTCTTTCCTTCTCACTATTCACCAGGTCTCTGTAGGTAGCTGACTGCTGTGATGGGCATGAGAGCCTCCTTTAATTTAAAAACAGGAGCTGGGGAAAAGCTGGCTTTCTACTGAATGGTCCATTGCTCATTTTAATTGTTGATTTCATAGTTCCCATATGGTAGCATCATGATGTAAGATGGTTCTTCTCTATATTGCTGATATTCCTTAAGTTCAAGATGAAAGCTGAAAAAGTGTTGGCTAGTTTTTACCATGGCTCAGGGAAACCATGAACCTTGGCATAGGGATCTAGAACTCTGTTGGTTGTAGTAGTCTCTGGTTAATCTTTGGTCAGAAAGTTGCCTTTGAAACCTTTACAGCTAGGAGGAGCTTAAAAGTACTAGATAATTGTTTTATCTCACACTACAAAAGTGGCTTAATAACTTCCTGAAGAAAAAAGGAAAAGTTGTGCATTTTTTATGAGATAAAACCCCCAGCAGATGTTTGCATAGAGTCATAGAATCATTTAGGCAGGAAAAGATCTTTCCAACTGCTAACCTAATACCGCCAAGTCTGCCATGAAACTGTGTCCCTAAATTCTTCACATCACTGATTGTAACCGAGTAAATTTTTACACCTCCATTGTAAAGTATGTCGACAGTGAGTTCTTGTACGTATTGTGCATACACATGACTATCTGATCCTGTCTGCAGAATACACACAATATATTGTTGGAAAAATATCTTCCAAGTTTGATACAAAGATACAAAAAATTGGGGGAAAAAAAAAAGTAAATCTAATGTGTTCTCTAGTTGCTGGAAAATATGTAAGAACAAGTCAGGTTCTTCCCTGTAGGAAACAGCTGCAATGCAAAACATTGTCAAATTCAGTCCTAACATATTTTCATCCTATTTCTGGGTTCATCCTACATAGCAGTAAGGTAAACTGTAAAAATTATTGCATACTGGCTGCTGAAACTTCAAGTGCATTGGGAGAGCAGAGCTGATTGCTAACAAGTATTTAAATTCTATGCCAGATGTGCAGAATAAACATTTCTGTAGCTTTTCTTGATGTAGCTGAACTTTAGATGAAATGCCATTTTCATGTGAGAATTTTTGTTTTATGTGTTTCAGACAACTCCTTTACATCTATACACAATTATTTATTACATCTTTAGGAAAGGCTTTTGTATGACAATTTTTCACTATAAGGCCAGTTTTGGTCACAGTAAGAAGTAGTTCTCAAAATCTGCTCTTCTGGAGCATTGTTGAATGACTCCTAGAGTAAAGGAGTACAGCTTTTAGAAAGGCTCAAAGGCATTTAATAAGGGATAATATTACAGATGCTTACAAATCGCTTCTTGCAAGTGTAGTGTGCACATATAACCTTTATTTTCATTAGCTTTTTAATGCTTTGATTTATCTCCTTCAGCTTCCTATGTAATTCAGCTTGACTTTTAATTACCCAGTAATGGAGCAATCAATACAACCATAGAACTGTTGGTAATTTTAAGGTTGTTTCTGGTAATACTGTGAAGCTAAACTGGGGATAGTGCAGTTAATTTTATCACCATATTTATGTGATTTTTGTATTTTGGGGATTTTGTTCAGAATTTAGTAAAGCAGTACATGTGATGGGTGGGATGCAAGCCTACAGACACACTTGAGTTTGTTTCAGGCACTGTGACATGAAAGTCGGTCATAGATCAGATTTTGATTGTGTAACACTAACTTTTTTGTAATCAGTGGGTAAATAGGGAGCTTCAAGCATGAATTCATTCATAAATCATGGACTGATTGATCAGTCTGTGGGCAAAGATTATTGCTACTTAGTACGGAAGTTAATTTCTTATAGCTGTGTCTTTACCAATAAGAATAAATCATTGCAATGTTCAGAAGTGCACACCAAAAATGGAAAGTTCATTAAATTTGCCGAAACGGTAAAATATATTGCAGAATATGCCAGCCCAAGGTAAATACTGAGTGTTACATTGCTTCTTGTGTTTTTATAGCTGGGAAAAAAACCAAACAACTGTGATTACTTTGAAAGAATGCAATGAAAGTCTTGTAGAAAACTGAACTTAAGTTGGGTATTTGGAAATTGACGTGCTACACTTTTTTCCCAGAACAGCTGCTCTTAGGTCACAGTTGTTTGACACCCACCTCTGGGCTTTGTAAAGATTTACATGTTTGTAATAAGAGCTGATGCTGTGCTGCAGTGATCCAGAACGGGGGAACAGCAGCCTGCTTTCAGGCACGTGTCTTAATCTGTCAGATCTCTTTTCATGCACAGCTGATAGACTAGCTTATCTCGTTTAAAGCATGCAAACAAAAGTTCTGAAAATGTCTGACCCAGAAATTAGCTCTTACATTAGTAAGGTGCAGGATGTGGAAATGCCTGCTTTGGTTATTTCTGCTGTACTGGCTTGCGTATAATATGATGCCTAAGCAGCTAAAGTTAGATCAATTAACATCACTAAAGCATTCTCATGTCCTTCCAAAATGTACATAACATTTTCTTTTAGCTCTTATGAAAGCTTAATCAGGGTGTGTTTCTATAGACCCTGTTGTGTGGTGTCCTGCTGCACACAACAGGGTGTGATGCCAATGCCAAAGGCTGTGTGTCACCTGAGCAGGTCTCACTGCCATATCTGCCAGTGCCATGGGGATGTCTCAGGGGCACAGTAGTCAATATCATTTCAACTTAACAGTTTTAATGAGTTTAACATTGTGATTTTTACTTTTATGCGGCCAAAATACTGAGTGTTTTAAAAAAAAATAGTTTAGTGAAAGCAAGACTTAAACGAGCACATTGGAGTGTTTCTGTAAAATTGGGTTGTGCTGTATTTTTGTTGCATAGCACCTGAAAAAGTACTCATGCCAAGTTTTATTTTGCATGTTACACTATTCTTTCAGAAGTGGCCTTCCATGTAGTTGCTGTGTCATGCGAATACACATATTCAAATGATAAATAAGAAATAATCTGTATGTCTATAATGGTTCTGGTTTTAGTTTGTACTTGATTGTATTAAAAAAAACTGATTTCCGAGTGCTTTCTTCATTCATTTGTTGCACAGATTGCTTCTAGCCCAGTCAGATTTGTTTCTTTCCTGTTTATATTTGTTGGTCAGTCTACTAAATGGATGTGCATGGGCTGCATTTGACACACTAAACTTGTGTGGGGGTTCCTGTTTGGTGCCACCACTGTGTACATGTGTGCTCCTGTGCAGAGCTGTGCAAGGGTGTTCCTCCACCATCAGAGAAATCCCATTTCTTGGCTTCCCACACTTTTCTGGATGAGCATTATCTGAATGCTTCTATTTATTTTGAAGGCTGGAGGGGAAAGGCAGTTTGCTGGCAAAAGGAAACATCTCCTGGCCTCTGGCTTCTCTTCTTATTTAATTGTAGTGCTGTTTATCTCCTCTTCACATCTGTTAGGTACTTTGGTAGTGAGGTGGTCAAAAGAGAGGGTTGTGGCTTCTGAGAGTGGTATGTCCTGTTCCAGGACTAACTTCCCTTACTCTTGTCACTGCCTGGCTTAAAGCTTTGAAAGAATGTGCACTCCTTCTTTTTATAAACTGAACATTTGGGGGTGGTTTTGGTTAATTTATTTACAAAGTTGTCTTTCTGTTTGTGTACTTGGAGATGATGCTGTTTTTGAAAAACTCTTGTATGTTCAGGGTTTGTATTGGCTATAATAAAATTATAGCGGAAGTGGCAAAGATGTAACCTGCATTCCATTTTCTTACACTCTCAATATGATAGGTAGCCATAATTGTCCTCTGCATGGTATCTGACAGCTGTGGGAGCAGGGAAAGCTCCTGTGTGTTCAGAGTTGGGTTTTTGAAGCAGGACCGACAGCCTTTCATTTAACAGCATCCTGTGCATTAGTACAAGAGAATTCTGCTGTGTGCCTTTTATAAAAGTGCCATATGACTTAAATTTTAACACATTCTGCTGCTTTTTAGTATTGTAGTGTTCATGGAAAATGTGCTGTAAGACTAGAAACATGATTGTGTTATACAGTTAATTAAAAATAAAGGCAGATTTTTAATATGAGCTCAGTCAGTGAAATACATCAACAAAGACTTTTTTGTTGGCTGTCAAGTGAGAAAACCAGAAAAGACTCAAATTCTTTCTCTAATATTTCCTTCCAGTCTGACTCATCAGTAGAAATTGTGAAGAGCTGCAGAAGAGAAGCCAAACAGACAAGCTGATAACTCAAAGAAATACTCGTTTGAGTTTGGGGTTCGGAGTGGAGTCATCATGAGCGATGTTACCATTGTGAAGGAAGGCTGGGTACAGAAGAGGGGTAAGTTCTACCTTGGCATGGAAAGTGCTTTCTGATGTCTCCTACACTGTGTGCAATGGTATTAATGGTTACATAGATGAATGTTCTTGATTTATCTTCTGGTCTGGAGCAAGCTAGTCTGACCATTTGGTCAGATTCAGGCCTTGTTGGTACTGATATGTAATCCTCAGCAGTGCCTCTGTTTGTGGGGGTAGCTGGCAGTGCAGAGGAAGTTGGACTCAGTCATTCCCACTTCACCCTGGACCTTGTTGCTGCTGCTGCTGTTACCTATGCATCAGAATAAGCTGCCTGTTGTAGCAGCTGGAAGAGGCCGTAATAGAGGTGTGCACTCAGGTTTGCCTGGAAGCTGCTGCAGATGTGATACTTTGTGGGAAATTCCCTAGATGCCAAAATCATTCAGTGTGGCTCAGCTTGTATTACAGATGCAAGTAGTCCCAGTAAAATCAACATAATAATTGCATAAAACTCAACATATACCTAATTACTTAGCAGACCTGGAAGCCATATGATTAAAGAATATGTTCTTAACTATAAGCCAGTATAAATTAGGATTTTCTGTTATGTTTGAATTCCTGTGAATTATTGAAATGTCTCTTTAAAATGTTTCACCATGTGATTTGCAAATTTGGGGAGGTTGCTGTATGTTCAGCTTTGAATGTGAAACCTCTAGAAATATCTGGCATTCATATCATGTGATGAACTTTGGATGAAATCTTCCATGCTTCATGCTGCTCTGCTTTAGGTTGTGGTTGCACACATGATTATTTTCAAAAGAATATAACCTCTCTCACAGAGAAGGGGTGATCTGGATTTTAGGGTGATTTATGCCATGAGTTTCTGTGATCCTAGCCCAGAAAGATCAGACTGCAATAGTGGGAACAAAATTACCCTTTAATTTAGAAAGAAATGCTTTGCTTCAATAGCAGTGTGTGAAGACAAAGATCATTATTAGCTTTGTTATTGCAGATTGACATTAAATGTCAGGGAAGGCAAGATAATGAGGGAAAAAGTTTATTATTCTTCTATTATTCCTGCATAAATTGTATTTCAGGAAGCATTATGGGTATTGTAAATGAAAATTAGCTAAACCATGTTAAGCTTAAGGCCTACTTCCTATTTTGGAGTATATACCTGTATTAGAACAAATAATATTTTACATGACAGGAAGTATTTAAATTTTGAAATTATTTTTCCTTTCTACCTTGTTGTTGGTTACTCAATTTGGAGATCTGATTTCCTTTTTTGATTATTTAATATAAGTTTCTTTCAAATGTATTTGAATTCTTAGGATGCTCCAAATAATTTTCTCTTACGTGACATCAGTTCCTTCAGGTAATATTGCTCATTCTTATTACAACTGCTGTCAACTCTGTGAGCACTTGATATGCATATATTAATTACTGGGATCCAGAAATGGACACTGAAATTCAATGTCTTACTTAATATTTGAAATTCTGAAATGTTAAATAAAGGTTTTTCTTCTTACCCTGTTTTACTATCAATTAATTGAAGAAAAATTGTTGACACCAAGTTCACATTTTGAGGTCAGTTTTGTTAGTAATTGTTTTCTTTTCCAATTAAAGACAATTCATGGCATGCATTTTTCTTTATAATGAATAACTTTGAATTTATGGTTGGTTTTTCTTTTCTTCTTGCTATATATAACTGTGTAGGTTTAAGTGGAAATTTTTTAAATTGCATCTAATATTGTCCTTAATTTTCTTTGCCTGACTTGTTCTGGTTGTTGATGAGTTAAAGTGTTTCTTTTGTTTGTTTCTGAAAACAAAAGGAAAAGCACGGTAGTGTTTCACAATGCTAAGAATTCATAAGCATTTTATTCAGTGGTCATACATTTCATGTAATTACCACTTTTACTCTGACCTTGCTCTGGAGCGAGAAAATCAAAGTTGCTAAGTGCATTTCTTAAATTTTACCAAGAAAAAGTATCCAGCTTTAATCTATATTCTGAGAATACGCTTGGTAAACACTTTGGCAGCTAAATATTCTCTGTCCGTGTAAAGAAGCATTGTGGGATTGGGTAAAGCTGTCTTGCTTCCACAAGTGATCATTCTGTTACAGTTTGGAAGTGAATTCTTTAATCATCAACACTTGATAAGCATTGGCTCAGTTCACAGGCTGGTTTTGGAAGGTACAAGCCATGTTCTCCTGGAGAAGGGTGAGTGTGGGATCTCTTCTCCAGGCAGACACTGAATGAATTCCAGCCCCAGTTATTGGTCCTTTGGACAGCTCCGAGCAAAGTGTATGGTGCAGCACACATTTCTGAGACTCCAGGCTGAATTTTTCTAGAAATAAACATTGTAAACCCTTCCTGCTGGGAACTTAGGGGCTTGGGCTGCTTCACTTGACTGATGTGTTTTTGTTATGCTGAGTTACTTGGCCGTGTGACTATAGCCCTGGACCTCTTAAAATTGTCCCCTTCAGCAGTCAGTATGGTTTGTGATACAAGGAAAGGGAAAAAAATCCAACTTCTTATTGTGATTCACAGCCCAGTCAGGAGTATGAGGATGACTTGAAGGTATTGGGATGAAAAACGGTTTTGAGGATCTGTCTAATGAGATGGGCCATTACAAAGGCGAGTTAGCCAAACTCAATGTAGAAATGAGAGGGGAGGACTAAAAATAGAGCTGGGAATCACTCTCTGAATTGAGACTCTGCTAGAGAGAGGCTAGGGAAGACAGGGTATGTTAGGGCACCATGAATGGCTGTGAAATGCAGTGAAAAGATGTTTGCTTTATTATTATTCTTAGTGCTGTATCCATGTCAGTAATAGAGGGCTGAGGGCTATATGTCTGTGAGGTTTTAAGCCTGCTGTTGAGCACTGAAGCCATGCAGCCTCACATCCAATTCTTCAGAGACCTATTTTTCTGTGTCTGCTTAAATTAGGCACCCATTAAAGTATTAATGTTTTACTCAAAGTCAAGAAATGGCAGGATTAAGTTTTTTTGAGACTGATCATACTTGGGCTTAGAGTAGTCTTTAGGAGAAGCAGTTTCAGTGTGTTGAGAGTAGATGATACTGTGGAAGAATAAGCTGTTGTATATGAAAGGCAAAACGAGCAGAGATGACAAGCTGGAGGTGAGAACTTTAGACAATAGAAGACACAAGACCCAGGGAGAAGCAATGCCTGAGAAGCTTGGGGAACCTTGGGACCCAGGTGAAAGGAGACCCTGAAGCAGAGACTGGGTGTGCCTGAACAAGTAAAGCAGCCCAGCAAGAGCAGCTTTGGAGAACGAAGTAATTGCTGATGGGGACTCGATGCCTATCTTCACTTAGTGCATTTGTAAAGTGAAGAGGGTGTTAATTTGGCCTGGCTTCTGTCTGCTTCTGTGCCCCTTTGGCAGTGGTGATGCTCCTGGAGTACATGGTGTGGCTTTGAGTTTCATCTGAAAGGAACCAGGTTTGTGCACTGTGGGACTGCTTCAAGCGGCAGATGAAAGTGCATTAACTAGGGTGGTGGGAGGATTTGCTGCAAAAGCACTTTCCTTATCTGAACCGAGGTACTGATTCAGATCCCTGTGAGACACCAGAACCTGAACAGGTGGAGAGCCAGCAGAGCAGTCTCCTTAGAGAGGAGTCTCTGCTCAGGAGAGAGAGGAGTGGGAATGTGTTTTGTAAGAATGGCTTTATGGTGATAACTTCCTGTCTTAGATCCAGGGACAAGGACCAAGAAGCTCATGGCCTCGGTCCACGTGAGGCTGCAAAGATATTTTTGCAGTTCACTAGCTCAGTGAGGATAATTTTTGTTTCTTGCAATGTTCTCCAGTTATACCTGTAGCCAGATAAGGAGAGAGATGCACTGTCTTCCTTTATGGATTTACTTTTTAGATGACACTGACATTTTTCCTTGTAATGCATACAGATGAAAGGGAAGCAGTTTTGACTAAAAACCTTAAATAGAGTGACCTGAACCTTGTTGCTGATACACAGAAATTAAATATTTGACATTATTGCAGTTAGTGTAAGCACTCTGCAGTAATTGCTGAAATGACTTTGACATTTTGGATTTGCAGAGGACAGTGTTTTGCAGAGCATCTTTAAATTTATGTAAAAGTTAGTATCCTTAATTTTACTTAACGTGGTTTTACTGTATTTACTAAATTAAATTTAATGATTTGCAGAGAGGGATACGTGTTTATTTTATCAGTTTGGAAACAGATTTTTTTTACATTATGAACATGCCTAGTGTGATTAGGATTTTATCATTAAAAAAGTGAGTTTTATGCATATAATTCATGTGGTATTTTTTCTTTAAAGCCAAAGTTTTCTGAGTTGTAGACTTGACCTTGTCTATGGTCTATAATAGTCACAACAATTAGATTTAAGAATCTTTCATAACTATGCTTAATTGCAACCTAATTTCTTTATATATAACCTGTGCACAGAATTTCAATTAATTTAAACATATGAAAAGAGTTAAGAGTCTCTGTTACCATGTTATTGAAAGATCATTAGGGACAAAGGAAGAATTGACACAGATGCTAACTTTTTAAAGGACCCAGTTTTAAATTTAACATGTCAGCTAACTTTGTGTTTAATTGAAAGAGCAAGGCTTTGGTTTTGATGAGGATATACCTAGTGTGTAAGGCACAGCACATGGCTAAATCATTGTTTAAAGTCAAAGCAATGTGTTGTCAGTTTAAGTTAGTGCCTGTGTTGCCACACTTCGATGCCTGACCTCTGTTTGGGCTTTCTGCTGGTGTGGTGCGTTGGGTGATGCAGCTTGCCATGGCAATCTCCACATGGCTTGCATGGTACAGGGACCAGCATTCCAATTTTGTTGAGAGGGAACCAGAGTCCAAAATTGTTGTGGCTTAACTGTAATCAATTAAGAAGTTTGATGTAATGAGATGGTGGTAAAAAAACAGATGTCATGAAGCTTCCCTGTAATGAGATTGTCCTGTAAATAGTGTATCATTGAAATACTGTAATAAGATTTTTCACTCAATGTTATTCTTTTTTTTTCTTCTTCTTTTCTAAAATACCTTTCATAACTTCTTAGTATCTAAAACTGAAGTAGTGTTAGTATTTCTAAACTCATACAGTTCATAGAATGTGTTTGATTTACTGTGATGAGATTCACTCAGCTCTGCTCTGTTTTCATTTTTGAGATTCAGGACATTATGCAGGTATCATGGGATTTTGAGAAATAACTGTGTGGAAAATATTTACTATTGTTATATCTTCTATCAAGAAGAATAAATAGCATAGTGGAATAAATCTATTGTTCCAAATAGTAATAGAATTGTTGTTTAAAGTACAAATTATTTATAGTCTTAGGGTAACATGCCTTCTCCCTCCTCCCTCTGGCTCAAATCCAGAAAACAAACTGTATTATTTCATGTAGTGGACATTGGGTTTTACAGTTGAACCAAGACCAAACAGATGTTAATTTTGGAAATACACTCTGGAGATTGAGTTCATGTGGTATGTTTGTGGCTTCTTTTGCCTCTGTTTTGTTGGGGTGGTTTTTTTTTGTTTTTTTTTTTTTTTGGTATGTTTTTTTAATGGGGGCATAAATGCCTTGATTGGAAAATTAATCTCAGAAGTTATGGTATTAATTGAGTGTTATTCACAACCTGTCAGAAATCTTGTTTGCAGATTGTCTGAATTATTTGAGCAATTTAGCACACCTCTAACGAAGACAAATTTAAATAGACTATGTTGAACATCTGCTACATAAAGTAGAAGAAATCGAAATTATTTTTTTCTAATTGTCTTAGCAAATAGTAGTTTAAGGTAAAGTCTTGATTGATAACTTGAAACTAAATAAGCCTTTCATATTGTAGTTGTTCTACTGTAATTCTATCTAATTAATTCAAAATGTGAAGTTCCAACAAAATATATAATTTAAAAGAGGCAGTTTCATGTGGACCAAAGGGAGGAAAAATGGCAGTGTGACGTTTCTTATATCCTTATATGGTAGCTATATATATTTTTTTTAAATTCCCAGATAGTTAAGAGATTGCTGTATCTTGCACTCTGTAGAAATGGATTTACATAAATCTGTAAAGTTGCTTGCAGTCAGCACTCTTTGGGGGTTATTGTTTGTTTGTATGTTTTTATTGTTGGGCTTTTGTTGTTTTTGGTTTTTGATTATTTGAGTGTTTTTTGGTTTTTCCCCCCCACATATGCTATGAGCAGATTTATGTATTTAGGTGCTGTTTTCCTGCAACTACCCCACTGGGAGAGGAGCCTCTGAGCCCTTTCTCTGTCCCACTCACTTTGTAGCTGACTACCCAGATCTTCCTTTTGGAATAATGATAACCTTTTTATCCATACTTTTCCTTGAAGAGGATCAGAACCATATGAAAATCTTAAACTTGATGTAACTAGGATGAGGTGCTCTCTTTGCTAAATAATCTTATTACAGATACTTTTTAGGTAGTGCAGAGCTGAGTGTAATTTTTGCAACTCTTCTACTTGTATTATTACCAGTTTCTGTTCTTAAAGACAGTTTGCAATAGAAGTTGAAGCATGAAATGCAAAGTATTTTAAACAGTCTCAAGATTATCCTTGTTGCAATATCCTTGTTGAATGCCAGTTTAGATAGATGTGCATGGTTGATTAATTTTTAAATTTTTTAGAATTGTTTTTATTTCATTGTAACTATAATAGAGACAGTTACCAGTTTTTAAATGGCTGTACAGTTTTGATTCTCATCAATAAAAATGAAGCTCTCATACATGGAGCTGTATTGTAGATGATAGTGGCGAAAATTCTGTTTGTTTTCCCTGCAGTTGCTTGTAAGGCATATTTCTGGTGCTTATCACTTTGGGCTTAAAGCTTTTGCATATCTTGAGTATTGTCGTAGAAAAGTGCTTTTGCTACTCCTGACAGCAAGAGGTTGCTTGTTCCACAGGAAGCTACTTGGGCAACGGGTGTTTTGGAGTATTCTGGACCCAGTGGCCTTTCATGTTCTTGTACGTCTGTTCCATTTCCTGTGTGATGGATACTGCCTGGTTGCTCACGTTCTGAAGGTTTTCTCCATTCATGCTGCTTTCTCTTATTCACACTACTTAGTTATGCATGAAGCAAGGATAAACATTTTCTGTTGCAGGGATTAGGGAAGCGAGATGTTAACAATTCATTGCCCT
Source organism: Geospiza fortis (assembly GCF_000277835.1). Classification (NCBI taxonomy): domain Eukaryota; kingdom Metazoa; phylum Chordata; class Aves; order Passeriformes; family Thraupidae; genus Geospiza; species Geospiza fortis. The sequence goes on along the minus strand of NW_005054299.1, from coordinate 14,266,585 downwards.
TTTCCTGCTCACAACTCTTTTGGCCTGGCAGTACTGCTCGGCCGGCCAATGTCCAAGGGATGCTGTTGGGGAAGAATTTGAGAAACCATTTGGCAAAGACATATTTTCTGCTTATTAAAACCTCTACTTTTTACTTGAAGCTTAAATAGTCATGCTGTATAATACCTTTGGCATACTGTAATACATTGGTTACGCTTGAATTTCCTTTGTGTTTGTGTTACTTTTACGTTGTTTTTGTAAGGATAATATGCTTGCAATACCAGAACTTCTGATACCTTGTAAAAATCATCCTCTCTCAATATACCTACGTGCCAGTCCCAACAAATCTCCCAAGGCTTGGTGGTTTATTTTATTTAAGAAGCAGTCTGTGTACCTGTTCTTCTCACCTCAGCTAGGTCAATCAGCTTATGCCTCTGTGGGAACCACTTCTTTAATGCTGCCCCTGCTGTAATCGTCAAAAACATTATTGAGGTCAGCAGCTGTGACTTGAAACTAGGTTCTGAAAAACTTGTAGGACTGGACTAAGAACTCAGAGTTTTAGGGCATGAGACAAATGAGACTGCAGATTGAGATATTGAAAATAAGCTTTTTTTCAATAAAGAAACTTTAGGGAGAACACCAGGGAAGGAGGTTTTATAACCACTCAGTGCTGTCTTGGTTGTCTTTTGTTTTCTGAGAGGAACTGTTGACCCTTCATGAGCATCTCTACAAATTGTAGACAAAATGAGAGGCTTTTTTCCATTAAAACATGGAAAGATGCTGGAAGTGAGTGAGATCTGTTCAATCTTTTGAGTTCTTGAGAGCAGTTTAATCTAAATTGCAGGCACAACATTGTTGCTTATTTCCAACAGCACAGACCTTAACTTGCACTGGGAGGGATTCCTCTTCCCAGGGTAGGACTCCATCAGCATAATAGGGGCAGATCTGTTGAGGCATGCTTAGATTTTGGTTCAAGCTACATGTGAATGTTTCTAGAGCTTTGCTTTGGATGCACTGTCATGTCTGTTCTTATGGACTTGGGGGGCCCTTGGCAGTGGGAATGGATAAGTGGTGGTCACAGTGTAAGCCACAGCTTGTAGTAGCTGTTAATTGGGAGATTCCTTCAGATGTATACTCCTTAACAGTAATGTTAGTGTACCTCCAGTCTCATTTTTTCCAGTGCTCTTTAATACTATCTCTGACTAGTACTACTTACTCTTACTCTATCTTTCAGCTAGTCTACATTGCTATTGGTTCCTTCTCTTGCAATTCAGGGCTTTGTTAGCTTACTTTATATAAACCTAAGTACATTTCTTTGTAATCAGATCATTGCAACTGACGTCTTATTTACTGGAAATTCTTAGTTTATAGTTTACTTTCTAACCAAGTGCTTTCTTAAAAGCTGATAGGAAGATAGGAAATGAATGTGTAGATGCCAGAACACTGATAAGAAAACACACTTTGTTTTTCTAGATCTTCTAGATCTTAAGAAGATCACTTACAAATTGATGACTGTCTTGACTTCGGGAGTAGTCTTCTCAAAAATACTGAATTACAATATGGTGGCATATTAACTGTGTAAAATTAGAAAGTTTCCAGTTTCATTAGTTGTTACCATTTTTGCATAGAAATTCCAAATTGTGTAATCCTCAGTTATTTACATTTGAACAGCTGAAATGCAAAAAAAAAAAATTAGTGTAATTTAATTTTACAAATTAAAAATTTCAACTTACACATGAATATTTTAAATGAATTTTTGTTGTAAATATTGTATTTAAGATCCCTTTGGATGGTTTTCAATCTCAGGATCTTATACTTTTAATTAATACCATGCGCATAAGATAGTCTTTTATCAACATTGCCACAATAAGAAAGTTACTGTAACCAGAGCAATCTTCACTTATAGCTAATTAGGCTGAGGTACTGAGAACCACACCACCAGCAAGAGATTTGAGGGCTACTGGATACAAAAGCCCTGTGATTTTGGTTGTGATAAATTTATGGACAACCTAGTTCATAGTGAAGGAAGACCTATAAGATGGTAAATTATATAAAAAACTAGGCCAGTAGTACCTTAAATTTGGCACTCAGTGTTGTGGAAACCTGAATTTGTCCAAGTCACAGTTTCCCTCAGATAAAGCTGAAATAGTATTGTTACTACTCAGAGACTTCCTGTATGTGAGTGTGTTTATCTTTGTGAAACTCTAAACACCTTACATTACAATATTCAGGCTTTTAAAAATAAAATTTTATATAATTGAAATATAATTTTTGTATAGGAAGCAAAATCAATCTAATAGTTGAAATTTAGTCTGAATGAGAAGAAGTGGATTTTTTTGTCTTTATTTATCCTGACACATTGCAGAGGAAGATGTAAAATCTGTTAGGTCGTACAAAGAGACAACTTTTTAAAGAAAATGAAAAATCTTAACGTTAGTTCTTCTGTTAGGTGTCTTCCAGAGAGACTGGAGGAAACCCTTGAAAAATGATCCTTGGGAGAATGTAATCTGTAGGAACGTGACAGCATCTCTGCCTATGCTTGCACACTTTTGATCTCATGAAACTGCAGATGGATTAGTGGTATAACTTTTACACCCATAAAATTTCCTTCAAAGTAGTGTGCTTCTATATAGCATCTTTTGCTTTACTTTGAGGCTGGTATTCACTCTGTTTTGAACTTTGTTGGCTTTTTTAATATAGTGCCAGTTTATGCATGCTGACTAATACATTGGAAACTTTTCTGAACAACTTTATTCTTATCTTGAGAAACAGCAGCAGCTACTATATTTTAATTAGAAGCTTGCAAACTTGCCCCTGATGCTCTTCCATGTTTACTTGAAACTTAAGTGGAAGCTGTTGCTGAAATGGGGGAAGTGTCATGTCCTTCCCTAGCTTGGTTGTGTTGGCACTTGTGCTCATAATGGTGACATGGTGAATCATGCCAGGAAATTTATCTGGCTGAAAATGAATCTATTTTTATTGTCCTAACTAACTTTCAGATGGATCATTTCCCTGACCTGACTCACCATGGAGCTGCACAAACAGCAGAGCTTTCAAACACAGGAATGGGAGAGTGGCCACGTGGAGGGGCAGGACAGCTCCCTGCTAGGGGCAGCCCCCACCTTTGCAAGAGTGAATTGGGTACAGAACTGCACCTAAAACTTATATTGTCACTGCCACAGGACTGTGGCGCAACTAGTTTGTATTTCAAGATGGTTTTCTTTGAAATTTGTGTTTAGAAAAGAACCATTGATTTATTTTGTCCTAGTCCTAAATGCGATGGAATTAAAAAATGCCCCCAGGAGGGTTAGCTAATTCCTATTCCTGTGTGTTTATAGATTTTAAACAAACAGAAACTTTTCACAGAAGAGTGGCTTGGCTAATGTCTGGAACATTGTGGTTCCTTAATCTAAATAATAGAGTAGCTTTGTAATCCTCTTGTGTTTATAGCTTGAAAGGTGTTTAAAAAGCATATTTTAACCAAAAAACCTCTCAAAGTTTATGATAGACAGGTACTCTTCTGAGGTTAGTGAGTTGTTGGCTTCTAGGTATTATTGCAGATTAAAATGATACTTGATGGTTGTCTGAGTTCAGAATATTCATAGTGTGTTGGTGGACAATCAATGAAACTTCAGATAATGTTAATTTGTGAGTCTTGAGTTTTCTTGTAGATTTTCTGCTACATTAGGTCAAATCCTTATAAAGTAGGTTTTGTCCGAATGTCATTCTTTGCAATGAATACCTGTTTCTGGGTTTGCTTGGTTATATAACAAAGTTTGGAGAAGGATCACGTTCTTTGATTTCAACTTACACATGAATATTTTAAATGAATTTTTGTTGTAAATATTATATTTAACATCCCTTTGGATGAATTTCAATCTCAAGATCTTATAGTTCTAATTTATACCATGTGCACAGGATTTTATGTGAAACTGCTGTTGGCACAAAGAGGCTTATGTAGAGATAATGAACATTTCCCTTTTCAGCTGTCCTTGCTCCAGAGGTGACGGGGACTTGCTGTTATTTGCAGCTCTGTGAACCACCATGCTGATATTAGATGAAATTGAAAACTTCCTTGGCAAATGAAACAAACTAAGAGTCAAAACCCCCAAATGACACCAAACCAGCTGGTTTTAGGGATTTTTTCAAATACCTTGTGTTCCCCTACACCTTCTCCAGGATGAGGATCCAAGAAGTTAGCTGCAGATATTATTTAGTCTGCAAATGGACAGCTGGGGAAACAGTTATAGCATGTTATTTGTGGTGTATAATAGCTGTGTCATACTTAGCAATGTATTTGTCTGAGGTGTTTTTTGTGCCAGCTTCCTCCATATCCTTATAGTCATTAATAGATAATCACACAGACGTTGAGTGCATTGGTGGTGAGGTTTTAAAGGATCTGCTGTAGATAGGTAATAATAACAATACTACAAATAATAATATTAATACATTATTACTATTTTTTTACTATAGTTATCCCCCTCCTTCAATAGTAAAAACTTGACCCACACAAATAAGGTCACATTCTAAAAAATTCTAACATTAATAGGTTTTTTGGGTTTTTTTTGAGGAACATGCTTCAATAATTTAACTTATTCTTGCATAAGAATATAAAATCCAAATTTGTGTTGGTTTCTTGTAATGAATTTTCCTGTAAAAAAGGTAGCAAGTTGGCACTCCAGAGCAGAATAAAATAAATAGGGACAAAAAGGCTCTTTATTGGGAGGCAACATGAGTGCAGAAGCATCATTGTGTAGTCATCCAGAGTGTGTCTGACCTTTCCTCACAAAAGGAAAGTATCTCTATGAATTTTGGTGGATAGAAAACCACAGGTTGTTGAATTCAGTGAAATAATTGTCACTGGTAAATTACCTCACAGTAAGCATTTGTATTTTTGTAGTAAACACAATCATGCATTATAGCTTCAGCATATTAATAGCCTTTCCATTCTTGCAATCCACTATATTCCTTTAAAACCATCTGTGGTTCATGAGCTGTTGATGTCAATATATTTGTAGCTTTAGCATAGAGGAAAGTTTTATATTGATTACATGCATGGTTTATAAAAGGGGTAGCTTACCATGATCTCTTGTCTTTTGGCAATTAACATATTTAAAAATGCTCCAAATAACTTGCCATCCTTAGAGTTCTGCTTGTATTTCTTCACTTAGAGTATGATATTTTATTTTTTAACACACAAAGCAAGAAATTAATGTATTTTAATCTTTTCTCTGAATAAATAAGTATTAGGAATTACTCTCTACTGAGAAATTCCATGCATCATGATTTAGCCAGTGTCTGAGGAATGCAGTATTGCTGTTTAGAGCACATCCAATAGGAAGAGAATGGTGTTTGAAAATGTGCCATCTGAAACACAAAAGGTTTCAGTATGCATAAAGCCTTGCAGAGACTTAGAATCAGGATAGAGCTCAATAAAGCATGTGAAGTTCACTTAAGTCCTCACTGTGAAAAAAGAGGTGTCTTTTTGTAAATCTTAACTGCATTGATGTTTCTTTTCAACTATGGAACAGTGTAAGCTGCTGTGGAGCCTGGGGTATCAAGCAGGTACCAAGGGCAGTGAAGATCAGGAGAACTTTCTCAGAGTCTGTTTTAAGGATAATCTCCAAGGAAATAGCCTTTTATGCTCATACTGTGCTGAGCAGCACTCTTTTTTCTAAAAGAAAGATATGCATTGATGGTCTCAGCTTCTATTGTAGTTAAAGATTCTGTTCCTAGTTTGAAATTGTAGAAATGGAAGTATTGGTAATGTTTTCAAGTTATTTTTCTTTTGGTTCATACTGTAACTCTTACTGGATATTTCTGGTGTAGAAATCTGTCATTACTTTTGCCACAGTTGCTCTTTGGTCTTGTTTGACAGAGTCACTGGTAAATACTACAATATTTGCATGGCTCTAAGCAGCTGATGAGCCTGTTGAGATTGGTAAAATGGGAAGGATACAGAGATTGGAGAAGTTTAAAAGATGGGCTAGGTAGGCTGGGAAAGTGAGCAAGTTTGGTATGGAAATGAGGTACCTCTATTGCTGGATACAACATCAAGCAGTAATAAAATGGAGAAAGTTTAATGTGGAGATAGGGTTTCAGAAAAAAATACTGAAAGCTTGCATTGCTAACAGGGACTGGTAATTTTTATTTACTTGAGAAAGCATGAGATGTCTGAAACAAACAAGAATTCCATGATAATTGCAGTAACTTCTGTAATGCTGCAGAGCATCCTTGTCTTTCAGTGTTCAGAAGATGAAGTTAAAACCATTATTTTTGTTTGTTTGGGTTTTCTTGAGTGCTTTGTTTATAATACTGTTATATAAGGAAAAAATACAGACAAATAAAAAATTTCCCTGAAAACTCCCAGCTCAAATTCTGCACTGGAAAGTAAAAGAATACAAGAAAGGAATAAATTTATATATCTCAGTAGTAAGGTGCCTGTCATCTGGGGATTTCAGTAAGGAGAGCTAGCATTACAAATTGGCAAGGCAGCAGTTTCATTTACCAACTAAATAAGATACGGTCATAAAAATCCATGTTTTAAAGACCAGGGTGTGAAACTTCAACTCAGATATTGCTTTCCATCACAACATATGGATGTGAAAGCTGGAAATCCAACAAAGGTACAGACATCTAAATGCCTTTGAAAGCAAATGCCTTAGAAAAATACTATGTATTAAATGGAATGAATTTATAACAGATGCCAAGATTCATTAGACAGCTCAAAAACCCCTTGGCTCTAAAGTTATCCAGAAAAGAAGATGGAATTATCATCTGGAACATATGTTAAGAATGAAGCCAGAGCATCTGTCATGGAAAACATGCCACTGGGCAGCTGGAGAAACACACAAAAAGCACCAGCTGAAAGAGTCTCTCCATCAAACGACACCAAAGGTAAAAAGGCTGTGGGACATCACACTGGATGTGTGAGGAGTGGTTCAGAGCAGACAAAAACTGCACAGGGCTTTTGGCTCTTTTTGGTTTTTTTCCAGTATTATAAATTGCAGAGTTTTAGGTTGTTTTAATATTGCAGAGAGCAAGGAGTGATTAAAAGTAGAAGGTCAGAAGTAAAGAGTACAGGTTATTAAGTAGAGCATTTAATTATAATGTATTTTAGTTTATTTTAGAATTTGTATATAATTTCAGTCCTGAAGAGAGAAATAAGATTGTGTACTTAAATAAATCTTCAGATGCATTCCCACTGATTAGCTTAATGTATAATAGAGCATTCAGGATTATTTTAATAAAAATTCAGGCTTATTTTATCCAAGTAACCTACAGTTGATGACAGTACTATGGATTACCTTTTCTCTGAGAACCCTTGCTCTTATATTTTCCTACTTTTTTCACTTCATAGGAGTTCTAGAATTTCCAAACCAGCATCTCTCTGCAGTATGGTGTCTTTTAGCTTGCTCTACTATGAGCCTAATATTACAAAGGTTTGTGCTGGAAACTACAGAATTTAAATTTTGTGAGAGACTTTTAGTTGAAATGGAAGCTTTCAAATCTGTTATCTCAATCTGTCTCTTGCTCATGTGTTATGCAAAACATTTTATTAAATATAAGGATTTCAATGAAGTTTGTCCGAAGTAAGCATTCAGTAATGTCTTAGACTAGGTAAATAGAATTGGTTTGTGTTTTATTTTCCCCTTGTGATATTCAAGGAGGGGAAAAAAATCTCCCAAACAGCGGTGTGGGTGTATGTGGGTGTGGGTGTGTTATGGTTTTTGGGTTTTTTTGTTTGTTTCCTTGGTTTCTTGGGGAGTGTTCTTTTTTTTTGTTTTGTCTTGTTTTGTTTGTTTGTTTTTGTTAATTTGGGTTGTTTGTTTCTCCCCCTTACTGAATCATCTCACTGATCCCAGCCTAGCACATGGGAATGAGTGTATCCTGTGAGAAATTTGAACAGCTCACTCACCTTCTAGATGCATCTTATGATTCTAAGTAGTGAACTAAGACTGTTAGTTCCACTTAGCAGGATAACAAGTTTAGGCAAAATGAGTAACTCTTCAAACATATCCAAAGTTTATTGATAGCTGCAACTTTTCTGCTTCTTCCACTTACAGTGCATGAACGTTCCGGTGATTATTTATTAATGCCTCATAAAGGAGAGAAAGGCTTTCAAATGCAATTCAGCTGTGCTTACAGGCTCAATGTCAAGGAAACAAAATTTGGTTTCATTTTTGTTCTTAAATATTTACAGATAGTATTTTTATCCCATTTACACATTCGATGTTGGTGGAGCTCAGTTCAGATGCCTTCCTCTCATGCACTGGAGGTAAGGCATCTATCTTTAGTCTGTCCTGCAGAGCCTGCACAGTCACAGATTTGCTACTTCCGCAGATTCTGCATCTGATTTATTGTGTAATTAGGTCCAGATAGGACTGTAGTTAAAACCAACAAATTTTGTCAGAGGTTGTCCATTCTGTCAAATTCAGAGCAGACTTCAGTTATGTTACATGAAAAAATTAATCCAGCACTCTCCAGAATATCTCTTCTCCTTTTGTTTCCATGGCCATTTGCTCTTTTGGGTGCATGGCAATTGAAATTTCTGCATCCCGATTGTAATAATGTGCTTCTGGTAATATTGAAGGCAAACTTAGAAATAATGTCTCTGGCAATAAAAGAAGTGAAAAGACATTGTGTAACATACTATTTCAAGTTATGTGTTGCCTAGAGGTTTGAAATGCAGTTGTCCTTTGCTCACTGCTAAAGATTTTTGCTCAAGAGTCCATAACAATAAAAAATCTTCAAGAGCTAAAAATACAGGATTACTGTATTCTTTGACCTGTGGTCAGAGAGTTGGCAGGAGTTGCCTTGTATTGTTTGTTCAAGGTTTGTTTGAAGAGAACAATTATAGGATGATCATTAAAAATATTGACATATTTTTCAGGAGCAGAGGATTAAAAACACATCTTTAAGAAAGAGGATTTTTTAAGCATTAGGGTAGATTCCATTAAAGAAAATAGGAACAAAAAGAAAACATTGTTTAAATCTTAATTTGAATTCCAGTTATTGAGGAAGTGGTTGTTTGTTGAAATTGTGCGTATTTCTGTGCATTTTCATTGTAGTGTTTAGATACAATACACTACAAAATCTAATTTAACATGATCTTGATTTCTTAAAAAAGATAGGCCACCCCTCCGTGTAGAAGATCTCCAGTAGGATGAGAGGAGTCCTTGGTGGATTTTTATCAAAGACTGTATGAAGACCTCATCCCCCCATTTTGATGCACAGTCAAAATCAATCTGGACATAGAGGGCGATAGGACTAAGAGGGCTTGCCAGGTTGATAGCCTTGAGTGAGTGATTCTCTGGTATTGAGCTCTGGTTTGCACAGATGAGAGTATGTGGGTTCCCACAGTACAGCTCTGCTGAGTTTATGCCAGTTTTTTTGCTAAATTAGTTCTGTAATAAAATTGGAATGTTTCAGTCTTTGTCTTTCTGCTGTGTAGGGTCAGCACGCCTGCGTTGTTTTGTCCTTGTCCCTGATTGAACTTTATTCCTTTCATAGCTGGTTTGAGATGTTGTTTTGGGAATTGCCTGTGAAGGAGGACTGGCATTTCCCTCCATTTTCCCTTTGGATGTACTGCTGGGTGTAGTCACTCATGCTCCTCCCAGAAACTGTTTAAAGCAAAATAAAATTTCCCCTCCAGACACACTTTTCTTAAAACCTAGGTAATAATTAATTTTATGATGTTTATAATATCTGATAAGGTGACTGTTATCAATGTTGTACCTATGATGACAAAAGAGTGCTTCCTGTATAAAAACTGTTTATTAAACAAATGGAGAGTTGCAGTGTAGATACTCTTAATAAGATAATGGAGAAATGTATCACTTTCTCATAAACCTCACTAAGTTGGGAGAACTAGTACAGTTGTCCTTAGTTGTAAACTACCTACTAAAATAACTAGATAAGTGCAAAAGTACCAGTCTGCATTTCTAACAAGGCCGCCAATTGAGATTATGTATTGACACATTTTTATTTGACTTAAAAATGTAATAGTGAAAGAAATTTTGAGTGTTAGAATGGTGTGTCCCCCATTTTGACGTGGACTCAAAACCAAAAAAGTCCATGCATGCTGTTTATTTTGGGTGTTCTTGAAAGCTTCAGTGATTATTATATACAAAGTAGTCCTGCAACTTAACAAACTTTATTTGGACCAACTTTCTAACAACATGTAGTCTAAATTTCCCTGCTGATCGTTTTTTGTACTGCCATCTGTAGATGTGAAGCACAATTAATCACTGTCCTCCTTATGAGACTCGCATATTTTAAGATGATTATATTCCGCCTTCCTCTTACTCCCTACCATTTTCTCTGTTCCAGGATAAGCCTCGTTATTTTTAGTGTTCTTCAAACTTGGTATTTTCTTAAAAATAAAAAAAACCTATACAGTCTGGTTCTCTCAGGACCTTTACCAATGTAGTGGCTCCTCTCTTAATTTTTTAGTCCTCAAAATTTGTAAATGCTGATATTTTGGAGCTTTTATCTTTGCTGGATAAAAAGAATAAATTCTTATTTTAGTTATTTTTTCCTTGATTTGCATACAAAATCTTTGTTAATACATAGCATAATATTTATCTCTTATGTTATTTGTCTTTTTTGTAACATCATTGCATTGCTTGTTCTGCACAGACAATCAAATTCCTAAATCTGGACTATTGTAAAGAGCTCTTGCTGTCTCGGCATCTCCATACGTGACTGACTTGTAACTGGATGATAATTTTTTTTAATCTTTACAATGTTTATCTTGCTCTTTATTATTCTGTATCTGATTTGCTAAGAGCATCCTTATTCCAAAGGTGTTTTATTAAGATGAACTGATCTGTTCTGTGGGGGTTTTATATTTTGTTGGCAAATAGCTTTTTTTATTATACCCAAATAAATGATCTTTTCAGAGTGCCTGTGACTGTCAGCTCACTGATCAGCTAAAAACAGAATTCAGAGAGTGAGAAATGGAGGATTATTCTTCCTTCAATCATTTAATATGTTAGAAAAAAAATTGAAGGCTTTTAATGGGTGGTGACATCAGAGTGATCGAGGATATTTTGATTGTTCTGGGAAGCTGGGTGAATAACCTTCATATACTTTTTTTAATCTGTTGATTTCCATCAACTGTCATACTGTTATTATAATCTTATCTTTTATTAACACATCCTATTATATTTAAATTTGCCCATGACTTTTTTTGTGCTAAGGATTTTTAGTTTGTTTGCTTTAGTATGTATTATAAAGAAAGCTGAAATTAGTATATGACTGTGGTTTTTTTAATATTTTAATATTTGTTTCTATTTTGGGTGTTTTAGTAATTGTTAGTCTTCTCTGAAGAGACAGAGGACCTTTTAAAATCAAAATAATGTATTTTTGTGATGTTTTATTCCCTGAGAAAATAAAATATTTTTCTGTTTGCTTATATAAAGCTTACTGTTTCCACCGGAGGAAAATAAATATAGTGATACTCTGAACTGTCACAGGTGGTGAAGGTACCCTGAGCAATGATCTACAAAATCTTCGAGCAGTGATCGTTGCAGAAATCTTGCTTTGATAAAAGATTTGGTGGTCTTTGCTTGTGACTCCTACTGTCCATTGTGGGAGGATTACAAATTCTCTTTAACAGTGAGTCTGTGTTTAGGTGGGATGGTTATTTCTGTGCATTTACTTCTATTTGAGAAGTTTTCTTTCAGGTTTGTGCTAGTGCTAATTTTAAAGAGAAAATACACATAATATATATTCCATGTTGCTTTTTCTTTGTCTGGGGATGTGTGGGGGTTTTTTTGGGTTTGCTTTGGTTTTTTTGGTATTGTTTTTCTTTTTTCTCATTCTTGCTTCCCTGTTCCCTCCCACATTTGTTTGCATGAAGGGGCTCTCTGCTGTAATAGGCTTGGGCATAGAGTTGATCCAGCAGAACTTTTCTGCTACTGTGGTCTCCTTGGCCATTCCTTTTGTTCAGGCAGGTTGGAAGTGTGATTATATAGGAAATAAACTTCTGAAGGGCTTCCCCCCTTCCCTTTCCCTCGCCTCTAGCAGAACAGCCTGTCTGTGTTCCTAAGCAGTGGGGTGCGAAACCTTTCCTGCATGTGTCCTGGCCATTCAGGAGATGCACCTCGTTTTTTTGGGAAACTTGTAGGCAGTTTTCTGGCTGCCCTCTCTGCCAGATAGCTCAGATTTTAGAGCTTGGGCCAGGTAATTCCTGGGAGAGCAGTCACACGTGGCTGGCTTCTGTAGCACAGGAGTTCACCTTGCTCCATTTAGCAGGCAGCGACAGACAGACCGCAGCACCTGAGGCGACTGAAGAGGAGATAATCTTCTTACAACCCAGAACAAATCCCTTGGTGGAGGAGGATTCCTCCAGGTTCTGCCCTATTAAAAGGTGGGGATTTCCTGCAATGGGTAGGCTTTGCTCTGACAAGACACCTACATTAGCAGGAATTTGCACAGCAGTTGAGTCCTAAATGCAGACATGTGGAGAGGTTTTGATTTTTTTTAAAAGAAAAAGTTTCCCCCATAAAGCAGTAATTTCTGACATTACGTTCACAGCTTCAGACTTTGGGTATCTACAGAAATGTTTGGGATCCCAGCCTCCAAGCCAGACCAGCCAGGTGTAACTTGCTGTTCACAGGTGCCCAATATATGGGTGCCTAGGGATGTGCAGCCAGCAGTAAACTCTGTGTCGGCTAGATGCTTGTCCTGATTTCCCTTCTTGCTTCTCCCAGTCCCAGCCCCCAGCTTTGCCTGATCTCCATCATCTAGGGCTTCAGACAGGATACATTGGTAAGCATGTACTTTTGAGGGCCTGGATTATTTTAGAGATGGCAAGTGCCATGTAGTGCTGAACTGAGCATATGAAACCTGGTATGGTTTTTCTAGGAAGTTACTGTACATTTCCATGTAGATTTCTACTTAAATTCAGTGCACTCTGTCTTCTTGTGATACAGTTTTGTTGTAGCATGGGATTTCACACTCCTTTTGTAGTTTTAGACTCACGTTCCCTACTTATTAAGCAAATTGGGTGTTTTAATGTGGTCCTACAAGTGCTCATTAGAGCTATTTTTCCAACAGCTGATCATTATTTCTCCTTTTTTTATTTTTTAAATTTCCTTTTTTTTTTTAAATTTGAGAAAGCTAGCCAGCAGAGATTTTTTTTTCATTTGTTCTGTGTAAAGTAGCAATTTCCTTTTCCATTCTTTGTTCTTACAGCCCTTAAATACTCAGAAATTTTTTTCAGTTGCTGCAAGTAGACTAAAAAAGTTTCTGTCTCTTTTATTTTTACCTTATGGATGTAGCTGGATGCTTTGTTTATAGTGCCAGACACAATAAGGACTCCATAATCAGCTAATGCTTTTCCAGATGAGTCAAGGGTTTTGGGAGTGTGAATCAGCTTTGAGACCTATTTCTTAATTTTGAAGTCACTTGTCTGAGAAGCATAAAACACAGAAGTAGAAGAACCAAGACCACAAACTTTGCTGATAATGTATTTTTAAGTTTTCATAAACTTTTTAAAAATCAAATTGTTTTTATTGCATATGAGTGTCCAGTGGCCCAGTTGGCATTGTTTTCAGCAATCTAGATGATGCTTCTATTTAATGTGTGTTTTGACTGCATGCTGTGTAAATGACTTTCCTGCATGAAAAAATCTTACATGAACAGTCTTTTTGCAGTTTAACATTGTAGATTTTTTTTCTACAGAACATAAGCACACTGATACAGAAAGCATCACTGAAGTTGTGTAAAATGGTGCTACTGGAGGAATTTTGAATCCTGACCTAATTCACTTTAACTTTGCAGTAGCAAATTTTGCCTTTTCTGCTTTTAAAACTCATTTTGATAGGCATAATTTCTTCAGAAGAAATGTACAGGAATGTAATGTTTGCTTAATGGTATATTAGGATTGTGTTCGTGAATTAGTACACTTTCACAAAGTACAAATTAGAAATTAATTATATTTTCAAACATTCATTTGTTTTATCATATCTGAAAGGTTCTTTGCAGTTTGGTACAAATGTTGGCACTATGAATATGATCCTTGAATGGAGAAATTTTTCATACTTAGGCTGTAGTACCTTAATCTTTTGCTTTGCTGTCATTAGATTTAGATGACTTGCAACTTGATGGAAGTGTGGTGATAGACACAGATAGGAGGTAAAATGCTTACTACTCTTGTTGTCAATATTTGGGGTGGAGAGGAGACCTGGGTAAAGACCTGTGAGTGAAATAATTTCAGGTCACATCAGAAGTGCAAGTTGTGTCTTGTATTTCATTAAAGGAGTGTAAGGGAAACTGATAATAGCTATTAAATATTTAATGTATCTGTAATGATAAAAAATTTGCTAGTGAATACATTAAAAAATTCATTATTGAGTTTCAAATATTAAGATGATGTTTGTAAGACCAGACAGGAAATATGTTTAAATACCTGAGAGCTCCCCTAGAAATTTGTAGTATTGTTATATGTGAAACTGTGAGCATATCTTAACATTTCACACATACAGTGAAAGACTGCATAGATAAAAGTCCCAAGGCCTGTCGAAATTGACTCAAACTCTGTGATGTCAGTCTGTAATGTAACTGAATGCCTGTGTTCCACGGGAGGGTTTGCCTGCGAAGGTCTCCGATGTCTGTGCCGAGCCCGGTTGAGATGCATTTGAATCCCTGCCAGTGTATTTCTCTGGTGTGTTGCAGCCTTATTCTTACAGTGGTACTCTTGCCTTAAAATTACAGATTTCCAGATGATACAGTGCTGCATTTAAAATACACATACTTTTGGAAATTGAGGGTGAAAAGTAATAGCAGAAAATGGAACAAAAGCCTGGACCTGGCAAACGAGCGCATCCTCTGCCTGGTGCTGGATTCCTTGGGGCTCCTTAGGGACACCTCCTGCCTCTGCCTGCTCCCTCTCATGGATAGAAGAGCCACGTGGCCCCCTGCATCTAAGCAGAGTTTTGCTCGAATTCAGTCCTTGTGACCTGTGCAGGTGGCTGCTCATAGAACTTTAAGTTGGTGAATCTGTTTCGGAACCTGAATGAGTAAAATCTTTATTAGTAAATGCATTTTGTGTTCTCTCTCTCTCTTTTTGTCCCTTCTCTCTCTCATCACTAGGATGTTGAAACATCAATACCAGAATTTTACATCCCTAAGGGTAGGGCTCCCTGTTTTTTTTCTGAAGATACTGCTCCCCTGCTGAATGTATTAACTTTTTGTGGAGTCTGTGATGTTTACACCTCAGAATGTCTCTAACTATTCAGGTGCCTGAGTAAAGAGTTAGGGTCTGCCCTCAAATAATATGGAATTATGCTTATGTAGCTTACTCACAAAATTACAAGGTTATGTAATTTTTCACGTGCATAGTTCCTTTAATGTTGAAAATGGAAATTTTTAAGTCTACTGTTCACATAATTGCAAACTCATAGAATACAGAAAAAATAATGAAATGTTCTTAAAACTGTGGAGAGGACAACTTATTGCTTACTTAGATGTGTGAAGGAATCTCAGTATGTTGGTAGTGTGTTTTCTAGAAATACTGTTGCTCTAATTCAACCCACCTTGAGAACTGGAAATAAAAATCTTGATGCGAAACACACTTTCACAGCAGAAGAGTGCAGGTGCAAAATGGAAAAGCAAGCATTTTTTCAAGTGGCATTGATTGTTTTCTGTGCAATATGTAGGAACACCAGAATATTTTTAGATGCAAAAGATTAAAAAATTATCCATTGCATTTGTGATAGCCTATATGTTTGGGTTAGTTATTTATCATTTGCAATATCCATAAAGCTATCTTAAGCATCCTAATTAGGTTTCAGCTTTTCAGAGGGAGGCTGGGAGGCTCTTGTGCAGTTGTGGCATGGTGGTGGGGTGTGTGCAGCACAGCTGCTTTCTGATGTCAGTCGCTATTTCAATGACATGAAAGTGGGAGAGGAAGAGCAGACAGTTTAAAAGAAAAAAAAGTGTCATCAGTAAGCAAATTATTTTTGCCTGTTTTGTTTTGATTAGGATATGAACTAACAAATAAAGTCTGATTGCTACAAAAGAAATTACATCTGGAGGGTTTAACTGGGGCACTTTCAGAAACTTTTTGGTGAAATGTGTCTTTTTTTGCCCCCGTGCTGGGAAAAATCTGGATTGTCTTTGGCAAAAATCTTGGTAATGCACATAATTCACCTGGCCTGCAAGCAGAGCAGAATCCTTTCCTCTCAGTGCTCTCTGTTTGTTTGGATTTTGGTTTGTGCTGTGTTCAGGGACACTGGAAGAATGATGGCTTTCCTGTGGAAAGTGGGAGCAGCTACATGGATCCATGTGTGAGGTGCTCTTGATGAGCAGGGTGAACATTCCTGAGTCTATTTCCTCCCGCTCTGGGCATCCTTTGGCTATACTGATATACTGTGGTATCCTTTGGGTTTTTCTTTTCTTGAATTTTGTAGATACAAGTTGGAACACAAAAAATTTCTACTGATCTTTTATCTCAAAAGTGTGAGGTGAAAATTGTTTCTTGAAAATCTTTCTTAGGATGGACTGACTGTTTCATTTTGGGTATGCCCACCCTGGCATATGGGTTTTGTGGAAAGGCAGGAAAAGTAAATATGTGGGCATTGGTAGTGAAGGAACTTTCTGGGTTTTGTTTGCTTGTTGTTCTCTTTAAAAAAAATATTGGAAATTATGAAAATTTTGGCGGGTCTTTATATATTAAAAAAGTGGTTAATTGAAATTATGAAATAGGTCTTTGGCCACTAAAAATCTGGACAATATTTATTAATGGTTGTCATAAGATCACTGATTTGAAAGTGTAATGATTGTTGCTAAAGAATACCAAATAAAATTTTATGCTACCATTTAAAACATGATTTACATACTGACTTTGGTTTATTTATTCATACACTTAGAGCAGTCTGAATCACAGTTGGTTTTCTATGGCTTTTTATTGCATCTCTTTGTTTGACTGACCTGAGAAAAAGGGAATTAGATGATGATGGTAAACATTAAAATTTACTTTTAAAAAAATATATAGATATTATAAGCACACACAATTTCAGTTAAAAAATAAGTTTGTTAAGAGGATATGTGTACTTTTTATATAGCACAGCTATTTTTGTGTTATCTTCAAAGCACTCTTCAGGAAATAATACATGCCTTTGTGAGGATTTCTTTTGAAGGTAGGTATGATTTCTGAGTGTCATCTTCTTCAGAACATTCCCAAAGAGATGTGAATCAACACCTGCCCAATTGAGGGCAAGGAACAGCTTTTCTGTCTTTATACCTGTGCTCAAGTGTTTGGAGGCTGGTTATAAAAAGGTTAGAAAAAATATTGTGAACTCCATTTTATATTTCAGGTAGAAACACATATTGGTGCCTGATTTTCATACCAGACTTTTTCTTCTGTATGGGAAACTTCATTTGCTTGCATCCTACATGTTGTGAAATATGTAGGATGAACACTTAAAAATTAGTACTGCTGCCTGCAGATGGTCCAGTTAGTTTGGCTTTCAGTGTTGAGGACAGTTCCCCTCAAAAAAAGAAAAACTACTTGGAATTATAATATGGGATTGAGTGAGCTAAGGGGTGGGTGATATTAGTGGTTTGCTGCTTTTAGCAAGCTTGTCTAGACAGTATTTCTTTTATATTTTATGTGTGATTTAAAAAAAATTATTTACAGTACAGCTGTACTAATGAATTTTCACACGTTATTTTTCTTTTTGTGTTGAACGTATTTTCAATGTTTACTTTAAAATAAATTTTCTACTCTCATATTGCCCTGGAATTGTTTGATGCTATAGAAATTATGTTTGGATACGATAATGTTATACTATAATTGCCCATTATATTTTGTATACCAAACTATACAGTAGCAGATTTAACTAGAAATATTGCATAGTGGCACACTGTACTTTAAAGTATAAACATTTATAGAGAAAAGTAGCAGATGGTAGAATTAAAGTCCAGCATCCTTTCCCCCCTTTCCCCACTCAATTTTTTTTCTTTATAAAAATAACAAGGACTTTTTCTTCTCTTTTTTTCTTTTCCTTTCCCTTTCCCCTTTCCTCCTTCCTTCCAATTAGTTTAAATTAATTATGGTATCATTACACACAGGGTTAGGGTTTGTTAATTCAATTAAATTTTTAAATTTTCTTGTCTGTAATTTAGGGTGGGTTTCTCTTAAGTTTTGGCTTAACCTTTATAACTGGTCAGTAAAACAGACCATCACAGGAATAACTTAGCCATCTTCAGAATTGTTGGAAAAATGTATTCCATTTTAGTGTTTCCTTATGTGTGTTCATGCATATATAAACATGATTTATACTACCTATAAAGGGCAGTTTTGACAGTGATAGGTACCTTCCTCTGAGTTTGGAGGAGAAAATAATAAATTATTGAATTATTTGTTTTACTGTTTGTGGTGACATGTTATGTCATGCTACCTTAAGAAGAAGTTGGTTGTAACCATTGTTTCACCCTTTCCATTGAAAGTATTGGCTTTAGTTGTTAATTTGGTGCAAAATGAATGGCTTTATAGTATTGTTCCTCAAGGAACTCTAAATACAAGCCTTCAGCAGTGATGTAACCTCTTTCTCTTCAAATGTTTGATGATTTTACACTGAAGTACAAATTTTCTTCAAGGAACTCTATACTGATGTGCCTAGTATTTTTAAGAATTGAGGAAGTATAGATTGTAAAATTACTTTGGTTTTTATTATTTTTGTTGATACCAAGCCTGAAACTTTAGTGTTTGGTGATAAAAACATTGAGAATGTTGATGTGCCTGTATTAAAACAACTTTATAGTTTTTTTCCATAGGTAGTGATTTATTGGGTAATATTTTAGAATTAAGAAGTTGTTGGAATAAATTTTTCAGATTTTCTCTAGCTATCACAACAAAATAAGTCAGATTTGTGAATGACATCCACCCAGAGTGTTATGGTTTGTTGTGAAGTAAGTCTTGACCTTCTAGTTTACTCACCAAACCTGGCATTTTAATGGGTTCTGTTAGCTTAGGTTAAATAACATTGCTTTTTGGTGCCATATCCTTGCAACTTTCCCCTTATATTTTATGCAATATAAGGCTAATTGGAATGACTCAATTCTCATCATGCCCATGTCAAGCTTAAACATAATTCTCACTGGTTTTTCTGACCTGAGGTGACAACTGAAAGGTGAGCTCTTCTGTTGATTCAGTATATTCAGATCAGCAGAGATTCCTGATCTGCTCCAATTCTTTATTGTAAATGAATCACACCATGTGTTTTTTTGGTTGGAATTAATTCTTTTCAGGTTATTCCTCCAAATTAAGGTAACTGGTATTTCAGTGTTGCTGATGTATCCATTCTTTGCTGTATAAATATTGTCTTCGTAGCATTTTTGTACTTGAAAAGGTAATATTAATTTAAAATTAATGGTCTTTCTTATTAATAACCACATATGCAAAAAAAGGAACATCTGCCTTCCAAATGTTATTCAATGATTGTAATTAAAAGGTTAAATAAAAGCTGAGGCAAGCTTTGAATTTTGAAGCATTTGCAACAGCTAGTAGTCTGACTTACTGCAGACATTTTTGTCAAAGTTGAAAAAGTTAGAGCTAATTAATTTCTTGGGAGACATATGATGAAATTGTAGGTGTGATAACATATTTGAGTAACATATGGTCGTTATGGGGCACCTTTCTAATGACTGAGCACCAAGTTAAATATAGACTTTCCATTTTTTCACCACTTCTATTAGTGGTTCTTTGTTACTACAATTTAAACTCATCTTATTTTCTGTCACATATGAAATAGGATTCTCTATATGTTTGTAGGAAATTTAGAAAATATTGCCACCACAGTGCTGTACCTTGGTGAAATTTACTGAGGAAGACAGTTCATCTGTGGCAGCCTTTTGATTTTTGTGGCATTAATTGTGATTATGTGCATTTTGACCTCTACTTTAAAACATGTGAAACTTGCCACAAAATGTTTAGATGCATGTCCCCAAAGTAGGAGCATAAAATATTTTTTAGAGATTGGTAGAAAATGCTCGTTTTACTTTAATCAGCTATTGTAATATATTATGTCATAAAAAGGAGGGCAGAGGTATTTTTGGAACATTTTCTGATTCAGTCTACATAGCCCTAATAAACTGTATTATGTTTCTTGAGAGGCAGTTCTGCTGTTCCTTAGGAGGCTGTAAATAAAGATTGTCAGAGAGTAAACAAGTGTTGTATTTTGTAATTTAAGTAATCAGAAGCTTTACCTAGTTTTAAGTTTCATTTATTTATTATAATAATCTAGAGCAAATTTCAAGCTTTGTTATTTCAGTGTCAACAATCAGAATGAGAAATTCAGGACAGAATAATTTAGTGGTGGTGACACATGAATGAGGAAGGAAATAAAAATGTTTCAGGTGAAAATGAGGAACAAAATGAAAGGAAAAAGGTGGGGTGGTTTTGGGCAGGGATGGAGAAAGTAATGGATACATGAGAAAGCTGCTCTTTGTGGTGGGAGAAGATAAAGGATGCATGTTGATGGAGGCTAAGTGGGAATTGTCTTCTGAGTTGAATAAGAATTGTTTTGCAAGTCATGTTTTTTTCTGTATTTCAGTATCAACTGAAATGCAAGCTGTGGGTTGGCTTTTTTTTCTTTTTAATGAAAATGACAGTTAATTTGGTTCTAAAGGAGCTCTATTGCTCAGAAATTTTGCCTTGCTGGAGAGGATGCTGGATTATCACAGCATCTGAGTTCAGAGTAGCTGCAGCTTCAGTTTCGAAGCTTTGTCATACAGCCTTCCCTGTGGCTACGGAGCAAAGAGGGTGTGGAAGGGATTTTAGCTCCTGCTAGGAGCATGGTAGCAATTATTATTTGAATGTGGCCATCTATTTCTTACAGGAGAGTGAAAAAACTGTGCTGATACTTAGAGAAAATCTCATACTGCTGGGAAAGAGCAAATGGGGGATTGTGTCTTGGTATCTGGGGTGTTAGTGGAGAGGAAAATGGCCTCAGGAAGACAAGACTTCCACGGTGCCGTGGGTGTGCCCTGGTCACGCACCCAGCAGAATGCACAATGTCCTTTGGGCATTCCTTCCTGCAGTGATTACATTTCTCTCTTTGGTAATTTCTGTAAAAAGGAAGCTTTAATATGTTTCTTGGTGTGTGGAGTTTTTGACTAACTAAAATGAACTTTGTGAATAAGTTCCTCTTTTGGTAGCAGGAGGTGATGAGTGCCTGTTGGCAGTACAGGTGGAGTGATGGGGTGGGGAGGCTGACATTACATTCATTCAGTTCACAATGTTCAGTTTTAATAATCCTGATGGGCTGCGCACATGAGACAATTGTATGTTTTTATTTTAGCTGTTTCCTACAGGTGACATTTGTATGTTTTTATTTTAGTCTGTTTGCCTACAAGTAGGTGTGCTTAATTATGGAGTGCTCGCATCTGAAATCATCAATATTATACTTCTAAGGCATGAATTGTGGGGCCAGATGTGATGAGATCAGGGCTCCAGCTATTCACATATTTCATTATTTATTGTTAAAAATCCCTGAAGCCCAGAATGGACTAGTGTTCAGGGCAGAGGGTGTATGTTAAAAATCTAATTAAAAAAAAAAAAGCATCTTGAGGCACATGATGAACTCTCACATCTAAGCATTTTTGGATGCTTTCATAGCCATCTGTAGAGGAAGGATCATTGATTATGCATCAGCCAGATAAAAGAGATCATTCTGATACATTTCTTTCTTCACCAGATATCATTTTACTGCAAAATACTATGGTATATTGATTGCATGATGAAACCAGGTTTTTTAATGGACGGCAATAAAAGCATACTGTATAAAAAGCACAATTATATGCTGCAGCAAAAGGTTGAATTTCTCTTAGTGGTTACTGATAGCTATATAAATCACAGGAGGAAGGAAAATATTGATGAATTAAATTTAAAATAAATCACCATCAGACCACACCCCACTATTCTTCTGAGTTGAAAGACTGTAAAAAATAATATTGACAAACCACTTTCCTACTTAAAACTTTGACTGTTCAGTTGAGTATTGTTTAGTCTTAAGTTATGAAACTAATAATTAAAAAAAGAGGTATACAGATTTGTTTGTTATGATAGACAAATTTGCCTTCTGCATTTGTTTAGGAAGATAAAGTGTATCCTATTGAGAATGTACATCATACCAGTTAAATTCTAGAACATGTGGAATGAGCACTAGCTTATGAAGAGACATAAAAGACAGATCTTCATAGTTTTATATGGGAGATGGATATAAAATAGAATAAATTCCTGTTCTGTTGCTGATCACTTTGTTAGAGGTGTTAGATCACAGCATAACCTTAATTTGCCTGATA
The DNA here is from genome assembly GCF_000277835.1 of Geospiza fortis. NCBI lineage: Eukaryota > Metazoa > Chordata > Aves > Passeriformes > Thraupidae > Geospiza > Geospiza fortis. The sequence goes on along the minus strand of NW_005054299.1, from coordinate 14,244,289 downwards.
TGAGCCCCATTATCTTTTAAAAGGAATTCAGAAGACCAGAAAGCAAGAAAGCATTATTATTAATTTGTTTGTTTTCTCTTTAAAACAGTCTTTCAGCTTTGAGTATTGAAATAATTCCAAGCATTCAAATGTTAAAATACCACATTTGGCATATGACATTTCTTATTGAGAAGCAGATCTGTGTTTGTAATTTTTCTGTGGTTTGGGGTTTTTATTGGGTCTGGGGGTGAAATATGAGTAATTTGCAAGTTTTTTTTTTCATTTTCAAGAAAAAAGGAATTTTTTATTCCAACTCTTTGTTACCAGTTGGAAAAAATAAGCAATTGCAGAAAATATGTAAGGGAAATTGCTGGTTTTCTCTTTAGGTTTCCCTCAGCAGTCCAACACTGTGAAAGATGCAGTCATGTATTTTTCATTCTATATGGGGGACAATTCAGTTCATTCATTATTCAATGAGACAATTTCTCTCACTTTTTAGTTCTCAGTTTTTTTGTTACTGTGATTGAATACTGTTACTGCAGTTGCCATTGAGACTGGGGGTTTTCCTTGTGTCCTTGTTGTTGTTGGTTTTTTTGTCTCTTTCTTTCTTTGGTTTTTATGGGGTGTTGTTTGTGGTTCTATTTTTTTCCTCTGGGAGATCTCTAGACACAGAAATGCAAGAAAAATACAGTATGCCTACAGTTACTCTTTGAAATAAAAGGATGAATTAAAATGTAGGTAAATAATAATGTAACAATGTAAATTCATTCTCAAATGTATACACAGAATTAAGACTGTATTTAATATGCAGTAAGCTTTCTAATTGGTAACTGTGTGTCAAAGTCCTTAAATTCAATGTATCTGCTGGAGAATTTTAATACACATTAGACATTATGAAGCAAAGTTGAGTCCAACTCTCAAATAAAGAATAAAGGAAGTACTGAGCAGTTTGCTTAGTGTCAGGAGCAGAGTTCCCATGCTAATATGCATGTATCTAAAATTATACCTGTGTAGTCAGCCTTAGTTCTGGCATTTTAAAAACTTTGTGAATACTTTACTTGGTAACTACCTAGTCAGCCTTTTAAAGAAGTTTGCTTTGAATGTGACTTCCTATTTAAAAGCCAGCTGAAAAGTAATTGTATTATGTGGAATTATCTCTCAGTTTGGGTTAGAACAGACATTTGCACTTGAAACATGTAACTGGTGTCTGTAATAACCCTTTATTTGCCCTTTCCTTCAAGATACTATGGATCTTCTTTTGATTGTCCTGCTACTCTTTGTTTGCATGTATGCAGTCCAAATCTGGTCCTCTTCTTTCTCTGGGTTTTCTTAGAACCTTGTGAGTCCCAGTTGTTGCTCAATGCTTTCAGTTCATTTCTGTCACAATTCTAAATTTCTCTCAACTTCTAAATGTTCCAGCCATCCAAGTACCCACTCTGGCCAGCTTGTTCTTTTTATCACCTGGTGCCCCATTGCCTCATTCAGAATTCTGCAGTGCATTTGTCCTGGTGTGAATTATTCCATGTGGATTGCTTCCTTCATCTCTCTACTACCCAGACATCATTAAAGGCAATACTTGGAGTATGAGGAAGAGCCCCTCTGCTCTCATTCTGTTGCAGAAAACTGATTGTCAGAAGGAGCAGTCACAGAAATAGCAATCAGTCTCTACATCAGGGGAGGGAAAGTGGCTTGTATAACACACTTTTGGGCAACTGGGCTGCCAGGCTCAACAGGTCTTACCCTAGCAGCTGTGGAGTATATATATCTGTATATAAATATTAATATTAATAACATCTGAATGGCTCTACCTACAGACATTTCTGACATCCAATGGATTCTCTGCCAAATGGCAAGTTCCAAGTCAAATTTCAGGGCCTAATGATTGTACATTTTTTACAGAAGATTTATTATGATGTCTTTATACAGTAGCATGACCATGTACCTTCCCCTAATTCCCTGAGAAATAACTGACTTAACTTGTTTCAACTTGTATTCAGCTTCAGATAAATTAGTAGAAAGGGTACCTGGAGGTGATGTGGGAGTTGGCTCAGGCTGCTGAGGTTACTGTTCAAGCAGGTGATGTCAGCCGTGCTTCTATGTGCTCCTTCATGCTTTGAATGTGGGAATGCTGCCCTTTTACAATCTCACATTTTGTTCCAGAGATTGATAACTGTTACACTGCGCAGAAGGAAGGTAAAGAGGTTGAACAATCTTGGCATATTCTTCTCTGAAAAGCACAAGGTAATTTAAAGGAATTGATTTACATGATAAGGAAAGGTTTCAAAATACTGACTTAAAAAAAAGTGCATATAGGCTGAACATTAATATTCCATTTATTTGACAAAAACACAGTAGATAAATCAATACAGAGCTCAAACAGTTTTTAAAATGTAAATGTATTTTAGAGTATCTGTAAAGTACATACACACATGCAATTATTTATTTATTTGGAATAAAATTGCCTGAATTTTGATAAATCAAAGCCTTAGAATTTTTTAACACCAGGTGTAAGTTTTGAAAATTATTTATAATATTAATTGTACAAAGAAAATGTGTAGTGGTAATTTCTTGATTGCCCCAGGGGTCCAGACTTTTTGGTCTTTCAAAATAATGTGTCTGGTGTGACAGCATAGATAATCAGCACATAGGGGAGGAGAATGGCCAGCATCTTGTTCGGCACTCTGGAAGTCTGTAGTCCAGATGTTGACAGTAGATGACACTTGGATTTTTTCTTTGCACAGGTGGTAAGAAAAGAGTTTGTACTCTTCGTCTTTGATGTCTGGCAAGGCTCTCTAGGTGTGTGGTGGCAGAGTTGTTATTTCCTTTTCACAACTGATTCTCTTAGTGTAAGAAGTCTGAGAGACTGTGATGTAATTTGGAAATTGCATTTTGAAGTGAATGTGCTTAAGTGTGGCCAGCTCTTGCTGAAACAGTATGAAAGAGCCAAGATTCACACAGGAAAATGACTTTTCTTCTCTCCATCCAGACTTCAAACAAACAGTACTCATGGTTACAGTGCTTGTATCCGAAAGTTAAAATGCTCTGATTCTATTTTTTGAGAGACTTGACCTCTCTTTCCAAGGGTTTATAGTTCCACCTGTAGATAGAGACCAGAATTTGAGAAAGAATCTCTAAAATGTTTTGATTCTGAATAGAAGACCCCTGCCTAGAATTATCATTCATGAGAAACCATTAGAAGCAAACAGAGCCCATTTCACAATATCCATCTCCAAAGTAGATGTCATGACAGTGCAAGTCCTGGAGCATTCACCTAGGAGCTATTGACTTGGTTTGGTTTTGTCTACACAGGTGACCTGTTCTCCTGCAAGTTAACAACAAACTAAGAATAGCACCAGTGCTTACTCTGATGCATGTCTTGTATCTGATAGTGGCTAATATTTGATGCTAGAGAAGAGTAAAAAAAAAAAAAAAAAGGAAAGATGTTAAGGCCTTCTGCAATTCTTCCCAGCTGGCTTTCCTCTTTACTAGCCAGGAAAATTTTGTGTCATCATCAGCCTTGGTTCACCATCCCTTACCTTCATTTACTGATCATCTCTGATATATTGGACCCAAGGTCACTGAAAGTTTCCAGTGATGACTTGATTTTCATTGTGAAAACTGACCACTTACTCTGACTTTTGCTTGCTTTCTACTATTTAAAATCTGTTTTATTTATTTTTATTGTGAAGGTCATCCCTTTTGTCTGGTGGAGACTGAAGATTTTTACGTTAAGGACGTTGTTGAATGTTGTTTGGAAACCTAGGCAGTCCATATAAATTGGATTTTTTTTCTGATCTAAATGCTTGCTAACTCTTAAAAAAGAAACCTTAGATTTCTGAGATGTTATTCCTTTTTACAGAGGCTGTTTGGACAGTTTTTCCAAGCTTATTTGTCTGCCCACTATTTTTTTCTAGAGAGTAGTTTATACTGGTTTTGTTAATTCAGATGTTCAGATTTTTGGTTTTCAGTTTTTCTGGATCTCATTTGGAACAGAAATTAGAATTTCTTTAAGCCATATTAATATTGGAAGAGTGTATAGGAAATCAGAATGGCTCAGAAAATTTGCCTAGGTAACATTTCTTGAATTACCAACACATCTAGACAAATGCAAAGGTACACCATCCTTTGTGAAGTACCAAAGGTTAGAAAGGATAGTCAAAAAAGCAAAGAGTATTTGCTTTGAAGGAGAGCTGTTCCATTTTACACTGCTTAACCCATTTGTCTTTTAGCAGGAAAAGACTTGATAAATCACTTGATGTGATTTCTTGTATTAACATGTAAACGTAAAGAAGTTCATAGGCAGGATTTTCCGGCACAGCCACTTGGGTGAAAATCCTCAAAAACATGATCAAACTTGTATATCTGTAGTAATTAAAATCCTTATAAAGTCAGAGTTGTCTGAAGAGGAGGCATGTACACATAGGGGCTCCTGTGGAAAGGTCAGAAGTTATTGAACTGGACTGGCGATGATGAGCATCAGACATTTATGGAATTTCTTGTGAAGGCATGTAAGAAGTTCTCACCTGATCTCAGAATCATGCAGTTGTTCAGCATGCTGAAACACATCTTCAGTCAATCATTTTTTGTCAGTACTTTTCTTTTTTTTCCCCTTGTCATATGCAAAGTTTTTAGCAAAAGGTAGGAATGTGATCCAGCTGTGAACCCAGCTTCTGTGCTCATACGTATGATGTCTATTGCATCAAGGATAATCTCTTTCTTTGCAGTTACTTCTTACTGATTTCATGAAGTGGACTCCCTTGCATTGGAAGACAATGTAGCACAGTGGCTTTTAATGTTGCAGAAAATTGTTCTACTAAGTCTCTTTATGTTTGTAGGCTTGAATGACCCTTGGGGGTTTGTTTTAGAGGCAATTTCTTAAATGTTGAAAGAACAGTATCTTTGTATTTACCCAAAGTGAGTAAAAGGAAATTGAAATGTAGGATCAGGGCTAGAAATAAAATTACAGAATGACAAAGACTGGAGAAGAACTGAGGGAGAAAAAAAGGAGTTGGAAAAAATATGTTTTGTTTCTTAGTTCCTAAAAAGGTGAATCCAGATGAAATTGTCTAGATAAGGTGGTTTACTTATATGATTTATATTCCACATAGCAAACTGCTGCTCTGCTTTGCTCAATATATAAATATTCATCACAATAGGTATCCCAAATATATAAAAATCTATTTGTTTGGGTTTTTTTTCCCAAAGTAAAATGAGCTTTAACAGTGAGACTTTGTCAAACCTGCATGGCCCCTTTGTATTTCAGACATCAGCTGATACTCTGCTGGTTGACATCCTTTTGGAATGATGTGTTTGAACTGCTGCTGCGTAGTGCTGAGCACAATGATTTTGTCTGTTAGCGGATGTGGATGGTGTGGCCAGGAATTCAGGGGGTTGCAAGTGATGTCAGTGTGTAGGATAGTTGTGATCCTGCATGGACACTGGAAGAGAAGACAAAAGAGGGAAGTCAAAGTAAGCAGTTAGTTTCATAATGTTATTTTTCTCAATAGTTTTCACTCAATATATTGCTTTTCTTGATGCTCACCAATAATCAGGAGGCTGATAAGATAAATTAGTAGTGCAGTTCTGGTCTAGCACAAAAGCTGCAAAACTTAAAAATTCACTTTTCTTAAAACCATGGGAAATTCACCCCAGGACAAGAGCACTGGAGAACTGATTGCTTGAAATTGTGGAGGAAGATTTGAATTTCTTCTTCAAGGAGTTTGTGTTCCAGTGCTGTCAGTCAGTGGTTTGTCCACTGACAGTGAACCTGAAGGTGTGTGTTGCTGTGGAAGGGGTGTCAGGCATGTGCCTTTCAGCAGTACTGTAAGCATGGCTGAAGACTTTGAATACTCGGGGTAACAGATTGGTGCAGGGTTTATTTATTTTTTTTTTTCCCTCGGAAACTTGCTTCTGCTTTATTTTGAGGTTGTGAAATTAATCAGATAAAGGGTTCTTTTCCCATGGTCATACAAGGCCGCCTTGATTAGTTTGGAAGGTCATAATACTTATCTGGAGGAGAAAATGCCTCAATTTCATATAATGGAAATTTGATGTTTTGACCCTGAGGCACTGTTTATGTTAATGTTGATGCAATTTCTGTTACTGTTCTATGAGATCTGAGGGGTTTTTTTACAACACCGACTTAAGATGCATTTTGCTCAGCACTTAATTAAGAGGGAAGACTTCCACAAGACCTCAACAGCCTGTGAATGTGGAAGAGTGAACGTGAGTTAAAGACGTGCTATATAAAAGCTAAAGCTTTGGCGAGGAGCTCACTGATACGAGACGTGCATGCAGTGTTTTGCCGACGTCTGTGGCAGAAGTACTGGAATCCTGAGTTAAAAGTTGGGAGAAAGATTTGAGAATATTGTGTCTGAGTTTTATGTAGGGATATATCTGTGCAATTCCTTTTCTGGTCAGCAATTAGGATGTACATTTTGAAATATGGGGAAAATTAAGATACTATAGTGAAGGAGATGGACTGAAAAACCCCCAAATTGATTAAATTCTTTCTGTATAAAGACAGCTCTATAACCTAGTTCTCATTTCAGTATTTTTAATGCAATTTTAAAAATACATCTATGTATTTATAAATATCACACAGAATTTTGTTTTATCAGTTACGTAAGTGTTACTCCATACCAGTTCTCCCTCTTGCTCACAGTAACATTCAGAATGAATGAATTACCGTAGGTAAAATAAAGGAAAAATGCAACCTCCTCCTCAAGATCATATGCCAAAAATATATCACACTAAGTTCTTAATGTAGCTGTACAAGGAAGAGTTTGCAAGTTCAAACACATATTAGCAGCCTTTCTCAGTGGGAGATCTAGCCTTAGTTTCAGCAAAACTGTTCCTTTAAATATCTCTTTAATTTGTGGTATTATCTGACAAGTTAATGACTGATTTTGCATTTTTTAAAATTAATTTTTGAACTGTAATGTCTAAAATTAATATGCCTTGTAAAAATCAATAGCCACACTCCAATTCTTCATCTCATCTTATCCACTAATGTGGGTTCTCACTAAGCCTTCATGGAAATGGTACAGTAATGCCTTGTGCAAAATTTAGTTGTCTTCATCATCCTGAAAAGCAAGGTATTGTTTCCTTTGGGGGTTAATTAAAGACGCTCGTGTGTAAAAAATTGAGTGTTTAAACTGCAATTTCCCATGAGAAAAATGGAAGCTTAAAATGACAATTACAATGGAAAGGTGGTAAAACAGGGAATGTAAATTATAGTTTATTAGATTAGATAATTGTCTCAGCTCATAGTTTTAGCTAAATATTTACAAAAAATCTGGCATTCACAGTTGAGCTCATAAGACAAAGATTTCACTGTTTACATAAAAAGCAATAGTAAGGAGGAAAATAACGTTTTGTGTAGCTACCAGATAATTGTCTCTGCCTCCAAAAGAAGAAACTATGTGAAAGAATGGAAAGGAAGTTACTCCTTCCTTATATCTCCTGATAGTGATAAATTAGAAATCCATTTCCATCTTAAAAGATTTCTTGAAAATGTCAAAAGAAGATTATTTCAAGGTGTTTATAGAAAATCCAGGCAAACAGCATTTTGAATGCATTTTGACCTGCTTCACTGTTTCTCATGATTTGCAACAAAAAAATACAAGCTTTGAGTACAGAATATATGACTTCTTTGAATGGGGAAAGCTGTAGGGTCAAATAATATAGAGCCTGTACAGTAGAGTTAGTATGTGGATGCCAAACTGGAATTATTTTGTATTTCACTATGAATTTTTGTTAATCTTGTTATTGAATTTTGGATACTACAGAATCACAGAATTGTTAGGGTTGGAAGGGACCTCTAGAGATCATCCAGTCCAACCTCCCAGCCCAGGCAGGCTCACCTAGAGGAGGTTGCACAGGAACATGGCCAGGTGGGTTTTGAGTATCTCCAGACAGGGAAACTTCACCACCTCCCTGGGCAGACTCTTGTAGTGCTTGTAATGGCACCCTCAATGGCAACAAGTTCTTCCTTGTATTGAGGTGGAATTTTTTGTATTTCAGTCTATGGCCATTGCTCCTCATCCTGTTGGTGGTCACCACTGAAAAGAGTCTGGCACCCTCCTCTTCACACCTGTCTTTGAGAGGTTTAAATGCATTAATGAGATTCTCCTCAGGCTTTTCTTCTCCAGAATGAACGAGCCCAGCTCCCTCAGTCTCTCCTCACAGGAGATGCTCCAGACCCCACATTGTCTTTGTGGCCTCTGTTGGATCCTCTCCAGTAGTTCCTTGTCTTTCTTGAACTCCGGAGCCCAGAAATGAACACAGCATTCCAGAGGTGGCCTCACAATGGCTGAGTAGAGGGGCAGGATCATCTCCCTTGACCTGATGGTACCTGATGCACCCCAGGATGTTGATTTGATTGACTTCCTAGTGGAAGTAGTTTAGTCTTCATCACTACCTGTCCACTAGGAGGTTGAATTTCACTGGTGATGCAGGGAATGAAAGTAAGACTTGAGAGCAAACTGAACTAAAAGATGAATATTTTTCTGTCTGCTTTAAATAAAAAGCAATGACAATTGTACATGAAATGGTCTTTGCCCAGTGTGACACTTAAAGGAAAGGACCATGTTGTTGGCTGTGTTTCTTAGTCTCTTAAGCTCACAAAAGTAGCCCAGACAGTTTGCTGACCTCAGATGGACCTTTAAGTCTCTGACTTGTCAGACAAGAAGGGCAGCACTCTTAATTGGCATTCAGATCACAGGCAGGCACTGGGCTCAGCGCATAGCCAAGTACTGCTTTAGGATTTAGACAAAGCCACTCTGGCAAAACATCCCAGTTGTCAGGGTAGCTGGCTGTTTCCTAAAGAACTGTTACATAATGGAGAGACTGAGAAAAGCTTTAGGATGCAAATTTTTTTTAAAGTAAAAATTAAAAAAAAAAGGAATAAAGAAAGTGGCAGTAATTTGTGAAAAGAAACATCCCCCCTCTTCTCGGATGATCTCATTCATTGTTTCTTCTTTCTGTTTAACTTCTCAGGGTCATAAATGTAGTTTGCTGTTTAAAACCATAGTGATGTCACTGCAAAGGTATTTTGTGGAAGTGGAGAAGGGAATTATCTGAAAGTATTTGGGAATCAACACTCAGAGATTTATTAGCCTTACTAGAGGTCAGCTATTTGCATTTCTTCTTCTTTGTGCTTAGTGTAATGTAAACTGGGAATTCAGCTATAGAGTGAGTGTTTACATTTGAGGCATCCCGTGGAACAGAAGCGAACGTTGTGTTTATTGCTACAGCTGCCTTCTCCAGTGAAATCGTGATCTAAAGTCTCGCTGGTCCCAGGCCAGATTTCCAACCTGCCCCCTGTGCTGATCCCCTACACAGTGCCAGGGTTTGACACTCCCTGGTACTGTTTCTCCCTGCAGCCTCCAGCATGACATCAGCCCCAAGCGTTGCTCCCAAAGCCACTCACAGCCCTTGCCCGTGCTGGGAATGGGAGAGAAGAGGAGGAACTGCTTTGCGCTGCCTGGGGGCTGTGACAGTGAGCACCACAAAGACAGAGGCTTAAAAAGGGTTGCTGTGCTGTGCTGTGCTGTGCTGTGCTGTGCTTGGAGTGATGCAGGGGACTGATCTCCATTGCAATATGCTTACTCTGCCATGGGTGTTTTGGTGTAAGCAAATTTCCTATAGTCTGCCTTAGTTGTAAATGCATTACAGTGTTTAAGTTATTACATGACCCTGTTTCACAAAATACTTTTGGAAGTGTACTTATTTAAAATATTTGGCAAGTAGTGGTCTCTTTGTTAAACAACAAAGCAGTTGATTGGAGTACTGTCACCCAGTCCACTGAAGAAGGATTTCACAGAGTCTGTATGTTTTCTGTAGCTTATGATCTTTTATGGCTTGGGGATTATTTTTTTCCAGGAAATTAGGAGGAATGTCAAATATAGAAGCAGCCAGAGAACACAACTTACAGCACATGTTCTTGTAGGGAGAATGTATTCTTTCTAGAAACTTGGTCTGTGAGGGAGGATGCTGTTAGGTGTCTGAGGGGTCTTCACAGAAACACTTAATTGTCACTAACAATTTCTTACCAAGAAACTAAATTGCATTTGCTAGCTGGTCTGTAAATGACACTTTCCCCATTGCAGCAAATAATTAAAAGGAGTGAAAGACAATGAAAGATCAGTTTGGGAAGACTGAACCAATGGTGCTATAGTTAACAATATCAATAACCAAGCCCAAAACATGTTGGCAGTAGCCATAACTCAAATCTCCTGTGGCTATGAGGGCATGCCAAAGTAGCCTGCCACTATTCCTGTTCCTCTAGATGTGTTTCATGTGGTTTGTTGGTGCCCATGGGCAGGGTAGTTCACTGGTCCCAGTTGCCAAGGCTGTATGAACAGTTCCAGCTTTAGTGGTCACCCTTATGCAGGCTTTGGTGCTCTGGAGTGTTTGATTTGAACCCTGCATTGTCCGGACCAGGTTGTTTCTGGCAGTCTTTCTAGTTGCTCCTTTGTTCCCTGCTAGTTATTTCTGAACCTGGGGGGTGTCTCACTGCTCCCATTAGCTGGGCTTTGAACTTGCTCTGTCAGCCAGTCTGTGAGCTGCAGCTCCTCTGTTGCTTTGCATATCATACCACAGCAGCCCTAAATGTTTGATTTTTGCATTAGACAGTCATGTACCCAACCTGTATGGAACCCTTGCCACAAAAGGGGGACTTTCTGAAAAGAGGCTTTCCTTTCTTACCAACAATTAAATTCTGACCTCATTAAAACTTTTGGATAAAGTTTAGCCAACAAAGCTTACAGGCTACAGCTGAGGGCTACTTCATTTTGAGAATGTTGAACATTGTTGGATTCCTCATGCTTTCTTCAGCATACTGATAAATACCATAATTTCTCTGGCATTGTAAATTAGTTCTGTTTAACTGGAACACTTCAAAATAATATGAGAAATAGACACAAGGGCTGTGTAGGTGTAATATGTGGGCTTGTGCTAGTCACCTTTTCATTCCTGATGGATGGTAGCTAACAAATTACTTGTAGAGTCCTGAAAGGAAGGGTCTGATCATCCCCTTCAGATTTCACCCTGCTTGCTTACTGAGCTTTTGCAGCTGGTCCTCCCTAGAGTTCCTCAGTCTTCCTGAGGAAATCCAGCAGTCAGGTCTGACCTTCTCAGAGC
>NW_005054299.1:14211451-14233140 GCF_000277835.1 Geospiza fortis | reverse complement strand
AGTGTAATTTTCAAATAATACTCTGGTATGACACTTGTTAGTAATGTTAGCTGAGAACTTGATGCAAAAATATCTGTCCTTTTCATCTGCCCAACTCTTTCTAGGAAGATCTCAGCTTTCATCAGCATACCTGGAAAAAATGAAAAATCTGGATGCAGCATTCATGGAAAAGGTTTTTTTAAGACAAGCATGTAATGAAACAATAAACCAGAGATAACTGTAGCATTGTAAGACTGAGAATGATCTCCTGTTAAAATTATGTTTCTTTCTTTGGAACCCATGGCTGACTAGTATTTTTATTTTTTTCCTTGACTGATTCACTTAAACCTAGCAATTTCAAAGCGTTTGTTTAGAATGTTCCCATATTGATCTCATGTACATGCTTAAATTTATGTCCTGTATTTATTGAAGTAAATGTAAACAAGCATGGATTTTTCAGGATGCCGATAGTTTGTAAACCTTTGATATTTTAACAAATAAAGCACATTTCTTTGCAACTGCTGATAGTGACTTCTGTTACATACTCTTCTTTAACTCTGTCTTATAACTTTTACTTGAAACACAGGAACATTACATACTTGTGTATGGAAATGGGAAACCAGGCTAACCTCCTCCTTATGTTGGAATTCAATACACTATTTCTCCTAATTAGTTGCCTTTGAGTCTCACAAAGAGTCTTGAACAAACAAACAAACAGAAAGCGGATGTGTCGGCATGGAACTTTGTGTGCTGATATGAATGAGTAGTGAACACCCTTATAGACTTTTCTATTCAGCATATAGCTGAATTACTTGACAATAAAATCACGGAACCGTATTTGTATATCTGCTTGGAGCTGTTGAAGCATTTCACAGCTGTTTCTTCCCCCCTTGCAACCTCTTCTTGTAGTGACAGTAGAAGTTACTGTTCCCATCAGAAGTTCTGTAACAAATTACTAACTCTTACCATGTTTTACTACAAAATCAGAAGATTTAGCTTAAACTATTACATACCAATTCATGTGATGAGATGAAGAGATAGTGATACACTGAGATTAGTTAAGCTAATATCTGTCTCTCCCTAGAAGGGCAAAGAAGGGCCTGCTAACTGCAACCTTCACGTGTGCATTTCAGCTAGATCTTCTGGTGTAGATGTGTTCATCTAAGCAAGCAGAGTTGGTTCAGGAAATTAATCTGACATAAAAGAGATACCCCATACCAAAAAGATGCATTATTGCTTTGATTTTACTGCAGGTTGGATGAATAGTGGTGTTGATGACATGCAGTGTTTGCATTTTTTCAGTGGCTGAGTGCTATTGTATTGTGAAATTTGATTTTGGATTATTGCACAGTGAGAACTAACACAAATCGCAAGAGATGACCACTACAAGACAAGGTTAGAGCTGTTAGTGTACATGGAAAGCTTAAAGTACCTGAATCTTGTGTTTCTTTGTATTTCACTATACAGCCTGTATACAGGCATCCTTTTTTTTATTTTTATAACTTACAAGATTTTTCTGTTTGTTAAGAAGGAAGCAGTGTAGAAAACAAGTTGTGTCATTGTGAGGATTGCTTGTACAATAGAAGTTGTTGGGTTCACTAGGTACATCTTTGCCATAAGAGCTAATAGAGTATAATGAGAGTACCTATTGGTTTGCTATCCTCTGGGCTTCACAAAGAATGGTATCTCTGGAAGAATCCCAGAAGTTAGCTTTTCCTGGAATTTTCTAGGAAATGCTTCCTGCCCTTTTAAAAAAATATTTTTAAATTTTTTTATTTTATAATATTACAACTCTTTATTAATCTTTTTGGTCATTCTTTTGGCCTCTTAGGAAATAATTCCTGTGAATACAGTGTGTATTGCTTGGCTGGCCCAATACAACTGAAGAATTTTTATCATTTCCAGCTGAACAGAAGTTGATGGGAAGAAAGTAGTGGTGGTTAAGAATATATAGAGCACTCTTAATCACCCAGCAGGGATGTCCAAAAACCAGAAGTCTTCTGTTACAGATGGAAAAAGTATTATGAGGTCCTCAGATACATTTTGATGTTGGTGGAGGATGTCAAATAAACTGGTCAACAGTAGACTGTCTCCAGGTCTTAAAAAGGTGTTTTGTTGTAGATTTTCTTACGCTGTTCATGGATTTTCCTGCCTGTTTGACCAAAGATAAAGGAGCCTCTTTCTTTCTGCTGCCTGTCCTTTAGTACTGTATATTTATCATCTGTAGCCCTTCCTCCCAGTAATGTTCTTACTCCTTGAGAAGTCCTAGTCTTATCTTGTTGAGCTTTTCATTTGTGGGCAAAAAAAATCTCTCAGCAGGTGCTGAATATGAAATTATTCGGTTCAGTGGTTAAAATCTGCCAAACTATAAGGTAGGAGAGTTGGATTTTAGCTATCTGTAGGTGGCACTACCAGGCTTATGAAATTAGCCCATGGTTTGACTTTGGAGATGGCCACTAGACTTGTTGGTCTTGAACTCACCTATAGAAATGCATCACTGTGGTGAAGTATTTGGAACTGCTGAAAACTAAGCTGTGTAGATGCCATGAAAGGCTGAGATCGACTAGAAAAATGCTTGAACACATAATATTAATAAAATTTAAAAAGAGGTAGAGGTGCTTTGTATGTATTTTGTATTCATTAAACAGAAGGAAGTGTGTCTTAATTTTAAAAAATAATTAATAATTTTAAAAAAAACTTACTTGGAGCATATTAGAATGCGTACTTGTCTGCAAGCAAGACTCTTCACCATCCATTTTCTGATTGGACTAGAAGTAATATTCTTATTAAAAATAAATCTTATGTGTTCCTAGGGACATTTCTGTGAAAAAGGGAAATCCTGAACATTGAAGGTTTACTATTTTTATGGTGCTGTTTTGGTAAATGTCCTTGTTTTCCTATTCATGATGAGTGTTAGATGAGTGACCTGACAGTTGTGGGGCTGTTAAATTATTTAATGCCAACATCATCTTTTAACTGGTGGTACTTTAATGATAAGTATGAACTTAGCATAGGGCTTGCTGAACTGAGAGGATGGCAAACTTTAAGCAGGAGGCTAGAACCTTGGCTTCTCTTTGGTTTACAGATTGCAGCCGACACAATACTGAACAGGTATAGGAAAAAACCCCACCAAAGTGTAGGAAAACAGCTAATTATAGTAATTGCAGCTGGTTTCAAAGTACTTCTAACAGTTTGTGCATAATGCTTACTTGAAAGCATCAAATGGGCGCTAGTTGTGAAATAGAACACCTGTTTGTTGTTGAGCATGTGTTTATGCAGATGATTTTTGTTGTCAAAGCACCTTGATGTAGAGTAGTCCTGTTTACATTTACATTCTCCCCAAAGGATTAACAGTGTTCTCTCAATAAATTTACAGTCTATTCTCCTCTCAAAGGCTGCTGTTTGGAGGGTGGTGTGAACAAGGCAACAAGTGCTTGCTAATCACTTGAATATACATAATTAGCGACAGTCTGGTGCACTGGAGTCTTTGTACAGCCACAGCAATACTGATTGGCAGCAGCAGATAACAATAGTCGTGGCAAGGTGGTATTTGTTGAATATTTGAAGGTGTTTTTCTTTTATATTTGCAGTAGGCATTTTGAGTTAATTACACCATTATTCTGGAACACACTTACTATGTTATTTTAATGTCAGAGTTAAAGATCAGTCATGTGGCCTGTTGTACACAAAGTAATAAGACCTTTAGTAAATCCTTTACTTTGGAGACTAAGATGGATTCTTTTTTTTTCATCCTTTATAATTCCATGAGACTAAGATGGATTCAATTTTTTTTCCTTCTAAGTTTTATATAACCCAAAGTCAAACTGGAAAGTATGACTAAAAATTTGGGAGATGAATGTATGTGATGATACTCTTGTATTCAGCAGTGATTAGTTTTGCAACTGGCTCTCTGACAGGTTCAGTACTTTGGAAAACAAACACAAAATCATTGATGATAAAATTTATGGGTAACATAGACAGTAATTAATAAATAACATCGGGAAAATTATTTGGATTGCTTTTCATGTTTGTTATGTTCAAACAAAATGTGTTTTAATATGGCTAAATGCTTAACATCAATTTAACTGAAGGGAGAATACTACAACAAGTAGACTCTGAGCATCTAGAAAATCAGATGAGTCACTGTGTATTTGGCAAGGTTAATTTGTATGAAAGTAATCAAATTCCTCTTATTGACAAGGTAGCTGTCTTTGTGTATAGGTTAGAGGCTTTGAATATTGTATCTTGGATTTATTCAGGCTTCTGATATTCTGTGAATTATATTTTCATAAGGAAAAAAGGATTCATGCATTAGATGAAACAACTGTGAGGTTTGTCTCTAAGAGCAAAACTGTTAGAAGACTGTTTTGAATAATTATTAAAGGTTCCATATCAAAATAGAAGTAAATATGGAGCAGAATTTGTTAGGCTTTTCCTGACTTCTACCTAAGCAGTGCTTTCATTGATGCAGTGAGTAATGGCAAAGAAAATGGTTCATAATATTTCAAGGTGTCTCCAAAATGAAAAGGACTACAGGTGTGCTGGAGAATGGGGTTAGAATTCAAATGGTATTGCTAATGTTGAGACGTGGTTTGTGTGAGGAGCTGGAAGCTGTTCAGGGGGATCGACTTTGACATGTACTCTAGAATGATCTTCTTTAGAAAGAAGTTAATGGAGAATGAGTAACTAGGTAAGAAGCTCTTCAGAAAAAAAGTCCATTAGGTACCATGGATGACACACTTGGCATTAATTATATCTTGCTGTTGCGAAGAAGGCAAACACATGAGTGCATGATCAGGGACAGAACCTGTAAGATGCATCTTTCTGCTCCATTGGGCACTTAAGTCTTAGTTGTACAAATGCATCCATTTCTGGGTGCTGCAGTTCAAGATTATAAAGACTATTATACAGACATCAGCAGTGAGAGAGATCAATGATGAGTATGAGTATAGACTGAATGAATTGCAATTACTGAGGTTAAATAAGAAAAGAGAAGTGATAATATGATGTGTTCTTCATGTCCACACTGAGAAAAGAAATTATCTTTTTAAATTGTTGCAATGCAGTTTGAATTACAAATCAGGAAATATTTTTTGAGGTAAGCACACCATGAGAAATAGCCGTGTGTCGTACCAATGGCCCATCTAGCTCAGCATTCTGTCTGCTGTGGTGGCAGACGATGTGCTGTTTAGAGAGAGCTGGCAAGTTGGGCCCATTTCTTGCTTCTCATTCCCCTTGCACTTTCCTAGTGTTCAGAATTGTTGCATTAGTAATGTTAGATGGCATCTAATGGATGTGTTTCACCAAGGGCCCTAACTATTGATGTTTGGTGAACAGCACATTGCACTCACCTACTGCCTTCAGGATTTTGTAAACTCCCATCCTTTTCCTCTCCCAGCTAAAGAGCTCCTGTCTTTTCGTCCTGTCTTAGAAAAGATGGCTGTTCCAACGCCTGGATCAGTTTGGTTTCCTTTCTCTGTGATTTCTCATAATCTCACTACATTCTTCTTGATACTGGAAGGCAAGACTGTGCAAGGTAATGAAGATGTGGGCACTGTTTTCTGGATCAGCAGAATGACATCCTTTCTCTTGCTCTCAGTATCCTTTCTGACATTCCCAACATTTCATTGGGTTTTTTTGGCTGTTGTTTACATGCACTTACTATGTCATGGAGCTGTCATTGATGAATCCAGGACTCAATTGAAGTATAATTTATGATTCTAAAGTAAACATTGTTTGGCATAGTTTGCATTATTTTTTCCTAGATACATAACCTCACTTTTTTGTACCCAGTGTTCAGTTTTCATCTTTACCCACTCAGTTTTGTGAGATTAAATCCTTCTGTTCTCCTATGCCGTAGGTGTGGCTATTGACTATTGGGTGCATTGTAGAATCATATGGAAATTGTCTCAGATCACACCTCTGTCCAGATCATTGAGGAAGATATTATACAAAAATCATGCCAATGTTGATCGCTGGGGGACCTCCTGACTCTTTCTCATGCTGAAATATTTTATCCTCATTTAGGATAAAATCATGACATATCCTCCTGATTTAGGTAGCTTTTCATGCTTCATACTGATGTTTTCCCCATAATCACCTTTTTACTTTTCCATTAAGACATTCAAGTGGACCTTGGCAGGTGGGAAGGGGAGAGAGCTAGGAAGGGAGAATTACTTTATTTTCTTTTTTAGTTATGGCAGCCATTTTTTCTGGCCTCAATATTTTCATTAATATTCTGCTTCTTTGTAAGGTCTCTTGAGCTAGTTCTTTGCCTTTTTAATAACTGTTTTTCTTATTTTTACATATATTTTTCTGTTATTGATGAATACTTGCATATCAGATTTGATTGGGCAGCTTTCTTCCACCCCAGTGCTAACCCCACTCATGAAGCTGGGAGAGGGAGAATCTTGTACTTGAGAAGAAATATAATTTTAAAAACAACAATAGCTACAAGTAAAAATAAAGCAGTTTTCATCCTGTTTGCAGATTCAGGGAGATCTGTGGACTACTTTGGAAGAGTGTACAAAAGCTTACTGAGAAAAAACTAACCAAATTGTCCAGGGTGTAAGGCATAGCATTTCTTTTGATATTTACAACACTGTGTTTCTGCTGGAAAATGGTAGGGTTCCATGAACTGAAAAAAATTGAAATCTATTGTATGAAATACAATATTTGAGTTCTTAA
Organism: Geospiza fortis; assembly: GCF_000277835.1. Taxonomy (NCBI): domain Eukaryota; kingdom Metazoa; phylum Chordata; class Aves; order Passeriformes; family Thraupidae; genus Geospiza; species Geospiza fortis. The sequence goes on along the minus strand of NW_005054299.1, from coordinate 14,226,474 downwards.
ATGTTTGTAATTCTTGATAGTTCCTAGCCAAGTAATGCAGAAAATGGTTTCCTTGAAGCTTTTCAAGATGCATAGTAAGAACACTGAGAAGTAAATTAGCATAGGGAATGTGAATTCATGGTTCCATTCCAGTTTCTCTTTTAATATTTAATATTTAAATGAATATTTACATGCCAGAGAGAAGAAAATAGAGAAGAAAAATGATAGTATTTTCAGCACTGGAGAGGATGCCTCTAGAACTTGAGATTCTGAGAGCCTGTGTGGTTATTGAGGAATATGGGATTGCCTTGCCATGAGAAAGAACCTCAGTGCAGAAAAGTAAAGGAGCCCTTTAATGTAGCAGCTTAAAGAGCTCTGTGACTGAAGGTTGAACTCAGTTGTATTCAGAACCAGGATGAGGATGATTAAGAGAAAGATTGAAAAATATTGAGAAGAATATTTTGATACCATCGAACCAGAGTGGATTTGGGTAGATAAGCATTTAAAAAACTAAATAGTTTTTTGCCAGTACCTGTATAATGGGAAAAAATTCTGTCACCTGTCTTTTTTGAAGAACTCATTCTGAACTGGTGAAATGTTCCTTTTCATCTTAAAATATATGATGCCATGAATAAAAATCATAAAATGTCCTATACAGATTTGCACATGAGATACTCAGATTAGCACTGAAATGTAAATTTGGTGAGAATTTGTCCAAGACTTGCTCAGAGTGTTATTTAAATGAAACAGTAAAAATCCAGTTGCTCTTTGCTGAAGTCCCTCCTGACATGCTGTTTGAGAAACACTGCATCAGTATTAAAAGATAAAATTAATGTAGTTTCTGGTGTGTTTCATGATCTTTCTTAGCTGGCCACTGCCTTTGCCACTAGTTTGGCACTTTCCTACAGAGTATCATGGAAAGTTAGAGCTCTGTTACTGAATGTGCACTGTCTGCATAGCTCAGTTGCTGTGGTTTTTTGTTTTCTCATTGTATTTTTAAACCCATTAGGTCCACATTTTTCTAAGTGAATGTACTGATTCATGGTAATGAAGTAATTTCTTCATATTGTTTTGACATATTAAGTAAATGGAGTTCTTTAAAGTCACTGTAAAGGCACTTTCTTTAGTGTGCTTTTTGTCCTTGAGTTCAAAATACAAATGTTGTCTCTGTGGCGGCACAATCACAGATGTAGGGAGCTAAAGGTATTGTGTAAATCAGTTAATTGTTTTCCTTAAGTGAAAGCAAGAGTGTTACTATTTTTGCACTTTCACCTAAGGAGCAAACTTGCAAGAAAGATGAAACTGGGCAACAGGAGCATCCTTTTACAGAGAGGTAGGCAACAAGAAGCTGTTGGTGCCTGTCTGGGTGTTTGTGCAACCAGCAGCAGGTGCACATGCAGCCCTCCCACTTGGTACTCACATAACCAGGTAGGTCCTTTGGGCAGATGTCTGTCCACTGTGTCATGGAGAGAGGGAAGTTTTGAAAACAGTATCTAAAGGATGATTTAATTTTTAAATCTAATCAGATCAAATGGTACACTGCTAATGAAGGGGGAGGTTCAGGTAGACCCTGCCTGGAACACAGACCCCTTGATACCTTGTGATGAATTCAGAAAGAAGATGATTTGCCAGCTGATGGGATCAGTTTATCTGATCTTGCAGGAAGCTGTTCTATTTCTGCCGTGCTCCACCCCCTCTTTTTTTACCTATTGGGCTAGTGAGCTGCTCAAGTGGCAAATCAGACAAGAAAGACCACAGGGCAGCAGGACTGGAAGGAGGAGGATGATGATGAGGAGGAAGAATTTCTCCTCAGCTGAATCAGCTGAGGCGGTGTCATAGGGAGGAGTAGAAGGCTTAGACAAACTTCATTAGAGAAGCCCTTTCTTTGAGCTGGAGGTGCAGGCAGAACTCCCTTCTGTTTTTAAACTCCTCCACTGAAAGGAGCTTAAATTAAGGTAAATCCTTCCTTAGCCTCAGATATTGTCAGCAATTTAAATTTAAGGAATTATAGAGTGATTAAATCACTTTATCCTGCAGGTTTTAATGATGGCAAATCAGATATATTTATAAAATATAAGCTATTTATTGTAACAAATTAACAGATAGAAGATCTTAATCAGAATTACTACACAGTGTAAAAGCTAAAAAATACCAGTCAGCTGTAGTATAAAATAAGTGATGTAGTGCACTATATTAAAGAAATTATGCTAAAGCAATTAAAGCTAGTGGAAGAAACATTAGGTGGAGGTTTTGATGTATCTCACCACACTCTAGGAATAAGTACTTCTCTCTCTTTCTCTCAGTACTTGGGAAATGACTAGAGAGGTGTCCCAAACTCCACAGGAGAAACTCCAGACATTTCAAGAAAGGGATGTGGAAGAATCTAGCTTGTATGAAAGTAGACTGGACTTTTATAGCCTAAAGAGGTTGACCTGCCAGTCATAGGCCTCCAGGTCAGTTTAGCAGCTTATCTGTCAAGTCTCACTTCAAAGGGGCAGATGTGTGTTTGAAGCTGGTAAGCCAGGCCAGCCTTTTAGCGTATTCAGCACCAAAAAATACCCCTATGGCACCACGGTAGCTCCCCATAGAGAGCTTGCATTGCTTTGTCTTGTGACCAGATTCCGGGCCAAGCAGATCAACTTTTTCAGGGCAAAGCATCCTGCTATTTTTTTTTAGGGAAAAATTTCACCTGGAATATACTAAATGGTTTTGCTGGAGCTAGGGGAGTCTGAAAAATGAGGTTTGTTTCAGAATCTTGTAGAGGGCTGGAGTTTTTCTGTAGCTTACTGATCATTGATCCCTTGACACATGCCCTTCTGCTGCCGCTTACAAAAATGGTAAGTGCATTAGAGAACAGTCAGATCTCTGGGAAATGTTTCTCCCCTTAATCATGGATTGTCTGAAGAGAGGTTGCTCTCTGTAAATGAATAATCATATCACTGACTTTCAGTCATTTCCTATCAAACTCTTATCTGAATCTGTTATTCCCTACTAAGCTGTCACTGAAAACTCAATATTCTTTAATATTAAGACTAAATATGCCTAATGTATCTAAACTAAATAGTCATGATATAAAATTTAACTGAATTAAACTGTAGACATTCAGAAGGCAAGGTTTTGTTAAAACTGTTTCAGCTGTGCTGCTGATGCTTGGCATTCTTGTGTGCCCACTCAGTAAGCAGAAAAGTGGAAGTCTCTTCAAGGAGATGAAAAATTTGTGTCACTTCTCCTGCTGTGGAGCCTGTATTCCCTGGTGGATGTCAGCATGGAAAGATGCATCAGCATCATAACGGGCGCTCATCTGCAGCACGAGCCCCGGAAGACAAAGCAGCGTTTTACCTCTCGGGATTAACAAACATGTGGCAGCTTTGGTGGTGCTGTTTGGTAGTCAGGTGATAGACTGGCCATATGTCCTCATACCTCATTCTGCCATGAGATTCCCCCCCCCCCCCTTTGAAATTTTAAATAAAAGCATAGCTTTATTTGGTTGTTGTTTGTTCCAGTTCTTATGTCACAGATTTGAAATTCTACAAGATCTGTTAAGAAGTTCTGTACCCAAGTTTTTCCCACTCAGTATTGGAAAGGACATACAGAAATTATTGTAGAATGTAGATGACTTGCATCCTAAGAAACTTAGGCATCTATTTAGGCTTTAAATAGGAAGATGGATGTTTAAGAGTTCTTTGGGCACTTACACAGCTCTAATCCCTTCCCATAGTACAACTTGGTCCTTCTGACAGCACCATGCTCCCAAATTGCATAGGAAAAAAAGAGAGAAGGACAAAGCTCTCTTCAGACAATTAAAACTTCCATCCAGGTGATTAAGAGTCCCCATCTCTGTCTCTGGGGTTTCAACCAATGATGTGAGGATTTGACAAAAGAAGAATAATTGTTTAATAATGTTTTGTAGTGGGGAGAAATGGAAGTATCAAAGGCTGGCTTCAAAGTATCATGATGTTAAAATATTGAATTTAAAAATAACTGCAAGCATGGAGAAGTTGTGTTTTCTGTCTTGTAGTGCTTTATCACTGCCATTTCTGTACTCTGAGGAGATAATTTGTAGTTCATTTAAAGCAAATTAGAAAATATGAGTGTTACATCAGTGTAATGAAAACATCATTATTAAAGGCTGAAGGAAGTATAAAGTATAGATTTCACCTCACTCTTACATGGTTATCCAGTACAGATCAGGTCCTTGTATTTCAACTATTTAGATTTTACCTAATTTGTTATTTTTAAGGAGAGTTTCAGCTATGATTCTTAAGGAGTTCTCTAAGCCGTTAAAATTAAAGCAAAACACACAACTACCTTCAATAAATGCTTTAATTAAAATGGACATTTCTGAACCTTCTACAGACAATACCTGCTCAGATGTGACAGCATTTGTGACATCACCAGTACAGACTTGCACAAGGATTTTCAAGTCAGTGTTGTAAGTTTCCATTTCATTTTTGCTAATTAGAGAATTGTGCCGTTTATTTTCTAGAGGGAAAAAAGTCACTAAAAGCGTATCAGATTTGTTTACTTAATTCAATAGAAATGCAAATATATTTTTTTGAAAATTACAGTTCCTTATGGGTCCCTATTATTTTGGTGTCACAAATGTTAAATATTTGGTACCAGTTAATTATTGTATGTATAATCAGAATTTCAGAAAAGCCAGATGTATGAGGAGATTATCAGTGTTTTCTCATGTATGAAATTTCACTTCTGCATTGAATAAACTAATTGTAGAGTTTGCTGAGTAAGGTCATCCTATAAGTTACTAGACTGTTTTGGAGGCTATGTCATTAAGCATTTTTCAGCAGTCAGATCAGGAGGAAATTTTATGCTAATAACAGGGAAACCTCAAGATTGGTCTGTTAGTGAAAAAAAGAGTAACAAACTTCATCCTGAGCTTGGTGAGATAAATTTGTATGTCTCGTCAGGTCAGTCATCTTTCAGTTCCATCTTGTGGCTGGAATTTTGGGGATTATATTTTATAGCTGTATTTTAAAAGTTTTTTAAATGACTGAAAAGGATGCAAAAATGTTGTGCTAGTAAAATGCCAGTGCTGAAAATTTTGCATTTTTGCTTCTCAGTCAAGCTTTCTTATAATTAAGAGGCTGGAAAAACTTGAAACAAAGGACCTCTTAACACCTCATTTGCCTGAATATTTATTGGAATTGTAAAATAATAAAATAGTGCAAAATAAATTAATGTAAAACATGTTTATTAGAACTGAACTGTGTAATGGTTCTTATGGGGGAGTTATGAGCTGTTTTATTAAATTTAAGGCAGTGAAAGCTTTTAGAAATATGTAGAATTCTGAGGTTATAAATTAGTTGGGGATTTCTTTTTTTTTTTTTTTTTGCTTCTTTATTTTTGATCTGTAAATTTAAACAACTACTGATCAAGTTGTTCTTATCTTCTTAGCAGTACTGTTAGGATAGGACATATTTCACAGCTAACTCAAAATTTCAATTTATATTGGGATCACTAAGTTGTTAAAGTTTTGCAATATTGCTAAATTGTAATAACTATTTCACAAATACATGTAGAAGTATTGTATTTCTAGCTTTTCTAATTGTGCATTTTAAGTGATTTTTCAGTTATTTGTCAGAGTACAGAGATTTGTATAGTTTAGACATTTTTAATTTATAATTTCTGTATATATGTGTAGAGTAAATGACAGAGTATATTCTGACACATATGTCAGGATATAATTTGGTTGTATAGAATGTGCAATTGTATTAGGGAAGTTCTTGGTTTAACAGTTTGTCAGAATCATCGTTGCCTCATTGCTTAGACATGCAGCTGATCTTCGAAACCTGAATCACTTGAACCTGATTTTCTAGCTTGACTGGAAAACAAGAATTGCACTCACAAGGCAGAGCAGCAGTCTGATTAATTAGTAGTTAATCTTCCCTAAGTTCATGCTGATGCCCCTTCTCTTTTGCATCGTTCTTGCCCCCAGCCAATTACTCCCATTTTTCCTTTGTGCTGATACTAGCTGTAAACCTAAAATTGTTTTGATCTGGTCAAAACCTTTTTTCTTGGGGTGTGCTTTTTTTACACCTGTCTTAGCCATGTGGGTGCCAGTGCTGATGCAGTGGAGTGGGACATGGGACACACTGCATGCTTCCTCTGCAGCTGCTCCTCACCTTCCCAAATGGTCTGTCCTGGTATTACTATTGTTACTGCATTTGAGGTGAGCCAAAGTGGCCAAGGACTGGGACTTTCATTCACCATCAGTACTCCTGCCTAGTACCTGATTTGTGCTAGAACAAAAGATGCTTAGCAATTAAAGGAAGAACATGCCTGTGTTGAATGTTTACTCCGATTTCCTGATTGTGAGATTTTTGTTTTTTTAAGAAAAAGTGCTCACACAAGTTTGGAAATGTGTCACAGCATTCAAAGAGAGGTTGGTTTTTCCTAAAGGTGCTGGTAGAATTGGGTGCTGAATTGGTGGAAGAGTGGCTGCATTGCCATGGTGCAAACCACTAGTTTTGTGGTGAATTTATACCATTCTAGGACTGTGGATACAAAATGTTTGAAAATCTTTTCCTGAACTCTTCTGAAAATGTGTTCCTGTTAAATGACTAATACTCTGCTATTGGCCATTTGTGTTGTTAAACCCTTTTGTCGTAGTCCTTCCTTTGAAAGTGAAGCCTAATCCAGTCTTTCTCTCCTCACTCTGCTTCTCTTGCCTCTCTCTAACTCTGGTTATTTCTCTGTGTGTATGTGTTTTGTCTCTGAAGCACTTCTGTTGTCTTTTCTTTTTAAAATATGTAGTTCTCAAAACTGTAATTTATTTGTTTACCTTGTAATGATACTTACAGTGTTTGTAAAATTCCGTAACTTTACAAATGAGAATATTTTCCTTTCCTCTCAGTGTTGCATACTTGAAAGAGGGTTATATTAATTGTTCTTTAGTGGTTAATCTAAAACTAAACAGTGTGTGAGCATTTCAGGTTATTTCTGTAACTGTTTATTAATTCAAGTAATTCTTCACTGTATTTCATCTGGTGTTTCTCAGCTCACTGGCATAGAGTTGCCACTCTGAAATTCTTCACATTCCTAATAAACTTGAATAGTTGTACTGTCAGGTAGTATATGCAATGGTAACCCTAGATTCTTGTATATATTGACTGAAAATGCTCCTAGCTTCATGGATTGAAAGTTGAACATTAGACTATGTAATCCTATTTTGATCTCCTCGTTTTGCCCAATTCACTTTCTCTGTTCTGTTCCACCACATTTTTTTTCATTCACACAATTAGTTTCTTTAAACTTATTAAAAGCCTTTTGTAAAAGATTAAATAGATTGTGTCAGTCTCCTTCCATTATATTTTCTTGATATACTTGAAGATAGCCCATTTGATGGACATCATTTTTCTATTCAAAAGCAGTGTTGCCTTGTTTATCTTACATAAGTTTGTGTTATTTGTGTGATTAAAGCTAGAATTTTAAAGTGTTTTCTTTGATTGCCATCCAGCCAAGTGACTTGAAATTTTCAAGGTTTTTTTAAACTTTTTTTAATTTTTTTCTTTTTTTCCTTGGGGCTGTGGGGTATAATTCTCCCTTTAGAATCCTTCAGTCAAACTGTTATCAAGGAAGGATAGCTGTTTTCTGTCTGTAGCTTTCACCTCAGTTAAAATTTCTTAGTAATTGTGGATGTATTCTGCCTAGTTCTGGGACCCTTTAGTAACCTAACAGTCAGCTCCAATACCTCCTTTTTGATCTAGAGTGACTGAAAGTATTTTTCTGTTACCTGAAGTAGATTCTGTTGTTGTCTTCTGAGGTAAAAACCAATAGAAAGAAAGTGTCCTGGTGTTTTGCAAATATATTATGCTCAGCTGCAGACTTCATTTCATGTCTGGTTAATTTTTCCCCAAATTTCCAACTCCTAATCTGTTTGAGTTTCTTATTTTCCTTGCTTGGAAGTTTATGACATCTTATTTTCTGAAAACAGCACTTTAAGATTGATTAATTTTACCATTTCACTATAGTGTTTCTTTACGTAAAGAAACCTACATTTTCCCAGCTCTACTCAGCTGGTTCCTTATCTTGTGTGATTCCATGATTACTTGGTTATAAGAATGGGGTGAAAAGCTGGAAGTATGTGCTAAGGAGCAAGCAGATCGTAAGGGCTGGATGGTATATTTTCCAAATTTTGCAGGTCCTTATGAATTAAGCGTTTGGTTTATTAACAAAAACATTTCAAAGGATGATCCAGGAAGAAAATGGGGGTGGAGTAGAGGGAGTGCATTTGAAGTCTTTGTCTCCCTCCCGTGCCCTGTGTTGAAGTTCAGTTTCACCTTTAATTTACAGAGTAGTTTCTGTCCCAAATATAGTGGAAATGAAATATTTTCTGGTTACTCTTAAATGGTTCTTGACTTAATTTCTCTATACTGCATGGATGAGAAGAAAAATACTCCCTGCTGATATGTTTTAGAGCCAACAGTATCAAGGAGTATTAGTGTCAATAAATTACTTCTCTGAACTTTACCATGTGTGATATTTAGCCAGTTTGAGAGAAATAAAAAAAGTCCTTGAAGTGGACACTATTTAAATTCGGGGGCATGGGATTTTCCAATTAATTGGATTGCTATGGTAGGCCAATATATTAAGCACCGGCAGTTTTGCTGCTAATTACACACAACTTCTCTGGAGTATCGGATATTCAGATCCATTTTATGAATATGGTAGGGAGAATAACAACTGTAAAACAAAGCACTGTGCATGTAAGTGACTGTTAGCGTGTATTTCAGAAGGGATAAATGCTCACCATATGGTACAATTACTGTGTCCAAGTTTTCAAATTAGCTTCTCTCATCCTCCTTATTACTGTCTTTAAAAAGAGAGGAAAAAAACCCAACATGATTTATCTACTCTGCAGCAGAACTCTTGACGCAAAACAGCAGCCCAGTTCTGTCCAGTTTTTTTTTTCCTAGCATAATAGAGGCTGTCGGACTTTTTTATACTAATTACTGTGTGAGCCTCAGATGAACCCCCTTCAATTCACAGGGCTTTGTTAAGGGAGGAGCTGTCAATGTGTCTGCCCGTTTGCAGCTGTGCTGTGGCTTTAGCTTGCTTAACATTATGCTGCTTTTTAGACTTGACAGAAGGGATTTTTTTTTTTTTTTTTTTTTTTTTTTATTAAGGCAAAGCAGCCTTGTAGCGAAATGGTTTAAGCAGCTGCATTGTGGGGAAGCACAAAGAAGTTATTATTGTGTCTGTTTAGGGGGGTTGGATGGAGGGGGGAGATATTCGGCTGCTGTTGATGCCGATTGTTGACTTGCCATCTGCCAGATAGGGAGAAGAAAAAAATGACAGCTCCAGCAGGGTGTTCAAGAGGTTGTTTGGAGAGACGCATAAACATGTGCAGATGTCGAACTGAATAATGGCAAGAACTTGAGACGGTTTATGATGCTGCTGTTGTGTGTGCATATACAGAATGAATGTATGTGGAGATTTGGTTAGGAGGAGGGTACATATTAATTATCATTGTCCCCCACCGCCTCCTTTACTTCTGTTAATTAGTTCAGGAGTTTAATATCTTCCCTCCCTCCGTTGTTTATTCCTAAAAAGAGCCTTTTCTTGCAATAGGGAAGAAAACTTCTGATTTCTCCATGTGGTGAGCTTAAAAAAAACCCCAAAGCAATAAATTAACAAATTTGGTACTTGTGGATGTAGAAAGAGTAATGTAGTTATTTCAGTCTCAGACATTTGGGGGACAGGTGCTTTGCAAGTTCTTACATAGCTTTGTCTGTCTGCTACAAGGCTGGTACATTGCATACCCCTACTTCTGCACCCTGAGCTTTTCTTATGCAGAAAGTGCCAATTGGTGATTGCCTTGTACTATAGAGTATGCTAGGGGTTAGAATGAGATTAGCAACTAATTTTCTCTTTTGCTTGATCTTATTTTCAGTTTGTTCTCTGAAGGCAAGGAGCTGGTCAGGCATAACTTACATTTTCCTGTTTGACAGTTGCACATAAAATAAATTTGGATCACTCCATAGGAATATAGTTTTCTTTCTTTCAATAAAATCCTTTCTTATTTCTTGTTCAGTGGTTATGGTGAGTTTCCAGGATACTGTGAAAGAAATGTGAGAAAGGATATAAGCATAGAGGGAAATTAAGTTAGCCCAGAAAGGCTAAATGAAAGCATTGTTATACAGGTGATCTCTTACTTAGAAGATAAAAGTGGAAACTTTAAAATAATGCATTTTCTTCTGTAATATTATGTGATATTCAACATTCAGATATCTGTATTGAACTGAAAAGTGGAAAGAGTGGTTGAGGTGCATTGTGGATATGGATTGCAGACATGTCTTCATGTTATCAGTATATATCAGGGTATTTTTGGTCATTTACAGCATGACTTAAATATTATTGGAATGAACCTTACCAGTGCTTCCCACCAAGGCCTTACCAAAAGTCAAGGAGCTCCTTTTTATGGTCGCTTCCATCTTAAATCTAATAAGCATCTGTAGGTCCTTGAGAACAATAACTACTGATGGAGCATTTGATGTGCCCTTCTGTTATCACTGGCAGAGTGGGAGATGTCACTTTTGGATTATGTCTGTTTTAACTGAAAATTCAGGTGTGGCTGCCTCCTGCCCAAATACTGATTTCTGCATCTGAGCCTAGACGGAGGTCACCAGCACTGCAAATGGAGATTTGCTTTTTGCCTTTTCGTTGGGTTGTTGGTTCTTCTTCCCAGAATTGTGGTTTTTTATGTGTTCCATCACTGCTGGTGGGAAGCTCAGTTACTCTGGGCAGTGCTGCAAGGCTGGGTATCATGAAGCACTTCCTGCAACCAAAGAGATCTCCTGATGTGTGCAGCAGTAATGGGGTCTTCCAGCTCAAGCACTTTGAGGAATGCTTGGGCTTATCTCGTACTGATTGTTGCAAATGGTACAGGCTAAGTGACAAAGCAAAAGGGTTGACTTCAGTGATGTGCCTTGAGGAAGTAACGTAGATGAATGGTGCTGGTGCTGGCTTTTTGGCACCTAGCAAGGTTTGAGCCTAGGAGCACACCTAGTGACAAGGAGAAAGTTCAGAGGAGCTATTTTAAAATTATTGCAATGTGCCAGTTTTAAAAGTGAGAGAGTTTGCTTTGTGAAACATGCTAGCAAGTGTACCAGTTTTAAGGGGTAAAAAGTCACATAATTTTTGACAACACATGTATCTGTTAACGAAACTCAGTTGAATGATAATGCTATTGTCAAACTCACCATATTCTTTTGCAAACAATGGACAGTTGGAAATCTCTTGTGTAAATCGTTGTTAGCTGTTTTACAAAATGCTGTAAGTAGATAATATGAAGAAGATGTTTAACTCAACTTAGCCACATGTAAAAATCAATTGTATTTTAATCATCTGATTTAATACATTTTTACCAAGTACATGAATTTAAATTGTTGCTGCTGTAACTGTCTTATTCTCTGTAATTTATAGATTAATATTTGAATACTTGTCCTACTCTTAAAATATTTTCAGAACCTGAAAAAATCCCTTGGTCTACTAGCACTTAATAAAAGCAGAAGAAAAGAAAGTAGTACTTTTTCTGTTATACAAAGTACCACTTGATGCTGATCGTGCTATATTAAAATATATATAAATATTTTAAAAATATTTAAAAGTTCTGAGAACATTAGCTATAAAAATATGTGAAACAATATTTAGAATGCCTGTGTTTAAACAAATACAGTTTAACACTATTAAAAATAAAAAAACTGCTCTGAAAACCATTTAAATAGTGCAGAATTTTTGGGCTTTTATCCTATATTGCCTTGTTCAAGAGAGATATTTAGAAAATGTGAGCAGCGATCCTAAATGTTTCCAGAATACAGACCTTGGTTTTCCATTCCTGAATAGCAAGCATATTTAGAAAATATTGATCACCTTTGTTGCTCAGAGATGCTGATGCAATACAGGACTCTGTTGTTCCAGACAGCATGTGCTAATAGCAACTGCTATTTAATTTATTTATTGTTCTAATTCTTATCCTTCAAGAATGAAGGGGAAGTGAGAGTGATGTTGAAACTGGCAAGTTTTTCTTCCTGCTGGCTCACAATGGGCATGGTAAAGGTCAATTCTCAATTTGTCAGGATGTCAGCTCACTCAATATTTCTGGTATGATTTTTTAAAAGGACAAAATTGCATGCATATGAAAATGAACATTTATTTTCCATGTGTTGCCAAAACACATTAGTAATTTTGAGTGGATATTGTCGATGCCCAATTTCAAAACTGCATTTATGTGTGAATAATGGTGTGTCTGTCCCTCTGACATTGAATACTTTCCTCTAGATTTTTTTTCACATTTTAGAGAAAAGATTATTAATGCAACAGGAAATCATTGAATAAATAGCAGGGGCTGAAGTGCTGCTGCATTTGTACAAGATAGGACAATGACTCACTCCACCAGTCATAATGAAAAAACCATGGTGGCTGGTGATTTGAACCCTAGAACCCTGGAATATGTTTGTACATTGCATTCATAACCTGAGGGGAGGAAAACCCACAGTAAGAGCAGGAGAATCTTTCCATTGGGGAGACTGGTACTCCCCATCACTTCAGAGGTGCACCTGTAACCCTGGAGAGCTGCTCCGTGGCTTCTCCCTGCCTGTGACTGCACCTCTGCTTGGAAGGAATCTGCTTTGCTAGGAGGAACCCTTCTTCTTGGTCACTACTTAGTGCTGCCTCAGGAACAAAGAATCTACTGTTTGCCAGCTCTTCAGTGCATCTGGGCTGGCATGGAGGACAGAGGCTTGTCCCTGCTTTCCTCCCCCCTTGCTCAGCTGAGGCACTTCTGGAGCTCACATCCGAGGCTGCTCGCTTCTTTCTGCAGAATATTTACATCTGTGGGGTTTCCACTGGTTTCTGGCCAGATACCTGTAAATAGCTGGGCATAAATTGAGCAGTCGTCCATCTGAGCTGAATTATTGAGATGTTGTGGACAGTGAAAGGCACTTGAACTTTCTCACCTAAACTTCCCAATTTGCAGGAAACTTAATGGAAACCTAGCTGTGGTATAAGCTAATGGCCACATGTATCATGAAATGTTTCCTGTTTCTCAGCTGAGACTGGAAAAATTCATTTGTCTAATTCAAGTACAGATGTGCTCAAAATGTCATTCAGCATTACTGGGAACTGTGAGAAAACAGTATAAATAAATAATCACCATCTCACGGTGTAAGAGAGAATCAGAAAGTGGTAGTTCCAAATTCTGCTTTTCTTTGAACTGCCAGCAAGTACTTATGAGAGGGCATCTAATAAAAATACCTTTTAAAATCCTAAGGCATGTTAGGAAAAAATCGCAGTTTTATTTAAATTTTTACTATGCAATAAGATTTTGTAAAATACTTTGCCTAATACATTCTTACATATTTACATTAGACTGAAGGACATAAATGGTGAGGATTGGTATATTTTTTAGTTATCTTACACACTCATTTCTTATGAAAGCTTTGAACTGTGCTGCAAATTTCTTATAATGAAATTAAAAATAAGTAAATATTCTAATAGAAGTGCTTTGCATTTACTTAGTGTCTACTGACTTAATCAAATAGTCTGCTGATGCTTCCAATCGTGTGTTAGGTAACACTGCCCTCAGAGGGCCAAGGTAAGGAAATTCAATCTCAAAACCACTGGCACTACTTCTGATAATTTTATTTGACCTGACGTTAATGACAGTTGCTTCTTTAAAAAAGAAATTGCATATAATTGTATGATTTACTTTTTATAATGTTGTTTAATGCTCTTTGATAAATTCAGGTTTTTTCCCCATCTATTTATTAAATGTTATTGTAGGGAGTTTGATCTAACAAAAAAAGTGCCTTAAAAAAAAAAGAAAGGGAGACAATGTTTGTGTAATATTTCTATTAAATCCATTTGAGTAAATTGATGGAACAGACAAGAGGCAGAATTTTGCTGTGTTCTCTTTTTGGAGGGTTTTTTCCCCTCCTTTTTTTTTCCCCCCTTAAATCTCACTTATGTCTGTGTGGCAGCTGTTGCTTCTTTTAAGGAAGCAAGTTTTTGAACTCAGGTTTCTGTTGCTTATCAGCACTGTATATTAAAGACATTTCCTTCACACCTCTGAAACCATTTACATATTGAAAAATGTAGATGTTTTGCCGAAGTGTTTTTTTAAAATACATTGTAAAATAATAAGATTAATTTAAAATTACTAATTAATTTTTCAATAATCGCTAAATTTCCACATGCTTAAGGATTACAAATGGTGAGACTAACAACAGCAACTGCGGGATCTGAGGTGAAATACGTGTTTGAAGGGAGAATTTGAGTTTTGAGGTAAATTTAAAAAAATTTCAAACTTTTGGGTGATACATTTGTCTAACACAGATTTTTTTTTACTACTCATATGATTTCTTAGAAAGCTCTCCTTTCTGAAGCTTCTCAACAGTAGGAAAACTACCAGCATTGCATCACTGGAATAAATGTAGTTTGTGAAATGTCCTGAAGGCAGGTTTCTTGTTACTTACTGTCAAAGGCAAAAAAAGAAAAATCATTAAGGCTGCAGTACAGAGGCAAATAAAGAGGCAGCCACGAGGGTCATGTTCTAAACAAACCTTCATTAAGCACTCTTTGTTGCTGTTGTTAGCCAGTGTATTATTAAATACAACATTAATTAAAGAGTTGCATGTTACGAGGGTGCTTTTTGCATGAAGTTCAGATTGAATTTTCATGTGCTTCATGAACATACTGCTGTCTTACTTAATCTTTTGGGTGTATTCTCTCAGTAGTTATTAAAAAAGCAGACCCAACAACATAAAATTTGTATTTTGTGTGTATGTATTTATTGTCTGTATGTATCAGCAAGATGCATATTCTAGTGCCACTTTCCTCAAGTAGCTTAAAAAATTTTGCCTAGAATTAAAATTATGTAGGATATACTTGGTTTTCTTTGCTGCAGTAGTTGCAATTAGAGACCTCTTCTTACTGTCTAATAAACAGATCCTAAAAGAATGTGGTTCTCAACTTAGAAGGGTGTAAATTTAGGCAAAACAATAATTTAACTTACATTAACTCAG
>NW_005054299.1:14125243-14211441 GCF_000277835.1 Geospiza fortis | reverse complement strand
ATACAAACTGATTATTGCTCTATGGCAGATCCACTGCTTTTTAAAATACTGCAGCTCCATTTTATTAAATTGTCAGGATATCTTGTGTTTTGGTTAGCCTGCCTCTCATAGGATTACTTTTCACTTGATTTGAGAAATTAATGAGAATTTCCTCTAGGTTACTTGTGTTAAGGTGTTTAATAAGCATACATTGTAAATATCTTTAAAGTGATTTAATATTGATAATACTGGGAAATACCCTTCTTTTAAATACAGGGCTGCTAGGTTAGAAGACATGTGGAAGTGTTTTTTCTTTTCAAATACTCTGCTTTGCTCTAGCATTTTTTGAATGGCGAATTTCTTTCAAGGGGTATCAGTAAGCGTGCGTATTAAGAAGTATGGACTAAAATGTTTTTCTAACTTTAGGCAGGTTATGTAAAAGGAATGCAGTTATAAGAGAGCACCTAGAGTGCATGATGAGAGCCCTTAACCCACTTGAGCAGCTAAGTGAACTGTTCACTGATAGCACCGTTTAGTCTTCAAAAGTGTTCACCCATTTGTTAATTAAATTACAAAATAAATATAGGGCAGATGATAAATATTCACATACAGGCCTTGGAGAGGAATTAGACTATTAGTATTTTCAAGACAAAACCAAGGTTTGTGTGTTTGTATAGAAAAAGCAGTACTTTTGAAAAAGTAGTCTGAGCATGACTCATGTTGGGAGAAACATTCTTGGGAGAAACATTCTTCAAAGAAATATGTCTGTGAGACAGATATATGGATCCTTATGAAGCCATAGTGTTTTTCAATTGTTTTTAAATTGCTTTTTCTGTGTCAGGCTCTAGTTTGTAGAGCGAAGACAGAGGTACAGCCATGCTCATAGGTAAACTGGTACGCGCCTGTCATATGATTAGCTTCTATCCAGAGCTGCTAACTCTCTTCAGAGGAGCTTGAAAGTGCTGTTCTGTTCTTCTAAAGTTTCTTCTCCAGGCATAGCATCAGCTGCATAACTCAGCAGGTGATTAAAAATCTGCCCAGTTTTCTGATGAAGAGAATCTGTGTTTGGCTCCTCCTGGGTACTCAACCTTGAGTGTTGTCCTAAGCAGTGAAGAGGGAGTAAGCATTAGAGGAGTGTGTGCTGAGTCTGTGAGGCCACCTGGAAGAATGGTCTCCTTTTCCAACAGGTTTCATTCTGGAGAGTGTATGTAAGCAAACAAAGGCTGCCATTCTTTCCTGAGTGACTATTAAGTGTACTTACCCTATCAGCCCTGATCCCTAGAGAAGAATCTGCTTATCTCCCTCTCCAGTTTATTCCTTGCAGAAAGAAGGACTCTCTTTGAAACCTGAGCCCTAAAACTGACCGGCTTTAGGCATGTTGATATTGTCTCCATGCTGCCCTTGAATTCTTCAGCGGGTGTAGGTGCCTGCCTTCTAGGTAAGGCTAAGATCTGGATAGATTGCAAACCCAGTAACAGGCACTTTCTCTCACTTACTCTTACAATGAAATGAGAAATAATTTATCAGAAAAATACAGAAGATTCTCTTTTTCATCCCTTTAAGAAGGCAACTAGGGTGTTAATATTTTTAAAACTTATATTGGATGATCTGATACATAAGGTTTTGTTTTGTCAACTATTGAGTCCATGCAAATTTCATAAAATTTGTTGCAGGGCATATTTTAAATATTTTTAAAATATGACTCATTCCTTTACTTAGGCCTATGGTTATTTCATGTTCAAGTATTCAGCAAACTTAATTTGTTTCTTTTCATGTAATGCTGATACAGTTTTTCCCTGTTGTTTGTGTTAAAGTTACACATTTGTTTCCCCACACTGCATTTTTGTTTCTTCTTCTTACAAAGTATCTTGTACCTGTTTGTTTTGATTTGGTTTTTATTGCATGCTTTCGTGGTAATTGGGATTTCCTGCTGTGAAATGAGCTCAGACTGGAAGCATCAGTAGGGATATTCCCAGCCAAACTAGAACCAGAGGCCTGAGATAAAGCTCTGCATCAATGCAAATGTAACTAGTGCCATATCTGCTCTATTCATTTAGTGGTCAAATTAAGTCACACTTGGACCTTCTCTACTCTTTCTACCTATGTGAAAATGTCTCTATAGCAAAGTCAAGCAAGTACCCTGCTATCTAGAAGCGGGACTCAATAGGAAGAGTTTTGCTACAAAAGCCAGCCTGAGTAACCCAGTGTTAATTGTTCTTTTCTCTTCTCCATCCTGTATTCCATACTTGCCTTCTCCGCTTAAATACATGAAAATTGGACATGTTAGTGGCTGCAGTTGGATTTGTTAAGCCATGGGTATTGTCAAAATCCTTACAAGCTGTGCTCAAGTTCATCGAGGCCATGTCAGCAATTCCCATGTTGAACTTCAGTGACAATTAGCTGAGTGCTGTGATGGAAAGGTGAAGCTGCAATGAATGAATTTTTAGATTACCCTTTAATGAAGTAACTTCTATGTTAGATGGATATAAGCTTCTTCCTGACTTTTGAATGGCCGAAAAGCTGTGTAGCTGTGACTGACAAGGTGCTGAGGTGGTAAAGGGCACTGCCAGGCTGGGCCTTAGCCCACAAGCAGTGCAACCCTCAGGATGGTTCGTTCTGAGCATCTCACAAATGGTGAGAAGTCCTAGGTTCCGTGTTGGAAATTCTGCATTGTTAATACACTTTTTTTTTCTGAAAATATCCATGTGTATAATGATGAAAGTGACTTTAAATAAAGCTTTAGTAATAGTCATTATTTCCTTTGCAGAGTTTATAGAAATCAAAGATGAGGGAAGTTGGGCAAATCTAAACTAACGTGTACTGAACTGAGTATTTGCAGTCTAAAAATGAAATTGTTACTGAATTTTCTGGTGTGACATTGTAAAGTATAATAGTATTAAGGAAATTTTTTACCCTTAATAGCAAATAAGTGGCATTAATTAAGGAGTTGTGTGTTCTGTATGTTTCTGATCCGAAATTCCTCATAGATTCAGAATTGAGAATCTTTTGCTCGGGCTGGGGTAGGGGAAAGGTGGTATGGTAGGTTTATTGGTGGACTTACCTCATAGAAGATAATTGCCTTTATTTTTTCTTGTTTATTCCTTTTGCTTTCAGTTATATTTTTAAAGTATATTTTGTGTAGGTTTTTCCATTACCCTCAATTTCCTTGTATTTCCTTAGGGTATGTTTTGAGAAAATTAATGAATTTTGGTTTGGCTCAGCAGGGTAAGTGTTCTACCTTGTAGCAGTTCAGATTTCATTTGGTCATTAAAAGTCAAGCTGTAGAGTTTGGTTTTCTTCCCTGAAAAAAAAATTAATTATTTATGGTGTAAGCATGCAGGATATTTGAACAGTATACGGTGATAAAATTCAGAATTATACAACATTAGTATACCATGCTTATAACTTCTTATTCCAGAGGCATTGTTGTAGAGTCCAGGTTTACCATAGCAATTCAATTTTCCCTTCTTTTGGACAGAGTTAAGGTTTTCTCTGTAAATTGAAAACATCTGAAAAGATTTTGGTATAACTAATGTTTGATGCTGATAGTATGATATGTTTTTTAATATTCAAGTTTGGGTTTTTTTCTGCAGTGTTAATGAACTTTTTTTTTCTTCTCCTTTAGGAGAATATATAAAAAACTGGCGGCCAAGATACTTCCTGCTAAAGACAGATGGCTCTTTCATAGGCTATAAGGAGAAGCCCCAGGATGTGGATCTGCCATATCCACTCAACAACTTTTCAGTGGCAAGTATGTATTTCCAGTATTTATTATTCTCTCAGCATATTGACAGATTATCTGCTACATATTGCTTCGTGTATAATTCAGAATTTATTGGTAACACTGCAAGTTTAGTACCATGTGCCATACTAATGCACCACTAGTCTTACATCCAGCTCTACAAGATGTATTTACAGTAGCATGGAAGAACCATTTGGAATGTTTTTAGATGTCTAAGTTCTCATTTTTTTGTGTGTGTGTCTAAAGTGTCTCTAAATAACAATGACATTTGACAAATGATGGTTGAAAGAAGAACATTCCTGGAAAGTTTACCTTTATTTAGATTGCTGACCTCTTCTCTGTTTTTCATTAGTATCTCTGAATTCACTTGAAAACTCAAATTAATTAGAAAATTATCTAGACTTTCAAATGACACAAAATCATGCTAAGTTATTTTTCTCTTGGATAATCAGGTAATCAGCTCTCCAGCCTGGTTAATGAGTAATTTCAAGCAATCAGACAATTTGCATATATTAACAAAGCCACAAAATGTGTATCTGTTGGATAAAGTGAAGATTGTGTGTTTTCCAAGAATGTTTCTAAAAGACAAATTTGTAGGGTTTTTGATCAGAGTGAGATTGGTGAGTGTTTCTGAACAGAAATGAAAGTATTTGAGGAGAAAAATTAAAGGGGAAAAAAATCTCTCTGAGTTGCAAATATCACAGCTAGAAACTTTCAGAGGAACAGTAGAAAATTCACCCAATTTCTTTCAAAAGTGTCCTAAGTGTGCTGCAATACAAAAAGTGGCAGTGTTTAGTTTTCTGGAGGAGTATAGGAGCCACGACAAGAGCATTTGTACTTAGGGAAAGGGTTCTCTTCCTGTTCACTGCTGAAGTTGGAACAAGTGCTACTGAGACTGAATTTTCCTATTTTCTTGATAAAATTGTACTTGAGACTGACTCAGCCTTTGTGTATGCAAAGTAATTTGTGTATTTTATTTGGTAAGAAAATAATCTTGTGCTCCAAGCCCATGTCTCATCTCACAGCTAGAAGAGGAAAACTTTGCATATTCTGATTGCAATAGAAAATGATATTGATTGTGCAAACCATCTAATAGCATTAGAGGCTTGTTTTTCCTTGTTGGTATTCATCATAGAAGCAGTGATGTCTTTAAGTTGTTCATGTGAGTAGGAATTGACTAAATCACGGGCCATTATTAATTCCTTAGTTATTGCTCTGCATATTCTAACTACTCTTTTTTAGCAGGTAATATTTTTCTAGATACTTGGTCCCTGGTTTGCAGCAGAAAGACAATTTCTAGAAATACAGTGGGCTTTTCTGTCCTGCTTTACCATGTTCTTTATTGCATATTCTGTCTTCTCTTGCTGCAGCAACTAGAAGGGTGATCCAAATGGTAGTTCTGCTAAGCAAAGAAATACATAATTAGCAGTTATTATAGCATAATTACCAGTGTGTTGGTGCTGGTTTTGGTTGGAGTTTTTTTGGTTCCCGGAGGTTCTGTTATGTAATTCTGATATTAGAATGCTGTCCCTGAACTTTGCCTTGATGGAAAGGGAAAGATTTCACATTGTTTTCCAAAATGACACCATCACCACCCCCACCACCCCCCCCCCAAAAAAAAAAAAAATCCTTTCTGCAACTAGCAAGTCTCATAGGTCTGATTCTTAGGCTGTGTAAGATAAGCATGCAATATTAATTGAAAAAAATCCAGTTTTGATAAGCATGACTTTTTCTGTTTTTCTGACAGGAAAAGGCATAATTTTATCAGAAATGTTGGCTGATCAGTGCAAGAATAGGGAGATGTAGCACTCGTCAAAAGAATCTCATGAAATTAAGTGGAGTGCCTGTGTAGAATTCACAGGATGAAAAGCAAACCAGGATGGTATTACACTCTAAATTGCAAGGGGCTATTTTATCTGTCATCTATTTTATCTGTCTGAAGATGAGCTCATCAGTAGGGCAAATAAACAAACAAAATTGCCGTATGAATGGATCACATCTCATGGGAAGTACCTGGTAAATGTTAAGAACTGGTCTCATGGCCTCTGATCCAAGAGTTCCTGAGCTGCTGCAGTAGGTTTGTGGCCACAAGCAGTGCAACATATTTTTCCTGTAATAGTGAAGTACGTTTTTCATAAATTACTAGCCAGGCAGATGGAGTGTGAGATCACTGTTAATACCATCTTGATTAGGTTGGCAGGGACTTAAAGATATGTCTTTACAGTCCTATCTTCATGTAATCTTTGTAGCTATCTGTAAAGTGAGAGTGTGGTCTCAGTCTACTTTTTGCTCTCCAAATGATAGACATCTTTGGCTCTTGCTTGCAATTTGTTATTTAAGCAGAAAAGGCCAAGGCTGTGGTATTATTTTCGTAGTACTGTTGGAGTTAAACTTGGGAATGTTTGCACAGTTCTACTTTGTATGATTCTTGTTGTGTAGTTTAAAACTTTCTTAAGCAGCTCTGTCAAGCTAGTTACTTCCATTGTGCAGATACCTTCCCACCTGTGTCCCCAGCCTTCCACTCCTGTGACATCAGCTTTACATTGCAAAAGTAAAGCTCTTTCCCAGGCATAGTATCATTTTCCCTAGCGTGGCTCCCTGATTCCTTCCAAGATAACTTTAAAGTTCCACACCTAAATATTTCTCTTTCTTTGGTCTTTTGTCATCTGTGAACTCCATTGGGAATGAAGAGAAGGCTGGAGAGAATGAAGTTATTTTACAGACTGCTAAAAGTGCTTCCAGTGATAAATATGTCTTTGCTAATAGAGCCTTTCTCATTGAGGGGTGTTTTGTCATAGAATGGAGCATTCAGAGGCCTTTTCCTTGGGGTGTTCTGGGAGGAAATGTGGGGGGAAGGCATTTGGAAGTGTGTGTGTGAACAAATAGACTCTTTACTTGGAGAGGGAGGGACTGAGGCAGCACACATGTGCTTCAGCCATTGCCAGCCACCCGAAACGCCCAAAACAGGGAACTATGTGGCCTGAAATGGAGATGAGGGATCTCTCTTCCTTGGAGCACTGAAGATTAAACACAGTTGAGTGAAGGGAATGACAGAGTGAGGCTGGGTGGAGCTGAGCCCTGGGGAAGGACACAGGCTGGCCTTAGGTGTCCTGAATGGATTTCACGCCCCTGTGGCCACTACTCTCCCAACTTTGGGTGCACAGGGAAGGCAGCCATGGAAACTCTGCACTGCTTGGAGCTGCTGCAAGGTTTCAGGGTGAACAAATCAGCCAGATTTGGTGATACTGAATAGTGTGTAGGAATCACTGGCTCCTCTCCTGTGGAGCCAGCTTATTTTATACCTAACAAAACCACCTTCTTTTAAATGGGAGTTGTGAGAGCTGTGTATTTGAAGTAGGCTGTTAGTCCCTTCATGCTCATGCCTTGACACTGAGACTCACACAAAGCTCTGCTGTGGTATCTCACTGTGCACTTGAAGATAAATGAAGGCGGTGTAATAACATGGGTGGGAAGTTCATTGGGAAAACTTAAATCCGGGTGACACTGGTTTGCAGGGGTAAATTCAGAGGTGTGAGCTTACTGGAATTGTCTGGTTCAAAATCAGTTCAGCTCTTTCCAGGTAGAGAGGAGCAGTTGCAAGTAATCAAACTGCTGTAGCTTGTACAGATACTCTTGATTGACTGAGTCATGGTAACTGAGTGGGTGTGCATTCCTAGCCCACTTCAACTGCAAAATAAAATGTTAATTTAAATTGCTTTTGCTTAGGCATTTATGCAGTCAGAACCAGTTTAAAAATAATTTTGGATTCAGTTGGTATGACTTCTCTATACAGGCAAAGGCCTGATAAAAAAGTCCTGTCTTTTAAAATGCCATTATGCTTCTTTGAGAACAAAACTAATACTCTGGGTAACAGGATGTATTTCCTCAGTGCCCTCCCACCCCCTCAAAAAAATCCAACATGGCCTCATAATGCTGTTTTCAACTGGCCCACTGCTGTATAAGTGGAATAAACACTGCTTTATGTAAACCACTTTGGTCTTTGATTGTCAGCATTATTTGGGAAAGCAGAGTGGGGAAGAATTCTGCTTCAGTTCTACTTGAGGATGATTTGTGACTTCAATGATTTTAAAAACCCCAACTTCTCACATGCACAGTGAGTGTGTAGGTAATCACACAGCACATTTGGGATGAAGTGTCTCTAGGAATTGGCCCTTTGCCTTCATTTTGATCTTTACATGGGGAATAATTGGGAAGAGCTGTATCCCTTCACAGTATCCTTTGAACCTTAGCCAAAAATGATGTCACCTGGAACTTTTTTCCTGTCTTGAAAGATAATGCTTTCTAAGCACTCTGGTACAGCTACCCTTTTTATTGTCCTTAAAAATAAAAAGCAGATTATTATTATATTATTACCATGAAAAGGTAACCTTTTATAAACTTTATTTTATTTTTGTTTTCTCTGTGGAAGTGATTATCAAGAATCTTGGCTATTCTAAATGGAGAATCTGTGCTACTGTTTCCTAGTCTTAACTTTTCAGTGGGCCAGAGACAAGATTTTATTATTTTTAGGATCTAAAAATCTTCAAAACAGGAAAATTGAAAGGTTTTTGGGGAATAATGTTAGGATTTAAACAATTCTTCAAGAAGACATTTTTTAAAGAAATGGGTAGGGAAATATGTATGTCTGTTATAAGTGAGATTAGTTAATGTATCAAAATACTTCAGCATTAGACACAACCTTGTGTGCAACTCCATAAATAACTTTTCAATGTGATTTAAGTCCATTTTTTAAAATTTGTTACCATACTGGATTACATGAACCCAGAGATAAGATATAACTGTACTTATACTTAAAGTGTGAGTTTGATTCCAAAGTAATAGTAGTAGAATTGAATAAGTAATGTTCATTCAATATTGAAAACGCTAGTTGGAAAGGCAATTTATTTGCATTTGCAAATGCATCTATGGGATTCAAACTCAAATCTATCGTGTATAGGAAATATTTCCATCTCTGTTGGGTGGAGAAATGTTTGGGAGGCTTCAAAATTGCTTTATGAATGCTGTCTAGGTGGTATAGTTGGTATCCTGTCCTTTTGACTTAGAAGTTTGCAGCCAGACCTGAAAGTTTTTATGCCAGTGTGATTATACCCAGCTGCTTAAATAAAACTGGGGTGTTTGCATGAAAGACAGAGAAGGACGAATAATTTACTGTCTTCCATTAAAACAAAGTAAAGCCCAGGCAAAACCCATGCAGAAATCTATTTCTCTTTTCCCTCTTTGCATGAAGGGGCAAATGACAGACTAGTTATAGTGGCACAAAGATATATATGCTACCTTGATACTTTTTGAAGTATTGGAAATAAAAGACTTTGCAGCATGATGAATTGCACAAAGTTTGATCTTTTACATCTTCAAGGAATATAATTAAGGGTTTTTTTGGTCATATTTGTTGTTATATTATCAAAGCACATATAAGTACTTGCCATGAGCCAAGCCCCACAGAAGTGGGATTTTTACCCATACAGAACAAAAAATCAGTCCCTGCTCCAAAATACTAAAATTCCAAATATAAAACAAGTGACAGCAGATGGATGCAAACAGATGGGGGAAGTATGAGAAAACTATGAGACAGTATTAGCCTGTAGTACAGGCAGTGGTCTCAGCACATCAACAACTAATCCATTGTCAAGGTTAGATTTTTACTCTCATCTGCCTTCTTTTCTTCCTCCCTCCTTCCCTCCCTCCTGTTTTTAAATGCATGGTGAAGGAGAGTTTTAAGGAGGATTTTAAAGAGAGCTAGTATGACAAACAGAGAGAAATTAGAAATGCTTTAGAGAACCGATGATGAATTTATAACAGTAAAGGGATTATTTTGATACTGAATAAAAAATGATAACAAGGGTGAGAGTAGGCTGTGGGGACAGACAATGTTGAACAGCTACCTATATTTGATGTGATAGAGCTTGGTAGGAAATGGGAAATGCCCAAAAGAGAGTGATGTGGTCAAGGGAACAGCGGACAAAAGCAATCTATTATGAACAGTTTTGGGAATAGCATTTTTAGGGTAAACCTGTATTTGTTTGGATAAAAGAAGAGATATTAAATTGTTCACATAAATCTCTGTGTGACCAAATTTAACTTTAGGGTGATAGTCCCCCTAAATGAGATGTAGTAAGAAGGAACAAAGCCTTTTGGAAAGCCTCAGAGAAGCACATTTCCCTTAGGGAGTGGGTAAACAAGTGGGAGAATCCAAAGGGGGACCAAGCTAAGGGTGTGTGTATGGGTACACGCATAAGTTTGTTCCTATATGTAAAATTCATGGATTTTCATGTGTGTATGAGCAAAAATCTGTGTATCTGCCTCTGTGTTATGAAAATGATCTATTAGTTCTGCTAGTTGTCTACTATTTGTCTAACAAAAAAGGTCATCAGAGAAGTGTGGATTTGGAGTGCAGAGTAGCAGCAGCAGAAAAAGGTATTTGTAAGGAATGTGTTCATTAGATTTTGCTATGAGAAAGAAAAATTAGATTAGCAATTAAATAGGCAAAGGTTGGGATAGCAATTAAATAGGCAAAGGTTGGGACAAAATTGTTTATCTTGTAAAGGAAAGACCAAGAGAAAGATAAGAAATCAAGGTTAAATTATTATGTAAATAGATAGATACATAGAGAGGTACAGATCTGTGTAAAGACAACACTCTCCCTGTATGTTAAAACATGCAAGCATTATAAATAATGCAAGCAGTGGCTTGATACTGTTTTTTTAAATAAAATTTGATAGTCACAGGAAGTTATCCTCTGTGCTAAAACTCAGTCTGTATTGACTGTATTAGAAATAATTTCTCAGATATGCAACCTTCTGTTCATTTTTTAGTACAATTTTTTATGGCTGCTTGAATGTTTAGTATTCCTGTCTAGCCATATCAACACATTCTGCTGAAGTTGAAACCTTTCATATAAGTAATAATAAAATGGTGTTAGGGTTCTAGTTTTTTTTAATGCTGAATGTCTGCATTTACGAAAAGAATGCTGGTGATTATACAGTTAAAGTTATAGAATTCAAACTTTAAACTTTTTAATAAAATCTGAACAGATGATCTGTGCTTTTTTTTTTTTTTTTGGAACTGGCAGGTTTCAGGCCCTCTAATTGGCTTCCCAGCTTTGCAGAGTAATTACAGCTTCAAGCAAACTTTGTCATCTGTGGTTCAGAATGGTGTAAAGTAAACAGAACGTTTTGAAATACAGTTTGTAGTTAGAGTTGCTCAGGAGAGTTTAACTAGCATAACTACTTAATTTAGACAGTAGCAGTTATTTGAAAAAGATTTGTCTAGCATTTTAGAATTGTCAGGTTGGTTGTTCATATGAAGACAAAAGTTAACCTCTGGTATGTACCTGACTTTGTTTTGTTTTTTAAAAGGATAATTTCAATAATTGAGAAACATCCGTTGCATTTCTTTTTACTGTGTTGATTTAATTTTTTTTCCTTTTTCGGTATACATCCAAAAATGGCCAAAGGAGTGCTATGCACTTGTTGGAACAGAGATGTCATTCCCTGTTACTGTTTTCGTATTTTGCTGCTTTGAACAAGTGTTCTCCCCCAAGGTATTTCCTCCCCTCTAATATTAAAGGAAAAGTTCTCATGACTGAGGTTTCATCCCAGGAAGACAGAAAGCTTTAGGAATAAAATGTGTAATTCCAAGTTGTAGATGGCTAGCATACAAGAACACAAAGTTGAGTCTGTCTGTTTACTGGCTTACTCATCTTTTTGAATGATAATTTAGGCTTCCAACTGTTTTGAGTTGAGATTCAGTCCTTTAATTACATATGTTTATGTATAGTAGCAAACTTGAAGACATTATGGTAGAATGTTCTCTACTTTTGGTAATGACCCAACTATCACTCGAGCATTCGGAGCCAGCTCTCAGTAGCCAGTTTCACTCTTTCTTCTGTGCTTTTGTATTTTCCAAACTATTCACTCAGTCTTAAACTACTATGCTTTTTCCGTGCTTTAGTAGAAAAATATTTTGGTATTTTGGTAATTAGCAGTAACTGTGTATTACAGCACTTATTCATCTTAATAGATTTCTTTCCCCTAGTAGTAGGTGAAAGATATTCACAGATGATTTTTTTTTCATGTTGCAGTCAGAGGAGGAATACTGTTCAGCCCATACATTTGTTTAGAGCAGCACATGAAGCATGTGGGGCTACTAAATATCAGCAGACTGAAGTTATTTTTACCTACTTGAGAAGAACGGGTAGTACACCTCTTTTGGGAATACACTGGTCCTCCACTTCTTTCTGAAACCCTTTTTGCTTCATAAGGGATGGATATGAATGTATTCAATTTTAACCCTACAAGGAAATCAAGTCTTTAGCCACTTCTAACAGAATATTACTAAAACTAATTAAGTTTTCCTAAATTTTATTTTCCAATAATTTCCTCTAGTGATAGTGCAATTGCATTCTTGGGGATTATTTGTCTGGAGGTTTTTGTTTTCAGTACCATTTTCAATTCTTAAGGTTTTTTAGTACCTTTCATTGATTTAATTAATCATCTGTAATTAGAAATCAGAATTTTTTTTTGGTAATAATGTTATATAATTATTTATAATGCTAATAAATATTTTGTTCTTGTTAATAATGTGCATAATCACTTTGAGGGTTGACTTAAAAAATGGAATATAAGTAGTATATTAGATACAGATTTACTTAAAGTACATACCAATGTATATATTTATTATTTTTTATAGTATATTATATATACTATATGTCTATTTTATAATATATATTATACACTATATATACTATATATAATATACTGTAACTACAATATATAACTATATATTATATACTATATATAATCTATATTATATATACTATACTATATATATTATATTTTATACATCTATAGGTGAAGACCATATTATACGTAGCATTTGGACATAAGCATATGTAATTCTCTTAGTTCAATTTTTTTCATGTGTGAGTTGGAAAACTTAAATAATGCAATTTAAATATATGCATATTTGTATATATTGACAAAGAGAAAATAAATGGTGGAATTCAAAATCTTCAGTTCCATCAGAGGCATTGGAGAGGATGTGCTTTTCGATGGGTACAGGTTTGTCTCTGTACCTTTTTTCCTTCAGACTGTCCTAACAGAGTCAGATCACGTTTCTCCCTGGCAGCTTTTTTTCGCCTTCCCTCCTCTAAACTAGGTACTCTAGTTTGGCTATATTCTAGCTATCTCTATACTATTCTTTCTCATATAGGTTCCAGTCTTTTTCCTGTCCTATTACCACTTTCCTCCCTTTATTCCCTCGTCTTTTGTTCATAACAGCTCTCCTGTAAATAACTTGCTGTATGCCATCTTTCTCCATTGGATTTTGCCTCAGTAAGGTACTTTCTTTGTCATACTGTCTGAAGAAGAGGGTAAGGCATTATGGATATAAGTGAAATGCTTTCAATTTAGCATGTGGAGAGGCAGTAGATAGCTGTAGTCTCTGGATTATGCTCAATGCCTAGACCTTCAATGATTTTACGCTTTAGTAATTGTTACTGTAATTTTTTACCCTCCTCCCACTGCACTCTTATCCCTCCCACATGTAGTGTGGCCAGATGCCTTACATTTTCACAGGAATACTAAAAGGATATCAAAGGTCTTGATTTGCCAAGTTTTAAGTCTCGTCTCCAAAAAGCAGCATTTTCCAGCAGTGTGCAGCTTTAGGCAGACACCCAGTAAAGAAAATTTCAGCCTACATGATTGAAGTGTGATAGGATTAAAGATGAGAGGATGGTTTTGTCAGGAGTAAGATGAGATTATCTTAGAGCAGACAATGCTTCTAGTCTCTTCTGCTAGGAAGGTAACCCCACATGTTCTTTGGAACTTCAGCTGAGGGAGTTAAAAAAAAAGCCTGTTAACCCTCCCCTCGCTGTCACTGTGATCGTAGCTGGACTTCACCCATACTCCTGAGGACGGGGATTTCTTTGATCTCATGGGTAATTCCACTGGGTTACAACCCTGGTTAGGTACCCTAAGCAGCTCTACTTCATCATGCTTCTGTCTGCCATGTTTCCCTTCCAACTTTTGTGTTAAACTCTCTCTTCTTGTGTCCATCCTGCTGTAGATCTTTCTTCTGCATGCTGAGGATGGTTCTCATTCCATCCAAGACCTAGCAGAGTGTGTGTAAGCAATGAGGGTGAAGTACTGTTTCTTGTTTTTAATGAAATGTTTGTTAAATGGAATGTCATCTCTGTTCCTGACAGTGAGCAGTCTGACTTACATAATAATTTATAGATGTATGGTGAATATATAAGTTTGCTCATCAAGGAATGCAGATGTGCACAGGACAGTATTCACTCCTTTTGTTTCTCATACCTGTGTCTGTCAAGCTTCTGAGGTGTTCCGCTAAGCTGCAGAAAAAAATACTATTGATAGGCATATCCACTTCCACACGTCTTTGTTTCTCAAATAAAAAAATTGCAGTAGATTATAGTTGAGGTTTCAGGATCCTGAATTTGTCAAGAGAAAATATGTCAAGCCAAAATAATTTATTTCTGTGAAAGGAAAGCATGCCTTGTTAAGTGGTACATGTCATATGACTTCTGCAAAGCATTGACATTAACTGGAATAAAGAATAGTAAGCTGCATAAGTAAAAGGTGTGGGTCAACTGGTAGGTGGTAGCTATATCAAAAAGAAGTTACAGCAGATTGTAGGTGAGCAGGAATTCATTTACCATATCATTATTGATTGATTTGTGAACCTGATGAATCATTTTAGATCACACGCACACATTTGATCTGGATCGGCTTTGAACAAGTGATAATATTCCAGACATGAGATGTGATGGTTCGTGTCTACGTTGTGGTAGCTGCAGGAAAACGAGTAACACTTTTGACAGAGTAACCTTAGCTTCTCAAAAATGTTTAAATGCATTTGCATGAATAAGGAGTTTTAGTTTGTCAGGGTTTTGCAGCTGTAATATTTTGTGCAGCATCATAGAACTGATACACAGCAACACTGAACCATTGCCTGAATTGCCAGCGTTGTGGTCTTGCCACAAAGGAGTAATAGGTGGTCTGTAATATGTCTGGAGTTGTGGAATAAGGAAGATCTTGGATCTGAGAGCACAACTGGTGAGGGACACATCGATTGAACTGACTTAAAGAAGACTGAAGAGAGAAAAAGCAGTGTTCAAATGTCTAAAAGGGATGGCTGCTGGAAAGATGAAGTAATTTAGTCAAAAGAACAAGAAACAGTATGCTGAAATTATAGGAAAAGTTGCATTAAATCCTAGGAAAAATCTTACAGCAATAAAAATAGTTAATTTATTTATAGTTGGATAGATTAGTTTACTTACAGGGGTTTTGAAATTAGTACTTTTTGGGGATTTTAGAAAGAGTATAGAGAAATACTTACAAGAAATAACACAGGTAGATCTGATTCAACCCTAGGGCACAAAGAGAATTAGATGATTTCCTGGGGCAGCCCCACTGGTGGTGTGTGTGGGGTTGTTCTATATTTAATAATCAGACTAATTTAAACATCTGAATTTTCTTAGGCTGTTTTATAATAAACCTTACCCTGAAGTGGCAGTACTATCAGTAATTGTGACATGGTTACCATTGAAGGGAAAATGTCATATTCCTCCTGCTGGGTGCAGATGGAAAAATATGCCAGTGGCTACTGCTGTTTCCTTGGCATGCTATAGCAATACAGGATCTAATATTCTTCTTAGCCTCATAACACAGACCAAGTTAACAAATGGAGATGGCACTTTTATATGGACAATGATACAAATTCCATCGATTTTATATGGACAATGATACAAATTCCATCGATTCCTCTGACTGCTTTCTTCACCTGCTTTATTGTTACCTACTACCTTTTGTTCAAATCTGTGGTTGTATTGCTGTTCTGTATTTCCTTGTGTGCTGGATAGATCCTGAATGGGAATACATAAGCTGAATGAATTTCATCTAAGTGATTTTATTTGCTTTTCACCCATTAACTGGCAATGTATAAAAAAGGCAATGTCATGTATTTGTCTAGAATGTCAGCTAATGAAAACAGAGCGACCAAAGCCGAACACATTCATTATCAGATGTCTTCAGTGGACCACTGTCATAGAGAGGACGTTCCATGTAGACACTCCAGAGGAACGGTGAGGGTTTTATTCTTGTTTTCCTTTTCACAATCCTTGTGCAGAAGCCTCAGCAGAGTCTCTGCTGGGCCTGCACAGCAATCAGCATTTGGAACTGTGACATTCTGACTAGTTAGTTAAAGATTTTTAAGTCAGCTTCTGTAAAATATTATCTGAGCTCATAACTAGAGTAAGAAGAGTTGCCTGCGAGTAGGTGGGATGAGTGTGTTCAAATAAGCCAAAACTATGTCATGATATGTCTCTGAAGTGTTAAATTTTGAACATCCAAAGCCTGGATTGAAATGTTTCCAGCCTAGCTGTCTTACTCCTCCTAATGTGCTCCCTTCTTTTGGCACAGAAAGCAGCATGCTTATTATAATTTATTTTATGTTGGCTTATTAGTTTTTCTTGTTTCGGTAAACATTCACAAATGCTTAAGAATTAACTTTTTTAATGCACCAAAAAGTTTTTAATGCCTGTAGGAGATATGGGATAACGCCCTCAAATTTTCTGTACTCTGTCTACTATTAGATGCACTGAATCTTCCCACTGTAGGCATCTGTCCTTTTGAGACCAGTACTATGATCTGGCTATCATTTTTTGTATCAGTAAATAACCAACAGCTTTGCTTTTTCTGTTATTTCACTTAGAGGTTTTTTTATTCTACCTTGGTACCATGTCTCCACCCTGTCTTTTTTTTGTGCAGTGTAGTAGCTCACATTGCATTCAGTAGTAAATACCACGAAAATATCCCATATTCCTTTCTGGCTGAGCAAGAGGCAGCAGGTAGCGTGCTTGGTGTGGGGCTGTGACCTGTTGAAGGGCTGCCTGGTGTGCTGTGCTGCTCTGCTGGCCCTGCTTGTCCCTCCACAGAAAACATCACCTGGGCCTGCCCCTCAGTGCAGCCATAGGTTTTCAGGATACTTGTAGGAATGTAGTATCTCTGAGCACCTTTTTTGAGGGAAATTTGCAAAAAAGCTTGTAAGCTGAGAGGACATCTTATGCTCACAGGTGTATTATACCTGGAACAAGTGTTTTCAAGTTTCCACTAGTAAAATACTTACAAAATCAGAAGCTGCTAATTCTTGAAGTGATATAGTGATCCTTTCTGGTCAACTTCCCCCCATTTAAGAAAACGCAGGATTTGGAAGGAAATTGAAGTGATTGATTAATATGAGTCTTCTGCTGTGTAACATAAAAATTGAACATTGAAGCAATGTAGCATGTGAAAAACTTTATGAACTATGCAATATATTTTATGAGTTTCCAATAGAGGTGTTGGCTTGTTCATGATAGGGAAGAATGGACAGAAGCAATCCAAGCTGTAGCAGACAGACTTCAGAGGCAAGAAGAGGAGAGGATGAACTGTAGTCCAACTTCTCAGATAGACAATATAGGAGAAGAAGAGATGGATGCTTCAACAACACATCATAAAAGAAAGGTAATGACCTTTAAAAATAACTTTTGAGAATGGTCTAGTCGGGTAAAGCAATATGCAGGGAATAGTATTTCAACATAAATTTCAGTGTAATATAAGATCAAAGTACTTATTTTTTTCAATAAAGCTGAACTGCTCTAGTTTTGTTTATTGGTTAAGGTGATATGGCACTTCTCAAAAACAAAGTTCAACCATTCAGGCACATGCTAACATTCTTCTTATTGTTTGACTATTATTTCATCCATTTGTTTGTTTGCTATTTTAGAAGTATGGTAATAAAATATTTTCTTTAGACAAGTACTTTTGCCCCTTTTCTCATGCAAATAATACCCAGTACAAATTAGGTAATTTGCATGAGAGAGCCTGGCAGGATCTGGCTTTTAATGACCTTGGGTTTTGCTACCTTGGGAAATAACTTTGCTTTAGTTTCAATGAAGTAAGAGAAAACAGCATTTCATTTTCCTGTGATCCTTTACAGCTTTTGGTGTAAGTAGGAACATGTACCTCGCTGCCTATAACATACTTGTGATTACATCTCCAGAGTCAACAGGTTAAACACACAACCGAGATCATGTTTTAAAGATCTGATGCCACTCAAATTTTGATTATGTGTCTCCATTTTGTCCTGTATGGACTACTCAATCTCATGCCTCTCATTTACTATACAGAGTTGACATGACTCAAGAAATTCACTGAAATTGCATGAAAAAATAATAACCAGTTTACATAGGACTGGATTTACTTTTTCTAGGTAGAAGTGAAACCTGTAGAAAACTAAGTGTAAGTTTGCTGACACAGCAAAACAGTCTTATAGCTCACATAACTGAATGTCTTTGAGTGATGAACAATACAAGAAATGGTGAACATTTCTCTATTTACTAATAGAGCATGTTTTGTTTTTTGTGCTACATGGAGCAAGAACCACAGAAAAGTCAGGGCTGAGAGCTATATCCTTCAGAATATAAAAGAGATGCTGTAGGTAACTTTAGTTCTATCATGTCCTAATTTTTAAGAACTTGAGTTTACAGTCCAAACAGAGTTCTTTGTATGCAGTTTCATTGTATGCAAATTTCTAACCTTTGTCTGCTATAGAAAAAGGTAAAATCAATTATATAGAGCTGTGACAATACTCTGAATTTATATTGTCAGGCTGACTTTAAACCTTTAGCCTGATGCCAGGGATATTTAATGACGGTGCTCCAGTGTAAAATATAAGTGGCAGCCAGACAGAGGCAGTGTTTAAGATGTGTCAGCCTTGTGAGAGGGAGTGTGATTATGTGGAAGGGATTTGGGTCTGCTCTGTTAAAGATCTGAGCAGTGTTCCAAGCCTGTGTATCCTCTTAATGGAGTACAAAACCACTGCATAACAACACTCATTTTTCAGGTGTCAAAATTAATGCTGTCTGATACAAGTAGTACATCTGGAATGTGCTCTGCTTGTTCACAGCGCAGTGTGTTTTCCCATTCAACAAAAGGGGTTGTGGGAACAGGGGTAGAAGGATCAGTTTTGTTTATGTCTTGCCACTTGCGCTTTAAGAAATGCTGATATAATAAGCTGGGACAGTGTATGGTCAGGGCTACGGAAAATTTAATGGCTTTGGCAACCAAAAGCAAATATTTAATGGCTTTGGCAGCAAAAAGCAAACTCCAAAAAACAAAGGTGAAATGAAGAATGTTGATATTCAACATCTAATAACAGAGCAAAATAACAGAACTAGGAAAAAAAGATAAATAAAAAGGTAATAAAGTAAAAAAAAGAAAAGAAAATAGAAACAATAGAGCTAAAACTCAGAATCCCACAGCAGATTTCTATCTATTGGAAGATGTTAGTGAAAGATGCTCAGAAGTTTTCGGAATAAAAAATGTGAAGTGACCATTATGACAGGGAATTGCCAATGCCTCCAACTTCATTGGATTGTGAAAAATAGGTCTTTTAAGAACTGTTTCTGTTTTCTGTTTTGAAAAGCTGTTGTTTAAGCTTTCATAGTTGTTAATGTAATCAGAACCATTTCAGTTATAATGAATTAATGCATTTTTATTCCTTTTTTTTTTTGTATTGGATTTCTTTCCTTTCAGGGATTTTTACACAATGTGTCCTTTTTTGACAAAAGCTTGTTTTGTCACCTGATTTTACATCTAAGCCCAGTGAATTTTGCTTGTGCATGCACCAGATGGTATACATACGAGTAGAAGAGCATAATCAGATTAAGAGACAAGACAGAGAGGAGTTGGGCCTGTTCTTCTCTGAAAAGGTAGCAAAAAGAAAACAGCCTTTAGGATGTGAAACTTGATTTGAATAAACATGACAGCTACATCTCTGCTTAGATTAGCTGGAAGAACCAGAAGCACCTCTTCTTTTCCCCAATTTTTTAAAATGGTGACAATGTGCAATTCAAGTTTTACACATCACTAACATTTGTAATACTCGAAATTCTTAGCAAACTACTTTTACTTCTTGCTGTACTATTACTTCTTAGTAGAGTTTTTCCCTGAGGAAATCAGATGTATACTCCTAATAATTGTGCACATCAGGAATTAAAAAAAAAAGTTAGTTTCTTTGGAAGGAATTTTCGACACCTACATAAGGGTGTATTTTTTTTTGAGCAGATCATCCATAGGGGATGATGTGTTTAGATGGTCAACAGATATTTCCTTAGGGGAGTAAAAAGGTTTTATAGAAAGCTGAACATCATGTTTTTTGGTTAATGCAGTCTCCTGTGGCTTCATTGCTTTTTCTTTGTTTAAAAATTTGATTTGCAGGATGAATAAAGAACAGATTTTTCAGAGAGAGCCCAAAAGTAATATAATAAAGAAAAATATTCAAAACTTGGAGTACAGTAAGAATGAAAAACTAGGGAAAATCATGAAGGAGAAAGAATCCAATCTTATGGGAACCTCCAAAGTTACCATCTTCCTTCAGGTTTAGGAAGTATTTCCATTTTTCCACCAGTTTTCAGTACACCCCTAGCTATGGCATCTGTGTTTTTATCTCCCAAGGTCTTGTGTTCTTTGGCAGACTTTTTGAGTTACCCTGCACTGCGTATCATCTCTAAGCCTTCTGCTAAGCTTCTAAGGAATGAGAGCATCAGGAGACTTTATTCTTAGAACTAACACTACCGCCATAATGTGCTGTTAAGCCATGGCTCAAAATCTTGCAAACCTATTACCTTTCTCTTATACATGTACATATATTTTTAACTTGTTTTCACTGAGCTTGCATCTAGATTCATGACTGCTTTGCTGAACATTATGTAAGCAAATTTTGGGCAAATCAGTCTTTCAGTTTGACTGACTTGCTGTCCTTAGTGTCAAATCCATGTCTGTGATCAGTTGAGCCACGATCCTCCTTCTGTGTATGGGCAAAGGGCAGCTTTTCTGAGATGGTTTTATTCAGACTCTGATGGTCACTCTCTAATTCCAATGTCTTAGGGAAAATCAGAAATATTGCAGAAGTTACTCCTCTAAGGCTGCATGTGACCTCATAAATTTGTGACTGTTAAAGGGATAGGTTACAATCACTCAGCTCGCAGTCACTCAGTCACAGCTCAGTATTTTTATCAATAAAGCTGTCAGCCACTGTTTGTCAGGGGCACAATAGCTTATGACTGAAGGATTCTGCCCTGAATTACTCTTCTTCTGCCTGAATTGTGTTTTGAATGCATTTTTAATTTTTCATGGGTTTTTGTCAATATTCACTGCTTTTGCTCAAAGGCAGTTGTTTTCTGCTTGATGGTTGTCACAGAACCATGGAGTAGATAACCTGACTTCCCAAAGTACTGAACTGAAAGTGATCATTGAGAAGTCTTACCTTTAGTTGATTGAAAACAAGGAGCCACACAGTGTTGTGATCACAGCTTCATATACTACATCATGCAAGTTATCACACATTAGAGCAGGTTTTGGAAAAGTTGACTCTTCAAGGATTTGTCTGTAGTAATAAACTTCAACTTTACACCCAGTTGTGTAAAATGAGTTTGCTTCAGGTAAAAATTTTACCGAGCCTTTGAAATCTCTGTTACCCATATTTCTTGCTGGGATAAATGCAGTTTTGTTCCTCCTGATGTGAGGTGGTTTGAGCAGCAAAGCAAGATCTGTCACTGCAAAATGTTTGTGTGAGCATCAAGGTTAGTTTGCTTAGAAGCTACCAATCAACAGTTAGATGGGAAAAAATTTAATTCCTATTGATACAGCTAGATATATGATATATGGGAATTGATATATATGGGAATTGATATATGGGAAGCACATTCTTCTTAATGAAGCTTTGAAACACCCAGGTATCCAGGTGTTAAATGGAGAGTTCAAGACCTTTTGCTGCTTTGAAGTTGCAGGTTGAACACTTAAAAGCTGAGGAATTGCACATTGATGTGGTTGATGGAACTTCAGTTCAACCTTGCATGTGAGCACATTGCAAACTGACTCTGAGTGAACAACTGCATAAATTACTTTCAGAGTTTGTCAGCAGCAAATTCAGATCCACAGTAATAGTGTCATGCACTTGGGCTTAAAGGAATAAATAATTTCAGAAGGTGATTTTGCCCTTTTTTCTCTCACCCAAGTGAATATATTTTGCTGCTGCTATTTGCAGTCACGCACCAGGGATACGTCCAATGCCTCTACACCTGGAATGTGTGTGAAATGTGTAGGCAGTGTTAAGAGGTATTTCTGGTAGAGATAAGGAAAGTACTAATTCTCTTGTGGAAACTACAAGTAGAAGTTTATCCAGAGCAGCAGTATTCAACACAACTGCCTGAGGCCACAACTAGAGATAGAAAGAGGCACTGAGAAGATGAAAGATAAGGGATGATCTTTTTCTCTCACAAAACAGGATTAAGTACATTTAACTTACCAATACTGAGACTCAGAGCATAATTACTCTTTAGATTCTTTTTTCTTCTTTTCTGAAAAGCACACCTTTTTTTGGGGTGTGCTTTTCACAAAGGAAGAAAGGTCATTGATTCTACAGGGCACTGCTATAACAAGAATAGGTGAGTGCATTTCCTTTCAGAATTTGTAGCTGCTTTTCTCCAGTTGCAAAACTCGATGGTTTTGTGGCGCTGCAACCAAGCCACTGACATAGTACAATGAAAGATGTGCTGTAGAAGCACACAGTGATTGGCCAAGTAAATTCTGCTGTCAATTCAGGGCAGCCCTATGCAGTCACTGTGTTCTCAGTATTGTTCTGGTTTTTTGCTACATCTTCATCTTTTTATCTAATGCATAGACCATGGAGCTGATGCTTCTGAACTGGCTGTGAAATGAACTTGTAAAAGTAAGAGGATTATTGACTAAAACTTTAGGCTCCAGAAAGTGGCTATACTGCTTTGGGATCTGAGATCATCTGGTCATACTCTTACCATGTGTGGCATGCCAGTTGAGCTGATAAACCTACTAGACTCAATTTGTCTGTTGATGGAACCAGCTCTTGGATGTACTGTGTTTAATCTGCAAAACTAGGCAGTAACAGAGTCACAGGAGAGATGAAAACTTGCCACCTCCTCCTTTTCAGAGCCAGATTGATTAATATAAATACCATGTAATTGTAATCTGTGCTGAAATTTTAAGAAGTGTAATGTCTAATTCCAATGGAAAGGTTGCCATAAAGTCTTATAGGTACAACATTTCAGTTAGGATTGTGTATGTTTCAAAAAAGCCATCAGTGCAGTGGTTGGTGTTATGCAAAACCTACTGATACACCATGTTTGTGTGTCCCTGGTAATGCAGGAGTTGATGAACTTTTTTAAATGTGGTGCATTCTTGAAATGCTGCTTTAGGCTAAGGCTTTGTCCTGTGTGTGCTTTATAAAAATAAAAGTGTGTGCAGTACTTGACTTTTGAGCATTATGTTAATACTACTGAATGATTTATCCTGCTGGTTTAATGGCAGCAGCTAGCTGCCTTCTTCGCCTTGGTGAAAAGCAGCAAGAGCAGTGTTGTCTGGGCACTCAGCCCCTCCCCAAACTGGAAGACAGGGAGGGGAAGAAGAATGAAACCTCCATAATCCAAGGGGAAAGGTTCTGTGATCTGATCCATGCTGTAGTGTGTCCAGAGAGGAGCAACGGAGCTGGTGGAGTGTCCAGGGCAAAGTCTTATGAGGAGCAGCTGAGGGAGCTGGGGGTGTTTAGCCTTGAGAAAGAGTCTCAGAGGGGACCTTATTGTTCTCTACAAAATTGTTCTCTTCTGCCTGAAGGGAGGGTATAGCAAGAGGAGGGGAATTGATCTCTTTTCCCAAGTAAGAAGTGATGGAATGAAAGAAAGTGGCCTCAAGTTACTCCAGGAGAGGTCTAGAGTGGATATTAGGAAAAATTTCTTCATTGAAAGAGTTGCCAAGCATTGAAACAGGCTGCCTAAGGAAGTGGCAGAGTCACCATCCCTGTAGCTATTTAGAAGACATGTAGATGTGGCATTTAGGGACCTGGTTTAGTGGCAGACTTGGTAGTGTTGGATTAATAGCAGGACTTGATGATCCTAAGGGTCTTTCACAACCTAAACAATTATGTGATTACAAACTTTATCACAGAATTTGGCCTATTTTTGTACACTGTTCTTATTTTATCGGTAACAGGGTTTGGTTATAAATTGGAACTGGATAACCCAAGTCTTGCTAATCCTTGTTCTTTGTTCCTTATAGACAATGAATGATTTTGACTACTTAAAACTACTGGGCAAAGGTACATTTGGCAAAGTTATCCTGGTCCGAGAGAAGGCTAGTGGCAAATACTATGCTATGAAGATTTTGAAAAAAGAAGTAATTATTGCAAAGGTAAGAAAGTTTATATTTTTAGTATTGGGTCATTTAAAGAATGGAATCATCAATATTTAATACATAAGGTGTATGGATTTTTGAGGATAACTTAGTTTGATAGAAGTATGTGTGTATCTTCAGAAAACAAGAATGCAAAAAACCACGTATAACCATTTTGCATGCCTTTTCCCTGTTTTATAATCTAGAATGTGCTAAAACACTGAGAGACTTTACTGGGCAGCAAGATAGTGTAATCTGAGTTTATGCAACAAAAAGTGCATTGTAGGGCATATTGGATACTCCACATTTTTTTCTAAGTCAGTTGCAGGTTTATTCAGATAAACACATTTAATTGAATGGGCCTGTGCTCTGTTCCTGCTGTGTTCTATAAGATTGCTATGCATGGGACTAACAAATCCATTTTTTCAGTTTTTGAGAAATAGGAAAAGTCTGAAGCTGATGGCTGAAGTTGTGGTTTAAATTGGCATTGTCCAATCACTTAAACTTGATTAGTGTCACTGGCTCTTGTGCATGGTCATAATGTCACTCAAACTTAAATTTAGATCATCTACTCTGAGCTTTGTTTCTAGTAATTCTGAAGTTTTGAATCCTACTTCCACAAAAGCTGAAAGCAAGAAACCTACATACATCTATCAACATGAGACACAATTAAAAATAATCCCAATTATTAAATGAGGCTGTTTCGAGGAATGTGGATCTGGGTGGTATTTTTGAATGCTTGAGGCTAACAATATCAGTATCCATAAAAACTGAATGCGAATGGGTAAATACTGTTTTACATAGATTAAATATTAAAATATCCTTTTTTTGGTTTTGTTTGGTTTTCCTATTGACCTACAGAAACAGGGCTTACAAGTGTTTTGCATTCTATGTTCATTGTCTGTCATGCTCTTTCTAATAGCTTTAGAATGTGTAGATCAGTTGCAATTAAATTTGGCAGAGGAGTGGAGATCTCAAAGACAATTATATTTCCTTGAATGTGATTATAACTAGCCCTCTTACAGAGGGAGAGACTTAAATTTATGTCTTCAGCAGTGAAGGGACTGACCTATGAGTTCTGTGTGCCCTCAGCAGCTGTCTTGTGTGCAGTGGCAGCCTGGTCAGCATGTGCATGGCTTGGGCTAGCAGTAGCAAAGAGGGCCCTTTTCTTCATAGTCAGGAGATACAGGAAGAACAGAGGGCATTGCTACTGCCCTCCCCTGAATCTGCATGGGGAGGAGCCCTCAGTGGCCCTCCTTGTAAGACCTGGCGGCAATCTCTGTGGTTTGCCCTGTGGGTCTCAGAGCCTGTCTGGTTGCTGTGTACTGAGCCTCTCTCTCCAGCCTGACACCCTTGAGCAGTGTTCTGCTCACCCCTAGCACCTGGGGATCCTCAGGAGATCTTGTGAGCTCCTTTTCTGCAGCTGCTGGCTTGTATCCTTCCAGCCTTCAGAGCATTTCAGCTTGTTTCTTTGTACCAATACCAAACAGATTTTCAAATTTTAGGAGTTTTCTTATTACTTGGTTGCCTGCTACAATATCACTGACTTTTTAGATTTGATTAAAGCTGATTATTGGGAAACTTTGTCTAATATGAGCAAAAACATCTTGTTCGTAGAAGTACAAAGGTAGAGAAATTTTGAAGAAATAAGAGATGGAACTGTTTAAATTTGAATTTAGCCCAGTCAGGCTGTGAACATGCTATGGGAATTTTTCAATAGCATTTAGCTCTGGAGATCAGTGCTAAGGATAGGGTCACTAGGTAGAATAGATCTGCAGTCCCACTTCAGCATGTAAGTGATATAATATACACTCTAGAGTCACAGAATGGCTTTGGTTGGAAGGCACCTAAAAAATCATTTTGTTCCAATCCCCCTGCTGTAGGCAGGGACACATTCCACTATTCCAGGTTGCTGAAAGCCCCATTCAGCCTGGC
The DNA here is from genome assembly GCF_000277835.1 of Geospiza fortis. Taxonomy (NCBI): domain Eukaryota; kingdom Metazoa; phylum Chordata; class Aves; order Passeriformes; family Thraupidae; genus Geospiza; species Geospiza fortis. The sequence continues at coordinate 14,185,500 of NW_005054299.1, read as the reverse complement.
CTTGAACACCTCCAGGGATGGGACATCCTCAGTTCCTCTGGGCAACCTGTGCCCAGTGTCTGACCACTCTCTCAGTAAAGAATTTCTCCTTAGATTTAATCTCAATCTCTCTCCTTTTAGTTTTAGACTATTCCCTCTTGTCCTATTTCTACCTGCCTGTGCAAAAAGTAGCCCTATAAAAGCCCTAAGCATAGTATGAAGCAGAAAAGTGGTGCATTGACAGCTGTATAGCATCTGCCCAGTTCAGACTAAATCTGTTTATCCTGTTTACATGGCAGATTAATACTACACTTACAAGGAAATTACTACTAGTATTACAGACTCCTGAGGCAATTCCACAAAAACTGGCCATTGCCAGGTTTTTATGCCATATATCTGGTGAACCACAGAGGTTTAAAAATAAATAAATAGATAAATGAACCTTTTGTGCTTTTCTCCCTGGAGTATGGTTTTTTGTTTTAGTGTTTCCCCCTGTATATTGTTGTAGTGTACTCAGTATTGCACTGCTATTTAGCTAAATGGCATCATAATTTATTACCACTGACTCTGTTGTTGTTGTTCAACTTCCTATTTTGACAATTTTTAAAGTCTAATTTAAAACTTCTGACATCTGTGTTTACTTTCCAGTTTAATAATACCTTATCTTCAGAGCATAGTCTGATAAGCATGTGTGTAGTACAATAATGTTATATTGGTATTATTTGTGGCAATAATAATGTGTACTCTGACTAAATATATTTACTTCTGTAGGTTTACAGTAGAAGTTTGAGTCGCACCAGGGTAGTCTTTCGTTCAGTGTAACATAAAGCTCAGCAGTAGCTCAGCGCTACAGACAATGGCTGCACCCTCCCAGTGGCTCCTGGGCCTTTCAGGGCTGGTCCCTGGCAGCTTGGGGAGGGGGATTCACAGCATGTGTTACATGCAGAATTGTATAAAATTCTGTGTATTCCCTTAGGGGTGTCAATTCTGTGCTTTTTCTCCCTAGCCCTCAGGAGCTGCTGGTGCTGTAGCTCAGGGCGAGCTCTGCCTGCTGTGCTGGTCCCCTCACCCTGCCCAGCTCTGCACTCTGCACAGCTGGTGCTGTGACAGCTGTGCCCCTGGGGCTTGCTGGCACCTCCCAGGCTCCTTGTTTGCCCCTGCATCGTGCCCACCCCAAGAACTGGCCCGTGGAGGGAGCAGGGAACAAACATGGATGAGCTTGCCAGGAAGCAAACATCCGCAGCAACTGCTCAGTTTCCTTCTCTCACTTTGATACAGAGCTTGTTTTTATCTTTCCTGTTCAGGCTCAGAGACAGGAGAGTGTCACTGTCTCTCCCCAAAGTGCCTCTTTTCCAAATTGTGGCTGGAAATGAGTTGGGGGTTGTGTGGCCATCTCCCATTCCCAAGGATGAGGCCAATGTCCTTAGGGATGCTCAGCCTGGTCAGAGGAGCACTGCTCGCTGCTGGGCTCCTGAGGACAGCTTGGGTGGATAAAAGCAAAACCAACACCAAACCAAGTGAAAGTTGAAAACCAGAAAACCTGACTTGACTTGACACTTGGCTGGATGAGGCTGGGTTTTATATTTGCCTGTCAGTTACTCTGTGTGTACATGTCTTGCACATTGGTTTAGTCTCTCTGTAGATACATTGTTCAGGTGATTCATACCGGAGCTGTGAAGTTGTGATGACTGTGTTTTTAAGCTATCAAATCCAATATTATAATTTCTTTCTTCTCTGAATTGAGTGTAAAGACTTCATTTTAAAACAAGAAAATAAGAAAATGAAATAAAGTATGTTAAGTCGGATTTTTGTCAAATATTTCCTCAAAAATATGAAAATTCATTCATTTTTCAAAACTGTACAGTGACTCCTTCTTTTTCTTTCTTTTTCTTTCTTTCTTTCTTTCTTTCTTTCTTTCTTTCTTTCTTTCTTTCTTTCTTTCTTTCTTTCTTTCTTTCTTTCTTTCTTTTAGTGTTGACCTTTTCCTTATAATTAATTAAATAACAATTTTATATCTTAATTCAGACCTACTTCTTCTCCTCTTTATTTCACAGGATGAAGTGGCTCATACTCTTACAGAAAGCAGAGTATTGAAAAACACCAGACACCCTTTTTTAACAGTAAGTATTGGGAACTAGTTTGGGAACTAGTACATCAGCAGGTAATATTTAACATCCATTATGAACGTACTTTACAAATTTTGAATTCTTTCTCATGATGATTTGTAAACAATCAGTCACTATCTGGTGCTTATGATATCCTTAATCAGGATATGTAATTAAGAATTCAGAAATAAAATTTCTAATAAATTTGTAAAGCTTTACTGTACTGAAAATAAATTTAATTGTAGAAATGTGTAGCCAATGTGCAATATTTTGCAGTTTTTGTATATGAACACTTCTAAAATAAAAGTTGTTAATTTCACAGAAGAGTAAGTATTTTTTACTAAGAAAATTTAATTGAAAATTCAGTAAAACAATAAAAATAACTATTCTATTTGTTCAAAATAAGTAGCTTACAGAGCCCCAAAACTCACACCCCACTACCTTTGTCTCCATATGGTTAATATTTAACAGAAGGGAAAGACTGAAAAGATGAAAATTTTGAGACTCATGACAAATTACAATTAATTGATTTAACTTTACAGGTGGCTTTCTTCTGTAGAAGCAATTCTGATACCTCTTGTTTGAGAATATATTAAAAAATACTTCCCTATATTCTAAAATATAATGAACAGGCTTTTTGAGCCAGGGATTTTTTTTATATTAAAATTTCAAAGTGTAGCAAGGAAGCTTTCCTATTTAGAAAAACTTAACTTTTTTGGAAAGCAGAGGATTGCATGTACATTGGCAGGCCAAAATATCCTTGGAAATTCAGTAAAGATAAAAGAGGTCCTCTACCTCCCATCAAAAAATGCAACAGTGGTACTGCAGTAATGCAACAGTGGTACTGCAGTTCTACCTTCTTATCTTTCTGTTATTCTTCAGCAAGCTTTGTATTGAGATATGCAATTTAGTCACACATAGTTGTACTGCATTTCTCTTCTTTTAAACCAAGTCTTCATCTGTTGATTTCCTGTGGTATCTTTGATAAGTTAACATTGATAAATCAAAATTTTTAATTAAGATCATAACATCTGTTACAACTTTAAAGTTATATGGAAATTAATATATTAATTTGGCACTTAGCATCCTTAACATTCCATAATATGAAACTAGAAAGTCCTTGCTTTGGAAATGAAAGCATGCTGGATGTTAAGATGACTTTTAAAATTTCATTTGGGAGAATCGAAAAAGAATATGATAATTTCTCTCTTCATGGGCACTGTGGAAGTGGACATCATGAAGTACAGTGAGTGGAAATAGCTGGTACTGTATGAAATTGTGTGTTTTAGTACCCATTTAATACTTTCTTGTAATAAGCATGATGTTTTCATATCAGTGGACATGTAGCAGAGATGAAGAAACACTTGAAAGTTTTTGTGTTAATTAATCTCAAGCTCCAGATAAAAAGTTACACTTTTAATTACTCTTAAAGTTCTTACCAAAATCAGAATTTTCTCCTTAAAAAGATAAAATTTTGTTACAGTTTAAGTGCAAGATATTGGGTTAATATAAGATGATAATTGGTTTGATTTTGCTGTTTTCTTTGCAAGTCCTTGAAATATTCCTTCCAGACAAAGGATCGTTTGTGTTTTGTGATGGAGTATGTTAATGGAGGAGAGGTAAGTTTAAGAAAATATTCTGCACTTGTAACAGTAAAGCTGTATTTGGATTACACTTTTAAGGTTATATTTCTTCCTTGCCTTTTTGCTTTCTAGTATCATTAAAGGGCTTTTACAAAAAAAATTGAACTTTTTTAATTAAAAAAAAAGTTGACATGTTCTTATAACTTTTCTGTCAAAAGTAGTTCCTCTTCTGAAAAAATTAGACTTCTGTATAGTGAGAGATAATTTAATGCTAGAGAAATAATTACATAGACTTGCTTATTGTTCTTTTTATTTAAGCATATTATAGCATATTCTGGCATGAAACAGTCATAATCCAGCGTAAACAAGCAAAAATAATATTGATGAGTGTTACTTTTGTCCTAATACGAAATCTGTGCTTTGTTTGCTGTAATTATTGCAAATATCTATTGGAAATGAGTGGAACATTCATCTTTTTCATTGCTTGTCTCCACTCCACTTGCTGGGTACTCTGGAAATTTCAACTGAAGCGCTGAACTTCTTAGAATGTGGCTAGCTTTGAAGCCATTGCTGTCCTCCAGCTGCTTACTAGAGAATGAAATATCAAAAATGATACCCAGCAAATGGAATTAGAGAACTGCAATCGAAGAAGAGGGCTTTTATCTACCTTTTAGGTGCTGTTTGCTATTCAGACTGTGTCTTGTTACAACATGAACTGAGGGATTTTCTTTATTTTGTCAACTCTATGCTTCATGATAATGTTAAAGGACTAAGTGTTTCCACTAGGAGTTTTGCTTTAATTAAAAGACTCTTTCTTCATTCAGGAATTGCTGTGGCATGATACGTAAATGCTTTGCATTATGTTTTAGCTGCGTTCTCCTGCAATAAAACTGCTTAGCTATAATCCCAATGCCTGCAGCCCATTGGATCCCAACTTGTCCTTGGCCATCCTCTACCAACCATGCCTAAATATGGTGCTATAGGGCTCTCATATAGGAGAATGGCTTGTTTAACTCAATGTATAAACCCAATTCTGCACATCACAGGTGTTGAACCAGATCCAAAAATCTCACTTGGCAGTAAAGGGATAACAACCTTCTCTTGGACACTCAGCTGGCTTACTTGACATTGAATTTACATCACCAATATTAAGTCAGCACTGTCTGCAATGAATTTTAAGTATTGTCTTATAAACTAGCTAATTCTTCATGGTTTTCCTCTTTGTAAGATCTTACTGCATTTCTGTAATCTCTGGGAAGACAGTTTGAAAGTTGAACTTAGCTATTTGTCTTTTTTCCCATCCTGTTTGAATGCAGAGCAAAGCCCACAAAGGATGTTTTCAACTCCTTTCTTATGACTGAGGATGCTCTGGGTGTATTTTGGTCAATTGTAGTTTGGTCAATTGCATTTCTCTGCATTTCTCTGCAACTTCATGGCTACAACTGCAAGTGTTGTGTGTCAAGGGTTTGTGGGTGACAGCCTGCCTTTGCTTTGGGGATTGCAATTGCAATGTACTCGTGCCAGCATTGGGTTACTTTCTTCCAGGTATGGTGCTGCTGTTTGTCAGTGATGGTTCTGATGGTTTTGCTGATGGTTCTCTAAGTCAATGAAGCTAGCTGAAGTTTTGCCACAGTGGGAAAGAATGGCCTTTTGGAAGTAGGCAGTATTCTTTGAGGAAACTCTCTTGATTTCCCCTTGTGCTTCTCTTTGACTAGAGATCTGGAGTAGTAAGTTGGACAAACTGTCTTTTTTAATAGGAAAGCCTTTAATCTTACCAAATTTTCTTGTGAATTTCAGATTTTAGTCAGTGTCTTCCAAAAAATACAGAGGATTTCATATTTGTAAAAATAGCCTTATTATTAACTCAGAGTCACTGAAAGTAAGTTGCTCAAAGTTTAGCCAGCATTTTAGTTTATATGATACAGACTTTTTTGTTTCTTGCTTCTTCTATCTACTATTCTGTTTGTGTTTCAAGGAAGTTACATTTCCCTATATATTCTCACTGTTCATGGTGTTGAAAATTCATCTTTTAATTATGTCCTTCCAATGGGAAATTGATTGTAGATGTACCGTGTTGCTTTTGATTCTCTCCAGTGCTGTGCTACCTTCAGTGTGTTTCTGTTTAAAATTCCTTTAGCTTACACATTTCTTTTTAGGTAAACTGTTGTGCCTGAATCAATTTGTTGGGTATTTTCATGGATTGTGTCTTTCAGGGGCACTATTATCCAGGCAATTCTCCCCATGAAGGAGTTCTTGGAAGTTTGTATAAATATTTTTGTCTCCTACTCAGGTGAAAGCAATAAAGTGCCACCATTTAGGCTTCTGCCCTAGAACAGTAATAAAAACTGTGGTCAGCAATAGGAGCCTTTGCTTCTTCTTTCTATAGCTAGAAAAGAAAACAGTCAAGGAAGGGGGCACAGAACTTCATACTGAAGGAGAAGTAGTTGTGTTAAATTACTGTAAGCAAGAATCCTTTATATCTATTAAAGATCTAGATCCACAGAGAAGTTAATAGTAACAATTTATCTTTGCCTTACCTTGCCTATGTAACTTCAAGTTGATTGGGCTTAGGTCATTTAAGCAAGAATCCTTTATATCTATTAAAAATCTAGATCCACAGTGAAGTTAATATCCCTCTACAATAGTAACAATTTATGTAACTTCAAGTTGGTTGGGCTTAGGTCATGCGAGAACATGTTACAATGAAAATGCAACTGCATCAGTTTTTCTGGTCTATGTGTGTGCTCTTTTACAGTGTGCAAAGCATTACAGTAAAATCCTTTGAATTCCATTAAAAAGATACCCCAGCATATTATGTACTTTAATATACTAAAGAAAACCATTAGAGGATTTTTTTCCCAAACAGATTATTCAGTTGGAGATATTGAATATGTTTTCCTTATACTGATGTTTTTCCTGCTGCTGAATGCACAATCTTGAAATAATTGCCAAAAAAATCTTGTGGACCAAAAGCTTAATTTTGTCTTCATTTGGTTTTGCTTTTAGACTCCATGGATGAAATGTTTACCAATGTCTATTGATCACAGCCTATGTTGCAGTGTATAGCTAGAGGGATGCATCTGCCACTGTAATTACTTTTCAATACCTTTGTTGTACTGCAGGAATTATGTTGAAGTAGCATTAAGAAATTGAAATTAGATTTCAAGAAAACAAATATTCATCTGGCTTAGCTGAGTTGACCAAATGGCTCTTTATTTTTGGGGAATACTTTTGGAGTGTATGTTTCCCCGTTTTTATTTCCAGTATTTTGCTTTAAATGTTGAAAATGTTTTAGAAATTAAATCTATTACGTACATTACTCTGCAGAGTACCCTGATTCAGCTGATTAATAAGTTGATTAACTTCCTCACTCTGCATTTAAGGATAATTCCAGATTTTGTACTTTGTAACAAATTTAATTGGTAATTATGTGTATAATAAAATTAGACCCTAACATTTGTTCAGATGCTTCTCTACATAAGAATTCTGAATCTCTGTTCCTCTTGGCATTTTTGTTGCACAGCTCTTACTTCCATTCATTAGACAGGAGAGAACTAAATGGTTTGTTGTAATTGAACAAGTGCTATTACTGTCTAGAAAAAAAAGAAAAAGAAAAAGAGAATTTACAACCTACTTAACAAAAAATAAGTAAACTAGAGAATGTTCCTTAGCCTTAAAGTATGATAGTCCATGGTAAGGGTGCTATATTTCTTTGGGTATAGAATGTGCCAAGAAGCAGTACAAAGTCTGAAACAATAAATAAATAATTTGAAATTTCAAGGTTTCTACTGCAAGTGCTTTGCAAAATCAACACTCAAATATAAAATGCAGGGCTGAACAAACCCAGTACACAACAGCAAGAGCCAGACATTCAACTTACAACATGCAAAGTAGGTCAGTGGTGTGTACAACTTTAACGTATCAATTGATACAAGGTTGTGTCTTTTATATATTTGGCATGCTTGCATTTGCAGCTGAATGTACTTCTATATTTGATCTTTGTTTAAATTTTTCCATTAAGTTTTTTTTTATTAGGAAAAACCCCATGACAGCATTGTTGTTCAGTTTTTAAAGGCATAGCAAGAAATTTGGAGCCCCAGTCCTCACTGTAACAATAGCACCCTCGTGTATGCCATCAAAAATGTTATGTGCAAAATGGCTTTCTTTGTGCCAAAGCTATTTCTATTGCAATTCCAGTGATTTTACAGCACATATTTAATAACTGTAAGTCAATAAATAGTGAAATTGTTGGAAACCTTTTTTTTTAACCTTCCATCACATTTCTTCTTTTCCTTCTTTGACTTAATAAATATAATCTTCCTGTTCTGACAATTGTAAATAGAACACAGTGGCAGAATTATTCTGAAATAGTGAACCAGCTAATTAATTAGCTGAAAATTATGCTGTAATTCCCCTGTAATCTCCCTGCTTTCCCTGTTATAATTTTAGAATCTGCTTAATATCTTTAGCATATATCTGAGTGTATGAATGTGCTTTTAATGTGCATTTTTTTATCTAAATGTACATTCTTCATTCAAAACTAGCAAGTATGGTTTGGTGACAGCTCTGTTAGGTGCTATAATAATGTGAGGAAGAGTGACTGTGGTGTCACATATACATTAAAATAAGCTGACTCAGAAGCTCACAGTTTCTTTGACAAACACAACTGCTGTTAGTTGTTTCTAGCTGGTCATTTTACTTTGAAGTTGGTGTTTTTAATGAATATCAATGATCTTGTTGGAAATAAACACTAAAGAAAGTAATTTTTTTGTATGTTAATTGTCAGGCTGGCAACTTTTAGATTCAGATTTGGGACAGTTTAAATGGAAACTAAAACAAAAATGTTGGTGACAAGTATCCTGAAGTTTTAGAATTTTCTAAGGCTGCTGTTCAGCTACTGGATTAGTCTCTTTCCAACAGAAAATTCCAATAGTCCTTTGGAATAGATATGAAATGTAGGACTAACTGGGAGTTACAAATTTTCAGAGTGTGTTGATCTGTATTTTGAGTCACTTTTAATCCACCAAAACAGAAAACACTCTTAAAAATGTGTAGCACTAGCTTATTATTTATGAGAGACCATAAAACAGACATAAAGGCACAAATTGCGTAAATTTTGTCTTTTGCTTTATGTGAATGAAATTCACCTTACCAGTATTTGTTTCCTATTTAAATACTACAGAAATCTGTGGAAAGGACCACACAAATTGGGAGGCATACTTGTTCTTTTCCCAGTTTGATAATGCATGAGGCATTTCATGAAGTCAGACTTGGTTACTTGGTGTGCGTGGGTCTCGTGGTTGCCCTGACCACTGGGCAGCCATGGGTACAGAGAGGAAATCACTGCAGAGGGGGTCCTGTCCCACCAGGGGCTGGTGCCTAAAAGGTGAGCAACAGGAGCAACAGGCACACCTGCAAAATAAAGATCCTCCTTGTCATGCAGGTTTGCCTTTTTTGTACAGGGTGTCTTCAGCGCTGGAAAAGAAGTTGAATGGGGAATCCAGATAAAACAAACGAAATTTTTAATATTTTCTTTAAATCATAGTGCAGTTTCTGTATTCTGTGAAGTCTCTGCTTATACACATATATGCTGCCAAAAGGCTCAGTTTAGTGGGAATGTTGTTTAGGCTAAGACAAAAGTGATGCACCTATTATGAATTACAATTATCAGGAAAGAAATTGACTTCTAGTTTATAGCAGTGACTTTTTAATTATGTTTTGAAAAGTCACAGAATTATCAAGGTTTGAAGGAACCTGGAAGATTATTTAGTCCAGCCATCAACCAAGCACCACCATAATCACTCCTAAACCCTGTCCCCAAGTGCCACATCCAGAAGCCCACCCACTGAAAATAGCTGCAGTAATTCCTACACTGTTCTGTGCCTTGTGGATAGTGTAGATTTTCTAAAGGCATAAAGTAGGATGTGATAAAGACAGATTAAGCACATCATTGGCTTTTTTTTTACTGGTTAGCTTTTGGGTAATTTTTAACCTACCTTGTCATTTCACAGTTCTCATCTACTTGATACTTTAAACAGTGAAAAAAAAAACAACACTCAAGCCTGCATGCATAGCTGTTGTGGATTTCACTTTCTAAGTTTAATTTATAAATGATAATAACATTTTTTATTTCTGTTTTGTTGATTGTTAGCTCCTGTGGTGAAGCAAAAAACATTGTAACATGGCCAATCTGGTCTTAAGGAGAATACAGAAATATACTCGCTAATCTTTGCTTGAGGAATTACCCAAACTTGCTTTCAACAGTAATTGAAACTCACCACTTCAGAAAACATTTGAATTGAATAGCTAAAATGCGCTTTTTTAGATGTTGTTCCAGGTTCTGAGGGTGATGTTTTATCCATTAAGATACTGACAATCTTACAGAGATTTATCTTACACTTTTTCATTGCAGCTGAAATTACTGGCAATACATAATGACTATTATTTTTTGCTGAAAGACTTTAAAGTGCCTGCAAAGTGCTCAAAGTGCTGTTACTTCAAAAGTACTAAAGAAGAGAAAAAACACCCAAACAAATTAATGTTTACATTGTAGCAAAGAAATACACTAAATACATGGATTTGTTTTTATAAGCCCTCAGCATTGCTGATTTGCTTTTTCTAGTGACTACTACTGCTAGCATGTGAATATATAGTTTGTAAAATGCCAGTTCCCTGCTCAGTCCAAGTCTATTGAAGAACTATACCTTTTTCAGTTCAAAGAAAAGTTACTAAAGCACTGAAAAACATGAGACAATCAAAATCTATACATTTTAGTGATATTTCTCAGTGGCTTAAAGCAAAAATCAGAGGAAGTAGCGGAGGGAGAAGTACAGAATGATGCTGTTGCATACTTTTTCTTTTTTTTTTTTTCCTCTGGTAACTGAAGGTTAAATGAGTAGCAAGCAGAATGCCTTAAACAAGATTGGTATATTGATTAAAACGCTGATTTAACAGCTCGCTTTCTCCCTTTGGAAACCTGGAAAAGATAAGCCAGCTGCTGTCTAAGAGTGCTGAGTGTCCACTGAGAGTACACTATCTATCATCACAATATGGTGATGAGAGGTGTTTTATGTTTGTGTTAATTTCCCCCACTAAATCAGTAATTATTACAATCCTGTCCCTGCTGTTTACCCTGCAGCTGTTTTTCCATTTGTCGAGAGAGCGGGTGTTCTCAGAGGACCGCACACGCTTCTATGGTGCAGAAATTGTCTCTGCCCTGGACTATCTGCATTCTGGGAAGATTGTGTACCGTGATCTCAAGGTAAAAAAAGAAAGGAAAAAAAGTAATCAATTTTTTTGTTTTTGCAGAGGCTATGGGGACAAACACAAAGTAATTATAAAGTTGCACTATTCAGAGTTAAAGGGGAAAAAAAAAATCTGTGTTAAGTTTTAAGTTCTGTGTGTGCTGGAGGAAGTTGTTTGATATAGTAATCTCTAGATGGGTACATTCCCTGACTTTGATTTGATTATAAAATGAAACAGGATACCATAGTAGCAGCATTGAAGGAGATTTAAACTTCTGATCCTCATCCTCTCTACCCCTTGCCCTGTTACTCTTAACTTAGATTTCAGCGCAAATCCCGAATACAATTCTCAATGTCCTGAAACAAGGGAAGTGGTCAGTTGGGACAATGTGACTGCATTCTTTTTATCTCGGCAACCAGGTGTTTCTGTATGCATTGGAAACATTTAAAAGAATTCAGAGTACTTCAACAGAAAAAGAATTTATTTCAGCATTGATTTTGAAATTATTTTGTCTTTTGTATCTCAGTCTTTTGTATCCCTGTTATTGGAATGTAATTTGTTTAAGATTTGCCACTGTTTACAGTTGCTCCAGTACTCTGTTACACACTATGACCATGTTATATGGAAAAATAACCTCTGTTTTCAACAGGAAAGTTTTCTAACTTGTGTAAGAGGAACCTCTAAATTCCATGATGAGACAGGTTTTTTTCTGTGTCAAGCCTTTAATTTCATATACAGGAATTGTGTTTTCCTGTTGTACATGCACAGTAGTGGAATTCATTCATGCAATCCTTTGTACAGAAACCCAGGAGAAGGAGACAATGGTAGGCAAGTACTGCTCAGGGAGGCAAACAGAAAAAAAGTGCTGGGCTACCTGTTTGTAGTAGAATCTGTTGTAATAATGTGAAATGCTGTGAAATCCTGGGAAAATACAGAATTGTCTGGTCAAGGAATGATAGGTGATAGTTTTTTATTTAAATTCTAAATAGTAAAGAAAGGGGAGTTTGACATCATTATTCTTCTGTTTTTTGTGTTGTCTACTTTGCATTTTCTTTATAACACACGTAGACTCAACAGGAAATCCAAACTTTTGATTGTATTTTAGGCTTTTTGCAGATTTTGAATGACAGAGCTATGATTGTTCTATGTTAGTATTTTCACTACATGCCTTATAATTAGTAAAAAACCAAACCATTTTCTGTTGAGGAAAGTTGTTCAGAATGTTTTCCTTGGTTTCAGTTCTATCTGTATTTTAAGTACAACTAATTGAAACCTTTTGGGAAAGTGATATTAGCCATTATTCTGAATGCTTTCACATTTCAAAGCAAGGATCATGTATTTTAAAATCAGTGCAAAACATAGGGAGGTATAAATTCACAATTTAAGAAGTCTCCTTTGCAAGTAGACAAGGAGGAATTTACCTCAGGGGTGTTTTTATCAGTAGCTGCCCTATCCCAAATTCTGTCTATTATTGAAAAGGTTCTGGAAGTTGGAGGTATTTTAAGGATTTATGGATGCAGGCTGTTCCATGACAGTATAGAAAGTAAAAGGTATCTTGATCAGTGGCTGTCATGTTAGACCAAAGGAAACCTCTGAAGTCTTTGACCTGGGATTTACTATTGTAAACTGTATTTAAGTATTGACTAATTATGTAACTTGTGTGGCAGTAAACACTGTTACATGCTGTAATATGGTAGATGCTGTATTTTAAAAAATTACAAAAGAATTACATTCTTTTGCAAGGAATAACTCTTTTTTTTTATAAAATTGATGTAATGCATCAATCTATCCTGTCAAGAAATACTAAGGGAATATTTTTCTCCCCAACACACAGTTAGAAAATCTAATGTTGGATAAAGATGGACACATAAAAATTACAGATTTTGGACTTTGCAAAGAAGGAATCACAGATGCAGCAACTATGAAAACATTCTGTGGTACTCCAGAATACCTGGCACCTGAGGTATGATTTAGAACATTTTCTTATAATACTGTATAAAATGTTTCTTTTCCATTTAATTTTAGACTGACAGTCTGCCTGATTAATACTCTATAGCTTTTATTCAGAATGGAATGTGGTGCTATTCTTTGTGGTGGTTGTATATATATTGGTGCTCTGCTTCTTAGTGTTTAAAAAGGCCTCTAACGTGCATTTTGCTTCTTATGTTTGCCTTTCTCTGTTAAAGTTTTTATCTTCCAATGATTTCGTCAAAAATAATCTTCCATCTGTCTGTCACTTGGAACATATGATCCTGCTTAACTGAGCTGTGTAACTAGCATTTATATAGCCTCAGTGGAGGCGAGGGGGAATAGGAAGGTACTGAGTTTGATGGGTTTTATCTGAGTTCCCCGGTTGCAAGGAGAGGGAGTTGAAATTTTAGATATTTCTGCTAAAAGCAGTTGAGTGTGTCAACCTCAGAACTGGTTGAGGTGGGCACCAAAACTGGCTGTTTCCTAGTATGTGAGCAGAAGTGGCATCCCAGGGTGTGGCACCCCATCTGTCCCATTAGCTGGTACTCAGAGTGCCAAGCATCACACTCCTTAAGGATTGATAAAAAGATGGACATGAAGACATTGCTTTGGTTCCCCTTGCAGGAACTTTGATTGGAGCTCTGGTTTGGCCACTTGAGAGTCTGTTGTGGAAGCTCAAGTCATCCAAATGATCTGCTCCAGTATTATTAGTGCTGACAGCTCTGCCACTAGTGCCTGCTGAAAAACAGCAAGGGAAGCACCACCAAGATTGTGTTTTGGCCTTGCCTGGCTTCAGTCAACAGTTCTGATTGTGGCACTCAGAAGTGTCACTCTACCTCTCCTCAGGGGCTGCCAAATACAGCTCCAGTAATGATATAAAAGACAGCCTAATTTTTACTTCATGCTAAGGATTCTGTGGATGCTAATTAGCCCTTATTTCCACTCTTGTCAGCATTCAAGATTTCTAACTGACATAGTGCACACCTTATACTGAGATAACTTTCTAGTCAAGGGAAAAGATTTTAAAAAGCCCTTCAGTTCTACCATTTCGTTGAAGAAAGTTTTAAAGAGTTTCCAGGGGGATTTCCCACCTCTTGCAGCTACTCTCCACTACAGTAGAAGTCTTGTTACTACCTATTGCCTTTGAAGAGCAACTTGCCTTAGTTTTAAGGAAGGAGTCACTGATTAGACATAGTCTTTATTCTCTTACTTTCAGCAGCACTGAATCCTGAGTAGCAGCCACAAGCCCTGGAGCCCTTTTCAACAAGCAATTTTGATTGCAATTTGTTTTTTATTCTAAGTCTTTAAATTAAGGAATGTCAAAACAAACAGGTACACATCACCTTCTGGATAGTGCTGGCTGGAAGTTAAGATTTTAGAATGGCTAGGTACATGGGTTTGAGTCTTTCTAAATCTCTTAAAGTCCCTTTCAGTTTGCAATCACAGAGGAAATTGAAACTGCTAATACTTGACTATAAGTCAATATGATAGGTCGAGTTAGTGAATCCATTTGGGATGACAGCAAGATATTTTGATATGTTCTTTCTCCAACAGTAAAGGAAACATCAGTATTTTTAGGAGCCACTAACTTTCTCTTCATACATCTGGTACTATCATCCCTGACTTATTTGAAAACATGTTAGCTCTCTTTCATCAAACTTGGTTTTAGACTCTCAGCACAAGTTGCTTGATCCAGTTTGCTCTTCTGTTCTCTAGAAGCCCCACTTCTCTGCTTTCCCTCCCATTATGAGTGTTTTTGGAGACTTGCCCTGTAAAAATCTGTCTTGAAAGAAATTGATTCTTCATTAACCTTGGGAACAAGGGAACCCATTCCCTTTTCCCTGAGGGATAAAGAGTTTTGAGCAAGCAACCTAGACAGGTTACTGATATGGCATGAGAAGACTCAACACCTTTAGGAGGACAGCTGCTCCCCTGAGACAATTGTATCTATTTTTGCCAGGGCAGCTGACTGATAAAGGGACCCTCAGGAGCCTGGGTCCTTCAGTCTGTTTGTGGGCTTGCTTCAGAGAACCAATGCCCAAAAATCACTTCTCTTTGCAGTTCAGGCCACAGAAATCATTTTCAGGTGCCAAAGATTTACTACCTTGTGGCAAGCTTCAGAGCATGAGAGCCTGATGTTACAACTGGACTTTAATCTTGTTACCATGCTGAATTCCTGCCTACCTGTCCCAAGACAAATGGCAGCATATACTTAAGTTTTGCCTGGTCATGGTAAGTTTAAAGGCAGCTTTAGAGGCAAGATATTAATTCTCCAATTATATCCAGAAACCTGCTCATTATCTGCCCTTTTAATAATATCTTTGCATCCTTTTTTTTTATCTATGTCAGCTGTGATGGATGCATCCCTTTTTCAGGTTTTCAGTTCAGTTTCCCATGTACTTTCTGGCTGCTGATAGAGAACTCTAGAACAGTGGACTATGTAAAACACAGGGGCAGCCTGGGACTGCTGCCTACCACCCCAGGAGGCAGCTGACCAGGAATATTGCACTGATGGGGGAATCTATACCCAGCCTCAAAACTGACTTAATTTTTTTTTTAGTAGTAATTGTGGTTTCAATTACAAACTTGGTTTTCCCAATGCCTTTTGCACCATTGTTTGAGGCATAGAGTCCTGCTCACTCTTCCATCTTTTTGCAAAAACTAAGTTGCAGATGCTTCCAGCAGCAAGAGAAGGAAGTAGCTAAGACAGATGAAGGTATATTTCCTCCTTGCATGACAGTCTTTGAGGTGAAGGTATCTTTGTGGATTGATAGAGTTATTACCTGGGGCAATTTTGGAATTGCTCTTGATCACTAAATAAGCCTACCTATTGCTGCATTTTCCTCACAGACCTTCTGTTTCTGAGATCAAAGTAGTCCTTCTGACCCTCTGTTGAAAAGGCTCCTTCATCTCACATTGATAGGGCCTGGCCTCTCATATAGGACCTGACACTGACTGTGTAGATAATTAGGAGATCCAGAAAAATGCCCCAGTCCATGCAGAGATCAAATGGATGATGTGCCACAGCAAAAAAACTGTAATGAACTTGCCAGGTTAGAGTCAATTTGCATTTGTGGAGATGGAATTCTGAACCACCACTGATTTATCATTTGTGGAACCCATATGGAAGTTAATGTGTACCTTCACCACACACTGAGCTGTTCAGGGTATGAAGGGCATCTGGCCAAGTGGTCTATGGGTGCATCCCCATCTCCTAGCCCTTCCCTGTTATCCAACACCAGTTTTCCATGGTCTAAAGAAAATTAAAATAGCATTGACTGTGTTCATCTTGCATCACTATGTGCTAAACATAAGATACAGTAGAGATATGAACACATCCTCTAGGAAGAAAATACTTGCCACTGCCAAATAGCAGGGCTTATATTTGTTAACAGTACAGATGTACATTTGTCACACTTATTGAAGAATGAGCAAGTAACTTTTTGTTTGTGAAATGTTATAGTTTTTAGAGAATTATTTGGTTGTATAATAGTGAAATTACCCTTATCATCTGCTGTAGAGCTAACACAAGCCAATTTTTTTTGTGTGTGTTTAAGTGTAGCGGTAATAATTAATAATTCCCTTGGCTGTAAGAATTATTGCATTCCCCATTTGAAAAGTATAAAATATGCTACAATTTCTCAGTTAGCAGTTTCTCAGGACAAAGATACTATTTCTTAAAAGTCTGTTTCCATTGTTATTCTTCAAAGTAAGCTGTCACATTAGGGATCATTGTGATGTCAGGAAATATTTGTAGAGCCAATGAGAAAAAGATGAATTGTGATCCCATTTAGGTAACACAGATGAATGCTTGATTATTTTTTTTTTCCAAAAAATGCTTCTTTTGCAGTTTTGGAGTGGCAAAGGCAGGACAGGACCACATGTCTTTTACAGGCAGTCGCTTGCTTAAAAAAGAAAGAATAAAACTGAGGAAAGTACTTGTAAATATACCTGTGATTCTTTTATAAGCAGTTTGGATTTTGATAGTTTTCAGTTGACTGTCAAGGATTAGACCTGCTAATAAAGATACAGACTCCCTTTAATAGAACATTCAGGAAATGAAGCTACTTGGGCAGAGAAGTAAAATTTCTTTGGGGTCTGATCATTTATAAGGATGTTTCCTTGGATGAGGTAACAGTTTCTGGATTTCTGTATTTCAGTTCAAGTTCCTAGGAGTAAGTGCACAGTCTTTGTTACAGGAGAGCAGTCAAATGTGGTACTAAGTTTTGGTGTCATGGGAGAGACAATATTTAAATACCAGAAATTACTTTTTAAGTTTTAAGTCTTTCTATAACAGAAGAGAAGTTGGTTTGACTCTGAACAAGTCTGTAAGGGACTTCATGGATGTCATTGAATGACTCTTAAAAGGTGTAGATGATCAATGATGTGTAGGTTTATTCTAATAACAGAGGAAGTTGAAGGATATAATTATGTTTTATTGGCATAAAAGTACAGATTAGGTGGATGAATATGTATAAAAATGGTTCATATGTACAGATTAGATGATTCCTATAAGAACAGTTGCATTTTATTTAAAAAAGCAAACTATTTCTATATAGTTTGTGCAGTTACAGTCACTCAAGGGTATGTGACAATGAACAAGAAAGGAGCAGATTCATAGCCTTTACCACTAGACAGAAGATGTGCATGTCCTGTAACTAAGACCAGTAAGGATCAAGGAAATACTAAGATCAATTATACAACGCTTATTTGGCCAGTATTTTTTAGTGATTGTTCTTCTAAAAATGGGAGTGAGTGAGAGATCATGTGTAATCAGCTATTTCCCTGAGTTTTATCTCAGAGGAGTGAAGGATAGAACTTTTATCAAGAGGCAGCTGCTGTCTCTCCTCACACTGCACACAATTTCTTACTTACAGCTGTTCCTCTTAGAAAGGATATGGCTTTGATATAATCTAGAACCTGGCCATCAAAGTTCAGTGACTGAATTTCAGCAAGGGAAAGCAGGCATGCTTGTAACAAGAAAACCTGAACTTTTCCATGTTTTCAGGAATTGAAGTGAATTCTCTGAGTGTTGTGGAATATACAGATTACAAGAAGCTGTCAATAGAGTCAGAAAAAGCATCTTGTCACTTGTGCAGCTATACATTTATTTTTGTTAACATCTGCTTGGATTGGATCAGGATATTTGCCAAAGGCAGTCTGATAATATTTTGGAGTGAGACTATGATGATCTACCACATAACTTGTCTGATATGAGATGAAACTAAGTGCTGTGTGTGGGCAGAGAGGGAACTACTGAAATGTGCTGAGACAGGCTGACAACAGAGATGGATGTGTCGGGTTTTGCAGGCATCATGACAAAGCATTGTTCTTAACAGGGATTTTAATGCAGATAGAAGTTGCAATGCCAATGTTAAAGAAGAGCTCCTTAAAGTGCTGGGAGAAGCAGGAAGGCATTTGTTTGCAAACAGCTTGGTAAAAGCAGTCAACACTGTGGGTAAACTGAGGCAGGCCAGTTGAGAGAGATCAGCTAAGGTGGGGATGTTAAAACTTCAGCCCACTCTACTACAGAGAAAGTGAAGTTGCATGGGTAGTACAGCTGAAGCCTCTTTCCTTTCTTTTCCCTTTTTCCCTTTTTCTTCCTCTTCCCCCTTTTTCCCTTTTCTTATGTGGTAGAGAAAAGAATTAGAGTACACTGAAGGAGGATAGTAAGGGAAGCTAATAAGAGGGAAAAGAAATGAATGAAATGAATGTAATGATGTCACAGGTAGATTAGATAGATCAGAAAACACAGATTAGAGATTAGAATATTTTTCTTATGGGGAAAAATATGATTTTGGGCAGGAAAGAGAGTTTGGACTAAAGATGATTATGTTTGTTTATTTTTTCTAAGTAGGAACGGAAAAGGTGTATTGCAGGGAGACACAAATGGCAGGAGAAATTAATGAGCAGCTTGAAACTGAAGAGAAGCTTACTGAGGAGTTGTTTGGTCAGGAATATAGAGGAACTGAAGGACAGAATAATTTTGTCATGACTTATGCAATTTCCTTTTAATCTCCTTGTCTGTTCAATTTCATTTGAATTTGAAGATAATCGAGGCATCAAAGTAATGTGCCTTTTGAAGTTCTTTGCAACTTTTTACAAATAGTAGGTATGTGCCATTATTTTCCACCTCTAGAACTAGTGGATGGAAAGGGGAATTTGTGGAGATGGCATAAATTAAGGGAAGGCTGCTGTTAAGGTGTTGCAACAAGGTTTTAAGACAGGTGTGAATTTCTAAGACTTGGAGAAAAAGAGATGGTGTGAAAGAAGCTTTATGTTGAGCTCAGTTTTCCATTGTGCTCTAGAGGGCAAGTTCTCACTCATATTTTGTTACCTCTGGTAAGTACTAATGGAAGGTTGATTGTTAGGGTTTGTCTAGGGAAAGGGGCAGTTCTTGTTTTTATTGTGCTTCTTTTTATTTTGTTCACTTTCTTGAATGTTCACTCTTTCTTTAGAGGAAGGATAATGATACACTCTACCAAATTGTCTGCATTGATAAAAACATACTGGTGTTCTGGTTCATATGGTTTTCCTGAAGACCTGATAGGCCTGTAGTGGTGCTACTCTAAAAAGATGGAAAAAATTTCTATGTGAAATTCTCATAAAGTGAGGTTAATGCATGGAGGTAAGTTTGTTTCTCCAGCTTTAGTCTTGTTTTGTTATTTTCCTGTGAAAACTGTACTGGGAAGTTCATTTACAAGCCGAAATGCTGTGCCATAGCACGATAGAGTCCTGGAAACAGACACCTCCATCATTCAGCTTTTGTGCCATGATGGCATTTTCCAATTACTCTTCACCTAAAGCTAGAAGCAGTATCTGCTGCATAGTTAAGGAATTGCATTGTATTTCTATGCATTTCTACCCTTGGCTTAGTGTCTTTGCTTCTCCAGGCATTTGCTGTGAGATTTCTTACATCCATGTAAATCTGAGAGTCCTTTATCCTTGTCCTGTGGTAGCTTGGAGAGAAGACTCAGGCTGTGCCTGTCCAGAAGTAGACTGCTTGCAGCATCTTATCCTGTGCCTCAGGCAACATTGAGCAGACAGACTCAGTCAAGAGGGATGTGTGAACTCGTGTGGATATATTTCTGGGTTTTGTTCCTCCCTTTCAATACAATCTTTTTAGTGCTGAGCTAATTATGTAGTCTCAGTTTTACTGTTGAGTTAGAGTACCTGATCAACTTTCCAACTGTAAAACAGTTTGAAAATCAAATGTAGCTTACATGCAAGACCCAACAAAATTAGAAGTGTTAAGTACGTTTTGGCAGTTCACTTTTATTATGCCCAGTCCTCAAATGTACCAGCAGACAATCATCTGAATGTTAGTTATTTTTCACATGCTTATGTGATCACACAAAAAGTACATGCTAAAAAGAAGCAGATGGTGACAGATGGGGAAGGTTGAATAAGGTGGTTTTGGAAACCTAGAAAAATGCACTTCTGTAATAGTGTAAAAATAAAAATTCTTTGATCGCCAAGTTAGAATGAACAAAATAGAGTGCCCTCCCCACCACCCCCCTGAGAAAAAAACTCAATCCAAAACTTTGCTGATAAAAAGAAATGGAACCTAGGAGTGTTCAATATATATTTAGCAAAGTATGTTGTATAGTGTTGTTTTGTCCAAGGATAGAACATTAATTTTTATCAGCCAGAGACTTAGAAAGGTGGTAGTTTTATTCTTTCTTTCTTTTAAAATGATGAATTCAAATCAATTGTGTTCCATGCTCAAAGAATGCTGTCAAAAAGGTCATTCTTTACAATAATACATTGGCAGTGTTGCAGGTTATGATAATATTTTTCTTCTGATGTCACAAAAAGCTTTTAACCTTCTTACTGTAATCATAAATAAATTGCATGTGTAATGAGAATATCTGTAGGACCAGAGCTAATTTGTAACAGGCAGCATTACCTCTTTCTCATACAAGCGAATGTAAAGCTAAGTAAACAGAGAAGGTCTAATCAACAACAAAAGAGTAATCTTTTGTGTGGACCCCATCTAAGGATGTGCCTTACTATGAGGGTTCAAGGTTTGCTTATTCATTTGCATTAATTTAATGAAATCTCAACATTTGTATCTATTGAGTTATATAAAAAAAATCAAAGTTTCTTTAAAAAATTTTCAATTATGAGATTTATTTTATTCCATAAAATAATTAAGTATCTAATCTGGTGAATATTAATTGCCAAGTCTTCTACCAACGCTTATGAAATAATTATTTTTTCTTTTTGTATTTCAGTAGGTGCGTGTCTTAACTTACAGTATGAGGAGTTACTGTTTCCTGGTGAGGCAGAATGCTCTGCTTAAAAGCCAAAAAGCCTCAACTTCTGATAACCTGTTCTGATATTCTTGAAAGTACAGTTAGTTTGCTCAGTACCTGAACAGTGTAGTTATGCTGTTGTGTTTTGCTTAGCTGATTTTTCTTTTGGCTTCAGAAGGATAGTTGAAATTTATTTTCTCTGTGTTTACCTAGATGCTTCATGCATAGTCTGATTCTTAGCAGAGGCACAATAGAATTTATTTTACCTATGGAAGAGTGGTTTAGTGTTGGCTTGTGCTCTTGAACAGCTGTCTGTTGTATATTTGGCAACATTTTGTTTCTGGGTGAGGACCAGTGAAGGGGGGGTGAGGAGGAATAGCATCTATGCTTGAAAATATTTTCCCTTCTGATTTATGGGAGGTTCACAATATGGAATTTTCTCTTTACGCTAGAGTTCCAAGCCCCAGATTATTTTTTTACGTTGTGAGGAAATGAAAATGCAAGAAGTTGTTTTACCTTGAAGTGCTCAGATCTCATGAACATTTAAATTTGGTCTTTTTTTTTGGTTTGGTTATCACTTATCATGTTTTAGTGTCCCACATTTTGTCATCTTATGATCCTAAGTCATCAAAAATGCTGGTGACTTGAATTTCAGCACTTTTGTCAGCTTGGTATTGCCAGTGGGCCCTTGAGATGGAAATGATGAAAGGTAGACAAGGCAGGGTATCCAGAGCAGAACATCATTTATTGGCAATAACTGTTACCAAGATCAAAACCTGCGGAGCATTTAGATGAAGGTAGGAAAGCATTGCTTTGTTACACAGACAGAAGAAATGCTGCAGCATCAGATAAATTAGCACAAAAATTAGACTTTTTCCTGGAAGCAGATAACCCATAATGTAATAAGAATTTCCATCTTCATGCTACCTGGGTAATCTCACCAGTCTCAAAAATCAGTTGTCCACATGCAGTATCAGATTTCTCAAGGGAAAAGATGTAAAAATATGCAAAAATAATGAAACAAACAGAATACTGGGAAAGAAGTTAGCTCAATGCTGCCCGTAAATAAACTTTTGTATTCAAACCAGAACTTTAAAGCAGGGAGCAATTTTCTAATAAAACACATTTTTTTGGTAAAGAACATGTAAAGACTGTCTCAATAACATTGCTTAAAACTTTTTCATTAATTTTCATTTAATCAATAGAAACCTTATTTCCATCTCAGCAAAAGCCTTTAGTTTTTCTGAGAGTAATGAAGCATAAACAAAAGCTGAACAAGTGCCTTTTAACATCAGTAAATATTCAAAATAATTTCAGGAAGAAAGAGCAACTAGAAAGACATATCACAGTATTGTCATTATTTATTACTTCTTACATGTCTTGCATCTTACAGCAGTGTATGTTTTAGAGACTATTGCTAGTGCAGTGATAATTAATACAGATATGAGCAGGTCTGCAGATTTTCTTCTAATGGTGGAGTGGGTAGAATTGTGAGAGATGAGTGCCATCTTTTTGTAGACTGAAATAATATTTTCCTTTTATTTCTTGCCCTCCTATGAAAGATTTGTTTTGAGGGGTCTTTTTAATGTGATGTGGTTGTTTTCTTGGCTTTTTTTCCCCCCAGTGTTACCATTGGTTTCTTACAGCCCTTGTTAGAATACTCCTTTTCATGTGCAGTAACTTAACTACTTTTTTCTTTTATTTTATTTTCTAATTTTGAATTCTACTGAATTCTGTCTCTTCTAGGAGGTTAAGTACATTAATTAGTATTGCATGCTCTTTACCCTAGGAAGCTTTGCTTAATTCACATTTATACCAGAATATACTATTTCTGATACAGCATGTGTGCCAGCAAACAAAATTTGGTTTGCTGTGTCTTTTTTAGGGGTACATAACAAAAAGTGAGGTGAGATGGGCAAAATCTCAAATATAAAAGTGTAAGAGGAAGATAGTTTATATTAGGGCCAGAAGTAAAAAAGTGCAAACTAGATACAAAATGGAGAAAAACT
The DNA here is from genome assembly GCF_000277835.1 of Geospiza fortis. Classification (NCBI taxonomy): domain Eukaryota; kingdom Metazoa; phylum Chordata; class Aves; order Passeriformes; family Thraupidae; genus Geospiza; species Geospiza fortis. The sequence goes on along the minus strand of NW_005054299.1, from coordinate 14,162,350 downwards.
ACCTGCAAAAATTAGAGCAGTGGAAAATCTCAGCTGTCTATTTCCCAGGGAATCTATAACCTTGACATTTTGTTTTTTCAGCTGTGTATAACAAAACCAGTAAACATTCTTTTAAGTGTTGTTTCACTATTGATGCAACAACACTTCACTTTTCATACCAAGATACAGTTATAGTAACTGAATTGGTGAACAAACCATAGTAACTGAATTGTATAATTTTGGTGAACAAACCCTTCTGCAGGATAGATTTTCATATATCTGGGTAAAAGTCTGTGTCTATAAAGAAGTGTACATTATCTTTGTTCGTTAGTGTTAGATTGTAAACTTTCTCATTGTTGTAGTTGTTACCACAATTGATGGAAAGTTCTAGCAAATAGACTTTGTAACTTCTATTGAAGAATACGTGGGTGAGTATTTGTTCACAGACCAACAACTATAGCAATAAAAATGTGTGAGGGGTTACTAGAAATGCTTAAGGAGCATACACTCCACCTGAACTGTAAGGTTAATTGAAAACAGTTTTTCCCCCCTTAAATTAACAGTACATTGGTGTATCCAAGTTCTCAGTTTTCTTTCACGACATAGGTGTGCAGACAGTTTGCTTAGATGTTTAAATATTTTCCCATCTGTTCTGTCAAAATTATTGATTGAGCAACAAGTTACTTCTAATGTCTATCTAAAGGTCTATATCTAATGGATTAGGAGAAACATGAATAGGTCAAAAATGTAATGGCTTTCCAGTAAGTTGCCTTGATTACCTAGCATAAAGTATGAGTACAATATTTTGATATTGTTATTGTATAGATAAAACCCAATGCTGAGAACCCTTTGTATAGGTTTGACAATGAATTTTACAAAGGCTTTCATGCTCAAGGTGACTGCTAAATTTGTAGAGTCCAGAAGTTACAGCAACTAATTACCATTTAGAGGTGTGTGGGAAATGCAGCTCTGGATTGTGTGAATTTCTTCTGTACAGCCAAAAATCTTCCAGACGCTGCTCATCAGGGATGTTGTATTCCAAGAAAATGCAATAAAGACAGGATTAAGGGATTTTCTACATTGAGCCCAGTTTGTCTGAGGTAGTCACACCTCACTCAGTGTTCTGTGATTAGTAAAGTATAGGAGAATTCTAGTTTCCACCTAGGTCAAGCGGAAGTACATGACTGGTCACAGACTTCACCTGTTATACTGCTGGCTCACCTCCTAAAAAATTTGTTTTCACAGAAACTTGTAAAGCATTGTGTATGTATCAACTTCTCTTTGACATTCAGTTGTCTGCTTCCTATATCTCTGCCCCAAGCTCTTGTAAATAGGAGTTTGCAGATGTGTCTCAAGCTGTTGCTTCCAAAAAACCTTTCACCTCTTAGCTACTGAAGCAATAAAGATAATAAAAGATATATTTTCACTGGTTCTCACCATAAAATTCAATGGACATCAAATTCTGTGGACTGTATGTTAGGCTCTTAAAGGAGTGAGATGTGTAGAGCAAAGAACCTGGAGATGTATTGACTAATAAACCTAAAGATTAAAATCTACAGCCACTGGTGAAATAAAGGAAGAAGTAATTTCTGTGGGTTTTGTTTTCTGGGAAAGAAAACAAAAGAAAAAAAACTTTCAGTTTTTACTTCTTCAAAAAAGATTTCTCTTTTTGAAAAAAAGATTGATAGTAACAATCTTTTTTTCAAGTACAAGACAGTGAGCTTCTCAGCACTGGGGAATAGATAAGATAGATAAGATGACAGTGCATTTTTTGGTCAATAAATGTAAATACAAGAGTATTTTTCTTCATTGATCTGTAATTGCTTGCCAAAAAAAGAGAATTATTATGTGTAAGGGAAAAACATTATTGAATTACCATGATCTTAGCAGTCCTGCAGAGTGTTTGTGTTGTCTTAAACATCACAAGGGCAAAGGTTGGTCTGTGAACTAAATTGTTTACTTTGTACATAGGGCTTTACAGGCTGCTCTGTGTACAAAGCACTGTCCCATTGTATGCTTGGTCACTGCCAGTGATAGTCTCCAGAAACCCCAAGGTGTGCAGGGATAGTGGAATCACTACAGAATACTTTGTTTTCCCTTGTTTATTGCTATCTCAGCAAATTGAAAAAAAAATAAATTTGTATTGTGTTGTTTTGAGCACAATACAAATGAAAATTTTAAGGTGAATAAATAGCTCTCCTTTAGCTGAAGCTCTAATGTTGTCCAAAGCCTCTAAAAGATCCATAAAAGCACAGAAGTACCTGCAAATGCCTGGCAGCAGACGCCTGGCTAATGTTTCTTGTTTGTTGGAAAGTGTGTGTGTTACTTAACCTTTTGCATATTTATATAAGAAGAGAAAATACAAACTTCAGTGGCGCCTCTGCAGCTGTTTTTAAAAGCACCTGTACGAACCCAGGCTGTGTCCTTGCTCTGCAGGCGTAAGTGTGAGCTAGAGGAGCTACAATGCCTGTAAAGCTGTTCTGCTTTCAGTGCACCAATGAGTTTGTGCCCTCTTTGGAACCCTGTTATACTGCTGGAGGGCTTTAGAGAAATGCAGGGTGGGAAGAGAAGCAGGGCCTCAATCTTCACCCTAAGTGAGCCCAGCTGTTACAGCTGTCTGTGTGTGCAGGGAAAGCTGGCAGAGGCACTGTAACTGCTGTGTCAGTGTAACTTTGGGGTACAGATTGGCAAGCATTTCTTTCTGCAGCAATGCCACACACCTGATGCTGCCCATGCTCTCACGTGTGCTACTGCAACTGTTCACATAGCAATTGAGTGTCTTAAGGCAGAAAACTTGATTCAGGTGAAAAATAATCTAGGGTGAAACCTTTTCCCCATTTTTTCCTAATGTCTGATGTAGTGTGCTGCATAGTTTTGACAAGGTAGGGGAAGCTGTGGTGAGAGAACAGAAACAAGAGCCTGCATTAGGCTGGCACTGCCTCTGAAAGAGCCAGTTGTTGAACTAGAGCTCTAAAAACAAGTGGAATAAGATTTTCCCAAGCTGTAAAAATGATGGCAATTTTTTATTTCCCATGATCTCTGGTATCATCCAGACTGACCTGCAGTCAGCCCACCTGCTTTGCTCGGTGATGGGAAGTCACCTGGGTACAGTGATTATGTCAGGAGGGGATGACTGTAAATGTTATCCACACACTGATGCCACATTGTGCTGGAGCTCGTCTCCTAAGACCTCTCCTAGATCTTGCCTTGGATTTTGGCACCCTGCGTATGTGAGGAGGATGAAGGAAGGGAAATCGTAAATTTGAATGATCTGACTATTTAAACAAATTTTGCGGAAGAAAACAAGTAAGTCCATCTTTACTGTGTGGAAACACACCTGACTTGAGTATGTAGTCAGTGTAGGTGCTCTTTCTGAGCTCATGAGTTCTGTGTGGTCCTTGTGTTGTACTGCCAGGAATATCAATTGCTTTACAGCAGATACAGAGTGGTTGGCCTTGTCTCTACAATGGTTTTGGTGGGCCTGCTGCCTGTCCTGCTGTGACCATGAAGGGATTGTGTTGTTAGTGCAGGGCAGTTGCTTAAAGATAGGTTTGAGGGTCCTTACAGCGAGGGACAGGCATTGGCTAGTGGTGGAGGCAGCGCTTAAGGGCAGCACGCAGAGTCCAAGATCAAATTATCCATGGTGTCTGTGTCTGGCCGGGTGCTTAGATTGGTCCCACACATATACAAGGATATCCCACAGCTATTGGAGAGACAGCAGGATCACTCCTCACAGCCAAATGAGACTTTTCTAACAGCAGGTATCTACTTCATGGTGGGCAAAATATTGACTTGTTTGTAGGTGCAAAGACTGCAGCTACATGTCATGTTCATTTTATCACTGAGTTGAAGCTTCCTTGACCTATGTTCAGTGTGATTGAAACCAAATTCCTCAAATCCAAGAACTGTTTGGAAAGGATTCTGTAATGCTAGGGCAGTGTGTACAGACATGTTCTCCTTCCTGCCCTAACTGCATAGATTGCTTGTAGGAGCTGCTGGACTCCAACACTTCACTTATATTGATTTGACAGAGTCTACAAATCCTGGAGTTTATAAACACCATGAAGATTAGAAATTTCTTAAAGGAAATAATAATGCATCTTCCCTGTGAATGCATTATGCACAATTTTATTACATTTATATTAAAATAAGTTGAGATGTATTTTGCTTTATTTACACTATTTTCAGGCTGTTTTCCTTTTGCCTAAATGAAACCATTTTGATGCTCTTGCTTGTCTGGCTGGCTGTAAACCAGGTATTTAAACAAAAATAAAGAGTTGCCAGTTTTGCCAGCTGGGGATGAGAACCCGGCTGGTGATATGTGGGTTTGGGAGGCAGTTAATCCAGCTTTTATGCTTTTTTATGATTTTATGTAAAAAGAGGTTAAAAATCACATTTGGCTCTTTCTTTGTACCACTGCTTTGTTGCTGTTGTGGGAATGCAGCAAAAGGTTGTTCATACTTTTTATTATTATTAGGTAAAGTCCTGCATAAATTACGTAAAGCTGCAAATACAATTTGCTCAAGCTATTGGCCATGTGATTTGCCTTGTTCAGAGAACGATATGTTTTATTTTCCTGTTGCCTTCTTTTATAAACCACACATGCAAACCACACCTCAGTTTACTCATGAAAAAAATCTACCACTGTCTCACAATTTTATGTGTTTTGCTAGCTTCCAAAGAAAAGACTAACTGTACAGGTGAGAAAAACAGTAACAATGCTAATAGCTGTAGCAGAAAAATACATAATGCTTTTATTCTGTGGCAGAAGAAGTGGTGATTTAAAGACAAGAGTCACAGATTTTATATACAGTTTTTCGGCAAATAGCTTGCAATATGCTCCAACTCATAAAACATTTAATTAATTTTAAAATGCAAGAGTTATTTTAGTTAGTTTTGTCATATGTACTTATTCAGATAATTTGTTGTATTTTACACTTTCCAAAATTTCACTCTCTATTTGGAAATATCAATGATGTAATGAGTCTGTTTGTTTTGGCACAGTTGTAAATCATATGTGTTAATGTGTTAATATTTATGATTTTTTAATCTTATATACACAAGAAGGATTTTTAATATACTTCTTTTCCTCATGTTTCTGCTACTAATCCTTAAGGACAGTGAAAAGTAGCAGTATGAATGCATTAATTACTGTGGAATTTCCAAACATTTTCCAAAATTGCCATAGTGGATCAGACTGCATGTTGCTTCTGCTAACAGCCATCCCAGATACTTGAGAGCAGGCTTGAGTTTACTGGGGGGGCAAGAGGAGAGGCACCTAAATGAGCTCAACACCCCTCTATTATACATTTTAGACAATTTCAAGATAATCTACTTATGGATAAAGTTATTTCTGATCTTGTAGAGGTTGCCTTATTCTTTAAAGACTGAAAGATTTACTTTCACTACCAAGTATCTGAATTACTGTTTCTGTCTGCTTACAGCTTGAATGTGGAGGAGCTCTTTGTGATGGTGATTGCATGTGTTTGTGTGTTGCAAAAAGTATTTTGTTTTCTGGGGATTAATTTTTTGTTGGTTTGCTCTTTTTTATAAAATCAATCGTAGGGCGCTGCCTTTCAGAATTAGTCTTCTGTGATACAGTAACAATTCTCTATAAAGAATTATTTACATTCTTTACAAATACATTTCTACTCTATTAGTTGCATTTTTTTGATTTTTCTGTTTGTTATTGTTTTAAGGTCTTTTGTTTCTTGTTTTAAAGTTTTTTGATAGCTCTTCTGCAGCAAATATTGGCTTTTTGACACACACAGTCATAATGCCTCCTGATTTAAGATTTCTTGACTTCTGTTTCATCTTTTTTGTATTAAGAGACATGATCTACTAGAAATTTATAGAAATTGGAATGATATATTCAGTAACTTTCAATTTCCTTATTGCTTATAATTTCTATGGCTGAATGCTGCTGTTATGTTGTCTCCATGTCTGCAGTTTAATATAAAGGTGTATTAAGGTCAAGACACACTGCTTAAATTTCTTATTCCATTTCTCTGGCACTGCTGGGAGAAGGGCTGTGGAATAAGTTGTTTTTATGTACATAACATTGGCGACATTATGTTAACAAACTGTATGAACTTGACCAGTTTCTGTGTTTTTATGATACCCTAAAGGCATTGTTTTGTAACAAACAGTACTGTATGAACACTGCTGTGGTTTTTCGCATTGGCACAGTTCAGCTGTTAGGACTGTTTAATGGAATGAAATGAAACTGGCAGGAGAAAGGCAGTGAGGACTTCTGATGCAAACAAAGATCATAAAGAAACTAAACTTGTCTTAATAAGTTTAAAGTGGTTTTAAATTGGAGACTTTAGACAGGTGGGGTAAAAGAGAGGGAAGTGACTGAGCAAACAGATGCTCACACTTCTAACTGAGGCATTAGTGCCCACGTAGTACCTGTAGACAGTGTCTCTTCCTGAAGCTGTGGATGATATAAATGGCCTGGTAGAGGACATAGGAAAGGGTAAAAAAAGAAGTTTGGAGCAGGTAATTGTCAAATTTTAATTTTGCTTTTAGCAGTGCAGTGCCTGGCAAGCCTGGAATTTCAGTGAGCTCAGGTGCGTGAGTCAGTGCTGCAGTTTTGAGTCAGGTTCTGAGTCCTTTTAGCATGAGGTGGAAATAAAGTCTCAGAAACACATTCATACAGTGATGCATCAAACAGACTGAAATGATGGTGTGTGAAAGAGTTTATGTCTTAAAGATGCTTTTGGTTTCTGTCTCAGGTGTTAGAAGATAATGACTATGGCCGTGCAGTGGACTGGTGGGGATTAGGAGTTGTCATGTATGAGATGATGTGTGGAAGATTACCCTTCTACAACCAAGATCATGAGAAACTATTTGAACTGATATTAATGGAGGACATAAAATTTCCTCGAACTCTATCTGCAGATGCAAAATCATTACTATCAGGTCTACTGATAAAGGATCCAAATAAACGGTAAGTGAAATTAATTGGCTACACAGGCATAGTCAATGCTCTAATTGTGCTGGGTAGTGTAAAAACAGGTCTGTGGTGCCTGGTCTTCCTGGCTGAATGAGCTGTCAATCACAGGACAGGGTTGTACACAGCCCTACAGTCTTAAATTTCTATTTTTTTCAGTCCAGCAGCGATTTACAACACGAATTTAACCAGCAAAAAGAAGAAAAGCTTATGGAAGACAAGTTTTTATAATCATTCACAGCAAACACAGGGATCTCTTCAGGTTAAGCGTGTGCACTGGAACAAAGGGAGAGATCTCAGTTGTTTTTCCCAGTATAACTTAAGCCTGAGTTCACTGCAGTGTCTCATGGGGACTGTAGCACTTGTTTCTGGTGATGGTGATGGCAGGAGAGGTGCATAGGCAGCCACAGCTTCATTTATTAGGGCACATAAATAAATCACATGTTAGACCATTAAACTAGTGATTTGTTAAAGAATACAACTGGAGTGAAATTTAAAGAGAGCAGTTTGAAAGCAAGTGTCGCCCAGCTGCTGTCTGTGCCCTGCTGTGGTGGGCTTTTCCCTCTGGGATAGTTGCCCAGGAGAGCCATTTTCCAGTGGCTCCAGTGCTGGACCAGCAGTGTCCAGTCTTCTGTGGCTCCAAAATCTCTGACTTTGTAAATCAGTGGGATTCGTCTGTAGGTACCTTTTTCCTCCCCAATATTTTTGTCATTCTTGTGAGGCTCTTGGCATGTTTTTGGGGCAGCAGATTTTGCCTGCCTGTTCTCTAGTCCTCCTTCAGCTGCTGCTTGTTCTCAAGAAGTTTTGAGTAGTGGGCACTGCCTGCAGGCACTCAGGGCAGGACTGGTTGTGTTTCTCCAAGGGATTTGCCTGGATGCAGCCAAGTGCAGCAGGGAGGACAGAACAAGTGATCAGCTTGTCTGCTCCAGCTCAACTTACTGTATGCAGGAATAGCAAACTGGGACCAGCCAGCCAAGTACAGGCAGACTAGAGTAAAACTGCGCTTCTGTAGCAACTCCTAATGCTTTTTAACCTCCAAACAATCTGACCCATCAAATATATTAACCTTTAGAATTGGAAAGATGCTTCCTTGTTATTAATCTTTGCAGACAGTAGTGTTTATTACAGACTTATATTTAGAAGCTTATTTATATTCAAGTTTTTGTGCTAGCTAATGCTAAATAGGGGAGGAACACAGAGATTAACACAACTCAGCCTTTTTGTGAGCAGCCAGAAGATACTGAGAAAAGTCTGGGGAATGAAGGCTAACTGCCATGTTTTGCCAAGATGTAGAGAATTTTACAATGAGTAGTTGAGAAACAAGGAGGAATACAGCTTGAAAATTAGAATAACTTGACACTCAGTTATTGCAAGACTGACGTAGTAGTCCAGAATATTTTTGAAATTTGGCAGCAGGGTAATACCAAAACAGACTTTTTCTTGGTTGTGGAAATTATTCCTCTGTACAATAAATGCTTTAGAAAGGAATTTATCTTACTTAAATGCTTGCCTTTAGAATTTATCTTTATATCTTTAGCAGTTCTTTTTAATGAAACACACAGTTTTTGTCACTCTTCTTGTTAACATTTAGCACGTATGGTCTGCTTATTTAGTTAAGAGTAGGGTTTTTTCTGCTGCATCTTCCTTCTGTTAGGGCAGTAAGATCCCAAGTCTCAGAGGTGAGTTAGATGACAGCTGAGCAGTCCTGAAAGTCAATGTGCTGTTGAGAAGGACAGAGGTTCCCATCCCTGGATGTGAGGTTATTTCTCAAGCAACAACAGCAGCTCAAGGGAACTCACTCAGCTTGTCAAGTCAAAGTGGACTTGTTAATGCAACAAAAAATTGGCCAGTTCTCTCTTCTATTCTCATGTCAGGGTTAGTTTTTCTCCAGGTTAGGGAGCTGATTCTGCTCACAGTCATCAGGTGGGAATGATGCTGTAGATACAAGTGAGAGAAGAGAGGTACGGGCAGGACACTCCTCTCTTGGCAGCAGTGACCCCTTCTGTGAGCTCAAACCACCTTGGGCAAGTTCACCCAAAGTAGGTGAAATTCATTTCCTAAAGATGATTTACCAGACAGAGTCTGGCTTTGGCAAGCTATGGGCCACAGTGAGTAGTGTGGTTATTTACAGTGGCCTTTAAATAACCTTCTCAGCAGGCCTACAATTTATTAATTTATACTAATTGACTCAGATTGAGACTATTTTATGGTAATTGGTTAATTGTTACAGCACCCAGATGCAACAGCAGTGAGCACTGTATAAAAATGATGCACAAGTCATTACTGATTCAGTGCCCGGCACGTCTTTGGCAAAATTTTACATCAGCATTATTGGGTTGGTTTGGGTTTTTAATAGTGCCAGGACATTAGCTGGGCTTTCAAGCAAACTAAACTTAAGTATGTTTTTAAAATTAATTAATTACTAAAAAAGCTCATCATGGACAGTGACAAACACTGTAGTTGGAATAATCAAAAAACCAGACCATGGCATGGTACTTCCACTATCACAAATTCTCTCAAGATCACCAGAATTCATGTTAAAGAGGTAAAATTTTCATATTAATTGTGTGAGAATTGTTCCCAGATAGTCAAAAAGAAATGGTCACTTTTCCAACCATAGCAATAACTTGATCTCCCTATAAAGTTTAATCTGTGGGTTTTTTCCCTCATTCTCTTTAGGCTTGGTGGAGGCCCAGATGATGCCAAGGAAATCATGCGTCATAGTTTCTTTGCTGGAGTAAACTGGCAAGATGTATATGATAAAAAGGTATGTCTTTGTATGGCATTGAATAATCTGGCTTCTGTGAGGTGGTTTCAATGATAATCATAGACTGCTATTCTCTGCAGTTAATAATGTTTTTCTTTGCAACTTTTTTGTGTTCACATATAATTATTCTGAACAAGGTGTACTTACCTAATCTTTGTGTTTTCAGCAATAATTTGTCAGTTCACCAGAAGTAAAATTTGCAATATTATGTAAATGTCCAAATTTTTTCCTTTTCTTTTTTTCCTTCCTGGGCTTTCAAGAGAAAAGTACATGTATAACTCAAGATAATGTGAAAAATGTAATACAGTTTATCTTGAATTGTCATTTTATTTCTGCCTTCTAATGAAAAGTTGTTTTATGAAAAAGGGAAATTAAGTGATCGTAAGGAACTCAGAGCAAAAGTCTACTTTCTGATTGTTTGTGTATAAGTAAAAACCTTTTTCAAACTTAAAGAGATATTTGAGAGAATTAAAATAGTGTTAAAACACTAAGCCAAAACAGCTTGTGGAGAAAGCAAGTGCTGGGAATTCAAATGGAAAAGTTTTCTCCAAACTCAGTCCTGTTCCTGTATTGATCAACACTTTGAGAATGATTTTAGAAAATGAATTTATCTTACTTGGGAGCGAAACTCAATTCAACTTCAGTTTTTTTATATACAGAAACTGATTTTATCTCAGTATTTCTGTAAGAATTTACTTGTTGCTATAAACCCTTTCTATTTTGATAAAGACTTTTCTTTTTTCCCCAACTGTTTTACATTGTTAATCTGCCAGTTGAGCTGCGTAATTTTAAAAGATAGTTTTTTCTCCTTTTTTTCTTGCTTTGTTCAAATAAAAGGAAAATGGAAGACATACGACTGAGCAGAATATGTTTATGCTACAATGTCAATGATACAAACTGTTTTTTCAGTTTTTGTTGAACTGGAATTTTAAAAATGTGTGGTTGTTGGTGTGGTAACTTCTCTGACAAATACCGGAATTGAAATGAAAGCCTGTATATGATGATACAAAATATGGTACTCTGAAATTACTTGATAAAAGTGTGATTTTTCCCTGGCAGTATCACAAGGTTTTAACAAACTCTACAAAAAATAATCAGAGCAAGTATATTAATCAGGTTACTTTATGAGCTCAACCACTGGTTGCTTATATAAGAACATTGTAGAGAAGCGCTGTGAGGATAAAATCTAAAAATACAAGTTGAAAACCTTTCTGAAGCAAAAAAAAAACAAACCCAAAAACCAACACTAAAATTAATAAGATTGCAATGTGCTAGGAGTGGGTGAGGGGAAAAAAAACCCTGTTACATTATTCTTGCTCCCTTGAAAAACATTTCTTAATTATCTTACATTAGAAAGAGAACTTTCAATTCTACACGGTGTTCAGCATCTTATTTAGTTAAGAATATATAGATGCTGTTAATTGCTTGTGCTTTGATTCTTTCCAAATGAGCATGGCAAATGTGTCTCAGTCAAGATCTTTTTTTAAGCTATTAAAATAAAAGGAAGCATTTTGCAGATTAAAAAAAAAAAAATATAAAAATATATAAATGCCAGCACTTTGCTTTTATGCTCATGGAAGTGGATATGGCTTATTGGAGTATCATAACTAGAGAAACTCTAGTCATTCTTTGTTTATTGTGGTCACTCTTGCTTTGAGAAACTAAACTCGCCAGTGGAATATCAACTGAATTTCCTCAGCTGGACAGTTCGCTTCAAGGATCATAGGAATTGCTTTCGTGCAGCATTAGCACATAGTGTGTCCTTTATGGAAAAACAAGTCATGAAAATGACTTCTGACAGTGTGCTCTTCTGTTTAATTAAAATTAGTTTTGTTCCTATTTGTTCCTTACAAAGCTGTTTTCCTGGTTCAAATATCCATTGTTCCTTCTGCACACACCATCTTACACTCTGCAGACTTCAGAGCTGTGCTCTGAAATATAATCCTCAAACATAATGATAAGGTTAATGCACTTTCATCAAATATGTTCATTAGAATGCTTACATGAATATTTTTGAGGTATTTTGGTATTCTAAAATAACTTGGAGAATCAAATAAATTTGATTTTTAAATAGGTTTATTCTAGGCTTGCCTCTGTTGCTGTTTGTTGTTGGATGTAGAGTCTTCAGTAGTAGGGTCATGATGAAATTGATAGTGGCTAGAATTATTTGCATAGGAATTATTTGCATAGTAAAAATATTTCACAGTAATTTTGCCTGAGTTTTAAGCACCATGGCACTGTAATTTTCTGGCTGCATTTCAGGACTGTGTTTCTGTTAGAAATGAAAGAACTGAAGTTCACTCTCAGAGTAATGGAAACCAAAAAATCATGTGTATTCTGAGTAGTTGCTGGGTGATAGCTTTGTACATGTGCACACTGTGCTCCTGTGCCTCTAATTTTATCTTTTTACTAGGTTGTCACTTTCCTGGTGTGATTAGAAAGAGAATTACATATCTCTAAACTATTTCATGTGACAGACCACAGCTCTGTCAGGTCAAATGGATCCAAATGGTCAAATGGAATTATTAGGTTTCTGATACTGCTAACTAGATAACATAATTTGGTACTACATAATGATAAAAAAATATTGTATGGCACACTGGAGCAGAGAAGGTCGTTGCCTTTAGATGAAAAATGTATAGTAGTTAGCATTTGTGATCTGATGTATTTATTTTTGGCAGAAAAACCATGAGGGCATATGAAAGAGAGCAGCCTGTGCCAGGTTCTTCCTGTGATCATCTCAGCCCTGATGAGTTTTCATCTCTCTGCCTGAGTATGAGAAATTGAATAGTTTGGCAAACTCTGAAGACTTCAAAAGCCCATGTACTAAATAAAATACTTGTTTTATTTTTAGGTAGAATCAGGAACCTGTTTGAAATTTCTCTGTTTCTCATGTAAGAATTGCTTTAGCATGTTTTTATTTGGATAGCAGACATACACTAAAGTTGTCACATGATCTGTTTAGGGTCTTTCACTGAACAAGAAAGCACATGGGCATTGCTTAAAAGGTCAAAACTTGGGTATGTGTTCAGGCTTGCAGCTTGAAGCACTTGATAGCCTCATGGCAAAGGAGGTCCAGACCTTTTAGTGAAGCCTGGTTTTCCTCCTGCATATAATATGGATGAAAGATGGGAAAAACCATGTGGAAATTTGGGTTGATACATGTTCTGATTTGTGGTAATACCTGCAATTGTCTCTGAAGAAAATTAGGAAGTGCCAGCAAATGAATCTGTTGGTGCTGGGAAGGGAGCAGGGACGCGTGGCAGCAGTGGTTGAAGCGGGAGGCCTGGCTTTGATGCAGGAGGTGCTTTTGGAGGCACCTGTCCCACTGGGAAGCTGACAGCTGCTGGGAGCTGTTCCTCACCCTTCAGCTGTGGCTGCCTTGGTTTACTCAAGACACAAACTCAGCAAATGATGAAATCCTATGATCCAAGTCCTAGGTTCAGGCCTGGCAAAATCTGCAGTAAAACTATGATCTAAAATGCACATTTAAGTACTTCTGTGTATCAGATTGGGCAGGAAAAGGGTGGGAGGTAAATAGGAAAGCACCACCATTTGGTTTTAGGTTGTTGCCATTTGAATCATACTATTTTCAGACAATAATCTGCACTGCCACAAAAACTGCAGAAGTTACCCTTGTTGGTTGCTTTTGTGTTGCTGCCATGTGAAGTTATAAAAAGATCAGACAACATCTAACCGGTCTGATGCTTTCATTGTGTTTCCACTGATACCTCAAACTGTATGGGCAGACCTAGATGTTGATTGCCACCCTTCTCCCAGCTAATTGAATTTACAGGGAGGAAAGTATGCATAAGTGTGTCTGATTTTGAAACTTATGTTGCTGGGGATTGGTTTATGGTTTCGCCCTGTCCATGGTTACAGCATTGTATCACTTGGGAAACAGTTTATCCATGGGTAAACCTCCCTGCTGAAGCCAGTTTTCCTGTGGACTTGTGTCCTTTCACCACTGAAATTCCAGCTCCTTCTCCTCCCCCTGCCCAGGACCACCACATGCAGGATCCGTGGGGTATTCCCAATTCCCAGCTGTGCTGTGGCTGCTGCCTTTGGGGCCATGGATGGGGAGGAACCAGTCCCTACAGGAATGCTACTGACTTATCTTGAAGCTCAGCTCAAATGACCTTCTTTCCCCCAGGTAGAAATTCTAGTTTGAGGGGCATGGACAGATATTCCTCCCATCTGTTCAGCACAACTCAGCTGCAGTCTGTTGGTTGATGGGATTCTTAGAGTAGTGGAATGGCCTGAAATGGTGTCAGGGGAGGTTTAAGGTGGATATTAGGAAAAGGTTCTGCACCCAGAGGGTGGTTGGGCACAGGAACAGGCTCCCCAGTGATGTGGCCACAGCACCAGCCTGGCAGAGCTCAAGAAATGTTTGGACAGCACTCTCAGGCACATGGTGTGACTCTTGGGAATGGTGTGGTGCAGGGCTGGGACTTGTATGTGATGATCTTTGTGGGTCCCTTCCAACTCAGCAGATTCTGCAATTCTCTGAAAATTCCCTTTAAATTAAAAGGAGAAGAAAGATCAGATTGATGTTCTTAAGCATCATACTTTTCATTTGACAGATTGAGTGTATCATGGTTACTTTGAGGTAGCTTCAGCCACTTCATGTACATACAACACTAAGGCAAGTGACTCCTGGTAAATGATCTTTGAACAAGTAGTGTTACATATTTTCTCTCATACTGAAGTATTTATGTAGCTGTTCACTACATGTGAGAAAGTTCAAGGTGTAGAATCAAGCCTGTACATTTCAGTGTACCTACAACAGTCAAATACTGTGCCTGCCCCTTTCCTTCCTCTAGGAGATGAGTGTCAAATTTTCCAGGACTTGAACTGTGGAGAAGCCATGGTGTTTCTCACACACTGCTCTTGATTGCCAAATGGAAATGCCATTCACTGGAGATAATGAAGACACTAAGAATTTGATATTGCTTCTGCTGTCATTTCTAACATCAAGCCTTTGAAATGGCCAGGGCAGATTCAGCTTGACAGATGGATATGAAATTGGATTTTTGTCTTGAACACAAACTCTTAAAGTCACTTAACTCACACTGAGTTTAGACTTTTATTTCTTTATTTGTACAGACACATGCATATCTATGCATATGTGTGTGTGTAATGCATAAACCCAGAAAATTTGTATTTCTGCTCCACAGAGTAGATTGTCAGGAGGTGCAGTTCCCTGTCTGGTTGGAGAATTTTTCTGAACTGAGGCCACTAAAGAAAATCATCCCATACTACAGTTTGGCAGCCAAGACCAAGCAGTGCAATTCTCTTGCAGGCTGACAAGGCCTGTGCTTAACAAAAGCTTATCTTACTCCTTTTGGACACAAGTTACTGGATGTGCCTTCCTGTGCTCACATCCCCCTTGGACTTCTGATTTCTCATGCCAGAAATGGGGAATAGCTGTGCAATAGCATGTGCATACTATTTCCTTGTGCACCAAATGTGAAATGTTGCTGGCTGTAGAGTGACATCTTCATGTTGTAGTCATCAGAGTGATTGCTGATGTTGGGTGTTTTAATCTTTATCATTAAACCTCAGCTTCAGTCTTCCTTGGGATATATGTGGAAGCTTCTGGAGTGTCACTCTAAGTGTTTATCTCTGTAGCATTTGCACTTATTTGTCTTTCTAATGGTTTCAGATGAAATTTGTGGATATTTTGCTTTCTGTTTTTCAATGAAGTTTGACAACTAATGGACAAAGGACACACACCCTCCAGAAAGATGATTGCCAAGAATTTACTTGGGGAAGGGGAGATGTGCCTTTGGTGTTGGCTCAGGAGTCTGGGGTGGGATGTCCACAAGGCTTTAGCCCCAGATGGTTTGGTGTAGGTGAGGTAGAACTGATGGAAAGGAGCAATCCCCAGTTCTCTGTGCACACAGCTGGGTGGGAGGTGGAGGTGATGCTGTGAGGCAAGGAGGCAAAGTGTATGGAAAGACTGAAGAAACCTTTCTGCTACTTCTGTTCAGCTGTATCTGTGCCTCTTAACCTCAGCTGCTGCTTCCCCTTTCCAAAGGTTTTAGGGGGTGGTTGATGTACATAAGGCGCAGACTGGATATGAACCAGTGTATGATGTTGTGGAGAGCCACATGGCTGGAGAGTTTGGTTTTGCAGTCAGTGAAGTTTCCAAATGGCTTTAATGTCCAGGATATGAAAGATACTGCTATAAGATTGATGAATCCTAAAACACCATTGACATAAATTTGCATCAGGTCTCTCCCTTTTAGTTACAGCCTGGAGTTTCATGTCTTCTGCTTGTTTCACTTCCCCAGACAGCTGAACTTCTGTCACCAGTGCAATTTCCATCAGCTGACTTATTGGATGTTATTGATGCAGAGTTTTCTAGTAAGCCTAGCTGCTCAGCCTTGAATCCGAGCACTAATTTAATGAGTTTTTTTTGTAATGGTGCTTTTCATACCTGATTAAAATTACTGTAATTATTTGTTCCTTAAGAGTCACTTAGCACTGTGCTTCTCTTCCTAAAATAATGTTTTCAAAGTATTTTCCATAACCATTGCTATTTCAGGTAGATGGAGAGAACAAGGGAATTATTTAAAGTCATAGTGAGGCTTGTTCATCTCAGTGGATTAAAAAAAAAAACAGAACTCAAATCCCGGGACAAACCAGTAGTTAGCCTGTAAGTTTTTGAGAAAGAAACTTGTCATCTAATGCATTTTCCTTTTCCTCTCCAGCAGCACATCCATACATATATGACTACCTATAATGATCTTACCTTGCCATACCTTTTGTGTTTCATTAACTACTTCAACCTGCCTCACAGTTGTTATAGACAACTATAGAGGGGGTTCACTCCTTCTCTTTGCAAAGCAGTTGTAGCATGAAAGGTCTCAGGTGCACTTCACAGCAGGAGTGCTTTGTTGTACTGCAAATGTGTGCTGCACCATTGAAAAGACATTGCTTCTTGTCCTTGACTTGAGAAAAATGAAAACTTTTCCTTGGCTTGTATTTTCATTATTCTAAAATGAGAAGTTTTATTTTTCTATGAAATGGCATTTTCTGTTTCTGACCAGTAAAAAGCATAAAAGCATTCCAGTCAGGGAAGTAGTAAAATTGTTATAAACCAGTTATAAATTTTTTCCATACTGAATTTATTGCTTAGATCTGTGAAAGCATCTTTTTAAAAGGATGTGATGGACACTTGGCCTTGGCTACAATACATTACTTGGTTTCCTGTAATCTTATGTAGACTGTTTGTTTCTTTTTTGTTTGTTGTTTTTGTGGTGTTTTTTTTCTGTTTTTGTTTGTTTGTTTGTTTTGTGATTTTTTTTTTTGTTGGGGTTGGTGTTTTGTTTTGTTTTGTTTTGTTTTCTTCCTGTGTTTTTTGGTTAGTGTTTTCAGGGGTTTTTTGGTTTTTTTTTTTTTGAATGTTCTTTTCTCAGATAGAAAAATTATAATAAAATGGCAGTGTGGGATGTTGCACTGGCATAAGTCTGGTTTTAGGAATTGTGTGGTTGCTTTGCTGGAGAGATATACAACTTTGGAAATCTGCTTTAATAGTGCAGAATTGTTTGGGATAGCCTGGGTGCATATAAAAATACTTTTCAAAAAGTGAAGGAATCTGTGCAATAAAATAGAATACTTTGTTTATAAACACTGGATGTACCTTGATTTATACCTGGGAAAATCTTCTGATGTTGTTTTTATATAGGTTAGCTCCTTAAGGATTTATTCTACAATGCCCTGAACTTTTACTTCGAAATACCTCTCTCTGTTGTATGTTTTCCATACAGGACAATGTAAGGGAAAGCTGAGCTTAGTTTTGTAAAAGTATCAGTCAGATTTATTGTACACTGTTAAGTATATGAAGTGGTAGATTTGGTTTTGCTTGATAAGTGTTTGCACTGTTACTGAAGATCTGGATCAGATGAAATCAGTCTCAGTATGTACAGATCATCTGTGCATCTAGTGCACAGAACTTGGGAAAAGGAGGGAGGGAGTTAGCAGCAGCTCCTCCTTCTTTGCTGTGTGGTGAATGACCAAGTAAATTGTTTGGTGTTAGTGTTCTGGAGCTGAGGAGAGAGAGAACGTGAAACTGGTGAAAACCCCATGCAAGGTGATAATATCAGTGAGCCAGGATATAACCTGTTGAATTGAAAAGAAAATCAATTACACTTATTCTCAGGGCATATGAGGAGATAGCACCAAAGGGCTCCTAGGTACAAACAAGAACATTGTCACATCACACACACACACAATTTGCAGTGTCATACATACAAAACTGCTGTACTGTTTTTGGACTGGCAGCAAGCAGTGTGATATTCCATCCTCAGTGTGCCTTCCAGTAAAAACTGATCGGCAGTTCTTTTGATAGAGAAGGTGGATAGTGAAGCTGGGTCAAAAGAGGGGCAAGGGAGTCCTGCCTGCAGGCTGAGAGTGGCTGCCAGTGATTTGCTGTTGGGAAATCCACACTGTGCTGTGAAAGCAGTAGGCAGGTTTAGATACAGCAACTCCCTTAAGCCTGAACTGGCCTTTTTTCAAATGTAAAATTTATTTTCATATCATGTAATATCTTTCAATGATAAGCTCAGATGAAGGACTTCCCACTGAAAATAAAACCCTGAAACCATGCTTATTATGCTCTCTGTGTAGTCTTTTTCTTAGCTGTTTATATCACCCAGTTGTGGTGAAGTATCTTGAGATGCCTTTGCCTGACAGCTATGCGGGTAATTAAATTGGCCTGAAGAGTTTCTAGGTAATTATCTTTATGCAGCTCAATTTATCTGCAAGTCATGTGAGAGTGATACTTGGAATTTAGCTTTTTTGTGCCATTGATTGGATTCAGAACTGGTATTTTTGGGATTGACTCAAATGGGTTTTATCTCTTACTGGAAGTTAGAGACTCAGCTGCCTCTCCACAGACCTACTTGTTTGATTTGGGGTGTAGAGAAAAAGAACTTACTGGTTTTCCTGATAGTAATTTGGCTGCTTTGAGATTTAGTAATTTTGTATTTTTTCTTGGTGCTTTTCAGCTTGTACCTCCTTTTAAACCTCAAGTGACATCTGAGACAGACACCAGGTATTTTGATGAAGAATTTACAGCTCAGACTATTACAATAACACCGCCTGAAAAATGTAAGTCAGAAAAGATGCATAAGCATGATGTAACACTAATGTTTCTAATAAAGCGGTGTGTAAGATTTTTTCTGTTTCAATAGAAGAGTTGTTCTCAGTGTTACTAATAAAAGCCTTCGTATGGAAGTGTGTCAGAGGAACTCTCAATGACAGCTTTATTATGAAGATAATTACAATGCTTAGAACATTAGATCACTCTGAGTTGCGTTTTGGGGGCATTTTTGGTGTGGGCATTCTTGTGTTGGTTTTGTTTGGAGGTTTTTTCATTTGTTTATTGATTTGGGGTTTTGTTTGTTTTTAAATAAAAGAAGACACCGGCTTCAAGTGGTTACTGGCTGGCAGTCAAGGTCCCAGTTCAGCAAAGTAATTGGAACATGGATCCTTCTTTAAGCATGTGGACAGTGCTGGTGTCTTCAGTGGGCTGTGTAGCTTTAGTAAGATGGACATATTTTGAAATACTTTGAAGACAATGATTTGAAAAAAATCAATTACTTGAAAATTAAATATCCTATCAAGTCCCGTGCTTCAACAGAGCTCTTAAAGAAGGTGTTAATGTGGATGCAACCATGGCATTGGACCTTGCAAAATTTCTTTATTGGAGGGAATGTGATTTCACCATGGTTTGTGTTTTTGTCATGTTGCGTTGCTCACAAGAATCATGATCTGATCAGCCTAGCCAAGGCTTTACAGTTACTTACTAAGTAACATCTTTCTCCTGAGTTCTTAAAGAATTTTCTTTCTAAATGGGAATATTTTAGGGTTTTGTTTGTTTCTTTATATTGGAGGCTGAGAAAGGAGGATCACAAATGTAAAGGCTTAGTTATGGTTGCTTAACGTTTCATAAAGCAATCTCATTTTCTGATATTTTAGGACTCCCAGGTTAGCTGCAGTTTTCTGTTCACATATAGATCTAGAGTAGTTTTTTGATTTTGCATTTTTAGTATCTGAACACAATCACAGAAACATAGAGTGGTTTGAGTTGGAAGGGACCTTAAAGTTAATCCGGTTCCAATCCTCCTGCCTTGGGCAGGGGCACCTTCCACTAGACCATGCTGCTCACAGTCCATAATTTAAGTGATTTTAAGTCTTTCTGCTCTGAAAAAAGAACATTTTCTTCTCCTGTCTATCTTGATAAGAATTTGTTCATCTTTGTAACTTGAACAAATTTTACGAATATTTGGATTAACTTGGGTTCCATTGATTCAATATTAGACCAGGATTAACTCTAGATTTATGGGTAGAATATATGAAAATGCAAAAGACACAAAATTCTGAAAGGCTGCATATAAATACATTGTTAGAATAACAGTCTCAGGAGTCTTTAAGAATAAGCGCTGTTAAAAAAACATATGAGAATGTACATCCAAATTCTCAGAGTTAGGTAACATCTGGTGCCTGCTTTCCATTGGCACTGGAGGAATTATGTAAATAAAAATATTTATGAATTTGGCTTATTCTGTATTTCTTCTGATCCCAGTAAATACTCTAAAAATAAATAGTTTACTAAAAATAATAGGTAATAATTGAAACGCATAGAACCTTTGTGAATTGTTCATTTTGTAGCTGTTTTTCCTTTTATCTCCCTTTGAAATGGAGGAATATTTAAGTATATCTACAGTAAGACTATAATTTCTGAGCTCAGCTCAAGAAATGATGGAAGCTGGCTGACTCAATTGGCACTTGGCTTCTGCTCTGGCAGAGGCTGGGTGTGCTGGCATGTTGGGATTAGCCTACAAGGGGTAGTTGTGATTGAAGTTCTCAGGGGATAGTCAGAATAAAATGAACCAAACAATCAACCTGAAATAAATGGTGACTTCTGGGCATGCTGTCCTTTCAGTGAGTATCGTCCTGCTGTGTGAATGTAAGCTTACATGCTTAATGAAGTCTTACTTTAACTTGAGCCTTTAACCTCCGCGTTGAACCCTGAAAGATCTACTGCATATCAGGTGAATAATAAAATTTTATTGCAAATGTACTGATGTTTTGAACTTCTTCCTTAACACAGATGACGAGGATGGTATGGACTGCATGGACAATGAGAGGCGGCCACATTTCCCCCAGTTTTCCTACTCTGCAAGTGGACGAGAGTAACTCTTTTGTTCTGCTGCTTCACTGTCATCTTAGGTTTATCAGTGAAAATGATTCCTGAACATCACCACCAGTACTAGATACTACTAAGATAGCAGGGGCACTTTCAGAGACCATTCCAAATTGAACAAGTTTCTTTCCCAAACCTACCTAAAATCCGTTCTGGTTTTGCATGACGTATGAGATTCTCTCTACTCCGCTCTCCTGCTGTTGCTGCTGCCCACAGTCTCAGTATAATAGCAACATCAAGAAGTTACTAACAGTTTCTTTGAAGGTAAATGACTTGACTTCAGCATTGTACACTTTGTGAACAAGTAGCCATCTATTTTTCCTCACAGTGGAGGCTAAACAAAAGCCGTGTCGATCCAGCTTATTTTCTTCCAGAAGATGAATCAAAATTGTAATTAGTCTAAACAGACCAGGTTATAACATTTTCTTGCATCTGTTTGTGCTGGTTAGAATGAGGAAACGTAGAGGTGGTGATGTACATATGCAAGGTTTCTGTTAGGCATATCATTACTTGAAGCAGGTCTCTGTCATTAACATCTGGCTGGAATTTGTTTGGGAAATGTTTGAGAGAAGGACTTAAATTGTTTATATATATAAATATATATATATATATTATTTTTTAATTACTGTTGGATACTACAGAAGAAGCAGAAGGGCTGGGCTCACCCAGCCTGCCACTTAGAACTTCCAGGTTCATGTGCAATCATGGAGAATCGAACATTATACATGCAAGAAATGAAGGCATAAAAGCAGCAGTTGAAGTTGTTCAAGGGGTTTTATAATTTGCACCAGATAACATCTTTTTCATGCTTTTCTCTTTCATGATATGCATCACCTCTGATGGCTGAAGAATGTAGACAGGCATAATGGTATTGCTTTTCACCAAAATGTGTGCACCAAGGTAAACAGGTGTTTGCCTTACTTGTTTTTGAGTTTGTGAATTAGTTTCCTCTCCAGGTGTTTAACTCCTAATTTTTTTTTTTTTTGGTTATACTGCGGTAGTATTTATTTTTAGAGATAAGGTTTATATATGTCATGTTTGCAAATGCTGCTACATCTTAGAACAGGCTTATAGCAGTTAATTTTGTAATATATGGAAGGACTGTACAAGCTGAAGGGAATAATGCACTTTTCTCCCATGTGGAAATTTTAACAAGGCTCTGAAATTGTACATACTGCTTAGAACCAGATTTTTGTGAATGAAATACTGTCTTTTAACAGTTTGGCAGTGGAGGTGAGGATTTCCAACCTCATGTGCCAAGGGGTTAAAAGTGAACAGACAAAAAAGCTACATCTTGGGCTCCATTTAGGATAAACATAATGCAAGAGCCTGGCAGCACAAGAGAAAATGTCTGTTCTATATGAAGGAATTGCATTTGAACAACAAGACCACAGTGATTACAAGAAAAGCACTTTATTTTAACAATTAAAATAGTAAATTTCTGGGATCAGCCGTTCTCAAGGAAGATTTGCCCTCAACCAAAAGAGTCCTAAAACCCAGGAAGTTATATGTAACCGTGGTACCTGATTGACTGAATTTCAAACATCACAGCAAACGCTCCACTGGTAGGGAAACGTCTTTCCATTTCCGAAGATCTGTATCTAACAGAACATGTGCATAAACTTTAGCTTTGATCTTCAGCAATGATAATCTTAATAATAAACCCTTTGGTGCTAGGAGCTGGGGCGTGACGCGGCGCAGCAACAGAGCGCGCGCAGCCTTGCAGGCGACATCGGGAACCCCTGACTCCATGGGATTATCATTGGAAGTATCTCTGCGTTCAGCTCCCACAAAGACTGTGATATTGCAGAGTATTCCTGGTTGTGTTGTGTGAGTGAGTAGATGAGTCTGAGAGATGTTCCTACACAGATGCCTTAGCCTCTTGATGTGGAAAGCATGAAGCCCACTGCTGGCAGTGCATGTGCTGGGATGGTCAAGGGGTAGACGGGCATTTTAGCAAGGCAGCTAAAGACGCAGAGTAATTTAGACAATTTCTCATGTTTAGTGTTTTATCTTTAGTAATGGATGGATAATCAGATAGAAATATATCATGATGTATACTCTAACTGCATAGGATTTCATTATGTCACCCTGTAACACTAAAGACGTGTAGATGTTGTCCCTGTGCGGGAGAGAGGAGAGCAGCAAATGCGTTGCAGGTCTCGTGGTGTAGAGGTGTCTACACTGCCACAGTGAGTGAGTGACTGAAATAACCAAGTACTTAACAGAAGGGCATTAATTAGTTCTCTGCAAAGGTCTTGTACTCAGACTGAAACTATGGTGATTCAAAATCTGTGTTACATGCCTGTTTTCTCCCCTATGTTTTCAGCTTGTCATAGCAATAAGTTTCTTGGCACAGGGCCCCTCCAGCCAGTGGCCAACTAGCTGTGGCGCTGGCCAGCAGCTCCTTGTGGCAGTGATGCCCTGTTTTCTGTTCTCCATTGCGTAGCCAGGTAGTGTGAGGTTTGCAGGAGGGGCCTGGCAGTCAACTATTTGTAAACCTTTTCAGACATCACTTTGCATTGCAGTGTCTGCCTTCTGAAACATCAGTGATCCAGTTTATGATGCAGAGAGTCGACAGCCACCTTTTGCTGCCCAGGCCCAGGGGATTCTATCTTACCAGTGTTAGAAACAGATGACAGAGAAATGGACAAGCAGTGCTGAGGGAAACTTTAGAAGCTCTTCTTTTGCTCTCTGCGGTTGTGTTTGAATTTGGACAGGAGATGGTGGCTGGTTGTCTTGGTGAGCCTTTTGAGCACAGTACATTTCAGACCTTGACTCCAGCTTGTACTGACTTCCATGACATACAGTATGCCCTCTCGTACTGCAGCCATCTCGGAGGAAATAGGTCAGTTCTGTTTGGATTTTGGCAGTTTTGCACACAGCTTCGCTTTCCACACTAATCCATTTTCCAGTACATTCCTGTTGCTTAAAGAACATTTATTCCGGTATTGTTTCACCTTTTTTTTCCATCTTTACTTGCGGCTTCTTAAAGCTGACTGTTCTTGCAGGGGCCATGTGCTTCTCCTATAGTACAAAAGTAAGGTCTTTCCTTACTAACTGCAGGGTCTATATATTACACCTCAATGTACACACTTTGCTGCTACTGTTTGTACTGTCTACAGTAGAATTTCCTTATCTTGCTCCTGGTAGTGCATTACAGGCAAGCATGAAATGTAAAGTATTTATTTAAATAAAAACCTCTAAATTGGTAATTGAATTACCTCCCTGTAGCTTTAGAGTTTGTGACATTTCTTGACCTTGCTAGTTCTTTCATTAGATCCATGCAAGATCTAGTCATATGGTTAAGGATATCAAGCAGACACGACTATGAACCCAAGAAACCGTATTACTGTTGGTCATACTTAAACTGTTTATTTCCTTAAGTATATGACCCACAAGGATGTGAAATAACTACAAGAAACTGTTTTTGTACACTGTACATCCTTAGTATTTTTACACGTATATGATAGGGATGCACATTATTTTCCTTCGTACAGACAGCTTAAATAAAGCACTATGTCAATCTGCTACTTCTGTGTTTTTTAATGCTAATTTGTTCTGGAGGATTGTAAATATATATATATATATATGTTCAAGCTTGCCACAGAGGACGTATTTTTTTATACCTGCACATTACTATTAAATATCTTAGAGGATAAAATTCTTAAGTTGTCCTGTGTCAGAGAAAGAAAAATGGAAATGAGAAGGCTATATTGCAGATTACAAAAGATTTCTCAAGTTTTGGGTTAAATATTTACTTCATATTTTAAAGTAATTTTATATAGGTTAGATGTTTCAATCCTGAAATGCACAAAGAATTTACTTAATTTCTTCTTACAAGAAAATGTACATCATTATTTTTTTATCACTGTATATATAATGATCTGTGCATGTTTAGTTACAAGTTTTATTTGCTGTGAAGTCCTAGTGATAACTGTAACTCGCTGTGACATATTTCAGATACTGGGTGAACAGTTTCAGCTTGTAAATGATTAAGTTACAGTATTGTCAAAAAAAAGTTTTTATGACTAAGCAAAATGTATCTGTGCTTTGGACCGAGGCTGTTTCCATACAGGTGGTTCCTGTTAACTCTGTGAGATGTATGTCACTTATAAATTTGGGTTATACTTTTGAAGATATGCTTCTATCAGAACATCCACCATTTAAGTGATTTTCAGCTGATGAAATTCTTGGCCTCACATCCCAGCTAGACAATGTTTGGGCAAGGAGATGGAAGAATGGGAAGGTGAGATTTGCAGGGCGCTGCAGAATGGGACTCTTTGAAGCCCACGGGCTGGTCCAGGGCTGTTTGAAGCAGCCAGTCTGGAGGGCTGAGTGTCCCTTAAGCAGTGGGTGATCCGGGTTTTCTGTTCTCTGACGTGAATGCTTCTCAGGAATAGAGGTGCTTCATCCAGGTCTCAGGTTTTTTCCTTTCTTTTTTCCCACCTTTTTTTTTCCTCCCCCACCTTATAACAGGAAAGAGCGTCAGGGAGACAGCCATCCATTAGTTCAGTGGCATCAGAATGTCAGTGACCAGGACAAAACTGCAGCAGTGACAGGACAATCTGGTCAGGCTGCACCCCGTGTTGTGGAATCACACTCTCTGTGCTGACCTGGATTTGATCATCAGGTCTGATACTTGTAAAATTTGTAAAACCAAGCATTTAGTGTTTAAGTAGATGCAGGGGAAGGTGGGGAGGGATATGAGACAGGTAGGCCTGGTGCTGTAATGACTTATTAATTGCTACAAAGTAGAGTAACTGCTGCATGGGAAGTTATCCCTTGTGGACTCCCAGCAACACAATAGTTGCACCTATGCCTGGGATGAGTATGAAAAACCCACTTCGAGCTATATATACTGGCAGCCCAGGACCCTTTGTTGAAACCAGACTCGTACATGCACGTGGGTGGCTGGCAGTGGGGCCCTGCATGTGGCCACCAGAAGCCCCCTGGTAGGTGAGGCAAGTCCAGAAAGGTTGAGGGTCCTGGTGTGCTCCAGGGTCTCAGTGAAGCCTAAGTGTCAGGAATAGGTGCCCGAGTTCCTTTGTACACGTAGCCTATAGGCGCTGTCTCCTATTTAAACACAGGTTTATGCTGTGGAATAATAAAAAATAAAGTTTGCATTTCCTACATTTATAAATGTATATTCTTAACTGTGTAACCATCTATAAAGTAGTGACACTTAAAAAGCTGTCAGCTTGACTACTGTGAAAAATCCTGAGTTTGACTAGAGAGGGCTTTCCTTCAGCAGCCTTTCTTCTCCCTAAAGACCTGAGGCCTTTCTCAGCACGCTCAGTGTTGTATCTGTGGAGCTGTTCAGGGAGGCGATCAGATGTGTTTGGCAGTTTTATATGGCAGGAAATTGAAATAGGGAGGAAAAATCACTTTGATGCTAGGGCTGTACCACTAATAATTCTTAAAATATAAGGGAAGGAAGGATTGTGTTCCACATCCAATGGTAATTTATTGCATGTGTTGTTACTCTTATTTTTGTTATGTTTTCCGTGTTCATGCTGGCTGAAGTAGCTTTATTGCTGGGGAACTGTTCTTTGCGCTTTTTTCACCCCCTTTACCAACAACATTGAAAACAATAGATGTAGAAACTTTTCTCTTGTGTGTGTAGCTTATCCTACACTAGATAGCAAAATATTCAGATAAATTCTTTCTAAAACAGTTGGGTATTTGAAAAGTAACCTTGAAAAACATGAGTGCCCAGTTAACCAGAAAAAATGCCCTCCACCTGTACCCTCCAAATGTTCTGAGTTCAATAATTTGAAGCCGAGTTCAGCTGGTGCCCTGAATATGCGCTGGTGCAAAAGTCCAGTTTCACCACTTCAGTGTGGAGCCCATCACCTCTTGTAATGGCTCCTCTGTAATAATCAAGGGCTCTTTTCTCTTAAAGACCTTGCTCAGTGAATGTTTTAAAGGGGAACCTGACCCATGGAAATTCCTCCACATTAGATGGAATATTTCTCAATCTTCTTACGCTTTTCTGATTAGCAAGTACTTGTTGGGGCTCTCACTTTTTATATAAAAGTGACAAATATCCTGTTGAATAAAGTTCCCAGGTATATTCTGGTACTGAGTTTGTAAAAAGGAGGGCAGTGTACATGTGCAGCACTTGCAAACAGCCCCCTTCTCCCTCCTCCCCCTACACATGCTTTCCCTTGAATTCAGAAGGACAGAACAAGGAACCTAGAGAACCTATTAGGTTTATTGATATTTCAGTCTGTAAATAATATAGACATGTATGTTCAATTATGAAAATAGATAAAAACATTTTATAAACATTGTACAAATTATTGACATCCACACCACGTAATAGCTGTTAAAACTGGCTTGCAAGCCTAGTCTTTTCAGAAGAGTCTCAGCTGTTGTCCTAGAAAGTTTGGTAGGCTGGTAAGGCTTCAAAATATTTGTGATTCTGTAGTTAAAACCAAATAGAAACCAGCTGAAATTAGCTAGCAAGTGTGCCTGTTTTCTGCAGAGGTGTCTTTGGGTGAGCCTCAGACAAGTTTCAGCCAGGTGCAGAGCAGACCTGAAAGATAAAAGGAAGAGATGGGTAGTCTGTATGGCAGTGCCTGTGTTTCTCATTTGTGTCACGTCAGCCTGCAGGCAAGTTCTTAGAAGAGAAATGAAAACTGGTTAGGACTGCAGTAAGGCAGAGTAAACAAGTACAGTTTCAAAGCCTGCACTTCCTGTGGGCCTGCTGTCCTCACCTCTTTCTAAGCTCAGAAGTCTTACAGGTAGCAAGAACAAGAGATACCTGATTTCTGAAAAACAGGATTTTCATGAGCTTTTGACATGGCTCCTGTTTAGCAGTAAATAAGTGAGCTCTTGTTTTGGGGCACGTCTAAGATCCTGCCCCTTCTCCCTTCCAAGAAGAAGATGGCAGGGTTTTGCCAGAGGGTGTTTACTGTGCAGTGTTTAGCATGTGTCTGGGGTGGGCAGCTGTAGCAAAACAGGAAACTGTTGCCTTGGTGCCAGTAGGAAACCTCTGGTGGGAAGGCTAATTTGCAGTTTTGAAGCTCTTGCATAGCTGTTGTTTGTGCTTCCTCGGTAGCACTTAAGGACTGAATTGAGCAAGACATCAAACTATTGGAGCTGGGGGAGCTACCTCGAATTAAGCCACTGCAGTACTAAAAACTGAATTTAAGAGATGTACATGACCTCAGAAATAAAAATAAACTTTCTACTTTGGCTGGTTTTGCATTAGAAGACTGAAGGGTTTTGTTTTTTTTTCCTTCCCCCCTTGGTTGGTTAGGCTGAATGAAAGAAAATTCATGAAGCTGCAGTTCATTAAAGAACGAAAAACGGTAATGTGGTGGTTTTTCCCCCCAAAATACATGCACCAACATCAACTGCTACAGTTGTGTTTGCGACCAGTGCAAGGAACTATGGCAATGAAAAGCCTTGGGGCTTAAATTCCATTCCACTACCCAAGTGCCTGGGTAGTGACAACCAGAGGAAACATACTCTGTGCTGCAGTGACCCTCAGCATTAGAGTATGGGCAAAACCTTAAAAGGACCCCAAAACCTCAACTCCTGAAGAAGTTGAACTCCTGGAAATTTCTGCTGTGACTGTCCTTCCACACCACAATTTCCCAGTGCTAATGCTTTATGAGATGCAGAACCTCAGCCTGATTGATGAAGTGGGCAAATCTGACTCCAGCCTGGCCTGAACCTCTTCACAAAGCAAGCATCAATCCTGTCAGAGTCTCTGTACCTCACTGACCCAGGGCCCAAGTATTAAAGCTGTCATTTAAGGTGTGCTGTTCTCTAACAAAATGGGCACAACTGTCACATTCAGGTAACTGGTAAACAAGTCGGTTACTGGACAGTCAGGTGTAAGGGCCTTTCCAGTCTTAGTTTCTCCTCCTCCCTAGGATATTTTGGTTTTCAGTGCACAGAACACTGCAGTGCACAGTGCACAGGTTCCTCTGGACACTCCCTCCTTACCTCAGTGGCATCCGCTTTAACAGGCTGGTTGGGTATTAGATGTACACGTTGGAAGGATTTGTAGGAGGGGAACTGCAGATGCCTGACTGGTTTATTTTATTCCCGCCAGCAATAGTGGGAGGAAGGAAGAGCAACTGACTTCCTGTTTGATTAGAACGCACTCAGGTGGCTTCAGTGCCTCAATCCTCCATTGTATGGCTGTAAAACCCAAGGTGGAACTCCCAGCAGGGCCAGGCTCAACTCCTCAGCTGGTGCCCAGCTTTGTCCAGTAGCCAGACACTGGACGGGATGTACAGGACTCCCACAGCTGCAGATGCACAAACGCTGAGGAGCTGAATACTTGAAGCCTCATGTCAGGGCAGTCAGACATCAAACAGAGGTCTATCTTTATCCCTTCCTGTCATGGTTTAACTTGCATCACTTCTCATTAAACTCCATCCAAGCAGAAGTGAAGATTTTCATCTGCTTAAAAAAACCCACAACATCCACCAATCCCATCTATGGACTGACTGCTTGTTACAAACACCCAGCAGAGGCACCATCTTTGTGCAGTAAGACTACACTAAAACAAAAGCTCTCTCCTAATAACCAAAGCAATCTTCTGGTCTCCTGAGGTTGAAGGCCATGTAAGGATCAGCTTGAATCACTTTTGACAGCAGAGATGGATGATCTACCTGTTTGCTGGAAATAAGGCTCCCCCTTCTGTAGTACATAATAAAAAATAAAAAGCAAACAGAGCACTTGGGAACACTGCTGCATTAACCACTGGGGCCTCACTGAAAATTCATGCTGACACAAGAAAGGAAAGAAAACCCCTGCTCCAGACCAGCTGTAATTCTGACAGTGCCTCCTGCTGAGTGACTGGGTGAGGATGGGAACACAGGCACGGGTGAGTGTACTTTAACTTCCTTTTAGAAGGAGGGTGATCAGCTCACAGACACGCTCACTGTGACACAGACATCTGCAAGGAGGGAGGAGAGAGCTTTAGTGGCTCAGCCATACGGAGAGCACAGGAAGGGTGCAGGTTCCTGGCCAGGGTGAGGCTGGCTTGCAGGAGGAGATCTTCATGGGAAGTCAGAGCAGCAGCACAGGATGACAGCCCTCGCTGGAAGTAATCCTCAAGGTCCAAATCCTACCCGTCTGTGCTCTCACTGGCTCAGCTGGCCAGCAACCCCTCCTGGCAGCCGGAGGCTGTGAGGGGATTATGCACCGGGACAAATACTGATTTCTGTCAAACTGATGGACACTGAGGCAGATCCTCCAAGAGAGAGGCATCCCAGCTCTCACAGATACACTCATGCCTGGTGGGGGGTGCTAAGGTTTCCAGCAATCTCTGTTTAGATGTTTGTTTGCTTTCTGTGCACATTTATTTAGTATTCTCTATTTCATACCTGTGTAGGAAGACAATTAAATATCTCTTATCCTCCAGCCTTAGGGTGAGTTCCACTATACAAGAGACTTTCAAAGGCAGAAATTCCAAACCTGAGTGTTCCAAAAACTTTCAAAATGAGAGGTGTAAATCTCATAATTAAAATTTGATTACTTTTACAAGGTCCTGAATATGCTCATGTAGCCTGTAAAGGAATGCAGCATTACAGCAGGATCAGGTACTTTTATGACTTCTTTTCCTTTAAAACCCTGAATTTTCCTTACAGTATCAAATGAGTTTTCCAAGAAAAACAGGCTCTCAACACACTAGAATGTATCTGAATTTAAAGACCTTTTTTTTCTTTCTGCTGTCTTTCCCCCCATACAACAAACATGTAACACTAGAAATAAAAACTACAGCGGAAGTAATCTGACTTTTGAAAGCAAATCCTGTCAAGGCTCAGGGCTTGTTAGGTTTGTTGAGTAGGTCAGCTAGATTCAAGTAAATGATGCAATTTAAAATTCTTTAAACTTTAAAAGTTTAGTAACTCTTACAAGGCAGTAGGAACACCTATAGCTAGGTTGCACTACTGTAACACGACAGCACTGCTCCAAATACAAGTATCTAGATAATGTTTCTTTCAATGTGACACTAACTGTTATGATTTATTACAAAACCATTTGCAGCCTTTCTGAAGAGATAGGGATGATTTAAGCTTCCTCAGACAGAAAATACTGGAAGCAACAAAAATAAGCATTCCAAATCAAAAGGCAAACACCTAGTGACTATCTAGACAAAAAGTACCTGGGTTAAATCTGAGATCTTCCAGAAGTTCCCACCTAGCTAAGAGTTGTATATCTCCCTTTCTCTTCAACTTACATATTCAGGATTTTTTTTTAAATTCTATTAGGTAAACTTGTCTTTACTATTGAGTGCTTGTCTTTAAATTTTTAAGTGCTTAAAGAAAAAAAATCAAAGCACAAAAAACTTAAACAGTTTCAAACCCAAAAATGTTTCAAACACTTCCTTCTTCCTTTTGTCTTTAAGTGTTTGCCAGATTCAACTCACATCTGCAAATAGTTTTAGTCGTGCTCTCCTTTCCTCTCCCCCCCACTCTATATATAGGATATAGAAAAAAAAATACCTACTTCTGCTCATTTCTCTTTATCCGTCCAGGTTTTTACTTCATTCCATCTGTGTCCTGTTTAAGATCTGCATCCCATTTTTTTCCCTGAAATATGCAACTGCAGTTACTAGAGGCTCATGTTCCAAGATACAATAGCACATTTAGCTTAGTGTATTTTACATCGTCTTTGAAAGATTAGGCAATGGTTGATTGCTTCCACCTCCCCCCCCAAAAAAATAACCTCAAAAAATTTGGTTAATTATAAAGGACAACTATTGGACAATACAGTAAAATGTGGAATATGAGGTCACTTTAACCTTTGATCAACAGTAACTATGCAGTTGTTTGGTTTAAGTATTTCTATACTAACTACAGCATCTTTCTGCAAAGAGCTTCCATTTATGGTGAACTGTTCTTCAGTTTCCTTAAAACAATTGTCTGATATTCCAAGCAGCTCTTTTGGGCTGAATTCCAGTTCCCAGAGAACCACCACTGCTTTAAATATTTGCACATGGATTTTTAAGGCTCATTCTGTAATAATTTTTTCTATCATTCTTCTTTTCTGAGTGTCCTTAACTTAAAAAGTATCCTCTGGTGTACAATTAACCTGTAAGGAACATAAAGAAGGCAGCTTTTGCCAGTCAAGTATTGATAGAAATTTAATATTTGAATTAATTTTTTCCTCTTTTGTATGATTTTTGTACTTCTGCCCAACTCCATAAAAACACAATCACTTCCAGATAAAATAGATTATCAATAACATGGACCATGTAAAAGCTGTTCATATTACCAAAAGTGCTTTTCTTAAAGCAGAAATCTTAATTTATTTTGGCAACAACCACCACCTTAACCTCTCTAATAGAGAGAACACTGAGAGAACACTATGGTTGCCCTAGAATTTGCCAGTAGTTACTACACGCTGATAACCTTACACTGTCATAAGCCACTGAGTGTCTACTAGAACAGGAAGTCCTGTAAAACCGAACACATGGACATGATTAGGGGCTTAACAAAGTATGGATTTTATTCTCCTAGGTTAAACATTTACTGACTTCTACAGATAAAAAGCCTACAAAAATAGTATGATTTAAGTACTTTAAAGTTCTAAGCCAATTCATGTTCTGTTTACTGCTAGGTGTGCTACTAGACTAAATTTCCTACACTGAATGTCCTTTGTTACCATGTTAAGCAAACTCCAGCTATCCTGGGCAAACTAACAAGTTTAAAAGTTAGAAAGCATTGTGACAAAATTTGCTTTGTGACTGAGTAAATACACTAATTCAACCTTGAGTTTGATTATCTGATAGTTTTACTGAAAACCTCATTCTGTGCTTGTTAATTCTCTTCCTTTTTCTGAAAAACAAGTGAAAGAAGGAAAAAGAAGAAACCCAGCCCAGCAGTCTTCTCCCTTATTTCCAAACACTTACTGGCCAAAGAACAGTGGCCAAAACAAAAAAAGACAGAACAGCCCATAAGAAGCCACAGCTTCCTAGGGACCGCTGGAAACAACAATCAGAACTGCTGGAGAAGCAGTGCTGTGATTAGTGCTCAGGCAAGATTGATTGTACATTCACCATTTCACATTTGGGTGCATGAATCACAGAATATCTTGAGTTGAAAGAGACCCACTGGGGTCATCAAAGCTCAGCTAGTGGCTCTGCACAGGACAGTCCCAAGTGTCTCATCATGAGTGGTCATTGAGCAGCCAAAAACACCCCAACTTTTAAAAATAAAGAGAAAAAAAATCATGAAGTGATAGAAGGACTTTAGTCCGACAAATGGCAGCAAAACCTCTAAGCAATTATCAATATCAAGTAACTGTTTAAACATTAATGATGTTAAAGAACAGATTTCCCTTTTCTGTGAAAAAGCAACACAAAAATCTTCAGATAAGAAGTTAAGAACTGTCATTGAGAATAACTTCTGCTTTTTTATTGTCACTTCAAAACACTTATTTTCATTTAGTTTTGATTTAAGTGAGAGTCAGGTTCAGCTACCTTTCCAAGTGTGTGAATTTTTATTTTATTTTTTAAAAGGTAATGCTGTATTTAAAAAAACAACAGCAACAAAATCCAGCAGTTGAAATCAGACTGCTGGCAGATTTCTCTGCTAAAGCTGCAGAATATGCCCCTTTCTTTTCTTTTGGCACAGTACCTGTGTTCGCAGAAACTGCACCTCTTCTGTAAGCAGGTGCTTCTCTTTGAAGAGCTGATTCTGTTTGTTGAGCAACTCCACTAACTGCTGGGCAGTGGTCTGGCAGTGCTTGTCAAGCTGCTGTAACCTGGAAAAGAAATAGATAAAAGGGTTGCAGAGCATCTGATTTTGGAGTTCGCAGAAAAAGCTTTGGTCTTTGTACTGGTGGTGGCAGCGGCCAGCGTTCAGGCTTGGTGGTTGGGCTGACACTAAAGTATTACTCCTAGGATGGGCTTTAAATGTATTTTCACACTTTAAATTAGCACTTTAAAGGTCTGCACTTTTAATTTAGAAGCTTTATGAGGAGATGACAGCAAATCTGCTTTGCTGTGACATCAGTAAAGACTGCAGGAGTGCATCCCAACGCCTGTAGCTAAGCAAGTTGCACACTCTGTAGCTGCTTCAGTAACTGTCTTCTTCAAACACACACAGTAGCCCAGATTATAAAACCAAATACCCTAATTCCCTGACAAACTGGACCTGAAGTGACAAAAACTTCTGTTTTCTATCCACTGCTCTTTGCAAGCTGGTCAATGTCCAAAACTCATTACAGAACATAGCACTTATTTCAAGTAAGCTTAGTGTTAATTAAGCATGTCAGCATAGATCCTTTAACAGTCTAACAGGGATTCCTGGGAAAAGATGTAAAGAGCCCATCATTCCAAAGGCCCTCCTCATCAGGGGCTGCAAAACAGAGGGAAAAAGCTGGCAGGTATCAGAAGAAACATGCAGAGGCTTTCTGCTTACACTGGAAGAACAAGTGCCTGAGTTGGGACAACAGTGCTGTAACACAGGTCAACTGCACATTTATTTCCTTAATCACAAAAGCAGGTATCACTTGTTATTTCTCCAGTGACTGTTTATTACTCCTGGCATCCAGTCAAAAGCAATTTCCAACTAATGTGAATTTTACACCAGAACAATATTTTTTCGTAGATAATCACAGGTAGCCCATGCAAATTTCAAAAATATTACTGGACACAAGCCCTAGTGTGCTCTATTGTGAAGCTCTATGTCCTTTCAAATAAACTGCTGTAAATGGAAAAGTCTTTAATCATGGAAATAATCAATTACACTTTTCTGCTTGTAACTTCACCACCCAGTGTTACATTTAGACTGTCTCCTTGAGCAGAGGGAGAAAGATGACACAGGCACTGAGCTGGGTTTGACCAGCAAGTCACAACTTTACCTTTATCATCTGTATCTCCAGTGCTTGACTATAGGTTTAATAACATACTGATCTACAACTCTGGGCCACAATGGATTAAAAGAATGCAGTTCTAGTCAGTGTAGATCTGGATCTGTGAATTCCCAAATTCTGTCTGCCAGTCTGCTCTCCCAAAACTGCTGCCAAGCTAGCCCTTGGTCCACACACTCGGACTCCCAGCATGCCCTGCTGCATTTAGGTCCTGAGGACAGGCTCTGGGCCCTCTCACAGTATCTGCTATTACGTGTGACATGTGCAGCACAGCCACACATTCCCATATGCATTGTATCTGGCCTGCCTGCTGATCTCGTAAATGATTCAAGATGAGAAATGAACAGCTCCACCCACATTCACTGTACTTCCCATATGTTACAACTGCACATCGATGCCTGCCATCATTTTTACAACTGGGTGACAGAACCTTCTGCACATTTTGCTAATACGAGTGAGGGAGGTTGCACGGTCGCCACGTTCCCTTTGGCAACAGCACCTACCAGGCAAATGTACTGTGTCCTGAGCATCTGAGTGACCACTGTGTCCCTCCTGTCTAAATGAGGTAATTTTTCCACCAAAGTGGCAAGATCTGTCCAGTTGGGATGGCATACAGCTGCTCCCCCTTGGCCTGGCTGTGTTGGAGGACAGGGACTGATTCCATGCTCTGTCATGTTACTTCAAGGCACAAGGTGAAAATGTAGCTCTTGAACCATGTTACCATGTTTGGACAGGACAACCTGGCACTAAGGAGAAAGCTCCCAGTCAGTAGTAATAACAATACCCTTCAAATAATTTCCCATTAACCACTTCAAACCAAAATCCCTATTTCTATATGGAGGCAAGAAGAGACAGTTCCATGAGATAAGTGGTTCCACAGAAAGAGAACACAACCAAGGCATCACAAGCTGCAGTGAAAGCTTCAAGGTAAACGTTTTGCTCTGATTCTCACTACTTGGAAGTCATAGGCAGCTTTATGTTAGAATGGCTCCAACCTACCTTGCTTTTTTGTGCAATTACAACATGCAGAAGACTTCACACAGCAGTGAAATTTGGATCTGAGACTAGGCTATACCCCAGGCTGTCCAGGAAGGAAGTGAAAAGTGATAGATAGTGGTTTGTTACATTTTGACAGCTATGGCTAGACAATTACTGCAAGACCTTGCAGAAATGAGGTGAAACATCAAACACAAAGGACAGCTTTGGCATCAAGGTGAATTCCACCTGCAGAATAAACTTCTGTTGCATCCAACACCCCTAAGCTGTACTATCACCCACCATGTTACACTTCCCCTTATGCATGGCCTACAGATAAAAACAAAAGCTGTTTTCTTTTCTATAACAACACACAGCTAAAGCGGAGGCACCCGCAGGACTCAGGCTGCAAGCTCCCTGCTCTGGGAGACTCAGACCCATTAATCCACAGGCAATCCACAATGAAGGTAAAACCTGACATAACCTGTCAGCCCTCCTCTGGGTTTTATTGTTGATTTGAAGGAAATTAATATGCAAGGATCTGTGGGCAGTACCCATTCACCCTGCAGTGGGTATCAGTCAGTCCTTGACATAGTAGAGGCATTAAAAGGTTATTTACTCTTTCAGTATAGTCAGGTTACTGATGTAAAACGTTTTCACTTTACTCCACGGAGCTGGATTTGCTGAAATGGCGTGATTGGATTGCAGCAACCTGCAGCAACTAAATCACCAAATCCAATAATCATGCTGCATTTACTGGCACACATCTTAATTAGGTTTTAATACAAGTAATCTGATAACTACTTCTGGCCAGCCAGAGCAGAGCTGTCAGTGCTGAAAGGGCTGTTGTTGAGCAGCTCGGCCAGCATGCTGCCGTGGCTGCCTCCCCACTGCCCCTGCTGAAGACCCCCGTCTGCCAGTTGCCATGGTAACAGAGGCCAGCCCATCACCCCAGCAGTGGGTGCTGCGACCCTTAGGCACCCCAGGGCAAGGGCTGGGGCATCAGCCACCCAGGGGACCCCCAGTCACACAGGGGGGCCACCAGCACCAGGGCCATATCTCTGTGGGTGAGGGGCTGCTGGGTCTGGCGCCTGCTGCCCCCCAGAGTGACCAAAGCCCAGCACAACCAGCACACATCATTGTGCAGCAAACTGCCCTTAAAATGCATTTGTCCTGTCAGGGCAAGAGTGTCAAATTATGAGTTTCTAAGGTTGCTCCTGCATTGTTCATTTGCCTGATGATCAGGGGTGGTTCCTGGTTCTGATTGGGAAAACCAGACCACGCTGGAGACCTCTGCCATGCTGCAGAGATGCAGCTAAAGGGTGATCACTATGATCACACTTAGTTCCTGACACAGATAGATCAGGC
>NW_005054299.1:14117265-14125167 GCF_000277835.1 Geospiza fortis | reverse complement strand
CATGGTGAGCTTGTTTCTGCAGCCGCAACTGCCCCAGCTGCTGTCACTCCCCACCCCCGTCATGGGCATCTTAGGACAGATCTCCTCTGCTTTCTTTCCACCTCAACTCTGCTACCTTTCTGTCTTCCCTTTTCATAGCAGGAGTGATGTTATTTTCATTAAGGCAGAAAAATTTATGTTGACTACCTCTTTGTATCTCTAATCAGCTCTGTGAACAACTAGGATGTTGAGACCAACAATAAAATTATTACTCATGGGAGAAACTTGCATCTTCACTGTGGTTTACAGCATTGATAAATTCACACAGTAAATTTTGAGGTAAAAAAATAGATTCTATGTATTAGAAAGGCAGACAAATAGTAAATTAAACCCTGATGTTTCACTAGTGTCCTAAATTACTGTTTACTTAAGATCTTGACCCACAGATCAGTGCCTTGAAACAACCTTAAGTGGTGAGCATCTCAGAGAAGCCTCCACATGCTCCCAAAATTTAAAAATTTAAACAGGAATATCTATACACAAACCTATCCTTTAACTGAACTGCATTCTCCCACCTGGCTCCAAAATCAAAACACTATGATGCACCTTTTTCATGTTAATAAAAAATAAAATTAAAAAAAAGCATAAGAGGAAAAACACAGACCAAAAAGCCACCCTGTAACAGTGAGTAGGAACTAAAGGTAGTGAATAAGCCTCCTCCTTTCTGTCACACTGCAAGTCCTGACTTCTAACAGGACACAGCGAGACAGTTCAGGGCATATTAAAAAAGTTTCCATGGAATTTCCCACCCTCTAGAATCCCTATCAGACTTCTGTTGCCACAAAAAGGACAATACTGTCATTTGCTCAGGCAGAGCAGATCTACACCACTTTTAGCTTAGTAAGATAAGCACTTGCCCATGCTACAGGCGGAACAAACTCATCCAACTGATGTTAACAAATGGTAACTAGAAGTTAATATCCCTTGCACAGTTTGGAACTGGACACTTAAGAAACAATGTCCACATTTCACCATGAACCCCTTGACCCAGGTGGCTTTGTATGGGTAACATTGAAATTCCCTTTTACTAAAGACACTCTCAATTTTTCCACATACTTTTAAAGTATCTGTAGTATATAATTTCTAATAAGATAACAATATTTGAATGCCACAACACCACCTGCAAATAGGGTTTAATTCAAAGTTTACATAGGAGCTTCCCCTTTGTTTCAGATGTCACGACTGATTATTAGAATATGTCCTCACTTCCACAGCTGGCCCACCAGGTTAAACAAATAGATCATGTAGGAAATCTGACCCTGGATCTATTCCTGGGCTTCTAATAGCTCATGTCTAACATGCTGAAGAGAACATTATCAGCCTGCTCTTCAGTAGGGGGTGTAGCAGCTGGGCTTGGCTGCTGTGATGACCACTTTTGGCCCTATTGGGTTTTGACAGGAAGGAAGCAATGAAAGAGAGTGTACAGCAGGCTGGAAAAGATATGGGTGAAACCTGCACTAATGTCTATTTGTGTCCAAATCCCCTGGCTGAAGATGAGGCTTTTCCTCCTTTAAAGGAATACAAAGAGTAAGACCTTTGATAGGAATATGAACTCTGGATCAGGTTTGGTCTAGAGAAGAAATAGTTTGGGTTACTATTTTATGCTTTTAGTTGACAAGTATGAAGTAAAACAATTCTCTAGATTATCTCTAGGCTAGTAATTTAGAATGCTGTAAAATACTGTAGGAAAAAAAAAGAGAGAAGCAGGGCTCAAAGCAGATAATATTACAGGAATATATTGAATTGTATAGTCAGACTCTACTTTTTTTTTTTGTTTTTTGTTTTTTTAAAGATGTTCACCTCTCTGATTTTGTTATGTGCCAGACAGAACAGATTTTTCACAATTTCTCAGTCATAATGGTAGGAGACACATATCCCACTAAGGTTTCAAAAGTGGTCTCCTCATGTTTATAAGATATGTATTTGTACTACTGAAATAATTTTCCTGTGTTTGTGTCACTAGTTACAACAATTTCTGTACTTTTTATAAACATGTGCTTGATTTCCCCTACTGGTTATTCCAATTCCTCTTATTTTGTTTATTACCAGACAAACCTGAACCTGTACAAACTGCTAGCTGGTGTCCACATAAAGCAATCACTGTATTCAAGCTGTAGACACTGAGAATTTTTAATGCCCAATCTGAACTCTTTCCTTCACAAATACTTTGCCTTTAAAAAGAAATTCCCAGCATGAACCTCATCAGAAGCGACATGTAACAGACAGTACATGTGGTGTCTGGGCAGGCAGCAGAGAATTGAAAAACAAGTCTTCACTTTTTCTATCCCATGGCATGTGCAGAATGTACATGTGGCCCAAGCTGACATCAGGCATTTGAAGCAAAAAAACCTGCTAAAAGCATCAGCTTCTGTTAATTCACTTTGTCAGATATTGTCTTAATTAAAAAAAAAAAAATCCTACGGCTAGAAAGGGCAGTGCAGCTGAGCTACAACTGCTTCAGTTGTTCTGACAGGCGCAATTGCAGGTGAACAGAACAGCTCTGGGTTCGGCCCTGCTGTCCTCACCGAACCCACATCCTGAGGGTGATCTGGGTTCAGTGAGGACAGGGCTGCAGGCACTGAGGTACCCAGCAGAAAGCTTATCTCTCTAGCTATCAGTGCCTGTGTTTGAAAGGTAAAATGTTTCTCACTAGTGACCTTGCAGATGAGAGGCCAATAGTGCTGGGTACAGTCCTTCTCATTTGGTTATCTGCAAGGGAGTCTTTCCAAGTTTAAGGATTACATATCACAGTCCTTCAAAACTGTACTGCAGCACAACCCCAAGGCCTC
This sequence comes from Geospiza fortis, assembly GCF_000277835.1. Taxonomy (NCBI): domain Eukaryota; kingdom Metazoa; phylum Chordata; class Aves; order Passeriformes; family Thraupidae; genus Geospiza; species Geospiza fortis. The sequence goes on along the minus strand of NW_005054299.1, from coordinate 14,122,339 downwards.
TATAGTGCATATTTTGACTACTATGAAAATAAACTCTAAAAATATCAAACACAAAGTGTTAAATATTTATGGAGGTTTCACTTGTTAGTTTTGTTGCTTTACCCCCATTATCCTTATTTTCCACTCTAGAGGTGCCCCTCCTTCCAGTTCATTTCAAACAAATGATTTTGCCTTAAAGCTCGGTCAGGCAACACACTTATTTTTCCAGGTTCACAGAGGGTTATTGTGGTTTGCATAAATCACAGTCAAACTAATGATAGTTGTAGGATTTGTACAGAGTTTAGTTTTATGCTTGTGACACAGAAAAGGAGGAATATTACTTATATTGGTGACAGACAATTTTTTCTGTGCAGCACATTCAGATAGATGTCTTACATACAAGGGCTCATTGCTCTCCATCCACACAGAGCAGATTGCTTCCATTTGAGAACTTAGCCCAAGCTCAGCCTACTCCCCTTCTATTACAGTTCTAATTTCCAAATTTTAGGAACAAAGGGGAAAATAGGGACATAAGGATCTAAGGAATGGTTGGGAAGGAGGTCAAGGTGGGCAGAGGAGCCTAGGATGTGCGTGAGAGGTAAGAAAGATCAGTGCTCAAGATATGCATGGATACACCCAAGGGACCTGAGGAGGGTTTGGCCTCTGTTTGCGCTGGCTGGCCAAGCAAGCTTCCCCCTGACAGGGAGCTGCTGCTGGCACGCAACACAGCACTTTGGAGCAGGGCTGTACCACCTGGGGCCAGCCCCATCTCCCCATGTTCCCCAGTACAGCCATAAACCAGCTCTGCCGAGACTGAAGGGAGTCACAGCATCAAAGAAACACCATGGCGGGTGTAACACAGGAGACTAAAGATAGGGAAAATGGTAAGGCAATTTTGCATTGGAAAGGGCTGAGAGGAAAGCAGTTTCATCCTGAGAAACCACGAGTATTTTTAGAAAAATGAGAAGAGATGGAGAATCTGACCAGTATTTTCAGCCCACCTTCATGAAGCTCAGCTCTTGTCAATAGAGGGTCCACTTGGTGTTTTGTTTTGGACTATATTTTAAAACTGCACATGAAGTTAGTGAAACCTGCAATTGCTTAGCAACACTGAAGGGAAGCATTTCACAGAAAATACATCTTGAAAATGCATTAGTACATTATAGACAGTATTACACTCTCTGTAAGAGACTGGCTATTTTGTAATTTATATGTGCATTAGTCCAACTGTGCTTTAATTTACTGCAAGGTGAACTTATTCATTGCTATGAAATAAGGGAATTTTATTGCTGTTTTAGAGGCAAATATCACTCCAGTTATCTTCAAGAAAACCAGTTTAATACCCCTCCACAATAAAGAATATAACTGCAACCAGGCAGTTTGGAGATGAGTATCAACACACCCAGATCACAGCCAGTGCAAAGGGTCAATTATGCCTTTCTGGTGACAGCAGCTTAGCTTGTGGATGAGAATAGCAGCTCTAGAGTCCCTGCAATAGCAGCATAGGGCTGTCAGCAATACCACACAAAATAAGCACAAAGGTGGCTCCAGCCTGGCTCTCCCATGTCACAGTTCAGCACATAAGTCAGTGGTCACTGGACCCTGCACAGACATCCCAGCTTGGTAAGAACACCAGCACCTTCCAGCAGAAGGATTCCTCCTGTCCACAACTGAACTGTGCATGTGCATGCACAGACTCTTCTGTTGCCACCACATTTTAATTATAGTGAAAAATTCCAGCAAAACTATCAGCTTTTTCTTTGCTACAAATTGAAATAAATGTTAATAGCTTTCTTGACACATGTTCAATGTAATTATACAAGAAGAATACTTTTCCCCTTGGATTACAGCAAGTTTTAGTTTTGCTAGGTAAATTATGCTTTTCTCGTGCTACTTCCCCATGTTCTCATCTTTCAGTGGTAAGCAGTGGTAACTTTTATGAAGCAAACATTTAAACAAGCAAGCTTAGAAGTCTTGATATGCTTTTGGAAACTGAATATTCTCACTTACATAAATGAAAATTAACTGCCTTAAATCACTAGTAGTGAATTAAGAAAACAAAGCTGCAGCTCTTTGATCAAAAATAAACCATGGAGTTTGTTCTTTTCAGTAGGGATACAGAAGACAAACACATGCAATTTGAGAACAAGAGATCTACCTGCTATCAGTCAATTACTGTCTCTGTAGACATGGCAACCTCCGATACTGTGGCTGCAGCACAAACACATCATTACTTGAAATTTCTTATATGGGAAGGCCAGAGAAAATGCACATTTTTCTGTTGGTGAGCTCACACATGAAGATGGGCAGAAAGCAGTCAGGGTTTCTGAAAGGCACTGAAAGCTCAGCAGGTGCCCCAAGAGAGCCCGAGGTCCCTGCTGGGGCTCACTGGTCCAACTCTGCTCCTCCTCGCAGCCATCACAAGAGCCTTCCAGGGAGATGCTGGTGGTCTTGGCACCACTCCTGGTGGACAACTGTCCACCTCACACCTGGCTCAGCCTTGGCTGAGGCGAGGTAATGAACAGGCCGACAAAATGAACCCAAGCCTCCCTCCCGAGGGAGCCTACTTTTGATCAGTGTTGAGCAACATATGCAGGCTTGAGCAGGGGGGCACGCAGGCAGCTCAGGGAAAAGCGTGCACTGCTGTAACTAAACTGCAGATTAAGCTGAGTACTGCTGTTTCCTAAGCTCCAGATAAGGAGCCTTCTGGAGAGTATGAAAAAAATTAAAGTGAAAAAAGAACGGTAATTGTAATTTTACTTTTAAATTATTGTGAATCTAGGCTGCAACTAGAGCAGCATTTGTCCCAGTTTAAGGCAGTGTATTTTTCAGCAAAGATTCTCATAGGGAAGATACCTCTCTAGTTAATGGTTTGTTTCTAATGTCTCTGAAACCATAACATTACCTGCTTAGCAAGTATTTACCAACAAATGAATGTTTCAGTGTCCCTGATGTTATCTCCTTACATAAAATTCATGATATTGGGATCATAATGTACTTAAAATCTCATCAAATAAAATAATCCTAATTATTGAACTTCTGTACTGCAGCATCAGGGTTTAATTTCCTTAGAAACAAATGTTATCAAGGAGAAAAACCTGCATTTACAGGTCTACTAAAAGGCCTGATTTCATTGAAACATACAGAGGAATTTAGAGTTCTATTCTCTGACAGTAGAGAAATGACTAAAATCTATTTCTGTTACAGATCTGGATACAATAGCTTTCATCCTGATCCAGAATAACTCCTATGAGCTGTAATGTGAACTACAGATTCCTGTAAAGCACACAAAACCCCATGAAATGCTCAATCTTGTGTTACTAAAAACTAAAGGAGTTCTGCCTTTAACAGAAGCAGGCCTCTTGTTTGCATAAAGAGCACCTTGTCAAACAATACAAATGCCAAGCTGGTACATTATAGCCACAAGCACAATAGCCCCACTCTTTTAAACTAAGCAAATCCTAGAGAGAGCAGTTTTCCCCCAAAATCTTGGCATCAGCGACAAATTCAGTGAACTGGTGTCTCAAAGTGTTCACAAAAGATGCGGGAAATTTGCAGAGGGACACGAGCTTTTAATTTCAAAGAGAAAGGAACTGTATGTTTTCATTGTAAAAAATGAGAGTGTGAAAAAATCCTAAGCACACAATAGCTCTCTTTCAAGTATAAAGTTCAGAATTACATCTCCCAAGTTTCCTGTACGTTAAAAGAAGAACACATAATAATGATCTAAAAATCCTTCACAAAAAACCAACAAGCAAGGATGAAGCAGTACTCGCCTGGGGGCCAATTGCCTCTCCAGCAGCGGTAAGGCTGTTACTAGGCTTGCAGTACCATTTGTTCCATTACACAATCTCCTGAAGCCTTTTACAGAGAGCTAAAACAACTGCCTGTACCAACACGACACATGGCTTTCCATCCCGACTCTTTGCTAATCCAGACGCTCCAACCATCTTTCTTTAAGATGCCATATGGTTGGCAGAAGCCTGTAGATCTAGCAGCACATCTGCTTGTATGTTACTTCTCCCCTCCAACTCCCCCCTCCACACCACAAAAGAGAGAGCAAATAATTATTTTACATGTAACCAATTAAACTGCATTTAAAGAGGACAGGGATTATTTAGCTCTGGATATTTTAAAAATATAGATTGTCACAGAAGATCATTTGTCTCTCAGTGATTTGGGAAATACAGCGAAACAAAACAAAGAAATGAAAGGCACATGGGCAAAATGATCCCTGCATTTGAATTATTTAAATGACTGCCATTCAGACCTTATGCCCGAAGATTTATTTCCCACATTAGTGTGCCACTGAAGAAGGCATTGAATTTGCTCTCTGCTTTTGTCAGAGGTGAATCCGACAAGCAGACTAGGAAACTATAATACACCAAACCACGCTTTGTTAAGCAAGCAGAGTGAGTCTGTATGCTAATGACTCTGCAGGAATACACTGACACACTGATTTTTTTGGTGTGATGAGCAAAGATTATTCACACCATAAAAATCCTGGTTGCACTGGCATGCAGGCATCCAGGTTATCTCTTTAGAATCCAGACACCAAGGAAGACAGGCTGCAAAAATAATTTTGTTTGTGATGAGTTATCATTTGTCCATTTATGACATAATGGACTATAACAGAAAAGAAAATATACACTTTAGAGCCTGAAATAAAAAAAAACAAAAACAAAAACCTAGAAATTAAAAATAAATGTTCCTATAAAACTCCCATTGACCACTCTGTGATGAATAACCATCTTAGTTAATGAAGGGCAGGCAGAGATAGAAATATATAAGGACAGACTGCACAATTTTGCAGTTCTGTCTGCTGACAATTTGTAGCACCTTTTGTTCAGAAACACTATTTCCTCAAACTTTTCTTGCATCACTAAAATAAGACATCAAAGAGATAAAAGATAACATTTCTACCTCAAATGCTGCTCACATGTATTGTTCATGCAGTTATCTGTGAAGCACTGTGGAGCACAGGAACAAGCAGCACATGTGTCTGTGCTAGCAAGAACATCTTCTTTTCCAGAAGAACAGAAACTAAACTTGCATTTGCTCCAAACAGGCTCCCTGCATCAAGTCTCCATTGCAA
>NW_005054299.1:14108191-14117253 GCF_000277835.1 Geospiza fortis | reverse complement strand
TTCAACTACACAGTGAACAAATTGTTTTTCCCCTCAGCTATTTAGGAGTTAGAGTTCCTACACAAATGATGGCGTCCTATCTTCACAGAAAGAGTCGACCAATGTTGAAGGTTTGGTTGAAACCAGCATTTTTGAAGACAATACTAGGTTTCCAAGCTGTTTGTTTAAGGCTAGTGCTTTCCTTTCCCCTAGTACTCTCTGTCTCAAGGCTATTTAAAATTTCATCAACATTGCTTTGAACAGTTTTATACAAAACCAAAATTAAAAACACACCTTCTCCTCCAATAATTACATTTTTTTTCTCTCTTTTTCTTAAGAAAAAGATGACAGAAGTTCAAAACACACTTGTATTTCAAAATTTAAAATGTGGCAATATATTCAATGACGTAGCAATTTAGCTCAGTTTAAATTTGATAGGGCTTGATTTTCCAGCTATAATAAAGAAGTATATAAAGGGTATTTACAGTAACAAGAAATATTTATAACTACAAATTAGGATTTCAGTTGGTTCTATGCACAATATTCAAAACTTAAAAACTATGAAATGAAGCCAAAATATATATCATAAAATCAACAAAACCCCTCTCCAGCCTCTTGGGTTAATCTCCTCAGACCTTCTATGTTTCACACATATTTCTGATCATTGACCAATTTTCATTTCAGGTATTAATGCCCAGGCTTGGCCCACTTGCCCCAATCCTAGAGGACTGTGGGAGATGAGAGAGACAATTATTTTCAATCATCTGATTGCACATATTCATTTCCTTTATTTTCCTAGATGAGGAGTGTCTGTGTGCGTCTTTGCTTTTTCCTGGAACATTTTTAATAACTCAGTATCACTTAGTTACATTGAAAAATGCCTATTGTATCCACTGTGTTGCTTTGGATAGCAAAGCAATAATCAACCCAGCAGGATGTCTCCTGAACATATCAGGTCAAAACCAATTGTCTGCGACCACATCTGGTATGTCTGTGCACACCAGTTGTGACTGAGGTTCCAGAGGAAGGTGTGCTTAGAGAGCTGGCTCACAGACTCCCCACCCCACCCCAATCCCTCAGCAGCAACATCCAGTGCTGGCCCCTTTCAATAAGAGTCCATACAAACATCAGAAACAGAATTTCAGAAATAGGAAGCATGGCCAGCAGAAGTCCTTTGCACATATGAAACATGTATTTGATTAGGCACTTCAGAATTGCAATTTATTTTTTAGGCAAGAAGTATGGTTTTAGATTTAGATATGATGGAGAAAATTAACTTTGTATACGTGCTATGACTACTTGTCCAAGAACAGGTGAATAAAGGAACCATGAGCAAAATCTTCACCAAGACCTGCTGCAAACCGACTGCTGTAGAAATAATGAAAATGCTGCACACATTCTTATTGCTTGCACGCTAAGAAAAAAAAAAAGAAATATATAGTTTATTCTCTTGATAAGTAAGGGAAAATTATGAAGATGCAGTGTATGTCAAAAGCTTCTCCCTTGACTGCAGAGTGTAACAGAACTGTTGCTTACCATGGCCACCATTAATGATTTCCAGTAAAAAGTGCCAATAGGTTCACTGGATTGCAGTCTGGAATGCTTAAGAAAGAGGCTGGGTCTGATGAAGAGTGCTACCACATCTTATCAAATCTTTTTGGGTTTGTTTGGGAGGGGCTTTTTGGAATGTGGGGCGTAGAGTGAGGTTTTTTAAAGTTTGTAAAGAAATGACAGTTCTTATCATATGGAATAATAATGATTATAAAATAGGTTTAAACCTTCCTGTATTCATGTTCTAGGTATACCTGAAATATATATAATATTGATATAATACAATAATAATATTATATAATATTATTATATAATAATAAACCATATAAATATATATTGATATAATAATTCTAAATAATTCACCCAGTTTTATTGGGCACTTAATTTGTAAGTTGTAGAAGCAACAGAATTTCTACAGTGATTTGTAGAAAAGACAGAAACCTTTTCCTCTTTTGAGACAAAAAGAAACAGGGAATTGAATGTAAAACTGCTTCAATTTGAAAAGGACTACAAGGGGAAGCGATGAAATTAGCAAGGGGATTGATTTCTTCATGAAATAACCACATGAACACACTTAGACATCCATTATCAAAACAGAAAACACAGAATCACTACACTGATTACATTACTTCATACTAGCATTTTTAATTTTGTGGCCCTTCTTTTAGTATAATTTCTATTTCTTGATGGTGACTTCATGCACTTAATTTTAAGAATAAGATAAGAAAATTATCCTTAAAGGGAAAATAGGTAATCAACCGGGTATCTGAAAGACTTCAATTAATATTTTGACAAGTTTCATGGTATGCAAATGACTCTAATGTAATCAGTTTTTATTAATTTAACTCCTTGAATATGAGAAAGCAAATAAATTACAAAAATGTCCAAGATGCTCTGCAGTACTTAAGTTCCAAATTTCTACAAGTGTCAGCTCTGGAACCATTTTTTGGCTCTTAAACTTTGCCTTCCTCAGCTGACATACACACACAGATCCTGGAAGTATTCAGCCTTCACACTGCAGTTTGTAACACACCAAGTGCACATGAACAATACACGCCCTGATGAATTATTTCTTATTCAATAATGACATGTATTTTACCATATACAACTATTGTGACATATTACTGCAAGTTGCACTTGCATTTATTTCTAGAGCTTTGTAGCGTTTTGATTTCTGAAATTTTACTTGCAATCGGACGTCTCTGCCACCACAGCATTGTTATAATCAAAATTAATAGGCCAAGACAGCGTTCTAAATTTAAATTCTGGTCTGAAAGGTACATTTGATCATTTGGGGATCTCTCTTCAGATGCTGACAGGGAGACAAGTGAGCGGATGTAGAGAGAATCTGGATATATGGTTCACATATGGGCCTAACAAGAGCAATCTCTTCATATAAAGACACTATTTCTCATGCTAAGTCTACCTTGTTCTCTAATCTCAGCTGAAAGGAATGTTGGAATCTGGGGCAGTTTCCCGCATCAGAGTCTGTTATTCAACTGTCTGATGTCAGAAGTCTTGTGTTTTCACAGAACCTCTGTAGTTTGGGGTTGATTTGCTGTATTTTGGGGGGTGGGTTGTTTAAGATGACCAATGCTACATCCTCTAAGGAATCTTATTCTTCTTGGTTATTTTTCCACCCAAAGCACCCTGAAATTCAGGTACCCTGATCGATACAGGATTTTTAATTTTTGGGGTTCTTTTTTCAGTGTTATATTAAAACTGTGAGATTAACCCTGATTCAGGAAACCTGGTATTTCGTATTGCCAAGTACGGGATGTTTTTAAGCACAAGTTCTTCATCTGAGTCTAGATGCAAAAATATAGGTCCCAAGCATAATGCTACACTAGTTGTCATCTACGGCTTCCTTTTGTACAGCACAGAATCCAGAATGTCTGCACAAGACAAAAGCACTGAGGAACAAGAAGAAAACAAATCTTGGTTGCTAAGTTAGCCTGTCATGTAGTAAACATTTGTGTGAAGCCACACACCATCTGACCCAAAGGCTCAGAAAGCTACAGCTAGGTTTAAAAAAAAAGAGAACAGGACAAACGAAATCCAGTGCAAATAATGCAGAGGGTAGGATGTGGACCATTGCTCATTATAGGGAAATCTTTTACTTTGATCAACATACAGCTGTACCTGAGGTACAAAACTTTGCTCAAACAGGTTTGGAAGAAAAATGCCAACATTCATTGATGCCTATAGCTCATAACAAACAATCATTTCACAGCTCTATCTTAGAAGATGTTAGACAAGATTAGTACAGTACCAAATCCACATAGCACACAGATGCCCTGAATCCTGCAATGTCATGATCTGTAGCACATCATGGGTAAAATTGAAGAGCAATGTTTGGAGGAAAACAGCCATAGTTCCCAACAAAGTGCTGAGAAGTCTCTGTTAGCTGCCACAGCTCAAAGCATTCACAGGATCGGGATATTTCCAGAACTCATGTTTAAAGGATTTAAATAACTGAGTAAACCAAACACAGCAGCACCTCCAAGCTGTGCAATCCCAAGCAACAACTTCGAGAAAAAAAGCACTGGAACACAGAATAGAACATATGAATCTGCAAGGTACTGTCTAAGCTTACCTCAATTTAAGGAAAATCCTCAGGCAAGGAGGTTAAAGGCAGAAGTTGCCCCTTAAGGCTGTGAAATAATTTTGCAGTTAAATCATTACAGCAACAAAGGAGCTTGAAGGTTTGCAGGTACCTGAAAGTGACACGGTTCACAGACCGTTCTTCATTCAGTTCCCCATGACCAAAAAAAAAAGAAAAATTCTTTTTAATTCAGGGTCCTAATTAGGATGATAATTGGAAAAAATCCCAAACCATCACACTTGACAATAAGAACCTATGTGTTTACACCCAGACTCTTTTGTAGCATATTGTCAGGAGAAAACTAACTAAACTGAACAAAGTACCTACTAGCTCTATCTCACCTAGCTGGGGTCTGAACTTGGTTCCAAGTTTTGAAGGAGTCCAAGCCTTTTCAGGGAACTCAGCCAGCAATTCAGGCAAAGATTGCTTCAAAGGAAAAAAGAGGCTTGATTTTTCCCCCCTTTTTCTTTGTCCTCCTCTTTTCTTTTTAAATAAAAGCAACAGCTCTGGTTTGTAAGCACAGTTTTAAATGGAAGGGAGAAAACACCATTACAAATAGCAAGCAAAGCTTTCAGTTTATGATTCTACTAATTCATCCATGAAATATCCAGGTTGCCTTCATCATCATTTCCAAAACACCACATTATATAAGGTAACAATGGAATACTAGGCTGGTCTGTTTCCCATATTTTTAGTTGGCTCAGCTGGAAAGTGAATGCAGGCTATTGCCCCAGGATGAGTGAATAATTTAACTCAAATGCAATTTTGCACAAAATAACTTTCACAACTGGAAAAAAAAAGACCAAAAACAAAAAAAAAAGAGCATGGCTAGTCAGGCTCCTTGTTCTTGTTAAACATACGAAAATTAGTTTCCTCTTCCAGCTAAACTAGTATCATTCACAAAGTTTAGTTCACAGTGTTGCTGTTAAATCAGGGAGGTATAAATCTTGACATCAAAACACCAAGCTTTTCTGTGCTAGAGAGGAAATTGCCCCTACACAAAGTGTCAAGTGCAAAACTTAAGCATTGCATCTCAGACAGTTCTGCACTGGCCGGGTTGAAATCTCTGCTCAGGAGTAAAATTGATGCTGAAATAGATGCAAGACAAAATCCCCAAATTGTAGACCGATAATTTAGAAGAGGTCTGTTGCATGTGGAAATGGTTTTGATCTCCAGATCATAAACTCCTGGAGGCACAGATCTTCTTTAATTACATGACTACAAAGCACCATGTGTTTCCATTATGCTATTTAAATAATAGATTTAATTTAAATTTACATTTGTTGATGTAAACATTACTGACTGTAACATTACCCTGCAATCTGATGCAGAAAGTCACTGAAGTATTAGAAAAAAATTCCTTCCCAAAAAGATTACAAAGGAAAGAATCCCCAACTGTGCTATTTAAAATATGAATAGAAATTAGCTAAATAGAACAGAATAAATTTTAGTGGAACAAAAATTCTAGGATGATATTTTCACACAAACAACACTAACATCTCAAGTGATTCTAATTTTTAATTCTGCTCCACGATTACCTATTGTGTTTATGGGACCAAATGAATTCAGATGTTTCCAGCAACCAAAGTTTCACTGATTATTAAAAGGAAAGAAAGTAGCATGGGAAGGATCACTCACTTATCTTGCAACATTGCTTTAACCAAAGTACAACTGGGGACTGGTAATGAATTTAACTGTCAGGACGCTAATCAATTCTGTTTTTTATCAAAATTAATTTAACCTCTGTTTTTGCATAAATATTCCCTGTTGTTTAAAACTCTGGGGCTGCTTCTATACATCAGGGAAGGCTCAAATGGAACAGGGTGTGCTGGGTCCAGAGACAATTCAGCGAAGAACAGCTCAGAGGGAAGCATTTGAACAGAGTAATATAAGGTAAGCTTTTCCCTTGCACTATTAATAGGAAAAACCCAAACCCAAAACATTCTACCCAAAAAATCAGAGCTCACTATCACTGTATAAAAAGGATTTTAGTTTTGTATAAATGACGTGCAAGCACTTCTAACAGACGCTATAATTGTTCGTTTGAGGGAACCTAGGCTAAAAGATGAAAAACATCTACATGCCATAAAGATGGTACAGGTCAGTTTATGCCATGGTGCTATAAAAAAATTACTTACAAATTGTTGAACTTGCAGATTATATCTAATAATAATATCAGAATTAATTTTAACAACAGAGTCTAAAATTTGCCAAAACAGAGGCAGTTGAAAGTGGGAGCAGACTAGAGAAAAAGTAGTAATATTCTATAGAGAACGTACTGGCTTTCAGTTCTGAACATATAACTCACAAGACAACTACATGAAAAATTTTGAACAAGCAGAGGTTTTTGTTCACTGTACATCCACAATATATATTTTTTCAAAAGATCTAGAAATCTTCAGAACTTTTCCAGAAAATATTCCCTCCACATGTACTGTTGGAATACCGAAAATGACATTAAACATAAGAAAAATAAAAAAAAATGGTAAAGGAAAAGAATACAAAACAGCACTGTAAGAATATTTTTAGTATTTTGTCTTTGAATTGTTTATCTTTTTCCATGTTACTTGATAGTTTTTTTGTCTTGTAGTATGTAAGCCCTCTAACCCATTCTTTCTTTTCCTTTTGTCCTTACACTAACCTGCAGTAGGAATGAGTGGAAATATAAGGCCTTCTGTCTGATCTAAAAACTCAAGCAGAGAAAAAAAATCCTGAATGTAAGTAAAAAGATGATGGGCAGACAAAAACCTAATAAGTATTTAAGTGCTAGGTTTGAAAAAAGACCCCTTATTAGATCCAGATCACCATAAACAGTCCCAGCAGTGAGGGAACACTCAACACTGTAGATGAAGGATCAAGAGGAATTCCCATAATCTTGGGGTTTTGATCACATCTTTAACAAATGCATGTACTTATGGCAAGGTACTCTGGAATGCAAAAATTTAATTTAACAAATATGAGAAAAGCATAATATTTACAACTTTCTTAATACTTTGCACATTGCAAAGACAATCACTATAATTTATTTTGCTCTTGTTATTGTTCACTTCTCCGTCCCCAAATCTCAACTCTCCAACAAAAAGGTAAAACTCTTTGTAACAACCAGACTTTCTTTACCTACTTGCAGTTTTGAAATCATGTTCGGAAAAATGAAGTGAATCTGTCAAAATTGTTATTCATGAGGGTACAGGCCTCTCATTTCAGCTTACAGCAGCTGCCTAAATGATTTTAACAGGAACTGACCATTTCCAATATGCAACAGGTAAATCTCTCCTTTTGCAGAGTGGGAAAAAATAGCTGAAGTTTCTTGAAAAACTGCTTTGGTAAATGTACATGTTCCATCACATCTATGTTATAAAAACTGGATGACCAAGCCATAGACACTATTTTAAAAATATCAAGTCAGATATTAATAGGACTTTAAGGAATTACCACAATATATTTATCATTAAAGCAATTTTTCTAAGACCTAGTAGCTGTGTGTTTACTGTAATACTTAGGTGACCTCAGAGAAGTCAATACAACTACTTTTTCAGTCAGAGGGTCAGGGGCCTTTACATTTGATGGAGTCCTTGAAGAACTGGGCTTACATTAAAAAGTAATGGAGCCCTTCTTCATTTAAAGCCATACATGAAGGTACCAGTTCTGGTGCAGTAGGTGTGTTATCAGCTCCTGGATTAGTTACAGGAGTAACTATCAACATTCAGTCTCACAGATTATAACATCATTATTTATGCTCATATTATAGAACAAAACCAAAAATAGTATTTTGAAATCTTTGAATATTTCAATATAGTGTCTAGAGAAATTCTTACATTTCCATTAATATGGAGGAGTAATGCTGTTTTGATCCTTGCTACAGACTATTGATTTTACACATATTTATATGAAAACTACTATGTGAGCTTTTTGTGTTGCAGCACCTTTCTTAGTAACAATAAAATAAACTTTGTTTCTCTTGATACAGTTTATAAACAGTTCTGTAAATACAGAAGCAGCCAGTGACTTAACATCCTTTTTTGCTCTTTCTCTACCTTGGTACAGAACACTGAAATCAGTATTTCAGTAGCAGTGAATTCCAAAAAGCGCTTTTCCTCAAAGGAACTTTATGCTCATAATGTTTAGATCAATACTGAGATAATTTCATTGTCCACTACCATTAATTTCATCTTCTGCTTCTTTCTTTGTCAACAAGAGCATCTTGTAGGTTAGGACAAACATGGCTTTGTTCACCTTTGCCTAAAGCAATATAGATTTGGAAGCACAAGCCTTCAATAACTAACTTCCACAGAACATGTAACTATCCCAAATACACATCAGGGCTAACCTAGAAACTGCTTCCAAGATTCTTCTACAACAGACTTACAAGCATTTACCAGTCATAGTCTTTCTCTAAGATGGATACAGAACACAGTAACACAGAGAAAGGAAAATATGTCCAAGAAGTAGTTGGTCAAAGCACTTCTCCTCCTAGAGATGCCATAGGATTTCTAGCACCCCAGTAGAATACAGGATTTTTTTCAAAAGGGTTTTGCCTGAAAGACTCTCAAAAATTTTAGGTTGGACTGTACATTGAACTGGACTCATTTTATCTGAGTCAAGCAGACCTTATTGTCACTAGGATTTTCTCTTCCAGGAAACCTGGAATTTCAAACACAATCTTTGGACAAGTGACCTTCAATCTATTTGAGAACAACAAACTCAGTGAAGATATCTGTACTCAGCTTTAATATATATTTTGCCACATCAATCACAACTGCAAAGAGTAAGAGGTGTAATGACTGTTGCCTCATTGTGATCATTATGGTGTCATTTTATGTTCAGAGACAGTGCCACATATAGAAATGATGGATTTAATTTCCAAGTTGTATTATAATTATCTACTCCTTACAAAATGAGCAAAGAACTATGCCTTGGTCAGAGAGTT
>NW_005054299.1:14045673-14108181 GCF_000277835.1 Geospiza fortis | reverse complement strand
AGGGCACTATTAAAAATAATTGTCTGTTGCGATTACCCTTTCTGACATGAATCTTGGACTTCAAGTCCTATTCTAATTCAGTGGCTTCTACTTTTGTTATTCACTACCACTTCATCTGCACCCAGCAATGTCAAGAGGTCAACAATTAAATTAATTCAGAATACACCGTGAACGTAAGAGTGACCCTATATTATATCTTCATTTTTTCCCTTTGATCATCCCTTTATTTGACTGCATTTCAGTAAATTATCCATGTAGTTTTTATTTTGACAGCTCTCTTTACAGCAGTAAAACAAAATGTGTGCATTGCAAATGGCAAAGATTCAAATTTCAGCTATGTTTATCCAAAATAGCACTGAACTGCTTCTGTACTTATGCTATACTGCCTACAGCCTTACGGAAGGGGAGACAGATGGGATGAATTTAGCAGGGAAACAGCTGTGGCTTGAAGAAGAGACAAGCAAAAGTTTTGCTATCAGGCTTCATTATGTATCAAGGTACCAGTAAAATGTGTATCCGTAAGGCAGCCAAAAAAGTGTTTTTCATTTGACTAGTGATAATTACCTTTTCTCAACAGCTGACAGTGTTCTAAGCACCATTAAATAGGTATAATAATTAAGCAATAAGATAAGACAGGCAGTGCCTTGCTGGGGATTATTGCTCGCCTCGGGTGTGTTGCGAGGCACAAGGCTGAAGGGTGAGAGACTTCAGCCACCCGAGAAATGTAATAATCCCTGAGAAATGCACTGCCTGGAGTGTCTTCTTGCTATTAAAAATGGAAATTTAAAAAGGACAAAATGCTAGACACATTTCCTGTGGATTTTATTGACATGGGTTAACATTACAGGAAGTCGATGCAGAAACGCCATTTCTGCCTAGCCTATGAAAGTCCTTTCCCAAGGACACATATGTCTCTGCTTGTTTGTGCATTTTATTCATAATACTCATTTGAGAAGCACAAGTATTTGCATCATCTAACACATGTGTGACAAGGCACAAAAGATTGTAACAGCCTTCACAATGGTAAAAGTTAAAAGTGTTCTTAAGTCATGCGCTCCCAAACATTCATTCTGTGCAATTGCCTATGTTTGGTATCAATTTAAAGACAATTTTTTTTTAGTTCTAAAAGTGTGTGTATCTATATATACACATATGCATTTTTTAATATATATACAAAAGGTCAGCCACTCAAATGATCAAAGCATAGGGAAAAAAGCCAAACAAAACAACTCAAAAACCCCCCAAAACCTTTTTTGACTACATGCAAGTCACATAGCTAAAACTAAGGCAATATCTCTGGTAGTGTGGGAAGTGCTAGTGCAGCACTCAAAAAAATTACACCGCTTTACATAAGCCGAGAAAGTTTACTGTCATTTCAGCCATGCCACTGAGACAACTGGAGACCTGAAACTATTTAGCAACCTTGACTTGAATCAAATCAGAATTCTAAAGACCACTCAGGTCCCCAAGTAATGAGATATGTTTGGGTCAAGGATCCACTTCCATCTGTGTAACTGAAGGTGGAATCTGGGTCTCTGAGGTTAAAAAACTTTAAATAAGTTAAAAATGTCCTTTCCCCTTTCTTCCCCTCCATACATGACTTTACAGTTCACAAAGAACAAGTTAAACAAACACAGAATAATCTTATTATCCTTTTCCATTTCTTTCATATTTTCCATCATCACTACTTTATTCCAGAACCAATCTGAGAAGCCCTGCTGAGAAGCACACACAACACCGTCTGGAGTACCCTAGAAATACAGATGCTAAGTAGGTCTTATCATACTGTCCTTCCTTTTAGACACTTCCATAATCTCTATTTCACTAAAACTTTTTCTAGTAGCAGTTGAGGGATAACACATTTAAGACCACATTTCTAGAAACTAGCCCAGTGCCTGTTACTCTTTGACTACTACCAATTAGCACTATCACAAGGCTTAATAAACACAGTTATTTTTTAGCATTTAATTTCTTGTAGGATGGCAATTTTTTTAGAGTGCACTCAGAAACTGATAATGAATATGACTGGAGCTCTGGAAGTTTAAGTTAGAAAAGAAATAGGCAAAATAAAGTTCTATCTGTGTTTCATCTGACAAAAACACTGAAAAAAACTGGTCCCTGGTCTCATAATGCATAAACTAAGCACTTAGTGAAAGATGGAAACAAACAGCATGATAAGAAAATATCCCACCTTCAAGTGCAACATTGGCATGGAGCTAGTGACATAAGACACATCAAGGCTAAACAGATTTAAGAACCAAAGGCTAAAGAAATTTAAGAACAGGTTAGATTTATATATGGAAAATGAGAGTATCCACAGTTAGATCAACTTCCAGAGGAACAGTATTGGATCTTGAAGAAGCAATCAAAACACTGAAGTTATTGGGAAAAAGCAGTCTTCCAACAACCTTGCAAAACTCCATCACTTATGATATTAAAACATAAATTATCATTAGTTTGTGTCTCCTCTCTTACAATAACCTTGAAAGGAGGCAGGTGAATAGATTTTGTTACAGAGCTGGTAAATTTTCATGACACACTTGCAAAGCTCTTTAAATGTTACTCATTTGTCTTCATTTTCAGTTCTCCACTGTATGGGAACGGCGGATTTTAAACAGCCTTTGTCTGAAAATCTCAGAATCATACACAGCAATCAAAGCTAGAAAGAAATCTGCTACCGCTTAAAGTAATTTGCCACATGGGTTAATAGTTAAATTTTACTGTACTTGTGAATTCACTGAAGGCTTAATAGGAAAATACCAATTACAGTCAAATATCCCAGCTAGGTATTTGCTGCTGTACTACTGCATAGTGGTAGTCTCATTGTGGCTATTTGAAAAGGGTTTGGGTAGGTTTTTTTGTTTGGCTGCTTTTTTATGATTTTTCTGACACAACACAAGGATATCACAAAAATACAGTACAGAAAATGAACTTTAAAAATGCAGATGGAAAACAATATGGAAGAAAGAAAAGAAGGCGATTATAACAGTCAGAGACTTCAAGTTAATTTTTTAGATGGTCAAAAAAATCAAAACTTCTTAAAGATTGTTAAATGTTTTACCTGGAACATGGATAGTTAGGGCTGTCCTCCAGAGTTTATACTACATTGGAAAGGCTATTACCCTTTTGGAAAGGTAGAAAACTTTCTTCTGTAATTCCAGGTAGATTTGAGCAGGTAACTTAAACAAACTAAAGCTGATTTGAATGACCAAGACAGATGTGCTTTTTGGTGCTTTCTCTTGCCATTAAACAACTATGTTTTTATGCTCAAGACAGCAAAGGAGCACATTGACCCAGCCTGCTCACTTATTTCACATCTCTGGGGTAAGTGGTGAGGGAGCTGGTCCATAACTACCACCTTGGACCAGAGGTGTTACTATCAGGCACTGAAGGCTGGTGTTTCAAAAAGTGTTTCAAAGAAGATATGCTAGTGGTGAAGGGATAAATTGGTGGATTAACAAATCATGTATGACCACCAGAAGCAAACCCTATTCAAAATTAAAACTCTTCCAGGTGTGTAGCAAATGTAGGAGAATAAAATTGAGTTCCCTGGAAAACAATGGGTGCATTTCTATCCAGTTATGCACATCTTTTTCAGTGTCAGTTATGATCTGCACAGCAACAAGAATTTCTAGATCTTGCCGAATCAAGGAGAGTCTGGGCTGAGCTGTCAAAGACATCACCTTTATCCACCTCCATTTTAGAGGAATCAAGAATGCTTCATTAATGCTAAATTAACATTTAAATTTGAAAACCAACAACTGTGCTGACAACAGAAAGTAACAAGAACAGCCTGGAACCTTATGTTGTGCTGTTTTATATCACACATATTTCAGGGCTTTTTACATTCCTAGTAGACAAGAACACAAGCTTACTATTAGTGAGCTGCAGGCTTTGACTCAGTTCATGATGGCATGAATATGAACTATCCCTCTTCTGTTTTGGAGAAAGCAGAATACATTAAAGTAGTAGGGTAGAAGATACTCTCAGAAGTGGACCATTACCAGACTCTTGCAGGAGGGGTGTAAGTCAGAAAGCTGGTAGCTGTTGAGCACAGGAACTAGCAAACCTAGCTTTTCTTTGAGACATGGATGGATACAATTTTCCCAGATATCATCTTCCAGTTCCTCAAGCAATAAAATTGTGGTGGTCAGCAGTCTTGATGTGCAAAGTGAACACAGACACTGTGACTTCCCCTCTACACCTTCTTCCTCATATTGACTGCATTGCTATGCAATTAAATCAAGTGTAGCATTAACTAATCCTTAAAGAAGGTAATTCAGATAATTTATCAGCCCATTAACATGACCTCAAATGCAAGAAAAAGCTGCAACAAATTCAGAAACGAAAGGACATGGAGAGGTAATTGGAACATGAGAAACTGAAACATAAGCTAGATCACGCAGTTTTGGTCACATGAACCCTAAACTCTTTGACAGTTCATTTTTTGATTAAGGAAATGTAATCAATCTTACCAACATTAACTTTAGCAAAACATTAAATATCATGCCCATCAGCAATTGTTAACTAAGTTGTTGACAAATATCTGACTAAAACAAAGAGCACAGCCAACAGGAACAATTGAAAGAGAAGAAGAATTCTCAGAGAATTTCTTTGCATTTAAACAGATTTTTGAATATTTTGAATTATGACTCAGCACAAAAAAGGAGGAGTAGGCTGATAAATTTAAGATATGTTATCAGCTTTGAGAAAGTCTGGGATACTGCACAGAAAGAGATGACTCAGAAGATTGAAACAGCAGACATGGGATGAAAGTCTTACACTATATATTCAATGTGTTCTCAGTTCATAGTAAAAGTTTCTGCTGAAAACTTGAATTTACTTGGAAGAAAGACATCCTGGATGCACTTAGTGTAGCTGTCAAAATGGTAAACCTGACTGTAGGATTCATCAGTCAAGGAATTTCTAGCAAATATATCAATTCTGTATGTACAAATATATTCAGATGTCCCCATCCAAGGCCCAAGACAGTTTTGACTGCCTATATGTAAAAAAGATCAACAATCAGAACACCAAGGTAATGAAGAGTTTATTGCAAGAAGAAGAACAAGGAGGAAGACTTTGCTCATAAGAAGATGCAGAACTGAATAGACACTTCCATTGTCTACAATTATTTGCATTACCAGTGGAGATTCTTTTGAAGAACTGATTGTCCCAATTTTGGCTCAACGACAAGTAGATACAAACAAAGCAGAGATTAATTCAGACTAAAAATAAGAAGGATCCCAATGAAAATATCAGTGGAATAGGTTGTCCAAATTGGAACAATGAGGCCTACAGGGGAGCTCAATACGTTCTTGAAGAAATATATGTATGTATAAACTATATATAGGTACATATATTTTAGATACACAGACTTGGAAACAGATGAACACAGTACTCTGTGACCTAGAATACATCGTACAGAACATTATTAAGTTCCCTAAATATCTCTCTGGAAATTGGGTAGGATATTCCCCTCTGCTTTTTATTTGCTTCTTAAAGCTGAGAACTTATTTGCACACAATTTTGCAGCATTTCATGAAAATCTTGTATTTCACTCTTTGTATACTTCAATTTTTCGAACAACTAGGAAAATTTTTACTTTGAATGTCTACTGTTTATGTAATTGGGGAATAAATCTTTAAAAACAGTGTTTGGGGTCTCATAAACTTACATAACTTATTAACTATTTTGGATGGGAATATTACACATATAAAAGCATAAATAATAGATGTATTTATACCACACTATATACATACACCTATTTAAACTGAGAAAGGGGAAAAACACTTAAAAAGGTATATAGTAAACAGACAAATGGTGAAAACCAGAAGAATAGGGAGGGAGACATTCTGAACATGCAATTTCTATTCCTGAGAATTTGAACTGTGAGCAAACACCCCAGTATTAAACAAAAGCCAAATACACATTCAGACTCTGGCAGGATTTGCAACTTATATATTGTGTTAAGTGGATACACACTAGCCATTAATGATTTCCTAATAGCAGGTCTCTGGAGTACATATTTCTCAATCTAAAATATGAGTCTATTAAATAGTAATAAATTAATTAAGTAACAGTGACAACCCCACTGGGTGGACAGAGGGACAGAGTTTTATCTGTCTGCACCACATTGCTGACACATGGTGACCACAAAGCTTTAAAGCTTTTTACAGACTCCTTGCATGAAGGGCTGCACAAACAATTATGTATCTCCAATTGCTACAGCCATCCTGTTACAGCAAAACCACGCCAGATACATGGGTGTGAGTAATGATGCTCAAGAAAAAGGGCAGCACACTGCTCTTTAGACATTGAGACAATGTGAGTATCTCTATATCTTTAATATCAAAGGTTCTATGGACGCTAACTATGTTAATCTCTATTTTCAATTTAAAAACAAGTGCACTTTAAACTAAAAGGCCACAATATAGTGCATTTTTAACCTCCGATTGCATTGCTAAACAGATTATTGGTCTAATAAAATATAGGAACAATTATCTCATTGTCACTTTAAAAAATATACTAATCTATTGGTAAAATAAGGAAGACAATGTATTTAACTGAGAATTAACTGGACTGGAAGAAAATAAAGGCCTTTCAGTTAATGACACAACCTAAATTTGTCCATGTGTCATTGTTTCTTGCAAACACACACACAAAATAGTACTTCAGTTTTAAGGAGAAAATGTAAAATTTCCAATGCAACTTGATTGCTCCAGTTATCAATTAATAATTTTAATTAGTAGTTCTACTGAAGATTTGTCAAGAAATCCAAAATTTCTATTCAGCAGTGTAATAGTGACAGCAAACTAGCTATTGTGGTCTTACATGGCAGATATTTGAAAATGCTGGTGTATTCTCTCGAGATATGTCTCAATTCCCATAGATATGTGCTCTTTTAAACATACATGATCTTGCATACCCTACCACTAAGTAACAAAACAAAACAAAAAAATTAATAGTGGAAAATAGCCTTTACAATCCTTGTCAAACTGAGTATCGCATTTTCACTCGAGTGGTCTGTTTAAAGATCCATTTTAGCTACCCTTCCAGATAAGCTTATCCATAAGAATCATACATTTGCCATAGGTAGAAAACAAATATAATTTGTCACATGTTGTGCCATACAGACATTTCTGCACAGTTGCTACACCACACTAGAATGTCTGAAGGGGAAGACACCCCAGGTAGTTGGCTGCAGACACATCTCAGCAACATGGCACGTAGTTCCAATTTGACACATAGAGTCTTTATAAATCCAATGTCTATGAAGTCAAACAAATCTCCTTCTTATTTATAGTAACAGGCGAGAGCAGATCTCTGCCGTCTTGTTACACAGATGGTTGTAACATTTTTATAGTTAACTTACAACCACTGATGCCTAAGGAATAGACACACATCTGCCCCAAACTGCCAGTCCTGTAGGCTCTTCTTTTTAACTTTAGCTAGCAAAAATACAGTCGAAATACGTCTAACAGTGTCATCTCCAAAAAGCTACCACAACAAAAAGCCCCACACAGATTTGCATTAAATGTATTATTATTGTTAATGTTATACAGATTGGACATCGATCACACACATTACAGCAAAAATTACAGTAATATGAACTGTATCCACAAGATCTGAGAGAAAATTCATAGCCTCAAATTCCACATGCTGAACTTTAGAAAAATGTTTGGAAAGAAATTCATTAGAAGCTTCTAAATTTATGTTTTATTAAAAAGATTTTAAAATAGTCTTATATTTCATATAAACTACTGTCCAAATGATTTTCTTTTCTTTAACTGCTTCATAAAAAGTAAAGCATGTCTGGCTCATCTTGAGAAAAGGAAAGAAATTGCCTAGGATTTTCTTTTCCTGCTTGAAGGTCTTCAACAGGAAACATACATGGAAAAGAGCTAAGCTATATTTCATTAAATGCCTCTCATTTTAGATACTGGCTGTCCAAAGAAGCAATCCTCTAAATAGCTGAGTTAGAATCAAATACTTGTTTTACGAGATGAACAGATGAAGAAAAGTAAAGCCATAATTGAACCTTGTAACTATAAGAGTTGTCAATTAAGTTCAGTGAAAGTTCAAACAGCCTGATGAAATCCTGACCCATGGCAGCTTGGGCAAATAATTCTTATTCATATATATGTTCAAACAATAATAGATCTAGAAAGGTTCTTGTCTTTTTCTTCTTACTCTTCAAATTGGAAGAGAAAAGAGCTTGTGAGAAAGTGGATCTGCATTTACATAACTGGTCTAACTACGGAGGTGAAAATGCACACCTGGGAATTCAGTTTGAAAACAGATTAAGGAAAGAATGAACCAACTATATACATACAGTTAGCCAATTCATCTGACTTTGAATTTTCCTTCTTCTGGTATCTATTCAAATTATGTAAGGTGGAGCACCAAAAAACCCCCCCCCAAAAGACAGAAACCTTTTAGTTTTGCTTCATATTCTTTTTATTCTTGGCTAGTTTCTACCTTTACAGCTGCCTTATAAGAAATTCTATACTTTCTGTTATCTGCTAATTTCTATTATGAACACAAATCTACAGAATGGGAATTGGAAGAATTTAATAAGACAGTTTGCTTTGAGGTTAAAAATTTATAAAAATGGACTCTGCTACATAACAGACAAGAATTTCTTCAAGATTCATATCCAGGAAGATACACATGATGACCAGCTCCACTTGGACTCATAACATATCACCTTAGTCCTGCAAACCGTACATCCTTCAATTCAAGTCTGCCTCAGTAACATGTGACAATTGTATAATTTAGGATGGACATCTACTTCTTTTAATGCCATATTTCACTGAGTAAAAGCACATCAAAAGGGCTGGATATTTCCATTACATTGAAAAGGCTGATTGCATATCCTGTTTAATGACTGGCACTTAAAGTAATCTCTTTCTTAGAAATATGCTTATTTAATTTTGGACTATATTCATTTGCATCACACAGAGGTAGGAATGGCACTAAAACACTTTTCTTGTTCAGTTTCAGGAGTGTAACTATTATGATTGCCAAAGCATTTTTGCTCCAAAAGAAATTCTGATCATTTAGGTATTGTTTCTTCCACAAAATAGTTATATCAGGGCCTGTCATGCTGTCCCTGGATAAAACAAGTATGGACAGTGATATCTTCTCAAGCAAATATCACAATACCTCATTTTTAAAATGCAAATGTTAGGTTCCAAGTTTAGCCAAAATCATTTTAATAAGAGAGATTTTCTGAAGCTCCAGAATAACAGCAGCTAGAAAATTAGGTCAGAATGCACTTTGTGGGACTGTGTTGCAAAACAGCCACTGCTATTTGTAGCTGCTATGTGTATATAAAAGAGAATACAAAGGCGAAACAAATGTGTTAAGAAGTAACGACCATCAACAGTATTTTGCTGAGATTGTTAGGATGAATGAAAATCTGAGGCAAAATACATTATTATTTGTTGTTCTGCTTTTACTAAATAGTAAAGTCAGATATCTATTTTCAAAATCAGAAGAGAAAAATCACTATTTTTATTTAGTGGAAATCCTTCAACATAAATATATCCAACTGGGAGATTTATTTGTTGAGTAGTTATTCCTTCTGCTTTCTTCACCTAGATTTGTAAACTTCATGACCAATTTACAGCATTTGGGAATTAATCCTGAAAATGTACTAGAGTTTTCACATAGAAAATTAAAATTAAATTACACTGATTTTTTAAAGCAGTGTAGAGTATCAGCCTTGTCACTTATTAGCTGGAATTTAAATTAATAGAGTGCAAGATGACAATTAAAAATAAGAGCCATCTCTTAAAATGCTGGTAAAGTATATTGTTCATGTTTAGAACACCTAATAATCTCTGCCATATTTACATATTCTAAAATATTAAATAAGACAAATGCTATTACTGCCCTGTTTTCTGTGTTGTTTGCAAAACAGCAGCAGAAGGTAAGGCATTGCCTGCAGCATGACCACTCTGCTTTCAAACCACTTTCGTGTTCTGGATTAATGCTTTTAGTCTTTTCTACTGTATAATCATTGCTGCTGCAGCAGAGAATGAGCAACATTTTCCACTAGATCTATCTTATTTATAAAAATAGATAGAGGAAAGGTTACCCTAAAAACTTGCAAAGCACTTTTAAATTCTACTAGATACTCATAATCTACAGAAGAGCAGCTAGGAGAAAAAAGAGGGAGAAAATTTTTTTTCTCCTGAAAATAACCTTGAATCCTCAGTCCTGCATATGATGAGAATCCACCATAACTTAAGAAATCAAAAGGGAGGTGAGATAAATGGAAACATTGTGTGGTTACACAGATTAGGGACACGGTTGCAGCGTTTTGAATTTCTTTGTTCTCTGAGCTATAAATGATGATGACAATCCAAGGTTACAGAAGAACAGGATGAGGTACAGACAGAAATCCGAAAGGGAAGAGGAAAGAAGAGGTTCTGGATGTCTGAAATGAACACATGAAGTGCTTGCAAGAAACAAGATAATAGATAGAGAATAAAGAGATGGCAGTAAAAAAAAATTTAAAAAATCAATACTTTAAAGAAATGAGCATAGAGGACTGGCTGCTTTAATACTTGCAAGCTCTGCTCCTCTCAGGTGGTCAATGATGAAAAAAAGCAAAAAGAATTTTTCCCAGTAAGCAAAAAGAATTTTTCCCTGTCTAGTCCAAATAAAGTTAAACTGCATTTTGCCTACAGACAAGATGTAGCTTGGATGAGTGGATTTGCAGAGTTACCTCTCAGCCTCCTCTTTACTTCATCCTCTACCTCCACAAGCATGTCAAAACTACCTCCAGTGCCTGTTACACAATGTAGAGTGGAAAGCAGAACAAGAAAGCATAGATGAACTTTCTGGAACCAAAAGGAAAAGACTCCACAGTGATCTTTGAGGAAGTCTAATCCATATCACAGCACAAGCCATTATCAGTCTGGATACTCTGGCCAGAACAGTCAATTGATATTGGTGAAAATATTTCACACTAGCCTTGCTGCAGCTGCTCCCAGCTCATCCTGAGGAAGTCACTGCTTCTCTGCAAGGCTAGTGGTGCCTGGAAATGGTATTTCTCTGGTTACTGTGATTTTCAGTAAAATTTTTCTGTTTGTACAAATGATGGTAAACCCCAAAAATACAATTATTACATGGCATAAGGGAACACACATCTGTACTCTACATTCACATCACTGAATAACCTCTTCCCTCCTTCCTTCCCAGCTCCCCCCTCCCTTTTTTTTAAATGGTGAGACTATTCATACAAGTTAGAGCAGAGAACAGCCGAAGCAGCCCACACACATATGTACTAGGTTTAAATTCTTTGGAAGACTATGTTGTTCAAGCTTTCCTTTTATTTATCCAAAATGGCACAAGCAAAAGATGTTAAAAAAAACAACTTGACAGAATGGTTGGGGAGGGGGAAGGAGTGGTCATTTCATAAGGAAAGAATATTACTTTCACACAACCTCGTGTCATTTTTATGTTTACACAACACGACTGGTACAGTTGCGCATATCACATTCTGACAGATTAACAGGACCTCCTACCTTGACTTCATTCTCTCATGCATTCTCCCATGCTGGATACATTGTTGGTCCAATTCATCATTCCGTTTCTGCATCTTCTCCAATCTGCCATGAAGATACTCTTTTTCCTGACTAAGCTGGTTGACTTCAGATCTACAGAAGTAAAACAAAGCGATGATGGATGTTGTCAGATTTCATCCTGCAGTGTGCCATCAATACGTGGCTTCAGCATTTATAAAATTTCATATATTTCTATGTAATGCATAAACAAGCTATTACTAGAACTTACAGAAACAAAATGCTGTTTCAGATAATCTCAAGACAAAAGAATATGATACTGGTGGGTATCTTCTAAATATGCCACTGGCAATCACTCAATTATAGGTTGGCCATGCTAATTTCAGCCTAATTTAAACAGGCATGCCATTTGGCATTATGCATCTATGTCAAATAAGATCAATAAATGTAAATTCATACTTGTTAAGCAAGAATTTGGCTAACATTTTGAAAACACATTTTAACTTCTTTATTAGCAAAAGCTAACATTAAGTTTTAAAAAACAGCTACTAAAACTTTGTTCAACCTTTACTCCCTTTTATAGGTTGAACTCTCAACAGTTCACAGGTTGAACTCTCAATAGTGGTACTGTTTTAGAAACTTTAGTAACCTCCTGTGTCTAAAACAACATTGCACAGATTAAAAAGACATCAACAACAAAACCCCCATAAACCCCTCCCCCACAAAAAATACTCACACCCAACCAAAAACCCAAAGCCTCACTAAGAGGAAAATTAACTAAACTTTCAGAAACAAGGGACAAATCATACAGGCACACACTAATCTACATAAAACTCAGCACAGCCTTTAAGAATATTAGTCACTTCTAAGCAATTCTTATTCTTCACGGGTGAGCAGAGACACCAGATCCATGAATGACCTGGGACTGCTACTTGCTACATCTCTTACCATCAGCCCATGGAGAAACAGGCATGAGCTGTTTCTTAATATCAGGAAAAGACCTCAGATTAAATAGTGATAAAATATACATTATGCACTTGTACAATTTTAACTCTTTGGAAAAGGTTAATGAGAACATGTCAGAATCTGCTATACCATCAGAAAGTACGAATCAAAAGCAAGCAAATTTGATTTATGGCATCTGCCACTCCATATCTCAAGGTTAAAAAGCTTCAGATATATCTTTAAATCATAAACTTAAATATGCTGCAATTACAGCAGAAATACTTTACCTTCCTGGCTGTTACAGAATGCAACAACAACTGACATTCTGAAAAATACAACAAAGTGCAGGGAGGAAGGAATACTCCTCCTTCAAAAACATGTTGTTACATTGACAAGTCAAATCTAGAAATGACAACATGATCTTTTCATGTTTAAATAGAGAACAATGCATGGTATCATCTGTGAATCTAAAAGAACTTAGCAAAGGAAACTTTGGACCAAGACTGTATGTAATTGAATTTAGATTGAGAGTTACAGCTCTATTAAGGAAGATCACACACAAATACATTCAAATTGTGCTGACAGACTTGTACATCAAACTTCAATGCACAGGAGTTTCCTGGATGGGGACATAATAGTGGGCAGGATGTTATAGGAAGGTAGCAGAAACTGAATTTTTCCACCGACCATTTTACAGAAATACTAGTAACTTAAATGTCAGCATTAACAAAGCACTGCCAGCTGGACCAACTGTTATCACACAATGTGAATGCAGTCTGTACTTGATACTGATACTGTAAGACAGACAACCAGCGGATAAAAGCGAAGTTTCACTGCAGAGAAGCTCAAAGAGACCTGACACAGGACTAAGTTCAATTCTGCATTCCTTTTTTGCCAGCAAAACTCAGCAACAGCATTTGCCATGTAGGAATACTGTAAATGATCACATTTGTTGGGTTTCCCAACTGGGAGATCCTGCTTCTTTTTCTGTATTTATATATGACTGTCTCATTCATGGAAACAGCAGAAGCAACTTTCAAGGTGATAAAATTCTCCAAGTTTTACAAGGACTTATTAATCTCCATTACACTGGAAGGTACCCAAAGTCTTTCTGGAAAGATCAAGTAATTC
Organism: Geospiza fortis; assembly: GCF_000277835.1. Taxonomy (NCBI): domain Eukaryota; kingdom Metazoa; phylum Chordata; class Aves; order Passeriformes; family Thraupidae; genus Geospiza; species Geospiza fortis. The sequence continues at coordinate 14,094,568 of NW_005054299.1, read as the reverse complement.
AAATCAACCAAAACCAAAACACTACTGAAATCATAATTAATGAAACCAAAGTAAGTAATGAATTAATTAAAACCATGAGTATCATAATCTCCAGTCTCTAAAATAGAGCTCTAAATGCCTGATGCTTTGAAGCACATTATGAGTGTTGTCTTCTCCTAAAACATCTTTTGTAATTACAGTTAAACACAGAAAGAAAAAATTCTAATTATGACATTACTTACACAATATCCTTTCCATGTAACTAAGAGTCCGACCACCAAGATTCAAGTATTTGATGACTGAAGTTTTGAGAAGGACAGCACATATGAAGGACAGAATGGTTAGGTCCATGTTAAAAGGTTCAGAGTGTTAGCATTAGAGAGAACACCAGTCCTATACAATACTGCATACCAAGAGTCTTCCATCATCACTTGTCAACGATTCCCTCTACATCTTTAAACACGCCTTTCATTCACCTCAGTTTCCAAAGACTAAGATAAAACAGCTAATTCTATGTGATATTAAGTAACTTCACACATTGTTGGGTTAAAAATAAAAAACAAACCCACCATAATTGTACTAAGCCTGGTAACTGCACTGAATGCTATAGCACATTTATACAGAAGTAGAAATTCCACTCAGCCAGAGGCAGGACCAGTCTTGTGTAAATGCTTCTGAACAACTCTGCTCCCTGGGTATCACAGCAGGAAAAGAGAGGGGGGTAAGTGTCAAAGCATGCAGTGCTGAACTTCAGAGATAGTTCACTCACAATTCCGGGGACAGAGGCAAATTAGAGAAATCTGTGCAATAATCACTGTGTCTGATGCATCCTGCATAACTAAAGGACACAGCATGGATGTGCTGATGTTGTTCCACCAGAGCTACTCTGGGTCCAACAGTCTGAGCAATAAGCTGTGGTGGACTCAGTAGAAACTGAAGCATGCAGGCATTTCAGGAAGGGGCAGGGCTGCAGACTCAGGCTGGCCCCCCAAGTCAGGCAGTCACGAAACTGTGTGTGCTTCTGAGATCTGATACACTCAAATGACCTGCATGAAATCACTGTTATTTTGAAACTGCACAGAGCAAAGCTACAACATCACATGAAAATGTAAAATGCATGCTTGTAATTGGATGCATAATAGATTTTGCCAAGTCTCATTTACCTGTTACTATATCAAATATAATTGATGGGGGCAGAAGCAACAACAGAAACAAAACCCCCTCAATACTTCTGGATCCATTTAACTACCTCAACTTCTATTTAAAAACCACTTTAAGGTTTTATCTAGCATCTTTGCTGGAAGAATCTTGGAAAAAAACCCAAACAGAGTAGCGTCAAAACCACTTAAATACTAAAGGAAAAAAAAAAAGAGAAAATGTTAAATAGCCAAAATTCAAAGTCAATCTTAGGATATCTTTAGGATGAGCTGAATTTTGAACAATAAGGTGGCAATGCTGCATTTACTCCTCTGAACTAGCTTTTTCATTTCAGTGCTTTTTAAACACTGCCTTTTCCTCCTCTTAAAATCAATTGTTTACTTGCACAGAAATTAAACACACGCTCTACAATATTTTCTGCTGATGCAGTATTGTTACATCTAATTTTAATTACTAGCTCTTCAGACAGACTGTTCCCCATCTTCATTCAGCTACCTTCAACAAACATTTCGCTCCTGGTATTGAGTGCAACGACTGCAGTCAACCAAACATGCAGAAAAATAGTTCAGCCGGGTATGTGTTCTTTACTTCAATTAAACTCACACAGTTGGATGCCTACTGTTGCCAAACCAGTAATATAATTTATACATTATAGTCCAAACAGTAAAACTACACTAAAAGTCATTTAACAATATTTATAACACCATAAAATACAGTGTTAAAATATATGAACTGCAATATGTACCAAAATTATAAAATTTGTTTCTCATCATCAGTGATTAAAACCGGGATCATTGCTCTAGCTTCAATACTCACAACCCTGGTGACAGATTAGAATTCAAATCTTAATGATCAATTTACAATTAACAAGATAGAAGTGAAACAAATTAAACCAACCATTATATATAACGAGACCCAATGGACTCCCATTGTTCCCCTTAATTACAAAACGCAAATCACAAATACACAGTGGGTAGTGTTAAGCATTAATCTACAACCTAGAAACTCAGACAGTGACAAGCAGAGGGAAAAAAAGAACAAAACAAGAGAGAAACAGAGAAGAAATCAACAAAGGACTATATTTTTAAACATGCCTATGCATACGAAAACCTTCACAGACACTATCTTGTTTCTGCACAGCTTGAGGGGTTTATAATTCGTCTGACATTGTCTTTCTGACACCTCTCTGTGTAGGGACTAGCTCAAAAAAATGGTTCCAGCTTATATATAAACACAAAAACTTCAGTTTAGATTTCTCAGAAAACCTGCATTAAATATAAAAATATATGTGCCATTCAGATCATTCAGCTGATATTGTAGAAATATGTAGTTGTCACAGATAAATTTGAAATGCTTTTTGTTACAAATGGGGACTTCCTATCAAACCAAATAAAATTTAAAAACACTTACTATTGCATCTGTTATTAAAAGGGCTTGAGTGTTCTACCAATTAAATAACGGTATTGGTACCACACAATTATTTCTTAAACCCATAGAAAATAAGGCACAAAGATTCTAGAAGTACAGCAAGAAAATACACATCCAGATCCAAAATTCAATTTATGGTAAGGTCAAAAATATGGAAAAAATGGAAAAGTATTTTCTGTGAAAATAGGGCACACTGTTGCTTTGTGATCTGCCTTTATTAATGTACATAAGAACTAAGTTATAAAATCTTCCCCAAATTATTGCTTTTTTGCAAAAGACAAAACTACAGCATTCTGTACCATAATGTGGTTTTTCATAACATTCAGTGACAATGAGCTGAAGACTGCATTTTGGAGAGGTGCTACTGAGGGACATGTGCCCATCATGCATTTAGAACTTGGATAAAATAATTTTCTGCATCTGATCTCCTGATCACATCACTTTGTGAAGCCATCTATATTAGTCTGTCATTTTCTACCACCTCCAGTTCCACCTTGCTGTTCTCATTTTTACCTTCTATTTTTTTGTCTCTACCTATTTCTCTATCCTTGTAACTGATTGCAGCAGCTCCCACTCCAATGAAGGCAAGCTCAAGCTATTTTAGGACCACTTCTCAGAACCACTCTCATGCATTCTTCCTTACAGTTTCTTGTGTAAAAAATACCACTTCCTGGAGATGCAAGAGGGCTCCTTTTCCCATTTTCAGGTCCTTGACATAGTCAGCTAATGCTGCTAGGTGGAGAAACACTTGGCAATCTCTAGTATTTATTTTCAGAGAATAATGTGTTTTCACAGTATGTTTTCTGTCTTTCCTTCATCCTTTACAGTTACTAGTCTGTGACTGTGAGCTCTAGCAACAAAGTCTGTGTGCTTTTTTATTGCTGGAATAATAATATGATTTGAATCCATTTAGATTTTGCATTACTTTAGCAGAAGAGCTCTTCTTTTTCAGAGGAAAAATTCTCTTTGCTTCTCTCTCAAGTACCCCTCAAAACACTTGCATGGGAATATTGCTTACAGTCCCTCAAGTTTCTCATTTCTTCCCCAAACACTCTGGATGGGATTCATCTCCAAACTTCAGCCACTTAACCACTAGTCAACACTTCATATTCTGTGGGAAGTAGGATGGGCAGTGGAGGCAGTACCCATGGGAAACATAAATTTTATTTATTACAGACATGTGTGTGTGTGTGTGTGTGTGTGTGTGTGTGTGTGTGTGTGTGTGTGTCATCTACTTAAATTCTCCTTTGACCATTCCTGGGAAGAGGGTACTGGGGTAAATGAGCTGTCTCCCTGAGTGAGTTCTGCCTCTTCCACATTACCTCAAAAGGATGATTAAATCCACCCAGCAGAAGAATCCTGTCTTGAAAACCAATTTTATCTTTGCTGAGTGTTTTCCTTACTTCCCATCAGCCATGAGATGAACACTAGCCTTAATTACCAAATTCACTTTGCATGTAATTTACAGAAGCTACAGAATGCCAACTCTCCACTGAAGTCCAGTTTACCACTCTAAAGATGAACCCCCAAAAAAGTTTCACAGATACTATTTTCACACTTAAAAATGTAAAATCAAATTATTTCTGCTAAAGAACTACAAAATTCATGTTTTCTTTAGAAGATAGTTCTGTCTTACAGAACTTTTGAATAGATACCTCCATAGCTTTGTATTTCTTTAAATTATTATACTTCCAGGTGTTGCTCTCTTCCTCAGTTTCTAATGGCTTTGAACTTAGATCTGCTATAGATTGATAAAAAGCAGCAGTTGAATCAGAGCATCAATGGCAAGCAATTTTGATGACAATTATTTCATAGACAATATCCAATGTGAGTGTAGTACTGTGAAAAGAGTACTAGAGTAAATAAATAAAATTACAACAGTTTTAAGATCATTGAATCTTTAGTATTTTTCATGTAACTTCAGATAAACTTGAATTGTAGCTTTTTAAACAATTTTCTACCCTTCATATTAAGACTATGAACACAAGGAAGAAAATACTATGCAATTTTTACATTGGAATTGTCCAAGAAATTTGAATTAATAGTTAGAAAGAAAATCTTAAGGGGCATATATTACATTGATATGATATGCAATACCTGGGACAAAATGAAAAATAATAAATATTAAAATACAAATAAAAAGATAAAGAAGCACGTCCTAGTAATAAAAGGGTCAGATTAACAAAAATATACTAACCTGTATTTTTCTGACATTTGTTCCAACTTCTTTGCCAACACAAAACATTCTTCCTTTAATTTTGCTATGAATGTATTCTGGGAGGTCAGCAATGAATCCAGTTCTTCTACTAGAAACCATAAAATTGTGATACTATAAAATTACAATTATATAAAGTTATAGATAACATAGAAACAATTTTAAATATTCTTTATTTCTTTCTTCTAGTTCATTCTAGTTTGAAATGTTTTTTAAACTTCAGCTACTTGGACATCATCACTTACCAAATTAAGGCTCTATGTCAGAATTAGCTGAAGTGTTAAAGCAATGTTGCCACCAAATCTGGTTTTGTAAGAGAAGAATCACTGTGAAGACTAGATATCTAATCTGGTGGGCTTGCTTTTCAGCTAGAAGTTCACTGACATTTCTAGGAAGAATAAAATTGGCAAGCCATGCTTTAGCAGACTTTTGCTTGATCAACTGGTGCAGAGGATACACCAGCAACCCAAATGCTCACACTGTAGACTCATTTCAGTATCTCCTTAAAACAGCAGTTCTTTTATTTACTGTGTCCTCATATTATATGAATAATATATATTGTTTTTTAAATGAAAATATTTAGACTTACTGCCCAGTGACAGTTGAAATTAAACCACTTTATAAAGTAACTTTCAGTTACTACCAGTTTGGACTGCACCTAAACTCATGACCCAGAATCCAGGTATCTTTATTCTTTCAAAAGGGAGATACTGCAAAATGATCTTTCTTGATTTCTGCTTTTAAAATTGGTGAAAGCATGACCACTCTTGCCCAAATTCCTTGTATTTGTGTAGGGTCATAATAAACAAGGTTTTCTTTATATACATTCTAAATTACTATAATTTTCAACTCCCTCTAATTCTACTAGAAATATATAAAAACAGATCCAGAAATAATATTGTTTCATTTTTGTATACTGGGACAATTTATGCACCAGGAAGGTAAATTACATTTCTCTTGTGCAAAATTTCACATGGTCATATGCAGATGTGCTGTCTAAAGGAGGAAAAAATGATTCTGAGAGCTTCTTTTCTTCTCCTACAGTGTAGGCAGCAGCCATAATGTAGCTGTTTGCATTCCCTGAACACATGGAAAGGTCCTCTAGTACTGTGATAATACTAAAAAAAGGCAGAAAATTGAATAGCATGCCTGCTACCTTACGTATTATCCAACACCGCTTATAATTAATATACATTGTATAGTTTTCCTGAAAGTATTACATGACTGGTGGGTAAATATGGTATTTTGTTAAACACATAAATATATCATGTTCTTTAACAGCTGAAACCCCTCCTCCTTTCCATGCTCATGGGGTACAGATTTCATCTCTTAAAAATTCCTTTTTTTTGTTTATTTATAATATGCACCTCTATTAATGTTGTTGGCATAGTACTTCATAATACAAAAAGCTCTTTTTTGTTTGTTTGGAAAACCCATTTTACTTCCAGATTAAAGTTAGATGTTATTGATGGGCTAAGTCAATGCGATGAAGTCTCCTATTATGAGAACCTGAAGTATGCAAGGGATTAAACATCTTTCTTCTAGACTGAGGATGTGGGGGAGGCACATGGTAATGCTAAAAATGTTTGAGGCTGCAAAGATTAAATAAAGGAACATATCAATTTGGAGCCAGTGAATTACATCCAGCTGCGACAGTGAATTAAGAACCGATTAATGGCTAAAGCTTTTCTCCAGTTTGGATGCCGAAGCAAACTCATTAAGCTTTTAGAGTAGCTATAATGTGTGTACTGTGGGAACTGTTCAATGCTATTCAGGAGACTTTAACTGTAAGCTCAGAGCATTTCCCGCAGAGCTTCTGATGCTATTTTCTTTATATAACATGTGTGCCTGAAAATCCAGCCAAAAACAAGCCCTTTGTTTTTCTACTTTGTTGTGGTCTCTCTCAGCTTTACGTTTCTTGAACACAGGTAAATAAACTCATAATCCAGATGGTGCAGCAGATGTGAGAGCAGCACTCTGAAATCAACAGACAGTGGGCAATACTTTCCATTTTCTCTTTTAAACGCTAACTAATATGTAATTCGGAATCTCCGGTGTAGTTAGCATCTGCTCCCTTAGGCCAGCCAAAGGTTACAGGTGTTCCTGATGTCATTTCACAGTAAGGCGTGGGCCTGGCTTGTGAGTGAGTGCCCAGGGCCTCCTTTTGCTGCATCTTCTGTGTCAGCTCCTGCTCTCTTTGCTGGGCCTGAAGGGCTCGGGCCTTTGCTTCATTGCTAACGCTGTGCTGAATGTTCTCTTTCTCCAATCTACAAAAAAAACCAAACCCAAATAGGAAATAAAGAAAAATAAAAATCATACAGTGAAGAGGATAAATTAAAAGGGTAAAGCAGAACATTCAAATAAGAATAATAAAAATCTGGCTGAACTTTTCACATTAAACATTCTGCTCCTCCTTTAGGTTATACAAACTGACCTGTCTCTTACAATGTCAAACATTCTCCAGTGACTAGCAGAAAATGGATAAAAAGTATGATCTATTTCCTGAGAGAAAATTGGCCCTGCAGACAAAAATAGGATTTTATTTTTAAAAACTTTAATCACAACCTCTTTTTTATAAGGAAGCTTACCAACACTCACTTTGCACGGCACATATTATTTGCATTTTCTTTTAAATGCTATTTGTTTAATTCTGCAGTGAAGCTTAGGGACCTGACCCCGAGATGGACTGGTTCCCAGTGAATCAGCAGGAGATAAGTCAATGGGAGTGATTGCCACAGTGCTCATGATACAGCTACTCTGAAAGCTTAATGAGTTTTCTTGAGCAACCAAACAAGTTTTAACTATTAATTTATGTAAATAGGAGATGAATGCATCCATGACAATAGAGTAGACTGCTAGCACTACACAGGCCCAGCCTCTTGTGGTTCTGCTCACTGGGGGGTTGTACAGGAAGGTCTAAAGCCCAGTACTATTATTGAAGTATGCAGGCAAGAGAGCAATTTACTTGACCAGATACACAAGATGGGGCAATCCACTCCTGAGGCAAAACAAATGCTAGACTACCACACTCCATTGAAGCATTTTATTTAATGTAAGCCAAGCAAAAAGAGCATGGAAAATAAAACCCCAAAAAGATATATGCATGTAAATTAGAAAAGATCCTGAACTGCAAATTCAGATCTAGACTTTCCCAAAGGTTGTGAATATTTATCTGGTGCACATTGGGATCCACATTTAAAACGTCAGTAAGTCCACACATACAAGGATTGATTTTTAGATTTCCAATGTTGTGAGTAAACACCTTTCCACTGAAATGACATTTAATAGCTTGGGATAGGCTTCAAAAAAGTCTTATAAACATGTGTTATTCTAGGGATATTACCTATTTCAGAGGACTACAAAACAGAACACAGGCACAGATCATGTAAGGATAAAGCCACATCTCATGTGGTTGCTGCACTTAACCTTTGGATTGGTGCCTAATAACCCATCCGAGATATTGCAATATCTCAGCATGACACACACAATGTTAAATCTTCTCTCTCAAATTTACCCCAAAGCAATACAAATGGTGGGTCACATTACACTAATTCCTGGTCCTGATGTTTCAAGCCCTACCTTAGGCAAAACTCCCTTGGAAATCACAGGCAGTTTCTTCTGAGGGAAGACAGCAAATACGTTTAGATAGCAAAAATATTAGAGTGTTAAGGAAACAAAGCACATTTTTAAAGGAAATTTCATCTATTGAATAGCACTTTATCACATCACTCTCAGAATTGCTTTGTAATCATATTGGGGCTATCATAAGGAGTGATGCTCCCATCATTTTTTCAGTGTAAGCTCCAAATATGGAAAGCATTACTAAGAATATTTTTCCTACATTTGCTGGAAACCAGTCTGTGTTGCAGACATCTCTTTGTGAAAAATCCTTTCTTCAGGATTTTTCCTTCTGAGAAGCTGTGGCTTCAGAGACAGACGTAAACAATAGGTTATCTGCTGCTGTGGGATGCAACAGGTCAGTCTGGATTAGTCCATCTTAGATGTTTATAAGTAATGGCCAATCCAAAACAGAGTCCGAGAGAGCTGCTTTGTTATCATTCTTTACTTGCCTATTCTTAGCTTAGCAAGCTTCTGGAAACCTCTCCCTTCTTTTTCTTTGTAGTTTAGTTATAATGTAGTATATATATATATATATCATAAAATAATAAATCAAGCCTTCTGATCATAGAGTCAACGTTCTCGCAACTATTAATTTATGTAAATAGGAGATGAATGCATCCATGACAATAGAGTAGACTGCTAGCACTACACAGGCCCAGCCTCTTGTGGTTCTGCTCACTGGGGGGTTGTACAGGAAGGTCTAAAGCCCAGTACTATTATTGAAGTATGCAGGCAAGAGAGCAATTTACTTGACCAGATACACAAGATGGGGCAATCCACTCCTGAGGCAAAACAAATGCTAGACTACCACACTCCATTGAAGCATTTTATTTAATGTAAGCCAAGCAAAAAGAGCATGGAAAATAAAACCCCAAAAAGATATATGCATGTAAATTAGAAAAGATCCTGAACTGCAAATTCAGATCTAGACTTTCCCAAAGGTTGTGAATATTTATCTGGTGCACATTGGGATCCACATTTAAAACGTCAGTAAGTCCACACATACAAGGATTGATTTTTAGATTTCCAATGTTGTGAGTAAACACCTTTCCACTGAAATGACATTTAATAGCTTGGGATAGGCTTCAAAAAAGTCTTATAAACATGTGTTATTCTAGGGATATTACCTATTTCAGAGGACTACAAAACAGAACACAGGCACAGATCATGTAAGGATAAAGCCACATCTCATGTGGTTGCTGCACTTAACCTTTGGATTGGTGCCTAATAACCCATCCGAGATATTGCAATATCTCAGCATGACACACACAATGTTAAATCTTCTCTCTCAAATTTACCCCAAAGCAATACAAATGGTGGGTCACATTACACTAATTCCTGGTCCTGATGTTTCAAGCCCTACCTTAGGCAAAACTCCCTTGGAAATCACAGGCAGTTTCTTCTGAGGGAAGACAGCAAATACGTTTAGATAGCAAAAATATTAGAGTGTTAAGGAAACAAAGCACATTTTTAAAGGAAATTTCATCTATTGAATAGCACTTTATCACATCACTCTCAGAATTGCTTTGTAATCATATTGGGGCTATCATAAGGAGTGATGCTCCCATCATTTTTTCAGTGTAAGCTCCAAATATGGAAAGCATTACTAAGAATATTTTTCCTACATTTGCTGGAAACCAGTCTGTGTTGCAGACATCTCTTTGTGAAAAATCCTTTCTTCAGGATTTTTCCTTCTGAGAAGCTGTGGCTTCAGAGACAGACGTAAACAATAGGTTATCTGCTGCTGTGGGATGCAACAGGTCAGTCTGGATTAGTCCATCTTAGATGTTTATAAGTAATGGCCAATCCAAAACAGAGTCCGAGAGAGCTGCTTTGTTATCATTCTTTACTTGCCTATTCTTAGCTTAGCAAGCTTCTGGAAACCTCTCCCTTCTTTTTCTTTGTAGTTTAGTTATAATGTAGTATATATATATATATATCATAAAATAATAAATCAAGCCTTCTGATCATAGAGTCAACGTTCTCGCCTCTTCCCTCAATTGAAAACCCTTGTGGACCACCGTCACAAGCCTGTGCAAACCCCTTTATTTTACAAATGTTTTTTATCTTGAGAGAGTTGTTATAGCACTGGATTGCTGAAAAAACTAAAGGAAGACAAGCCAGCAGCACCTCTCACATTCCTCTGATGCTTTCAGCTAAAGAAAGTATCAGTAGCACAGTATTTTATTTAATAGTTCTCATGTGAGATGGCTGTGTGCAGTTGGGTGCTGTGCAGTCATCTGGCACACAGCTGGCTGGCTGGCCTTCTGCTGGGGGTAACCTTCAGCATGCAGCAAGCTACCAAGCTACCAAGGCAAACCGGTGAAGGTCTATTCCTCACTGCTAGGGCCCCTCCTGATGATCTCATGTTAACCAGCAAATTCAAAATAAATGGAGCATCTACTGCCCCGAGAAACAATCTCCTGTGCAGGGGACCCATCCAAAAGACTCACCCACCTGTGCCACTTACTGCACAGAGCAAGCTAGCAGGAGCTCAGAAACCATGGACGTGTAATGACTGCCCTATGGCTGAAGTGTGTATGGGGTGGTTGAAGATGAATTTATACAGCAGATAAAAGCTCAGTTATAAAACTAGGACAACAGTAATTCTTACACAGAAGAGCAGCTTCTTGGGACTTGAAAGATTTTGGAATTAAAACACATCCAATGCCACACAGACAATATCTGAGGTGCTTAGAACTGCTCAGGAGCAAAAAAAAAAATCCTGGAGCCAAATCTGTCTAAATGGAGTGGCATGTCCTTTATCTACACCTTGACTTGAACCTGCTCTCTAAGTTCAATCGCTCTGCTCTCCAACTGAAAATTTCCCCAATATGTATATGGAGAAAAAAAAAAAAAAAAAAGAAAGTATAACACATGCAGAAGGTAGCCCAAGAGATTTGAGGATCTATTGGTGACTTTTCTGCTACAATCAACAAATAGCGAAGGCGTTCTAGAAGCTTTGACATTGTCTGTCCAATTGCAATTTCTTAAATCAATTCTTTCACAATTCAGAGTAAAAGAAAATCTATGGACTATATACGGAAAGAAACAGTCCTTTGTCCCTCCAGCATTAGTGTGAAGACATCAGAGGTCTCCTCCTACAAAAACTTCAGAGTTTCTTATGTTCACTAATGGAAAACACAGAGACGATGAAAAGCAAAGCTACATCTCACAAGTTTTGATGACACAGGTAATACCTGAATCAGAAGTGACAGCTAAAGATTAATTGTTCCAGAAATTTAAAAAACCTAATCTATAGAGGTCAAATATAGGAGATGAGTGGTTAAAGTGCACCAGCCTGTTCTCTACTCAAATTCAAACATTAGCTCTACTGAGTGCAAAACACTAAATACTCTAAAATGCACATGTGATTGGTCACAACACTGACCAGTTTTACCAAAGCAAACACACAGAACCCATGGAAACTTCCACTTATGTGCGACAAAGTCAGAAGCAACCAAAGACACAATCATGGAGAAAGCTCAAACTCTCCTTGAGCCTTGTTCTGAAGCACAGGTTTTCCACAATGATTTTAGCTCTAAACGCCTGTTTTAAGCCTGCATTGTGGCTGTCAAGAGCACAGTTGTTAAATCAATTAACTGGTCTGCATATCTCAATGAACTCAGTATTGGTTTGCAGTGCATGGAAGTTATGCTTTTCAACTGTTCTTGACAAAACAAAAGGCACTGTGAACCGTAGCTTATAGTACAGGAAGAAGAAAATTGCCATCTCTGGCAAACTTTAAAAAAATCCTTGCTGCAATGGAAAGTGAAAAATTCAAAATGAAAATTCACTTTGACCTCAAAGCTAACATGAATGTTTGCTGACTGAATTTGAGCCAACAAACTTAATTATAAAAAAGCAAATAAAACCCCAAACCAAAATAACCCCCCAAATCAAAACACCTTTCTCACCTTTGACTAACAAACAAAAATTGGATCACAGATCCATTTACAAGAGAAGTCCACACTCTGCCAAAGTTTTTGCAGTAAAGAAAAACGAAGTATGCAAAGACTAGTGACATAAAAGTCATATTTGACATAACTAAAAGCTCCTCTATTTTTGACTAGAAAAAACCAGAACTTAGCTTGATAAAAGTTTGAATTTCACGACACAGTTCAATAGTATGTAATTCTGAAGGAGTCTTTTCAGTTTGGTAAAAATACAAAAAATAAAAAATGCAGGATGATTCTTAATGTAGAATTAGGACTCTGACTGGAGGTTGCCAGTATTTCTTCTGGCAAAGCAACTACAATTTGAAGCAACCATGCTTCCTATATTGACTATTTGATTTTTCCATAAGATCAACATGTGGCATTTTTAAAAAAGCTAACGGATCCATTAGTAAGGACTATGAACTTAATTGAACAAATTAAAATACTCCAGGAATTATCTCAGTTCAGTGATACACAAGAGGTTATCATAGCATTATTTTTGACATCTTCATTTCATATTAATTACAGTTCAAAATATAACTATAAAGCATTTTAGCTTTCATATATACTTGTTTTAACCTGAACTTCATAAATCATTAAGGAGTAGCCAGCATTTAGCGTTCCAAATGCTTGAGCTATCCAAACTAACAAGACTTGTCTAAATGATGACCAGTCCTGGAACTCTGCACCCACACTCAGACTTGGGCAGCAGAAGGACCAGTCAAGTTTAACACTGATGCTTTCACCACATGCCTCAGTGGTCCAGAACGGACCTCTTTCCTAGGTAACATGCAGCCAAGTGGGCCAGCACTGTGAGCCACTGCACAACAAATTACCTCAGAAGACAGAAGGGACTCAGCGGAAGGCTCTTGTAGCTCTTTCAGAGGAAATGAGCTTTCTCTCCCAGTACTTTTAAAAACAAATGTATAGCAGAAGATTCTCTACCAAACTGGAAAAGTTTTGAGGAGATACTCAAGCATTTTCTTCCCAGTATCTTTAGTAAAATCTGGCATGAAGTCACTCAAATCAATTAAAACACTTGAAAGTAGGACTTGAAAGACTATGTGAAGCCCTAAAGACCAAATAACTTTGGGTTCAAAGGGTCAGCAGTGTTTTATGCAGTCTGCCTTGCAAACTTTCCACAATACAGGTCTAGTAGACTGTCCATTACAAGCAGCTTTCTGAATCACCTTCTCATAGGCTCTTTTATCTTATTATTTCAGCTGTAAGTGTCAAAGGAAGAATGGAAAATTAGAGCATATCCTTGCTCTTCTCTCATGCTATAGGAGGAGAAAAACCCAACCAAACAAATCACACATTCATGATAAAAAGGAAAAGAAAAAATTATAAAAGCTGAAACAAGATGTCACAATACCTGACTTATTCACTAAGGGGACACATGAGAAAATTTTTGCTATCTCTAACTTTATTACCAGACACTATTCAAAACTCACAATGATAAAGGTCATAAGAGACGGTATACAAAATAAGATCACACTTCAAAAACTTCTTTCCCCTGTATTTTTAACGTATCTTTGTATGTATGTCATACACAGAAGAATAAGGGCTCTTTTTTTATTTTTTCAGGTTAGCAGACAAGTCTAAAGGTTGGGCAACAAACATGGAAAAAACCTCCAATTTACCAAGAAGTCATTCTCCCCAGGAACAGTATTAAATAATTCTCTCTATTAATGTAAAACTTCTACAACTCCTTTCAGACCAGCCTTTCAATTTAACAGCACTGCAGTACCCCATTCAGCTATTTACAAAAGAGAATGTGTTTACTGAGTTTTATCATATGCTATCCAATCTTAGTATTTTCAAACATTTAAGTAAGAAAATGCAACACAGTAAAACCTGTAATTCTGCAGGTAAACAGGTACATGCTGCTTTTAAATGCAGCTATGATTCAAAATTATTGCTTTCCACACCTAAATTGACAGAGTTCTAGAACATCAGCTCAGTAAGAAGGCTCAGGGTCACGAGATTTCTCCCTTTCCTTTAAATCAGTCTTCCAGCAACCTTTGTTTAGCACTGACTGTTTTGGTTATCTTCTTTTGTAAGGCCTATGAATTTTCATCTAATAGGACCTTGTTAATAGCTACGGTTGCTCTGAATGAGGACTTAGCTGGACAGTATTTAGTCCTCTTATTAAACACTGTAGATTTTTTTTTTGCCATCTGAATTTTTGTAATAAAGATTTTGATTTTTTTCAGTGCTTGTGTGGATTGGATTTTATGGCTCTTGGTGCTTTTACAAGGCAAAAGAAAGGCATGAAATGAATGTTCTTATGGCAAAAAATAATTTAAAACATACGTATGAGTGCATGCTTCCTCAAGAATTATGTAGAAGTATCTTTTAAAAGCATCACAATCAGGTCATTTCTTTAAACCTTTCCAAGGAGCTGAAAAATTGCCCTTCCTGTATCCCATTGAGGGAATTACCCACTGAGTTGCTCTTTTTGTCAGTTTCTGGGAGCTGACTGGATGCTGATTCTGGAGCTGGCTGCCAGGTCTTCTCAGCAGAAAGCTCAAGTTTCTGGAAACTGCCCCAGCCAGCACACTGTGTTTGGTGAGCTTCAGTAAAATCTATATTTGCATGGTCAAATTTTGAAGAAACCCAACTATTAAATTAATTGGTGAATTTGAAGGACTGTATCATTTCTCAGGATACATGTGGGCCTATTAATGAGAACTGAGGCTCAAAAAAACCCAACCAAACAAACAAAACTTCAATCTTGTTTCATGTATTAGTTGAGAAATACAGAGTTACCTAAAATAATGACACGTCAGGGCTTTCTTCTCATAACCATGAGAATGAGAGCCATGAGAGGCATTAAATGCAATTAGAAAAGTAATGTAAAGGTCAAGGGGTGAAAAATTCAGCATTCAAATTGATCCAGCTCTTTAAATATAGATCTAAGAAGTTCGAAGGTGCTACAGAAATAACTTGAAAGTAGAAACACATTTAAAGTATGTTAATGAAACGAAATGAAATTTCACTACCCTACTTGAGATGAAAGGCTGGAAAAAACAACTCTTTCAGTTGCTACTACTATTTCATAAAAACACTTCAAATAATAAGAAACACTTTGGGGGGGCAATAAAAGAAAAGGTTAAGGTTTATACAGATTCCCAAACTCATCAAGAGACCAATGACAATTAGTTGACAAATTACCTTAAACAAATTTCCCCAAAATGCAGGTAACTTGTCACCTGTATCCCCATTCCCAGAATTCAAGTAATGCCAACTTGTTAATTTTTTCTAAGAATTTAGATTTTGCTGAAACAGAAGTCAGTGCATATCACTTTCTTGTACCCACTGATTTTTTTTGCTCATATCTCTCTATTTAGGATGCAACCACACCACAGGAACTGCTTTACAACTTCTATATGTATTTCCACTTCATATAGTAACAAGAAGTCTACAGAAACAATGAAACACTTCAATCCAAAATTTCCACTTTGTCCTTTAAGCCCTTCTGAGACATCAAGAGAAACTATACATTAATGGCTGCATGTGAAAAAAATTCCTACTCCTGTTTGCCCTACTTGAAATCTACTTAGAAGTTATTACAACTAACTGGAGATATTAGTGGGCATGAGACAGATGAAAATCTAGGACCACAGGAACAGACATACAGTAACACAGAGTGTTACTCCCTTGGAAGTTTCTATGAATTAAAGAACCTTGAACACAGTTAACTTCTATATCTCTACTGCTATCTGTGAGGTCAGTTAACAAAATGAAAGGACTGGATTTCTTACTTTACATTCAGCATAACAGTAAGAATTTGCAAACACCTAGCCTATAACATGATTTTACTCTTTTGGCATTATAGCCATCAAGATATATCCAGAAAACCACCAGTTCCTAAATAACTTCTCTTCAATCTCAATAGTCCTCTGTATATCAAATCACAACCAAGTATGATCAATAGCTTCCCTCTATTTCAATGTTAGAGAAGAAAAAATGCCTCTAACAGTAATTAACGTTTCATATTAGGTCAAACATACTGACTTGGAATCAAAATCTGATTTTTCTGGCACGTTTATAAGATTTGCCATCAAGATATGAGGCTTGTAAGTAAATATCTATTCTCTCATGACTATTACCATCACATTGTAACTATTTGGCTCCTAAGTCCCTATAGAAACACACAATTAAATATTGCATAGGGAGAAGTGATCTTTGTAAAGTCTTAATACATAGCCTGAGCACTTCCAATACTGCACGTTTCTCCACAAGCCACTTTTACAAATGACTGAAATAATTGCTTAACACAGAAGATTTTTACAGGTATGTGTTTTGTATAAACAAATTTACACGAATTATTTTCCCTGTATTTAAAATAAAGGAGTAATTTTCTTGATTTATGGTGATTCTTGAATTTGGCACCAGCAGTCTCTTATAATGCAGCTTCAGGACACATTTAAGGCAGACAATGCCAATATAAGAGGTGTGGTCCTTCTTTTCATCCTCTTAAAATGAGCACTCACACAACCAATTCTTCAAGAAATTATTCTTTTTCCATCTGAATAACTCCCTGAACAGCCTGATCACACAGGTGCCTGTCTTCAGTGTCAGCAGAAGCAAGGGCCTGGCAAATGTGGCCAAACATATCCCTATATTGCCACTCTAGGGACTTGCTTTTCAGCAACAGCATAGGCTCAGACCAGGTTCAGACAACTGTGATTCTGTACTTCAAGGCTCAGCTTGTTAATACAGTAAATCCAACCATCAGGCTCCTACCATTGAATCAAAAAATGATGCAGCTAAATGATGCAGAGACCTGATCTGCTATGAACTCACTCTGCCAATTTAAATTTGTTCAGAAACCCAATGTTTTTGGTACGTTAACTTTGTACCAGCAAGCTTTATGCTGAATCAGGTATCATCTGTCCTTCCTGCAGCTGGCATAAAGTCAGCATAAACACGGCATTGCATGCTCTAGCTAATTAAAAAGGAAAGTGCCTGTGTGCTCACACCTGATCAGGATCAGCTCAGCACAGCTGAACGATCCAGTCAATCACAGATGCACTGGGAGTGACTGCTCAACACTTACCTACAGTTTTCACACACATCAGGTACGGACACACAACCTGCACTTAAGGTGCCACAGGCCTGATATGTGGAAGTTGATAATGACCCCCTACTATTGCTGAAATTGAGAAGAAGTTAAGGAATGTTTTTTTTTCCTGCCTCCAAAGGACCAAGCCTCACAAGAACAGCTTGGGAAGAAGCAGAATCGTTTGACAGAACAAAGCATTTCTTCAGGATGACAATTTGAAAGACAATATTTGATTTTCAGGGAATTTGATCTAGGGTAAGCTAGATTTCTACCCCATCCTACAGCAAGCAACCACACATTCCAGCAAACTGACAGACTTATGACCAAAAGCAAAAAAGATGAGAAATACTGTGCTAACATAACACTGTACTTGACTATTGTTGATTTGCTCTAGATCTTACAAAAACATCCTAATGAAAACCATGCTCATCTGCCCACATGTCACAAGAGCTAGATAC
Organism: Geospiza fortis; assembly: GCF_000277835.1. Lineage (NCBI taxonomy): Eukaryota > Metazoa > Chordata > Aves > Passeriformes > Thraupidae > Geospiza > Geospiza fortis. The sequence goes on along the minus strand of NW_005054299.1, from coordinate 14,076,700 downwards.
AAACAAGTGAGTTAAAAAAAATTTTAAAAATCCAGCCTTATATGCCTTTTATTCATTTGTTCAGCTGTGGCATAATTTTTATATTATTCTGATTGTAACTGCCTGCAGTATTAGATGCCTGCAATATTAGAAATAATGGACAGGCAGCATAACAGTTGTAGTTTTTGGTGGTGGTTTTGTTAGGTTTTTTCTTCCCCCCCCTTTTGGACAGGTTATAAATCTCTTCTTTATGCTGTCAAGAGTAAGGGAGAAACATATTTCAATAGCAACTTTTAAAACGAAACTCACAAATTACTACCATTATGCTAAGTGCTAGATATCCCACTGTGCAGTTTTGCTTTGTGAATTTTTACCTTCTTCCATGCACACTTTTAGCCACTGATCGCACAGCCTTTCAGTGTTTTCTGCCTTTTCCTTTAAATAAACTGGCTCTGGCTCCTTCCATCTGGTTCCCCTTCCGTCAGCAACCCTGCACCTGTTCACACCTCCTCTCCTGTTGGATTCCACTGAACATTTCCTCCTCTGCCAGGGCTATTCTGGCACTCGCAACCTTTCTGTCATTCAATCCATCTGTCAGAAGTGAACTTTGTTTACCGCAAGCTTCTGCTTTCTTCTTCAAGAAGCAAAGCCCCTCAAGGTCATTGTCAAATGAACTGTCGGTGTAGATTTAAATCCACTTCTGCTAACCAGCAGCAGATGAAGTTCTTTACAGTCCTGTATTTGTGAAGATCAGTTTGGGGTATAGGAGAAATACTAAGAAGCAAAAGAATAGCTTTTAATCATTATTTGTTAACTCCAACAGCTAACGTGTTTTTCTTCAAATACATGTATCTGCTCCTTCTTGCTAGGGCTAGCACAATCTGAGGAAGACTTCGCAGAGCTATGTGAAGAAGTGGAAAAGGCTGACAAAAATATTATAAATAAAATAATAAATGAAGGCTTTTGACTCTGACTCTATGTAACAGAGATATTGACTAAAAATACAAAGAGAAAATGGGAGCAGTTGAATGAGTAAGTTCACAGTAAAATCTTTAAGTGGTCAAGAGCACTCATTTAAAATAATTGAACCTGCAGCTCTTTTTTTTGCCTTACCTACTGATGTTTCAAAATGCAACACTATTTAAAGAAAAAAAAATCCTTAATATTTTTTTCTTGTTTTCAAGCCATGTAGAACACACATATGCAACTCCTTGTTAGAATACTGTCTTCCACATTGAGGCAAATTGTAAAGACAGGCTGAAACTAAATTCTTATTGTTAACAGGATACATTATTTTTAGCAATTCCTGTGTCCCTATTTCTTTTCATGAATAGACTCTAATAACGAAAAATTCCTGAATTATTAACTAACCTACTTGACAGTCTCATTCTTCTAGAACAAGAAATACCTTCAATTTCACAGCACACCTTGGTATCCTTCAAAAAAAAGATAACCCTTCACAAGATAAATACAATACTAAAAAATAAATATTTGAAGTTTTGTACGCAATTACAATAAACCACCCATTTTACTACCTCTTTACTAAAAATGAATTTAAATTAAAGCTTTCTGGATCAAATCCAGGAGGTAATCCAATCTCATTAGCAGAATTGCATTTGTACTTACATTAGGTCTGAATTTGACTTCAATGAAAATTGCATTGACAAATACTGCCTAAGTTTAGCTGAATAAAATCTTAATACTGATTTATCACTTTTATGGGGATTAGTCCCTGCACTTGCAAGGAAGTAATTTCTTACATCATGGTCTTCTTCCATAGGAAACCAGATACAGGTGAGCAAATGCACTGGAAATAGAAGAGGAACCCTGGTACAAAAAGAGGATGCAGCAGTGTCCCACCTGACTACAGAGACACTTTAATTCCTCAATGATTTAAGTCCTGTAGAAACCAACTGACCAAAAGGGAGAAGCTAATCACAAAAAGTTGCTCCTATTTCTACAAAACTATACTTTGACATGCAAACCACCAAATCCACAGGGGAAACCAAGAGCAGCACACTATTAACCTTGCCGTCCTGCCAGCTCAGCCAGGGCGAGGAGTTCAGCCCAGTCAAGCAGCCGGCAGCAGCTCATCTGCTTGCTCAGGACAGACATCTCCAGCTCAACCACCAGCACAAGGGCGCTGCCCAAGGGCTGAGGAAGGAGAGCAGCCAGGCGGCCAAGGCTGGCGTGCTCAGGTGATTTTTTTTTCTTCCTCCTTCCATCCACCAGCTACTTTCTCCAGCAATGACAACCCACAGACTGATGTGAAGTTGGATAAAGTCTCCAGCGGGTGACCTTTTGGGTTCTCTGTTGAATTTTTTTTCTAGGCAAGAACTTAAGGAGGAGAATTTTGCACAGTAAAGGAAAAATACCCACAAATCAACAACCGCTGTGACTGCACAAAATAAACAACTTTGAATATACTTCTGAAAGCACAAGACAGCTTTTAAAATTGTTGAAGTTCACAAATACCAAATGCTGACAGAAAAAGTACATTTTAGCTTATTGTAGAAACAGGCTTTCGATGCACTTGAGAGAAAAGCTTTAGAACAAGTCAGAAATAATGATAAAAATCAGAACCATTTTTTCCAGTAGCAAATTCAGCAAAAAATCCAGCAGACTTGAATACATGTATCTGAAAGATTTCTATGGTTCAAAAAAAATAAATCATTATCCTGCTGTCATTAGTCACACAAATAAAAAGCCTAATTTGAATGAGACCAAAGTAAATATTTGATACACACTCATAAACTTATTACTGTTAGTGCTGAATAATAACTGCTCAAAACAAAGACCTTATAAAGATGTTTGTTTTCTACAGCAGTTAGTCTCTTCAGTGTTTCATCTGAATTCACACTCACTCCAAAGCGCTTTAAGTATTATCACTGCTCCTGAACCACACTCTACATGCAGTAGCAATTTGGCTGCCTCAACAACCTGATGCGATCATTGATGTGACCAGTTGCAGTTTAATGCCGTGAAAAAAATTTAGGTGAATCTAATACTAAAATCTGAACATGTATTATTATATTTTCCTTAAGAAATATTTATTGAAGGACAAAAAATACAATTGTAAACCATGTTAAAACTAATTTAAAATTAATAGTAATTTATAAACACTTTAATGTTCAAAATTAACATATGATTTTGTATTTGTTCTTTGCTCCTCCAATTACATTTTCTTTCCTTCCCTTATAAAATTTATCAATGGCGTTTATATGTTTGTACAATGACTTAAATATGTTTAAAATATTAAATAGAATGATATTTAAATAATTGTGTGTTATCTTGACACAAAGTGTATCAGCTTAGAAAATTTTACAACGCCCTGCCAGAAGACGACAGAACCGATTTATTTCAAATCACTCAGTATCAGTCTTCATAAAGCAGCATATGGTCTTATCGTGGCAGGTAAAATATTTTACCTTCTATAATAACGCAGAACAGCTAATTTATCTACATGCTGTATAATCAGATAAACAATTTCAGCTGCACTATGAAAACCTGTAGGCAAGGGAAAAATTTATCCCTCACCACTTTATTGATTTTTCCACATATGCATTCATATGATTGTTAACAATAGAGGCTATTCTTTCTTCCCCCTCCTTCTTCAATTCCCTTAAAGCAAGCCCTTCTTTTCAGTAGTGAAAATATTTGCGGTTTCTACAGCTGCAGGACAAAGAACTCAGATTTTCACAGAGTTGCTCAGGGGAAAAGGAAGGGGGAACAAAAAAAAGCTCTACAAGATTCAGTTGCAAGTAAAGCAGAGTGAATGATAACTTTCAAAGCTACCAAAATCATTTACTAATGTGCTGCTATAGCAAATAAGTTTAAATTTTTTTGACAGCACCAAATTAGATTTATTGCAGAAACTGCTGCATTAATAGCATACGGCTATGTTATACTACCTATTTCAAATCCCTGTAATGTTTCCTCCCCTCCCTGCTAAAAATGGATAATTGAGCCAAAGTATAAACCTTCTGCAGACAGGATACACACAAGTTCAAAAAGCAGGTGCAGGACACTTTAGTTTTTTTGGTTAAAATTGTCTAAAAAAGTATCACATATCCTGATCAACAAACACAGGTAGTAATAGGTAGGGATTTTATTTCCCCCTTTTCCTCGATAAAATTTTGTTTTCATTTCTCTTTCAAGCTGACAGTCATCAACACGGGGCATGACCTCGTAATCCTCTCACACATGACTACCTCTTACTTCCGCAAGAAATCATATTGATCTTTACTTTTTACGTGAGTCAAATTATTCATGTGACTCAGGATCAGAAGGCTCGGACCTCCATTCATCCCTCTCAAGCTCTCATTTATGAGCAGGGAAGTGCCTCCTCCGAGCAAAAATAAAACATGAGAAAACGGGTTCCATTCATTGGAGGGGCCCAGCCCTGTGGGAAGGTGCCGACCTACGGCTCTCCCGCCTTTCCACGGGAGCAAAGTTTCCTTATCGCTTTCCCGGATCAGGCCCCGGACCCACGTGCTTTCACATTTCTGTCACTCGCCACATTCTCCTTTCGCCGTACCGCTACGGCAAGGCACGAAACCACGTAACCTCGGCACAGGGCAGGGCCGAGAGCAAAGCCCCGCGTTTCTGAGGAAGGAGGAGGCACGATACCGCCGGCGGGACGCGCTCGACGCCGCGGAGGCCACCGAGGGCCGCGGAGCCGGCCCGGGCCCGGGCCCGCCCCCGTCCCCGTACCCCGCCGCTCGCCTGGCGGTGGTCAGTCCTCCCAGCTGCCCTATCCGTTACTGTCTGATTAGCTGTGCGAAGGAGCCCCTCCCCGGCCAGCTTTCCCCGCCATCTGTTCCACACGCGATGGCTGCCGCCCAGCAGCCTCGCGCTGCCCTCCTACCTGGCACCCGGCTCCCGGCCTTACCCCAAAGTGCTAACACAGGTTCTCGCTGCTGGCAGAGTCAGGATTTCATTACTACTACTTTGACAAGTGCAGGGTTGTTTGTAATTTCTCTTTTATCCTGATTTTGATTGTACAACCACCTCCCACTGATTCAGTTTGCTTCAGTTTTGTTGCTCACAGATTTTACTCTCCACATTAATCTCCCTCTGGCATGTTACTGCATCTGTTCCCTTTTTTATTATTAATTTTCAAATTCCCACCATTTTTGACAAAAAGGAGGTAATCTACACTCTGCTTCTGCCCATTTCATTTTCTTTAATTTGGAAGATAAGTATGAAAGCGTGCCAAAGAAGTTAATTCTCCGTTAACAGTTTATTTTCTGGCATCCTGATGCCTTTGTATATGAAAACCAGATAGAAATAAATGTTGACTGAATCACAACAACAAAGTCGCAACCGTCCCTACATTTAATGAAAAGTAAACATACGAAGCAGAATCTAAAAAGTTTATTAGTTAGAGTTGTTTCATGTTATCACTCATCCCTGCATTTTAAAATAATGCTTTTGCATATTGATTAAAAAAAAAACTTAGAAATCAATCACTGGTTACACCTTATTTCTGCTTCCTCCCCCCACCCCCCCAATTCTAGTGCTATTGGTACTTTTGTCAGTCAGTCTGAGTAGATTAAGCATAGCGCAGCCATTTAATATTAGTAACAACGTTTCTCCAAAACTTCTTCCCAGCATAAATGATGGACTCTGAGGTGCTAAAATTGTTGGAAAAGGCATGGTATTAAGCATGTTGCTAACTAATAGATACTACTAGGAAAAAACCCACAGTAAATACTAAGTATGCTGTGACTCCCTAGAAGGCTGTGTATAACCACCAGGAAGTTTATGTTTTATCAGTTAATAGTATAGCTTAAATAGGGAGAACAATGAATGAGGCAGGCTGCAAACAAGGAGCACTGGTGATGACATAGAGCTCAACACCAGAGCTTCAGAGATTAAATAATGCCACATTAACCTGGGAGGGTATATGCTTTACTTATTGTACATGTAATAGAAATTAGTCTTAATGGAGTCCCTGAAACTAGCAAGAAGCACCCATGCACAGTAGGATGACTGTAGCACTGCTAAAACCCAACTGGCATGTCCTTAGGTATGCTGCTTTCTAGACATCATATCACTGTCAAAAGAGGGAAGAAACATCACATAATGGGGGAAAAACAATAATCAAGAAAAACAATACCCACTGACTCACTGTAATATAAACTTCAGTCCCTCAAGAGGGGATTTACGGCAGCTTGGTGGCTCACCTGAACATGAAAGCACACGTTCATTTAGTAATTTTGCCCTACCTACAAGCTGATCTTGAGACATTCTTAGTGTTTCATATAAGCAAACAAGAATAATAAATTTTAAACTAAACTAAATCTGCTTCTATTCAATTATATTTCCTGTCAAGTTTCAGATGACATTTCAGTCAAAAATATCTTGAGCCATCTATCTATCCATCTATCCATCTGTCTATCTATCTATCTATCTATCTATCTATCTATCTATCTATCTATCTATCTCTTCATCCCTGAGAAAATGCATGATGACATAATAAAATTTGATGATTTCAATTTTGAAATTTGATGATTCCCTCACTTCTTAGGATTTATTTAACTTGTTTGGTATATGTGAATATGAACTACTTCTGACTGCAACTGAAACAAATAATACCTCCAGATCTGGTCTGAAAGAAAAAGGAATGTTTTTTAATGATCATTCTGTTACACAAGAATAGTGAAATTTATTTTTTTTTTTACATTAGATGGCACACTAAGATCTGGACAAGTTGTTAACATCTTGCATCTTTTATATGATCTTTTCAATGAGCATATTGACATGATTTTTAATAACTATTTTCTCATTAACTAAGAACAATAGGCCTGCATGTTTTCTGCCCTTTGAAGAAGGGCTTCAGGTAAGCTTAATTAGCAAGACCCAACCTTGCCAAAGTAAGAGCACTTTGACTTAAGAACTAATTTCGTAAGATTCTCCTACTACAGTAACCTCAAAGCTGAAACTAGGGCAAAAGAAACCCCCAAGAAAACTTTAAACAATCATGGTCAGTCTCATAGCATGGTGACATCTGCAAAGTTACATGACTGACAAGCAAAACTACACAGTAGAAGTTCTGCATTTCCCCTGTCTTTTGAAGACATACAAATTAGAATTACTAACTAGATTCAATAGCAGAAAGTGCATGTTAATAGCAAGTATTTCTAAGCAACATATTGCTCCAGGAAGAAAGGTGACAGGAAAAGGCAATTTTAAACTCCGTGGCAATGGTTTAGAATAGCTAATTGTAACCTTTTTTTCTTCCTTTTTAACAAGTACATTTTGTTAACTTAGAAGCTGTTTAGTTGGTAATCAATCAACAGTGTCTGAAAACTAGGATACAGCAAAGAAGTGGGGCTCCTGGAGAAGAGTGCTGTTCTGCAGAGTACTTTCTTTTCTCATTATGACATAGACTGCATGTTTTTTCTCATTAATTCCTTTCATATACATTTATCTCATTTTTATACATTAAAATCCAAAGTTTTTGTATTCATTTATAATTGTATTTATTTACAATATCGAAACTTAGAATCAGTGGATTAGTGATCCACTTTTCTCCTTAGTAATGCAATAATTCATACAAAACAAAGAATTCTTTCTGTATCTTCTCAGCTACCTCTTATTTCTGCCAGAACAGCACAGACAGGTCATGCAAGGCAACAGAAAGACTATCCACAATGGTGTAACAGCAGTACAGGCCTCCCTCAACTCCAGCGCTGTGAGAAGACTTGGAGTGAACCAGCTGGTCCTCTCCTGAAAAGAAGAGAATCAGCAAGATGAGGCCAAGGCCAGAATACCCTAGAGATGCACTAAATCAGTGCAATTTCTGCAGCAACCTCCCACAGGCAGGACTCTAGAGCTTAAAATCTGTTTTCCTTGGCAAGCGCCACAGTGAATGAGTCTACAACCCCCATAGGATTGCTATTACCCCTACCCTTCAAGTATTTTCACTGACACAGTTGCCATTTGAGGTGAAGGGAATAAATGAAAGAAGGCAAACAGTAAGTGAATATAATTTACATGCAACTATGGATGTACCAATCCACGAAAAACATACCGAGTTCAAAATGCAAAACTAATGCCCCTAGAGACATGTAACTTTTATACCTTCATTAGCACAGAAAACCTGTTCTGCCAGGAGGTGAGCTGAGAGGAAGAAGGAGTACAGGCTAAGGACAAGTGTCATTTCAGTAGGGGATGTTTCCCTCTGCAAGGCAGGGAAAACAGGTGACACTACGAGAACTTTTCAAGCCCTGCCCTATGGATTTAAGTTCAAGGAGTAGACAGGTAACAGATCAGGAGCGATGAATTGCTCATCTCTTGTTCCCCCTTCTTCTTCAAGCAACATCACCTAAGGTATTCTTCGAAAGCAGACAGACGCTCCAAGTGTACAGAGAACACAAACATGTACATAGTGTTGTAGAATTTGGGGAATGTCAAGAAAAAAAAATTGAACCTATTTCCCATGCCTCATCATATTAATTTTTCCAATAAATACACATCAGCATAGAAAACATTTCAATTCTTGTAAGGAGATGCCAAACATGAACACACGATAATACAAAAAAAAACCCCAACCCAACCCGAAAAAAAAAAACCCAACCAACCAACCAAATCCCCCAAACCCACAAAAAACCCCCCCAAACAACCAATAAAACATCAAGGAGATCAGGACTTTGCAGAAGAGTATCTGCACTAGGTCAAAGGAGCCATGGCAGTTCAGCATCTGTCTCAAAAAGCAGGCCTCTGTGAAATTGTATGAGAACAGGGCCAGCACAGAGCATTACTTGCCCAAAACACTGTTCCCAGCCTCTAATGATTTGCATTCCAGAAACTTTCTGAGTCAGAGACTGTACATCAAAAAGCTACCTAAATCATCTCTATGTTAGGTATCCAGCTTTAATTACTTTGCTATGCAAAAGCAGACAATAGTTCTCATTTTTACATTTTGAGTATTTTCACCAAAAAAAAATTAAAAATTATAGATTCGCTAGTCAGATTTCCTCCAAGATATCCAGAGCTTTATTGCATATAATCAGCCTTTGCTAAAAGGAGCGTGGTAAAGCCATTTGGTTAGCTATCACAACAAATCATTATTAATAAAGTTCTGCTAAATCCAAACTTTAGATATCTTAACAACTCACCCAAAACTTTTTTCAAGTTCATTAACCTCTAGCATATTTTTTTCTCTAAATACAGGCTGTTAGAGTGGTACTTTCTTCCATCTGTTAAACAACCGTGCTCTGAATTACACAGAAATTTAGCTGAATAAAAAAATGATTCATTGAATTTAATAGTTTAGACAAGGCTCTATTTTATTTCCATTTACTCAATGGCAGAATTCTCACAAAGCCCAAAAAGTACAAGACTTGGATAAACACACAAACTTCTGTTAAGTGATAAAAATCTAAGCTTTTTTTTTCCCCCTATGAAAAATTTAAACTAACTTAACTTTTTCCCTTAAGTACTGAGTGAAAGCTGCCAGATTTGTTTATGGATGTTCATTCTTGGGGGGAGCAGGGCAATGGAACAAAAAACCCACACACACAACCAAAAGCCTGCAAACAGTTGGACAATAGCATTTTCCAAGGCAAAAGGAAAAGTTCGGCAGTTACCCAAACTCAAGTTGCAATGAATAATTGGCATGTCAGCCTTCTGGAGTTTTCTAGAAACGTGTAATGAATAGTGCAGCAAAAGACATTGGGAACTATACACAAGGATAGAATAGGCTCGGGAAGTCTTTCATTACACAATGCATTGTACTGTATCTTCACCGAGCAAGAGACTGAAACACTCTCCTCACATACTTGAGCTTACCTCATACAGAAAAATTATGTTCATTTATATATCTATATACATATTCCTGGTCATTCTGCTGAAGAAATTTCAGGTTATTAATCTGAGAACTCCTATGCTTAAAGGTGCTGCTCTACACTACAGTCTTAAACAATATTTCAAATATACTTGTCCTACTAAGCACAACAACAGTAGCTGCAGCCTCCCTTGCTCTTCTTCCTGCCATGCCACCTCACCACCAGAGCTGAACATTGCCTCTCCTACACACTACTAATTCACTTTTATAAATTGTAGTTCATAACTCACTAATTCAAGTCTCCACTTCTAGCACAACTGAGAGCTGCCCATGTAGGCAATGACTCCCAAGTATCTACAACAACTGTGGGGAAGCCTGTGGCAAAAAATTAGCAGAATGAAATTGGTACTACAGCATGTAATAGGATAAGGGGTACCTGGTGAGGTGCAGTTGGTGCTCAGATTTACTCAGCAGTTCTGTCAGTTTTAGGCACTCCTCTCTGGCTTCTGTCACATCCTGCTGGGCTTGTTCCAAACGCTGTTTGTTCCCATTGAGCTCTAATCCCAGTTTTTCTATTTTCTTAGAAAATTATAGAACCAAAGAAAGGTGTATTTAAGAAATGCATAGAGATACATTTTAAGAAAAAAAAAAGTGATCAAAGCACTTGAAAATAATGCACACTTCTGTTTTTGAACAAAAGTAGTTACTTGATAAAAACTGCAAAACAAGCAAATTAAGGTATTTGAAATTACATTCTCATGAAAAGCCAAAATGTGTTTCATATTTAAATCCTCTAATATACAATCAATGTTATTGTGTTCATGCAGCTTAAGAGTTACAGGCATTCAAATATTTTCCATTTTTCTCATGTGAAGGCTCCATATTTGTGGCTTGAATTCCCAGTGCTAGAGAGCCAGAAAGGCAGTAGAACAGTGGCCATCTTCAGAAGCTGCTTGACATAGGATAGCTCTCATGATAAATAATTTATTTTTATTTTTTTAATGCCTATTACATAACCCGTGAAAAGGGGGCATTTAGCTTTGTCACCTAATATTACACAAGAGAATAAAGGCAATTTTGTGATTTTACCATTATTGAAAAGAAGTATTTATGACTTCTATCTGAATCCTAAACATACCAGCTGCTGTTAATCCTATTATTTGATTAATATCATTAGTCCTTATAAATCAACATAGTAACTAAAGCTGATGAGTCTATTAACTTATTTACAAATAACCATTGTTGAGTTTGCATGACCAGCATCTTCAAGTCCAGTGATACGTACTAGATTTGTGTTATCCCAGTCATATTGTCAGCAATTTAAACATTTTTCATAGAAATTCTGAGAAACAATATGTTTTTCTTCAAGTCTATATACAACATACAAGTACCTGTAGGAATATATCTGTAACACAATACTATACTTTGTTCTAAGACTGCTTTTAGGAAGGCCAGTAGAGTACAGAATAAGCTGACAGTGTAGCTTTATCATGTAGTAACTGTTCTGCACTAACTTCCTACATAAATATTTATTTGTTATTGGGGCTGGAGGGAACTTGCATGTTTTTCAGTCAACTAAACTGTGAAAGGTCATTTGTAGTACAGAATAAAATTGCTCACATAAGGAGTTCATGCTGAATAGTTATTATACTTTAAACTCATACCATAGCTTATTTGTGATAGCTTCCTCATGTGGAAAAGATGCAATATCTTCTTTAATTATTGAAATTATTCATTCAAACATCCTACAAGAACAAATGGATATAACGGCACTCCAATACAAACTTTTGAATCATCTTCATAAGAACATTGTCTCTTTTCCTCCCATAAAAGTGTTAATCTAAACTACTTACAGTTGTGATATCAAACAAATACAATCAATCTCTTCATCCAGAAAAACAACACCATTTCAATAGTGTTGGGGTTTTTTAAATTTTGCCATTTACTTAACTGTACACTTTTTTCCCCCCAAAGAAGACTCAACAAAGGTTCATGAAGGAAATTTTGATTAGAATTTAAATGTCACCTTACTGTATCACATGCACCTCCTACCAAATTATATTGGCAATTCCAAGTCCAAATGTAAAGACAGTAAAACTATCTACAAAATTGTTAATACTCTTCCCTTCTAAAAAATATAACAACCTGTTACACTGACAGAATATTTTAAAATCAGGTACTCTAAGATATTCAGTTACAAATGCTTTGCATTTCCACTTTTCAGACTTTTGTGTATTTTAAATAGAAGTCTCAGTGGATTCTCTATTCTTCTTAACAGTAGCAATTCATAGGTATTATTTCTCCATTCATAGTAATCAGGGACGAACTCTTCACTGTCTTCACAAGTTAAAGATAGGGAAGTTCTGCAACATTCCTAAAATCTGCTTTAAAAGTGCATCCATTCAGCACACCTTTAAACAAACCCAAACCACAAATTAGTCCAAAAGCATCAGCTAAGTACTTAAAAAAAGCACAACCACAGCTGGGAATATAAATACACTCTAGATCACTCCTTCAGGGAAAAGTTTCAAGGAACAGATGGGCTTTACACCATTGCCTCGAGTTAAACAGGCTCAGTCAGGTTTTGACACAGACCCACAGAAGGAAGGAAATTCCAAGTGCAAGAACCTCTGGTGAAAATGTTTCGTTTGCATCAGCCAGATGTTGAACCTTCAGGGCTGAACTCAAGAACACATCCATAGATTTTAGTTGTCATGAAAGTGCAGGGGGAAATTCTCAGATAGGGAAGTGTCATTTCATGACAGGATCTTTAAATGTTCATAGGTGTCTTATAATTTCTATTAGAAGTATCAAGAAAATAAAAATGTGGTTTGAAGAATAATTCTACTTGTGCTACTTTCATCAGTAATTCCAAAATCCAGTACCAGCTCCTTTACACTCATGCACATACATGTTTGTGCATGTGTTTAGGTATACGCAGACATACATAAACGCCTTAAAATACCAATGTTTGGAGGTGCTTGCAGCATGACCTATATTCTAGAATTCTGGTAATGACCACGGCAGAAACAGAAAGGGATGGCAGAAGAATGCTACCCAATAAAGCTTGTTAACAGCAACTCAGAAACAGCCAATCCAGGTATATTTAGGCTTATCAACTAAATTATTCTTTTTGAAACACCAAAAAATGTTAATTCAAAATCATTTGGTAGGAGCTACACACCACCACACCACACTTATGTGGTGAAAACACATAAGGCTGAAAGCAGATCATACTCTCAACACTATGGGATAATTCTGTTTAAAACTCAGGTAATTGTTTGAAACATGAACCCTCAGAATCTGAGACATGTTAATATAACAAAAAACAACCGTCTTCTCTCTCCTGGTAACAATAATAGTCTCACAAATACACTCTGTCCTGAATTCTGAGACATGTCAGGTCTAGTCCATCATTAGGTCATCACAATGTAATTGGGATTTAATCTACAGAGAAATTAAAGCATCAATGAATCTTCTTCACTGTTTTTGCTGGGAACCTTATCAGCAGCTTTTTTTCCCAACTTTTACTCAGAGTAATTTTTGTGTTACTTCAGCTACCATTTCTTCTATCAGGAAGCTGTAAGCAGTTCTGTAGCTGCTATCCAGGCCACATAGTAATTGTAGGGACAGAAACAGAAACAAGCCACCAACTAAAGTATTTTGCTGACAGCTCTGTTTCTCATGCAGTGTTAATTTTATCCCTCAGTGCCTATCACCTGTGATACAGCTTTTTACCACATGATCAGAAAGTTATTTCTTCAAGGTACTTAACTTTTCAATGTATGTGAGAGACAAGAGATGGAGCACAGAACTGCAAAAAGACAGATGACAATCTTGCATTTAAGAAAATCTGAAACAGATTTTCAGTATAACAAGGAACAGAATTATCATAATGTATATGTACAACAAGACTACATTAAGGTTAGAACAGGCAACTTCTGGTGCTTAACTCTGCAACTTTAATGTTCTTATTACTTCTGCACATAATTTCAAAAGTACTATTTAATGTCTTGTTCTGCAGTTGCCCAAACTCCCAGGAATATCAACAGGCACTTTGCCATGGAAAGATGGCAGTCTAAACCTCAGTAAGAGAAACACCATTACTCACCATAAGCTGAAACACACTAACATCATCTTGCATCCATATTCAGCTCAGTTACACAAAAGAAGTTTTACTTAAACAAAAATGAAGCATTAGTGAAGTATTACTGCAGTAAAATTTTATTCTAAATCAATTATTCTTTTTTCAGTATTACCACCAATCACCTTCTATATTTTAAGTTTTCTACTTTGGATCACATAGGACCTTTTGTATCTTTTCTTGAAGCACTTAAGTGTTCCAGTTTTCATTTCATTCATTAGTTCGTGATGCATTTAAAAATTATCTTCAGATTTTTACAATGCATTTTTAGGAGACCACACTAGAGATGCTCATTCAGTGACATAAGTGCAACTTTCTGGAAAACATAAAGATGATTTCTCAAACACTTAATAAACCCTCAAATATCCTTTTCATAACCTATCTGACATTATCTTCAACTAACAATACTTAGTCATGTTGCAAAAATGCACTTTTTAGTAAACTAGACATCTCTATCTCCGTAAAATCTGATTAAATGAAATAATTTCATTTAAAACAAGTAAAATTAAAGATTAAAATAATTATTTCTTTTCATATAAATACTGATTCCATTGTATGCAAAAATGCAACTTTAAATTTCAAACTAGCAGATGTTTTTCACAGAATTTTATATAACAGCAAACTGACAGAGAAGACAAATACTTTTTTTTTTAACAAATGAGAATGATTAAGTGGTGATAAAAAAACTAGTGCTCTAAAGAAAATTCAAAAAACAAACAAAAAACAAACAAACATTCATTTTAACAAAATGAAAAACCAAATTAATTCTTAAGGGGTTTATGACATTCACTGTTGTCCCAGTATGTTCATTCATCAGGTGAAAAAATACATAGTATAACCTGAAAAGGAAATTTTGCACTGACTATATCATTGCCCAAATTCTGCAGTAAAATAATTCTGGAGAGTAAAATATTAATGTGAATTTATGCTACAATTTTTTTGTTTCATACTTCATTTGCCACCATTACTAAAATATTGAAGGGGCATAAAATAGAACAAAAAACAGAAGAAAAAATATAGAATAATAAAAATATAATCACAGTGTTGTTTGGTATTTGAATGTACATCCCCAAAAGGCAATCAGTAAAAATATAAGATAAAAAGGCAATCTGTAAAAATATACACACTTCAAATTAATACACTTTAACAGGCCATGATGCTCATAAGCTTAGCCTCATTTACTAAAGTGGCCTTCAAAAGCAGAGAGACCAGTGATAATACTCAGGACCAAGTCTTTCAAAGAGGTGTCCCCAGTATGGCCTTGCATGTACATTTAAGTACTATCTGCACCATTGACAGGAAATTTTTGCACATTTTCACACTGATCTCCACCCATGTTGCCTTCCATACCTAATAACATACTAATTAATCAGGGACAGAACTAACTGGATTTTTTTTTTAATTTAAAAAAGCTCAACAAAA
Organism: Geospiza fortis; assembly: GCF_000277835.1. Classification (NCBI taxonomy): domain Eukaryota; kingdom Metazoa; phylum Chordata; class Aves; order Passeriformes; family Thraupidae; genus Geospiza; species Geospiza fortis. The sequence continues at coordinate 14,061,362 of NW_005054299.1, read as the reverse complement.
CAAGTCTGGTTTTGTAGAAAGATTTCAAGTGTTTTACTTGGATTACTATCAGGCCATATGCAGCAGGGGTCATTTGCAGTCATTTCTATCCTAATCCTTATATCAATCAAGCAACTCTAGGTTCAGAGTGGTCTCTAAACCTCAGACCTCCCAGGCATGGCCATCTGACATAGCATATTGCACCTGAAGAACTATCCAACTTTGGAAAGAGATTTAGGGCCATCACAAGGTTAACCCCCATCACATCCCAGCAATGGCTTTCTGCCTTTTGCACTCTATTTGAAGTACTGCTGCTTCCCATTCAAATCTGAATGAGGATACAAAGCACTCATGAAAGCTACATGTGGTTTCAAAGGGGAAGCCTCCATTCTGGAAATAGATTTATTATAAACTGTGAGAATATACAAATATGTATGCAGGGATTAAAGGAGTTCACAAAGACCTCTTTCTAAGAGGCTAATTCACAAAACCACACAGGACTACTGCAAATTCTACAAATCATTTAGCCTAAAACAGGAATCTGAAAACCTTTCCTGACAGGAAGGGCAAGTAACCTGAGCAGAAACATGAGAAGTAGCCTCAAGAAACACACATGGCAAGTTTTTTTTCTGTATGGCTGGCTGAAATCAATAGATCTGTAAAGACCAGAGGCATAAGAAAGATAAGCAAAGCAGGCTGTGATTTCTTAGATGGCTATTATCCTAACCTGATCTGGTGGGATTGTTGAATTCCTCAAAGACAAGTAGTTTTGTGACCCCTTTGCCCCTTGTACTGCAAAGTGTGATGGCACCTGGCAGTACCACACACCTTGTGTGCTCCACTAAAAGGCACAGCCTCAAGACAAGAGCCATCACCTTAGTAAAGGCCATCAGCCACAAACTCTCTGCTTCCAAACGGATGGAGAATTAACAGAGACAGGAGCCTGCAGTTTCCTAGGAAGAGCAGGGGTGCTGGAGGAACTTTACGGGAATAGCATGGAGAGTGGATGAGTTTAGGGGAACACACTTTAAATCCCACTGAAGCGAACTTGTTACCTGTGGTTCCTAGCTGGGGAAAGAAAAAAAAATGTGTTGCAAAGTATAGATTTATAAGTACACACACAGAGTTTTTAAATTAAGAAATAATCTTTAAGGTTTGTTCTTGTGCAAGCTCTTGAAGAGCAACATGGTTCCTGTGGATAAATACCCTGGGAAATGACAAGAGTGAATGGCTGAAACATATTATACAAGGATTTTACTGCATCATTTCCATGAAAATATTTGCTTTTAATTTGCCAAAATATCTGACCTGCAATACTATTTCAGGAACAAAACTTCCAATCCCATAGAGATTACTACAGTCACATTTTAACAGAGAACATTGCTGTACTACAGATTAGCTCAGCAGCCACCAGCAGAGATAAGAAAGTGATTTTATTCGCAGTGGAACGAGATGATTTTTTTGTTAATGGATTGCACAGGTGGGAGATGGGGGACAATGAGGTAGTGCAAAAGATATAGTTCACTTGCTGATAAAAAATTCAGAAAAGGAAGGATGCATGTAGAAAGAAGGAAGGGGAAGATTACACCTACTTCATTATTGAAAAACAGGAAAGAACAAAACCTGTTCCTTTTATCCTTTCAGACACTATTTAAGACTACTGATGTGAGATTGGTTCTTATTTCCTGGACAGCATTAAAGGTATAGCTGAAAAGAAAACCTATGCAATAACAACTGACAAGTAATAGGGACTTTTACTCTTCTGATTGTTGACACAATGACTATTGATAAAGCAACCATATTTTCTAGTCAGAGAAGAAGAAAAAAAACCCAAGAGAAACCAAGTATTTATTTAAGTATATAAACCCAATATATCAAGAGATGTGCAATTATTTTCTTACTTTGAATAATTTTTAATGTGCATAAACAATTTTCTCTTTCCATATACTGTGGAGTGACATCACCATAGATGACAGAACAGAGATCGAGGTTACATGGTCCAAACTACACCTATGAACAATAAAATCCTGATCCTGTGTTATTCCTCTTAGCAGGCTAGATGCTTAGGGGAAGCAGACCTGTACAGAAAATTAAGACAAGTGAGTAAAGAAAAGTCTACCACTGGGAATCCTAGTCCCAAGGATTTTTCTTAAGGAAATAGGTAGGATTTAATGAAGGCTGCTCATACCACTGATTCTTGAGGAATGGATGGCTGACAGAGAAAAGCTATGCCATAGCAGAGCAGCAGCAGCCATATAATAACTTTATATATATATTGCAAGATTGTAGGTCAATGTCTTCCTCAAAAATCTTGAAATGAGCTAGTAAATTCAGCTATAAAGAAAAGAACTAAGTTCCTCCTGAGCAGGCCAGAAAATTTGCAAGGCTTAAAGTACTGCCATTTTGCTCCTTATTTACTAATTTTCAAATTAATGCATTCAATGCCCAAAACACAAAATGATTAATTAGGAAGAGCTCAGTCACAGTAAAGGTTATCACATTTCCTTCATGCTTTCTTTTCCAAAAGCAATTTGGAAAGCTACTTTTAAGACCATTATACTCAAGGTCAGACCAGGTGAGAAAATTTCATGCTAAGAGTTTCAAGCCATCTTCTGAATTTTGAGGGTTTTCTCCCCTGCCAAATATTACTCAAGTATACATTTACTGATTTAATAGAATTTCTTTTCAAAACAGAATTTCCAGAGCATCTTTATAACTAATGAGAAAACAGAATATCAGATATAGACTGTTACAAGAATACACATAACACAAAATCCTAACCCATCTTCATCAGTTATTAAAACTTGCAAGTTTCAAACATCTGGTGATATGCTGAATGTCACAGCTGTTGAAAACTCTAGTATTTTAAAGCCTGAGCCATGAAAGCTTGATATCTGTTTGTAAAAAGACATTTCAGTGAACCAGGGTCTTTAGAAGGTGTTACTGGTCTTGCTTTGGATACTCTGACGCATTTCCAGGATATATACCTAAATTCTTGGCCTGAACTATTTTTGATGAAGACAGAGTCAGTAATCTCTCCTCTTATAGCATCTAAATTAGGTTACTATAAATCATGGATTTATGACAAATGAGATAAACATTCCCAAAATACCCTTTGGCAAAGTGCTTTTGGACTGCAATTTTGCCAGATTTTTATTTGTCTGCAAAATTGTCAGTCTATAATGTACAGAGACATCATTTAGGTTCTGTCATACTGCACAAAAATACTTTGGTGTGTAGCTCTTCCTATTTGTATAGGTTATGCATGTCAGTGAATCTTGACTTTTTTTAATTTGGATTTATAAACTGCAATGCAGGCAACTCTTAAAAATCTGTGGGTTTTAGTACAGTGTTTCTGGAGCTTTTAATTTTGTCACCTACAAGATAGGCAACAGAATTCTGTAATCCCCCTTCAAACTATATCTGCCCAAATTTAAAGACTATTTTACAGGTTAAGATTACTAGCTTGGATTTATTTCTACACAAAGTATTTATCTGATTCCACAAAACATGATAAAACAAAATTGAAGAGCTGCAGTTATTTTCTGGAGTTGAATTTAACATGTCCTATTACTTTACTGCGAGGACACCACAACTCCCAGTGGTGCCATGCTACTGGTAAGAACTATCTAATAAGGAGGATGCTCAAATTGGCTTGGACTGCAAAATTCAATATTAAAAACTGTTTTCACTTCTACATGCTGAAGCTTGCAAGATTTTAAGCCAAATATAAATTGTTTCAGACAAACAGAAAGCAAATTATTAAAAATGAACTTCATTTTTATAAGGCAGAGCAGAAAAGAGCAAGTGATGTTAATCTGAGGAACAATTTCATAGCGTGTCAGAAGTATGATTTCTATTAGAAATGCATAAATTATGCCATGCAGTGCTTACAAATTAACAAAAAAAGTATTATAAAAGTGAAACCCTGCTGTGTCAAATATGCCACACAATTTTTGTTCTAATAACAGCAATTTAGGTTAGGGCGTGACTCTTCTCTGATATAGCTGTGCTAGTACAACCCCTAGTGTGGACACAGTTTACTGCCATGAAGGCATTATATTCATATAATCTATAAAGCTTGTTCCTAAGCAGTAAAAGTATTAAGTAATGCGCTGTTATTTCAGCACAGCTACATCCACAATGAGAGGGCTGGCTGAGAGAGAAAAAGAGAGGGCAGTAGGTTATGCTGCTTTACAACATATCGGGCCAGATGAACAGATGTGGGTTTTGTGTAGAGAAACTGTGTGGTACAAGTCTTTCCCCCCACCTCCCTCCATAATCCTGATGTTAATCAGGATTATGATGGATGATATTACAAAACAGTTATTCAATTTAAATAGTAACATTGCTTGTTGCTTCTTAATAATTAAGAAATATTCATGTAAAATGCTAATAAGAGAGTTATTACAGAAACTGACATGTGGCCATTAGTCCTAACCAAACAATAAATGCAGGGGAAAATATATTAGGGTAAAAGGGAGGAAGACCAAAGATATATACTCTCTTTAGATTTCCTAAATGATAAGTTCAATTTTGAATAAGATTTATAAATACCAGCATACGATAAATACCAATCTATATTTGCTTGACATACAGATATATGCATCTGGTGATCCTAAATTGTACATGTGGAGCTTTCTGCCTATTCTGACACACCTGAATAATTTTAATCAGTTTTTAAAAGTCACTCCACATAAACTAAAAAATATCTTCAAAACTGAAATTTATCCACAGCACAATTAATAATACAATTATATCTCAAGAAACAGTAAACTTGCTCTGAATATATTAAAAGGCAATCCAAAACAAGATGCCTTGTTTTTAAAAGAGAAAAAAATCCATCATTTAATACAGAATAGTATGAAAATACCCCTACATTATTGTCTCTCTACTTAAAAAAAAAATATGTATTTATTATGAACAGATGGTGGCCAAGGAAGGTATCAGCTCTGTCTCTTAGCCAGAAGGTCAGGTCATGGCTGAGAGACCAAAGAACAATTAATATTTGCTATTCAGTGCCACATAAGATAAAACATTTCAGGTTTTCTTTAAATACAAAGACAGATGCGATTGAACTGTTTTTATTTTTTTTAACAAAATAATTTGCAATAACTTATTAACATTTGTTAAAATTTGATTTAAAAATCCCCAGCCAACAGGCAACAACAGAACAAGGCACTCTAACACTCTTCTTGGGCTGCCTTTAACACGTTAAATAATCCTAGGACCTATACAGAACTTTTTGGGTTACTGGAGCCACAGCTATAAAATAGCTGCTAAATACTGAGTCTGAGAATTACAAAATTGTTTGTTTTCCTTTTTTTGAGGAACCAACAATCATATTTGAACAACACAATAGCATAATTACTGAGTATCTAATCTTGATCTAATTGTCTAATAATTCTTGCTGATAGGAACTCTCCCTCACATAATTTCACTTTATATCAAATTATAAATCACTACATTTCAGTGTATTCAGCTCCACACTGATTAAAATACCAGTATGTCATCACATGAGGTTAAAATATTTTGTTAAATTTTGTAATTTGTTCAAAAGGCAATCCTCAAGTAAGTTGGAGACCAGGATTTAAAATCCAAGATACTTCTTCAAGTATCTTATTAAAGACATCCTGTTTTATTTGTATGCCAAGATTATGCCAACTCTTTTATCTGTGATATCTGTCAAGACACAGACGACAAGTCTGTTTTTTGTTTTTCAGTGTCCCTAGGCCTAAAGGATGCAGGAGTGAAAAAAAAGCAAACCTTGAAAAAAAGAACACAACACTTTAAGACCTCTCTTCTTCTGCGCTGTATCATTTTCTATACATGGTTGAAGGGTTATTTCACCTAATAAGCTCCTCCTTTGGATTTTACATATATTTTCATTATAACTTGAATTAATATTGCTTCCAGACTAAGCTTGTACTATTAAGTTAATAAACTTACTGTCCTACATGCAGCTTTTGAGGAATTGGTAATTAAAAATTTAATTTTTTAAATATTTCATTTTACCCCTACATATATTCTTATACAGGGAATGATCTGTTCAGTTATTTAAAAGAAAAAGAATGGTTCAAAATGTGTTGGCTAGGCTGCTCAAATAAAAAAAGGCATATTAAAAAAATCATCCTCATGTGCATCTTATATATCTGTGTATTCAGGAGACTCTTATGTGCAAATCAAAACTTAAGAAGGAATACTCAAAGTTTGAAGTCCTAGAGAAAAATGGATAGAATCTCAAGAAAAAGGGCACTTCAAAAGACAGATTACACCTGTTCAAGCTGTTTGCCAAGTATAATCTTTCCTACTGCATGGGATGTTTTCTTACAGACAACCTGTAAGGCATATACTGGTTTTTGTATTAATATAAATCCCAGTTTTAGATAAGCAACAGTTAATGCCAAGTGGATTTTTTCTATTGTTATTTTTTTCTAGAAGGCTACTTTTGTTTTGGATTTGTCTTTTTAAACTTTCCTATGAATCCCAGCATTCAGTAACATTGACTCTTTAAAGAAATTGGAAGATAAATGATTTTCATTTTTGGCATAATTAGGTTATGCTTAGAGCCTTTAATGTTCTGTTAGGCTGCATGTATAGGTAATTATGTGTGGATTTATTTGTGAGAAAAAGTGTATAAACACATGTATACATTACATAGAATTTAAGTAGCTGGTATGAATAATATGATAGAGTAATTCTATATGAAATCATGGAATGAGTGATGCGCAAAACTGAACATACCAGGGCTGAAAACAAGATTAAGATAACCAAGAGGTATTTATTTAGCAGTAAAAGCTGGCTTTTTGCCATCAATTTAAACCATTTAACAGTAATAAATGACCACTATTAGAAAAATGAATCATTCCAGCTTCTGAAAAAACCCTACTTAGGCAACTAATAACTGCAAAGTTATAGCAGTATTATCTCTTACCTGGTCCTTAATTTCAAGCTCCCTTATAGTTTTTGTTCTGTACTCTCTGAGCTCCTTTTCTGCCTCATCCTTCTTCATTTTGGTTTGATTCAACTGATAGCGCATTTCTCCACACACCTGTTAGATTACACAGACAACATGATCTGTTAGCTTGAAGAATCCATAGCCCAGGGTTTGCAATTAGATCTTTTGGTGCCCTCTACAGGTCATTGAAATGCAACATATTTTTAATTTACAGATATTTTAGGTCTACAAATGGTAAATGTTTTTACATAGAAAGGGGGTATCTGAATTCTATATATAGGCACTAACTTTGACATATGCACTACCTTCTAGATTCAAATATATTTGGATCAAGATTTTGCTAAGTATTAATGCATATGTTATAAATATCTATCTCTACAGTTAAATGACAGTTGCTAGTTTTATACTGTTCTCTCATTCTCTGTAAAATCCCAAGAAAGTCTATGTCAACACTTTCAAAACCTAGAAGTAAAGCATCTATCACACTCCTAATTAAAGGTGCATTTTAACTTGCCAATTTTACACCGTTGAGAAAGAAATTGTTTAAATGTTAACACAATAATTTTCAAAGTTTGATCAGAGCATTACAAACTTACTGCAAACTGGAGATCAATTATTTTAAAAAAAGTCTAATTTAAATGGATACATGGTCCAGAAGAAATGGATCAAAGCAACATTTCAGGAAATCACTTCTACACAGGACAATTATTCTCTGCTGTTGGAGTGTTTGTTATATTACCCCCTCAATCTTTTCCATCTGGGATCAACTTCAGAGGAAATGTGAAGGGGGCAAGAGAAAGTGAAAGAAATAAAAAAAACCAAAACAAAACCAGAAGATCACTAATCCCTTTCACATAACTTTACTGCTGTGCAAGATTGTTATTCTTCCAGTTTTCAATTGAAGCTGTCCCCTTTTTGTTCTTACCCTGTGCCATCACCTCCAATTTGTGCCTGTTCATTTCACCTTAATTAACCAACCAAATACATGCACATTCCTTAGTGAGAATGCAAATGTGTTTACTCATAGCTCCTCTTAGTCAACTTTCTTTCCAACTCACTCTACTTTCCTGCCTTGCTTATATTCTCTCAGCACTTGCTCCTTAAATGTACACCCTTTTAATTTGCTGGTACAATCCTCTGTGCTTCTCAAAAACATTCTCACATATTCTATAATCCAAATTAATTTATGTTTTTCAGTCTTATACCTCTTCTCATTTTCACTTTTTTTTTCTCCTTAAAAAAAAGGTAGGGAAAATGTAAATATGGATACCGCAATGAAATCAGTCTAGGAAAAAACTAAACCAACTGTCATAACTTTCAACAAGTAGCATCACTTATAAATTCAAAGGACAACTTGTGAATTTAGCCATTTCAAATAAACCAAAGCAGCAAATGCTCTGAAGAACAGCAAAGTTCTAAAGCATTTTTTAAACACTAAAATATTATATGCAAGTAAAAAAAATCTTGAGATGCAGCTGCAGAGCTTGCATAGCTTGCTGGATTTCTACCTCCTCCTTCCTTTATCTGAAGGATGTAACAAATGCAATATGTCACTTCCTCCAAATGAAATTTAAAAATACAGCAAGCCTCGCTTTCAGCTCCTCCGCATGCTGTACAAAGGGAATAACACAGAAGAATCGGCAGATGGTGCTGTCCTAATAATGGATTTTTCAGTCTCCTCAAGAATGAAGGAAATAATAGATCCTCACTCCATATTTTCTTTCCCTGACTTCTGGTGCATGAAGAAAAACAATATTTTGGATAAAACTCGAAACTAAAGTGTTCTTATTTGCTGTTTTTAATAATGGCAAACTGAGTCTGGAAACAAGGAGTCAGATTCACAAGCAAAGATGTCACGTGGCCAATGAAAATGTCAGGGTGATGCACACAGTCCTGTCAGCTCAGTGGTTGGGAGGTTCCTCCAGGATTTTCAAGACTTCTCAGTTTAGTACAGGGACACAAATGAAGTTTTCCAATCTCTCAGGACGGTGCAATTAATAGACTATTGCAAGGTGACCACCTGTTCAACTTTGTATTAACATGAACTGAAGCAGGGACTAGAACCACAGTATCATCTCCAGAGAGGTAACTTCAAATTGATAGGGTACAAAATTGTTCTTTTCAGACCTATGAATATTTGTACCTACTGCCTATTTCACCACCTCCTCATCCCTGTAAGTGGTGTAAGTGATTTGTGAACCCAGCTTGAGAGACCAAAAGTGTATTCCAGAATTGGTAGATCAAACCATTCTGACATTTTTAATATACTCATTTGTCTTACAGTTAAAATAAAAATAAAGTTTCTAGTAAGTTGGGGTGACTTTTTGCTGTGAATTTTCTGCAATACTTTTGCCTCTTTCTATCAGCCAGGGCAGCAGGGAAGACAGGAACTGTTGAAAACCTTTCCTGAAATCTCTAGAGGCACAAAAAAGAAATTGCTCCTCAAATCCTCGCAGTTAACAACTGGGGAGGTAGGACGAGCCCTAGGATGATTGGTAAGGAATACAGACATTTCAAGAGGCTGTAATAAGTTGGGGTTTTTTTGTTTCTCATGTTATGACCCCCATTAAGGCTCTAACTGATGATAAAGAAAAGCAAGTTCAATGCTCCTTTATAAATGTGCTTACCTTATTCATCTCCATTTCATGAGATGCTAGCTGGCACTGTGATTCTTCTAACTGGCTAGCTAGAGAATTCTTTTCCCTTGTAATTCTCTCTATTTGAGCCTCCAAAACAGCCACATCCTTAGACAAAGCTGTCACCTGAAAAAGTCCAAGAACACTGTAATGATGCAATTTGACCAACCACAGAGCAAACTCTTGTGGAACTTTCTCCTCAAAAGCAACTGTATGTAGACAAAATACATAAAACAATAACATTAAAAAACTGTAATAAAAAATCAAGCATGTACAATAAAAATTTATCCTATATTATTAATAATATAACAGAATATGTCTACATTATTTTATCAATGGGTTCACTATTTTTAATTTATTTAACATGCAGTAGTTTATTTGAAACTTTTCATCAACTGCACCAGTCTCCAGGACTTGTTAATATGGACAAGGTGTAAGAAGCAGCTGGCTACGTTGGTTTTGCAGTGTAACAGTACTACTTAACACCTTCTTATCCATCCTTATGTAGATTGATTCAAACCAAATCATGTTCCCCTAGCTAAAGAAAACTGTTGTTGCAAGCACAGATCTTAAATTAATTTTCAAGTTCAGAAAATATTTCAACACTATAGATCAAAGCATACTGTTCTGAAAAACTCATATAGAATTAGTATATTAAAAATTCTAATGTATTTCAGATGAAATTTTGCTGGATGATTAAAAAATATAACAATAAAACAGAGACAGTGAACCTTCAGCTGTTTAGCCCTGAAGCCTACTAATATAAGTGGAAATAATGGTGCCTGACAGTTCTAGGTTAACTTTCAGAAATTCAAAGCCAAACCTAGTGGATTATATATTCATAACTATTTTTCACTCCTTATACATCCACCTGATTTATCTATCATGCCAATTCTCCCCTTCAAACAAACCACTTCATAAAGTAAGCAATAAAATATTGAGATGAATCTTGACTTGATCCACAGTATACCACTTCTACCACCTCATAATCCTAAAACATAAAAGTACGTAATCATATGTAGGTGTAAATCATAGATCATAATTTTCTGCAAAGTCATCCCATCTCTTTAATTACCAGGTATGACATCACCATAGTGTCATGACAGGTTGTTTAATGTATGTGCAGGATTTATTAAAAAAAAAGTGCATAACTACTTAAAGTGGGAATTGGTTCCAGTAAAACACATTTCAGTGGGTGATGAAATACAAACTAATGTGATGTCATGGAGTGAAGTATTCTACCAAAAAAATATTAAATGCTTGTCTAATAGGCTGTATTTTGGAGTGAATACACAGCATTAAATCAACTCTGTAACAAAACAACTAACTTCATAAAAAGGATAACTTCTAATAGATAGCAAGAAGTCAAACAAGGAATTGCTTAATAATGTCTCCAGCGGAAGATTATTTTTTTAATTTCAGTTTCCCTGGCAACAGATCACTGGTGATCAGTTCATGTACTTAAAGATCACTTAGTCCCTATCACTGTGCTTAATATCTGTTTTGGTATCTGGAATTGGAGTCACAGAAGGTTTTTTATACACAGTTAAATGGTTTCTTTTGCTCAGTTTGTGCTCTCCAAATTTTTAGAAATAATATATACAACTTATAAAAGAGTCCCAAACAATAAGAAAAAGTGTTCAATCAGGAGAGAAATTGACTTTGTTGTTTTCAAACCTTCACCATAAATAGTTGAAGATGTTGCAGATCAAACAAGCGTGAAAACCGCTAATTCATGAAGTATTTGTCTCTCTACATTTCTTCCCATTTTAATCCCCTTAGAAATGCCTCCTCTATCACAGGCTTACTGTTGTTAGCTTGAGCTTTCCTCTGTAGACTCCATTGGGCAGAAAACCCTCATGTTTTATACTCAAATTACAGCAGCATCTAGAAGCCTAAAACAAGGTTATCAAGACTATCACGATGGTCGTGGCATAAACGATGAGACAGATTCTGTCTCAGAGAGTTTATAAACATTAGTAAGAGTGAGAAAAGAGATTCCAACACATTTCTGCAGGTGGGAAAACTAAACATATGATAAGATCACTTTGAAATTATGATATTGTAACATTAATGTATATATAAGATCAAAGTAGCAGAGAATCCTAAATTTGACATGTGCTAATTTCGGAATGCTTGCCATGGCAAACTAAATAATAATTTTTATAAAAAAGCTAGGTACAAACCTTGCATCACATATTACTTAACCCTTTCTTACTCTGACACAGTGCATTAAAAATATTATGCAAACTAAAATAAAGTGCATAACATCAACAACCTAGTATGTATCTAGTGACATAGCACAAAACCCAGTTATTCAAACTCAAAACATCGCTTATCTACCACTGCTTTAAAGAAATGGTAGAAGTGACTGAGCTCTCACACCCAAAACTAAAAATAAAAAACAAGTAAATGAAGTTTAAAGATGATAATACACTCATTGTAATACACAAACAGAGAAAGAACCAACCCATACCATCGTTGCCAAGTCCTCCCTTTCCTTCTTCATTTCCCGCCGCAGTGCTTCTTTTTCGTCAGCCCTCTTATTTAGCTGGGCAGCCAACTCCTTTTCAAGATAATTCTTCTGCCGTTCCATCTCACTTTTCAGTTGTTCACAGTGGACTAGAGCCTAAAAAACCAAATTTACTTAAATGAAAGAAATCTAAAATTGTTAAACAAACATGGTATTAATTTAATAACCTCAACGAAACTAGTTTGCTATTAGAAATGTCTTTTTTTAATGCATTTTTAATGATGTTTATACATATCCTACTGTGTTAACATCTAGAATAGGACTAACAAATGAAAACAGATGTATATGTTTTTAGGTTTGTATGTATGTTTAACATGCCTTACTGTAACTGAGAAATTTAATTGCTTTTAGGAATAATGGCAAAGATGGAAGCATTTTTCTGTGTGTATTTTCCAAATAAGGAGCTGTTCTTCTAAAATTATGATTACTCGCCTCACATTTAAAATTTGAAATTCCAGAATGCACATCACTAAAATCAGCCTCCAGTATTTGACTCCTTACAAATACAGTGCTTACTGTCTAACTAAAGAACTGAAGGAAAAATTAATAAAATATATGAATGTATGCACTTCCACTTAAGTCTTCTCCTGAACTGAATTACTGAGTGCTAAGAAACCTGAAAGCAGTCAGTAAAGATACAAAAAGAAGTTTGACAAATAATTTCAGGTTTGTCAAAAATTAATTCTACTAAATGCCTCATAAAGTACTGCTTAATTTCAGATGCTAAAACACAGGGTTATAGATGGGTTTTCTATCAAAAAAGAAGAAATCTAAGTTCAAGAACATTCTCAAAACATTGTCTTCACAATCTTCTAAAAATGCTGGGGGAAAAAAGAAGATATTTATCTATTTATGCTGCTGTATCTCTGCCAACGTGTAGAATTTGTGCGTTATGTCAGTTTAAATGAGAAATACACTACTCCATTACAAGTAAATCCGAGTATTCAAAGTACCCTGAAGGGAGCTTTGCTAGCCTATGAGTAAACTAGATTTAATTTCAACATTCCACTGATTTCTAGCATATTCTGATTCAAGGAAGCTAGAGTATTCTCCCTTTAGGAATTCTAACTTATTACCCTTTATTTTCAAATTAATTTTTCTTAACTGCTTATTTTTCTTTCACTCAAAGCCAATCCCCTGTGTTCATTTTTTTTAGCTCTGGACTGTTCATGAGTGGAGCAAGTTAAACCATGAGTTTTAGAGAATGCTCTAACAGTTTCCATTAGTTTTATGGCAATTCTGTGGGATCCTCTTCAGGCGAGAGAATCCCTCTGTTATGGCATTGAATCCTTTTCTGTAGGAAAGAATCATCAACTTCAGCAAACAATTGCCTGCATAAAACTGCTGCAGCTTGGTAGACATCTAAACCAATGCACTCTAGAAGAAAGCAGTTGCATTAGTTGCCTTTCAAGAAGAAACGTGTATTTTGTTAGCTCCACTGTTCTGACTACACAATGAGCAGTTCAAACAATTATTCTTTTATGACATTTGTGTCAAAAATATATTCCTGATGTTGCTTCAACTATATGAACTTAAACAAAACATATCTCCTTCCTGCTCTATGCAATAAGCAAGAGGCCAAAAACTACAGAGACAACCAAAAGACAAGAAGAAATGCTGGTTTTAAATGATAAGCACCTGAGGTTAAACTTTGGACAACAGGCTGATGAAATTGCAATTATAGTATTTAAAAGTTTGATGTGTTAATTCTCACTTTTATTACGTGGACTTTTCTATGGGATTCCATGCTAGTTATCAAGAAAAACAGCACTTAAGAGTAGAATAGGACAGAGGAAAAAAAAGGATGATTTGTACTTACCAAGAGGTATACCACTACTTGTAAAAAGGCAAAATTAATGCAGTATAAGTAATTTTTGTTCCTGTTCTTTCATATTAAAACAGTTTGGGGCATGAAAAAACCCCAGACTACTATTCAGCCTTGAAGACAAACTGGCAGGACTTCACACAACCCTACAAACACCCACTCTTCTCTTACAACACTGGATAAATAACACCATTTTATCAATAGAAAAATTATATCAATCTTGTTTGCATTCAATTACGAAAACCAAACCAAAGAACCTTCTCTCAATTCCACAGTAATTCACTAATAGTACAGTAGATGTCACTAACTATCAAGGAAATAATTTAGGTGAATATAGGTTGATTGTGTACAGGGATAACACAAGCATTAGATCAAAACTGGTTTTATCACTATTATTTACCTAACACCAGAAGCTTAGACAAGCTTAGCATTAGACAAGAATTCTCATCTTCAAAGAGCTCTGACAGTCAATCAGTTCTTCCACTGGTCTTCTCTGAGGCAAAAAAGAACTGTTTGTAAACATTTTAACTATTCTTTCCAGAGTAGGCCAGAAGTGTGATGTCAGAATTATCCTCTTACATATCATGAACATCTTTGAAAATTCTACAACTCAATTTATATCACCTAGCTGGGAAAGTACATCAATTAAAAAATGCAGCACTCCTCACAGTATTGATGAGAATTTAGGCACTTGAATACAGAATTCATATTACTGCTCAGAAACTGTCACGTGGTGCAGTTGTTTTAAATCTGCATTATATTAAAATATGACAAATGTCTTATGCATGTATTCTCTCATTAGCATGAAAACTAATTAATATTTGCATTAGATTGGAACACTAAAAAGCTCTAATCTCGTGATGGATTTACCTTTGTTTTTTCAAAATTGGCCTCTTCTGCCATTTGCACAGCATGTTCAACTTGCTTACAAGCATTAGATTCTCTTTGCTGCATCTCTTTTATGCTTTGTCTCACTGAAACAAGTGCATCCATCAAGTCATCTCTTTCTCTGCATATTAAAAAAAAACAAACAACCAACTCAGATACTTCTATTTCTTTTTGTAAGACAAAAAACCCCAAACAACAGGTATACCAAATATAAAATACATACAGATAAAAGACTTAAGGAAAGTGGTAAGCAAAGCGAGACTAAAACTCATGAGTGAAAGACAGCATATTGCAACCTTGGCAGATACTGAAAATATCATTTGCTTGACAACCAGTCTTTCATTTTAAAAGGATGGACCATTAGAGAAACTGCCAGTAGACAGCAGATCTCCAATCATTAATGTATGGAACCTGAGAATATTCTGTTGATGTAAAAAAATGGGGATCCATGCAAATATTTAAAAAGAGGCAATATGGAATTACACTTTCATTACATGTAAAAGAGGGAAAAAATAATAAAAAGGAAGGGTTAGGTTCAACAAGTAATCTCAAAGTATATCAAATGACAATCTAAATCCATTTGCTGCAAACTGGAACTAAGCTAAACAGTAGGACACCTGGATTCTACAACTCTTCACTAAAACACTAAAATCGGTACTAAAGGGTAAAGCAGAGTTGGTAAAACTGTAATACTTAACCTCGCCTTTTCACTATTTTGATATGTTAAAAGTTTTTAAATTAAGTTTTGTCTGTTGTCTGTGGTTTAGGTGCAGCTCAAGATTCTGACTGAAAACTGTTGTGTTGTTCTTAATGTTGTGTAAAATGGTAACACATTTCTTTGCATTTGCCAGGGACCTAGCAGTCATACAT
>NW_005054299.1:14037116-14045663 GCF_000277835.1 Geospiza fortis | reverse complement strand
AATACTCTTGTTTTTAATAAACTGCACCACAAGTAGAGGTAGCTTTTAGATTTTTTTTAAACCTCCAAATGAAATAATGTTTTAAGATAGATAAAGATGTCAGTTCAAATTTTTTATTTCAAGCTCACCATAAGAGGACAAGAATGTACTGATTTACAGTTTGTTCATATTTTCCAACATCTGTGACAAATACTTTTGTTACAAAAGTAGATTTTGAAACATGAATTCTCAGCAATAGAGATTTGCCAGAAAATTTTTGGACTTGCTAATAGAAAAAAATACATAAATCCTGTCAATAACCATCTAGTGCAGAGGGACAGTGCCCACTTGACCGAGTACATATATGTTCTATGCCCCTTCAGTCTCCCTGCTTCTAACTGACCCACTATTCCATCTCAGGCTCATTCTAATATTTCAGAAATTCTAAGAAGCTTCAGATATCTGGCAATAAATAGATGGCTGTTTAACAAACTTTGAGAAAGTTGCAGTATCCTATCATTATTACTAGCAAGTAGAGAGGGAGAGTTTTTTGGAAGATAAATTGACTGTCAGAATTCCTTAAGGAAAAGAATTTAATGTTGGGATCCCTGAATTACATATATCCAGCCTATATAGCTGTGATTAAAAAAATTAAATAAAAGCTATACTTTTTTTAAAAAAGGGTGCAACAAATAATTTCATTTATTTTTGTCCAATGGAACTTCTTTTCTCTGTCTTATTGTAGTCAGGGAGGAACTACTACAGGTGTTTGGTGAAGGAAATGCATCCTACCCCAAGCACACGACCTATTGTTGATGTACCTAAAAAGCTCCTCAGAGGTTAAAAGAATAAAGTGGAGCCAGAAAAAATTCCAACTACATAATTATAATGAACTGTTGCAAGAAATAATCAATCACAATCCACAATATTTGCACAATATTTGTGCTGACAGAATGAAGGACTTTTTGTACAAAAAGTGCAGGAAACAGACTGTAAATTGTCTCATTATCTGGCCAGCCCAAGGTATCATAATTACATTATAAAACTAAAATTCTTTCCCACTTGAAATAAGTAGCAAAGCCATTGTGGATTTTGAAGTGGTTAGGACTTACATTCACTTATTTCAGCATTAGGACTCCAGCTTGGGAGTATATTGTTCCAGAAAGGCACATCTCTCTATGAATGTAACCCAACACATTGAGACTTAAAAGGTTTAAGGCAAGCAGCTGTCCTTCCAACACAAATCCATACCCCCAGTACCTACCTTGTCAGCCTCTCGATGGTCTGCACGTGGACATTACAGTGAGTCTGTGCAAGAATGGCCTCGTGCTGGGCACAGTTCAGGCACAGACCACCAACCTGGCGAGAGTTTCTGGCTGCAAACAGTGACTTCTGGTGTTTCAGCCTTCCTTCCAAATCTTTGCATGTCTTCTGAGATTCTGAAAGGTCTTTTCTAGAAAGAAGAAATTTGTGAAATTAGATATTTCTACAAGTCATATTCATATACAATATATAACTACAAATGCAACCTAAAAAGAGCTGTAAGAATCCCTGTAATGAACATTATTTTACACATTTTCAAGAGGCTGAGGAAGACTTTAATAGAGAAATAACAGTTGAACTGCCCAATCAAAACTATTAATAGACAAAATAATACTGTGTTGTTTCTTCCCGCATATTATCAGAAAATACTGAAGTTAAACAGAAATTTATTAGATGAAAAACCTGTAGGCTTACACTTTGTCTGAACAGAATATAATATTCATTATTAGAAAAAAAAAAATCAGCTGTATAAATATTTCAATACTCTAATAATTTTCTGTTGCTTTTATTAATAATACCGCTAACTTCATATTTATTCTCTACTCCCTAGACAAGAAATCAGCACATTCCCTCAGACCCAGCAATATACACAACCTGAGGTCAAATACATGTGCAGAAAAACAGGCTAAGTTTTTTACTTGTCTCCAAAATTTTTACCAGGTGCTCTGAAGAATTTTCTCCAGAATTTCCAAGCATGTGTCAGGCTGGGGGGATCGCAAGCAATAGGAATGTTAACATCAGGAAGTTCCAGACAAACGCACACTGTGCACATATAGATCAATTTGACAAATTGTGCAATGAATCCAAAGCTTTGGGTTTGTTATGCAGGCCATCTGGGCAGCACACACTCAGGAAGTCTGACACATTCTGCTTGCATTGGATTTACTGTGCGCATGATATATACACTGCGTGCATTCTTATTTCCATCTGGAAAATCTTCTGTGCACTTTTTCCAATTTTAGTACTTGGTCTATTGCATACAACTCACTATAACCTGAACAGAATTTGCTCTGCATATATCCTTAGACACTCATGGTGCAACAAAGCTATTGTTGGAAAGTTTTGGACAGAAATCAGCAAGTCCTATGTACATTCATCCTTGAAGTTAAAAGGGAAGAAGAAAGAATTATGTCACTGAACGTGATATAAATTGTCACTTCAATAAAATTTAGTTTAGCAGAACTTCCTGTTTGCAAGATCATGCCTCTTAGGAGAAACCACAGGCTGAATAATGTACTTGAGGAACTTCTGAGACAACCTTAGCCTCCAATAATTATTTTTGGAGTAAATATAACACTTGAGGCCAAGGGGAAAAAAAAAAGGATTATAATTTTAATTATAATTAAAAATTGGATTGCAATTAAAGATCCTCCTTTACCTTCACTAAGACAACTGGCTTTACATTTTGCAGGTTTCACCAAAGTATTCTTTTAACTTGTCTCCCTACCAATAGCTCTTTTTACACACAGAACAGTCTAGCATTTTCAAAAATACGAAACCACGATTTATTTAGGGAAAAGCATGATTAAACAGTAGTAGAAAATAGCTAATTATGGAAGTTGTCACATAAGGTAAAATTGTAACCCCTCTTTTTTCTTTGAGTGGTCTATCTTACATGACCTTTCTTAGGGGAAAGAGGGTAAAAAAGATAAGATGTTTTATATATATATATATATATGTATATAAAAAGATATATATAAATATATATGTATAAAAATATAAGATTATACATATATGCTACTGTTTCTATAAAGAAGCAGTACATTCAATTTTGCTACATCAATATTTGAGAGAACTTAATAGAAAACCAGTTTTTAGGGATAGCATCAGAAGACACAACATTCAGACATTCAGGCATTCTCTTAGTTAAATTCAGATTAAGAGTGATTCATGCTGTTATGCAGTACAATTTTTTAAGGATTATTTTAAGAAAAAAAAAATTAACTTTACCTTAGAGACTGTATTTGAGCATCAAGGATATTGACTTTTTCTTGATAAAGAAGTTTTAGATTCTCCTGTAGAAAAGATGGGAGAAGATATGTCTTGCTTTCTTCATAACAGTCTTTACAAATAAACCTAGACTTTACCCACATTCTTTTCCCCCGAGGACATAAACCTGTTGAAATACTAGTGGCAGAGAAACCTAAATATTTCACTTTTCTGGAAGTCTAAAAAGTGAACAACCCTCCCATTTTTTGTTTCTAAATAAGGTTTTTTGCCAGATCCTCATATGGTAAATTGTTTCAATTCCAACTGCATTCCTCAGTTCTCTACAATGATTCACAGAAACCGATAATCATGTCTTGAGTTTGCTCTTGCTTTCCCACAAGTCAACAGATATTAGTACATAATTATTAAGAACTTCAATTACACGGGCTATTTATTTATAATACAGGGAGTTACTCTTCATATACCTGGTGAAGGACTAGGTATATGAATCAACCACACCCATGTTAAATACAATGGTGATAACAAAACCAGATAAAGCACTACAAATTTAGCTCACTATGACACTTATAATGAAGTTACAATCAACATGATTCTCCTGATTTAAATGTGGCAGATGAAAAAAAAAGCAATTACTGTAAAAAACTGCTTCCAAACAACTGCAGGCATCAGCGATCACTGAGGTGTTCAGCTCTAAAATAATAGTACAAAAAACCCCAAAACAATATATTTCTATGAATAAACCCTCAAATCCCATCTAATTAAAGAATTAAAGCCCCATATTAATTCCACAGTATGCAAATGCACATGGATAAAATATATCAAAACTTTTCAATTAGCCAAGTTTTTTCCCAAGATAGCAAAACTACCCCACTACTTCAGAGCAAAATGAAAGTTAATATCTTCTGAAACTAAAAATACAGGAATTAAAAACATCATCTCTAAATTACTAGGACTCCGCTGTATCTCCAAAAGCACAAGGTGTGTAACTCATCCAAGGGATAGCAGATTGCACAAAACTACTTTTGTATCGTACTGAACCTGTACTGCTCCAGGAGCAGAACAACTCATTATGAAAAGAGCTTGTGTGGAGGGTTACACAAATTACACCAGCTTGTTCCCACCTGCTTGGGTGCTGTGTTACTCCTAAGAATCTCCCAAGTACAGTGAAGCCATCATCTTTAAACAAGAATTATCTCTGGGAAGTCATCATCTGAAGATACAGCCTGCCATCTGTGTCTAACTGCACAATAATATTAATTAGGGTACGATGAGAAGATGAGGTTTAAGAGAATAAAATTTGAGCTCAGATTAAGGTTCAGTCAACTAAAACTTCTCCTGTGTCTGTTAAAAGCTGATCATCAGAACTGGAACAACAACAACAACGCTGAACAGTTTTGCAAAGGTAGGACTCTATGAAGAAAGGTGATACCAACCAGCTCTAAAGGCCATCTGGCTTTGTCTCCAGAAGCTGCTGCAACAAAAGCCTGATCTTTGTTATGTGCCAGTGAGGAGGTGACAGGCTGGTGTGTGCCACAGTCTTTACCACCTACAGGCCAGGATTTCTGAGTGTTTGCCTAAAATGAAAGTATTAATGCTTCAGTTATTATTATGCAGGCTGGTTTTTTAAACAAATTTCCTTACTTAAGTATTGAACCTTATAATCTTCAGTATAATATAAGAACCAATAAACAATATTCATAGAATATAAGAACCAATAAACAATATTCATTATATTCTACTGAACAATCCTCAGTAGAATATAAGAACCAATAAATAATTTAACTAGGTTAGCAACCTATGAAAATTATGTTACCCAAGGAAATCCATATTTACAAATTCTCATTAAATTTTGACTAAAATTCCATTTGCAGACAACCATTTGTATACCTTCCATGAAAATAATCTTGCCAGATCCTTGAACACTGATTAAAGCAACAAAAAATAAAACTTACTGAGGCATCAAGAAGAGTTTGTTCTCTCAACATATATTCTGCAGTTAAGAATTTCAGCTTCTGATGGAGTTCCTCATTTTCAAGTAAAACTGCCTGTTCTTGATCTTTCACCCCACACAACTCCTCCTATAGGATGAAGGAATTGCATTTAAAAGGTTCCTTAAGATGGCTATCAATATTGAAATGCATCTTGAGACCAAGAGCCTAGATGAACATTTTCAAAAATTTTAACCCTTTTAGAGAGACTAAGAAGTTGCAAAAGAGAGATTTTTTATTTTTTCAGCTTAAATTGCTATAAATATTTTTTTAAAAATGCTTATTTGTATTTGTGACAGGATGTAAAAATGCCTTTAAATACCCTTAAATACTAGATACCAAGACACAGGGTAAGGGATCTACTGAACTGCATTTGGCTCAATTTTGGTCATTACAGCAATCAATCTCAAATCTAAATGTAATCTGCTTTTAATGCAGTTTTTCACATTTGGGGGACCAGGGTTTTAGTAGGTCAAATAAGTCTGATACCTTGTAAAACTTCACTTCTGCTTCCAAATGTTTAATGTATTGTGACTGATCAGTGATTATAGGAACAAGATCGAAAAGGGCTGGTAAGTCTGCAGGCACAGATTCTGGGGGCTTCTGAGGGAAGTAAAGAACAACATGTGTTATCTTCTGATTTTCCATTATTGCAATAAGATCTTGCTTGCACACAGAATACAACCTACAGTTTTCTGGTAAGGCTTCAAAATGCACACGGAATTGTTAATGGAGTCTTCTCCATTAACATTAGTTCACACTCCTGAAGGAAAACAAGTATCTTTATGCATATCCCTATTTTTGAAACACACACAATTCTAACACCTATGCTTTTGGATCACAAACATGCCTTTTTGTGCAAAAATATTCCATTATATATTTCCTAAATATAATTGAAGTCTAAAAGAGATCAAAGATTCAGAGACCTATATCCTAATATTTTTAAATATTACTTTTGAAATATTGACCATTCAAAAAAAAAAAAAAACCAAAACACCCCAAACCAAACCTGAACAAAAACTCCATGAAGCAAAATAAAAAAAAGCAAACCAAGTTACTAATGGCTATTACATGTACTAGTTATCTTATCTACAGGTTCTGTCAACAATGCATTAAAATTCCTTGTCCAATCCTTATAAAGGTATAATCCTTAAATTAGGACGAGGTGAAAGTTTCTAGCAACAAAAACCTTACAGTCCAATTATACCAAATATAAGTATTGACTTATAAAGAGGGGGACACTCTTGAGATATCTGGAACCAGGATTGCGGAGACAAATGGAGGATATCCAGAACTACCTGAAAAAACATCCCTTTAGAAAAGGAATTCCAAATTTGCCACATATTCTGCCTAGCTCAGTAGACATAAGCTCCATGTTCTATTGACTCAGAATTCATCCTGATTTAAATTCTTAATCCTAACTACTTTATAAATTAAAACAAAAAAAGAACCACACTTGTTAAAGTATATATAATATAGCTTTGATAATATTTGTAAGTCATCTGTTTCTCTGGCTCCTATTCATCCATCCTTCTTCTCTGAAAATGTAATGAACACCTTGCAGCTGAGACCTCCAGATGCCTCCCTGACAAGATTACACCAAAGCAGTGTTAGAAAAATGTGGAAAAACTCCATTTCTATTCAGATTATTTTTCACTGAAAAACAGTTCTAATGTTTAAACTGAGAAACATCACTGTCATGTAAACAATAGTGCTAAGGAATTTTTAATAAAAAAATAACAGGTAGTATATTTTCTCAACACAAAAAGATCTCTGTGACTTTTTTTTTACCTTTTTAACAACATAATTCTTATGAATTAATTATGAATTGATTTGAGATTTTTAAATTAATGTTCTTACAATATAACGTGTAACAGGGTGAAAGAACAGAGGTCAGGAGGGGCATAAATTTAAATCTGGCTAAATATTAAAATCAGAATTGAAAGACACATCTGATCAATATGAATTACCAAACAATTATGCCTGAGTCTTGGAAATGCTGTTCACATCTAAATACTTAATGCTGAAAAGGATTTATAAATGCTTAGTGGCTCTAGAAGCCAGCATTCAACACGGTGTCAGTTTTGCCAACATCACAAATAATTTGGCCCACCTTGTACTTTTCCAGAATGTCTCAAATCTCAAGTATCTAAACCACAGAATTACAGAAACTCTGCCATCCTATAAACTGGCAGGAGACAACAGGAATCCATCACATCTCCAGCTATAACAACAGTGTCAGGAACAGAGGTTGGGTGCAGCTAGGTTAGCCAAAACCCAGCTTGCAGAGCTGCAGTTGTTATATGAAGTAATCTTGCTGGGCCTTGACCTCAGGTGATAAAGGGTAGGGCAAAAGGAAAATTTCTGCACAACCATCTGGGTGTAATCAAAGAAAGGATTTAATAATTTGATGTCTATTGCAACTTTAATCTATGGGAAAGAAAAGGAAATTTAGTTGCAACAATATTATTTATATGTATGAATTGTGGTAAAGGTTATTAAAGTGTATAGTTTTTGTGAAATGTTATATTTAGCTTAGATCCTGCAATCATTTCCTATTCAGCACTCACTGGGTATTTCAGCATCATTTAAAGCAAAAGGTTAAGGTTACTCATAATCTAAGTTGGCTTTCCTTGACCTTTGGAAAATTGGATTCTTCTTATGCAGGAAGCATTTCTGCAGTGTCCAGTAAATCACTGGACAAGCTCATTTTTATGAGGGCTTGGGTTTATTTTTGGTGTGTGTGCACTTTTGCAGTTCAACATTTTTTTGAGCTTTACACATGGTCTGCCTTCAGAACACTTTCATATCCTCAAGCAGATGGAGGACATCTGCAAAAAAGAGTAAAGCCACCACTTCACAGAATGTCTCTCACCAGAAACTTCAAGAGGAAAAAATGGGGCAATACTATACCAATTCAGTAAATTCCCATTTTTTTCTCAGTTTATTCCTTCATTCTTTGATCCTCTCCCTGAAAGCACTATCCCAAGTTTCTTAGAGAAAAGTATTCCATTTTCTAAATTCTCCACTCTAGTAAAACTTCCCAATATGAGTAGAAAACTTCACCAAAGATGGAATAAAAGGTTCTTTCCCTCCCTTCCAAAGCTAAATACAAACTGATACCAATTCAGGTCCTGCCAAAGTCATCCAATGATCCATCAATCCCTTGAGCTACAAAACATTAACTCTTTCCTATGCCATTATGAGGCAAAATGCCTGGCAGGACAACCACACTAAACTCGTGGATCTTAGAACACTCAAAAAAGTTAACTTTAAATAAAATTCCTTAACGCCAGGACAGCAGAGC
>NW_005054299.1:14030031-14037106 GCF_000277835.1 Geospiza fortis | reverse complement strand
CAGGAATACAGCTTTTAAAATATTCTGCTGTTAACTTTGACAGCAAAGAGCTGCTTGTCTTGCTTAGTATAAGCCAAAAATATTCAGTGTAGGTCATCAAAAGATAAAACTGCAACAGTGCCTTTGAATTATTTTTCTGTGGAGATCCTAGCAACTCAGCTGCTCTGTAACTGAACAGTGCATCACACATACTGTGGTGCAGTTCTGCTTCAATAAAGCAGCATCTGAGAAGCCCTTGTAAGGGGCTCCTTGTAAGGTTTACTCCTTGTAAGGGAGTAAACAAACTTTGACAGAGACCACTGCATTTTGGCAGAGAACCACAAAACCTGTTTTTGCATAAACGTCTCTAACTCTTTCAAGAAAAAGCATCATTAAAGCATAAGAAGGACACTGAGAATCCTTAAGGTACAGTCAAAGGAAAAAAGAGGCTGCTTTTTCAGAAATTTTTCCTTGTTGTCTATCCCAAGTGTTTTCAAAACAAAAAGGATTTATGACCACACTACATGGTCAACAAAAAGAGGAGAAAGTATAAACCCTGTATTATAGATTCATTTTTCTTCCATTGTGGTCATAAGGATACCAAGTCCTGGTCATAGCCTCAGGAAGTTCCCATATTAAGAATAGTAAAAATTATTCAATGTTTCCTTTTTTCTCTTTATACTATAAAATCAACATGCATGCCATTTATTCAAACAACACAAATGAAACCAGAAAAACATACATGGAATGAATTTTTCCTTCTTGAAGGAGACTCTTCACTTTCCATTCTGTCTTGGTGTTGCAACAAAATTTTAAGTTGGTTAACTAGGAAGAGATAAAAGCCATTATAACCAATAAATAATTTTTTTTTCATTGAAATTAGTATAATTTCTAACAGTGTTCAAACCATTTGCTTTCAGAGCAATCTTACCTGCATGGCTGTGCTGCAGTTCCTCACTGGCTGCAGTCCCACAGTCATCACTGGCCCTGTCTGCATTGTCACTGTCCTCATCCACAGAGGACTGGTCAAATCCAGTGCCATCACCTTTTGCCAAAGCATGTTTCAGCTGAGAGATGCTTTCACTGGCACGCTCTAAAAAAAACCCAACCACATCATTAGCCACAAGAAACAACAAAAAAGAAAGGATTTACTGGCTATTATTTTAAATAGGAAAAAACATGAGAGAACTACAAGCATTCAGCATGTGTCTACCTGGACTACTTGACGTAAACTCAGCCACTGGAAGCAATTATCTAATGCAAAGAGCCAAAAAAACCCTACTATATTTGCAAAATATTTACTAAATATTAATATTTCAGAGAAGAGCTATACATAGCATCTTAGCCCCTCAATACATTAGGACTCTGCAGCAGCACAAGTAATAATATACTTGACCCTAAAATATTTCCTAGCTTCCATACTTTTCAATAAACCTAAAGCTCAGGCTATATTTTCTATAATATACAGAATTGGAAACCAAGAAAAATGTTTTTGCATTTTAGTGATGCCACTACACAGTGTTACAAAGCAACATGTCACACAATGAAACAAATATCTGAGTAAATAAAGTAATAAATCAGAAAACCAAGCCACCATAAAATAGTTATTTAATAAAGACCAATGACTTCTGAACAGTGCGAAAAATAAATAACAACACACACTATTCTAGAAAAAAGACCCAACAAACACAACAGAAAACCTCTATCCACATAAATATGAATATTTTCAAGAACTAACTTACTGACAGATGATACAGTAAAGGTCTTATCTAATGTTCAATATATTTTTTTCTTGTATTCCTTTCTAAATTTTTTCTTTGATTCAGCTGACTTCATGAAAATCATAAGCATATTTTAAACAGTCAAAATTTAGTAAAACAAACCCAAATGCCATTTACAAGGCAATGACTCAGAAAAGAAGGGTTTAGGTCAAATATTTCACTTCTGGCATACTTAAGCTCTTTCTTGAGCATTCCAGAATGCTATGAGAGCGGAAGAGCTAATTGAGAAATGGCAGAAGTATCTCACTGATGCAATGGCTTAGATATTTTGCAAACTATGTTGCAACCATTTGTTGCCAAGAAGTGTTCAATGTCATTTAAGTTGTCATGTGGTGTGTCATCTGAGAGTATTAAAGTTCCTTCATTTCCCCATTCCCTGTAGATGTCTGCCAGAGAACCCCAGAGTACCAGTATTTGCTCCCTAGCCAAGGGACAAACAACAGAACAAACCAAACCAGAACCAACCAAGCCCATATATACTGGTTTTCCCAGAACTTCTCTCTCTTTGTAGTATTACAGCTTCTGAACTCCAGCTACTTCATCCACAAAGATAACAGAGATCTTACACTCTGTCCTCTTTCCCCATAAACATACAGGCCAGTAGTATTGAAACATAATAAAACCATTATCAATGGCACACTGATGCCAATTTTTTTTACTACACTTTCCTGCCTGTGAAATAATGTCACCATATTCTGGAAAGTGTCATCAAATATTTCCTTAAATTTCTTAAAAGCTTTCCTATTTTCAAATTACTAACGTTGCTGTCATAGGCAAAACACCACTGAGAGACAGAGATTTAGGAGGTCCCAGTGGTGTGGCTTTACAGATACAAGAGATCCAACACCTAGTTCAGTAAGAGTTGAACTGGATGCCTAAAAGGGAATAAATACATTACAGTATTTTTTATTTCCAAAGTAAGGAACACAATTTTGAGCATTAGGATAAAAGACAGTATACCAAAGAGTGGAAAGACTATATTTGGTATTTCTTACAATGTAAAAATATTCTTTTTAAATATGAAAGAAATTAAAAAAAAACCTGTGGATGCAAACTACAGGACAACAAGGAACATGATTAATGTTTTAATGAATTCAGAATTAATGAATTTTTAAGTCTCCCCAATTCCACCTGTTTCAGTTAAGCTACTCCTGTAATAGCCTATTTTACAGAAACACCTCAGTGAAAACATACTTCAAAACCTGCTCACATGCAGCACTATGATTTGCATATCAAAATCAATCAGCATCTGTCTTTTTGATGTCTTAACAAGACTCTACAAATAAAATCCAAACATGTATTCCTGTTCTATGCTAAAACATCATTGCAGTGCTATTTCCTATTGGAATAGCTGATGATATAATTGAATTTCGACTCATGTGGATTGAAACTTCAAAAAAAACCCCACCAACTTACTATTAAGCCCTTTGGTTTTCAGTGTTCAAAGGATCTGAGATGATTATGAAAAATGACAAGCTAGTGCCCAAATCTGATGGATCCAACTCAATACATTAAAAAAATAAATCAGTGTAAGAACAATTTGCCATTGAAGTCAAAACAGGAAAAAAACCCAGAAGGCATTGAACCAGTTTAGCATTGCCTAAAAAAGAGATGTTTTCTCAGGCATTGACTGCACAGAGCTCTTTTTTTAAAGAGTACTCCTTTAAATGAAAGCACCAAAGCTACCTCATTCATGGACTCGGAAATGCCATAGAAAATACTCTGTGAGCAAAAGAATCAATCATCCAAAACAACAGAATTGCCTGAAAGACATGGAAAATAACTCCAGCTGGTAGAACCATTAAGCACCATAAATTGAAGAAAACAAATGGCAACTCTATGAAAAAGTTGTCACCCAAACCTAACAGTCCAGTTCTAATAATGCCTACAAGAACATGAAATTACTGGCTATAAATTCAACAAATGGCATCACTTGCCATTATGGTTCCCAATCAGCAAACAGCCTTAGAAAATTAGAGAAGGAATTACTGATTCTTTAGGTCTTAAAAAAACCCAAAGCAAATCACTGTAGACTTTTTGTCAAACAGTAACTGACAAAAAAGACAATTAGACACACTCTTGAAAGCAGAAAGATTATAGCCATTTAAAGAAAACTTTCCTGTCCAAAATTAGATCAACATTTGCTTCCATTGACAGCTAAAAACCTAAAATATTACACCATATATCTTTTCAGTCAAGTAACTGCTAAAAAATACTGAAATTGAGAATTTGGTTATAGGGTTTTTTGTGTTTAGCACATCTTGGAACTTACTTTACTTCCTATTCTGACATTCAGCTCTTCTTCTTTCTTGGCTGGCAAACACAGGCATGTTACCATGGAAGTAACATACTATATGGCAGTTTTGAGACTAAAAGTATCCTGTCTATCACTACCTGTGCTGCTAGGATTGTACATGCAGCAATGAGCAATACCAGGCTGTTCATTAGTCAGGCCTCAAAAGATCCCAAGAAGTGTGAAATGCTCAGCTGTTCCAAAATAATGAATCCTTCTGATTTGGTTTCTTGGTCTCTTTTTTTATGAGAAATAGGTAATTTTCAGCATAACTTTTACCAAGTTATCATCTTTAAAAGCAGAGCTGCAGCAGTCATTGTCACAAGTTCCTACACCAGCCCTTTCTCCAGAGCATTAAGTATTTGTCTAAGTTATAGAAACCCTCAGATGTGAAAACCTTATTGCTAAGTTCCTTGTGGCAGATTCTCCACCTTTCAAAGACCATTTTATGCTCAGAAGGATACCTAGAAACACCTGCTAAATAAAAATAAAAGGCCTAAGCAAAAAACCATTAAGAATGTAATTCTAAGCTGCTTCAGTGTGACAGCTAACTTGTAGTGATGGAAACTGGGCCACATACTCACTTTTCCTAAGATGGCTTTGACTTCCCATCTCTCCTGCTTTATTTTTGGAACCACATAAAACAGCCATAAAATGAAACTTTATTCAGAAAAGTCTTATCTTGTCATCTGTTTCTCTTAGGGTTTGCATCTCCAGTCTCTGAAATTATGTAGGACACTGCACTCAGCAATGCAGTGGAATACAGAATGTAATTTCCACAATATCCTAAGACAGACTTGAGGTAGACAACTGTCTCAGGCTCAGTAACAATCCTAAAAAGGATTGTGTGCCCCTCCTTTGCTCCTGCTCTTTCACTTTCTATAAAAATAGAAGATAATAGTTCTCTGTTCAAGAAACCAGAAATATGCTAGAAACAAAGAACTGGACTCTAAATAGTCCTCCCAATTTACTGCTGTTAGGAAAAAAAGGGAAAGCCACAGGAAGGCATCACTCTGCTCTTGGCAGTGGTGTAGTAGAAGGCCCGTTGGACATTCACATTATGCCTGTCAATTTTCAGTTATTAATATGAATACAGCAGCTCACCACTTATTCTCATTTACAGAATACCTCTACTCCCTTGAGAACTTTTTATTAGAAATATTATCTCCTAAAGTTTTTAAGGTACATTTGAAATTGTCTCAATTATATGAAAGTTTACACAGTAACCTAATAACCCCAACTGTACAAATACCAACCTCTTACCGTAGTACTACACACAGCATTAAAGACTTTCATTATACAAGGTCAGGAAAAGCTACATTATAGAACCTCTGTTATTTATCAAAGCCTCTCTGTTGAGCTCTAAGACCAGCTAGGTCTTAATCAGGTTTTTTTGGTCCAGCTTTCTGCCCTCTGGCCGCCAGACTCAGTTTACTGAACACTGAGGCTCCCTGTCTTCTGAGGAATTTCATTTTACAACAAAGGACACTGCCTTGAAATAATCAGTTGCTCTTTGAGATCTTAAGCACCCTTCCATCAAATTGAGTAAGACTGTAGAGTGATTCTTCTGGTGTCCAGCATGGGTAGAGAAAACCTGTTGCCATGAGCTCAGCCTGCATCCAGATAATGTCAAGCGTTACAGGCAGGTTAAGAATGCTGTGTTTCAAAAACATTGAATAATGTCCAAAGTATGCCACCTAAAATTGCAGAATGACAGAGACATCCCAATGGCAGAAAAATCTCAAGCTGTATAACAATATAAGAGAAATAGGTAAAGAATTAGATTTGACAACTTTGGGAGTAATGATGACCTATTTGTCCTACAGTAAATTCCTGACACTGGTAGTAATGATGTGGAAAATGCTGTACAGCTCAAAGGAGTTAAAAATTGTACTTCACTGAGAAAAAAAAAGAGGTTCTTTGAGAAACACAATGAAATTTAGGTTATACTGCCCCTGTATTGAGGTTGTTTGTGCATCATCATATTGATTTCTTCATGAGAAGCGCCCCCAGATGTACAAAATCAGAACTACCTTGTCATCGTATGAAAAAAAAATTCTTGTTTCCAAGAATGTAAAGGGGAAAGGCTCACCAGAAATTCAGGTTATGAAATCATTTAACAAATATAACGGATCCAGAGTAAGGAGATCCAGTCAGAAAAAGACAAAATGAAAATAAGTTGTATGAAGAGAATACATGCATCCAATGTATCCATTAGATATGGTCAGCTCTAACAGTCTCACATACAGTTAAACAGCCCTGGTATTTGTCATCCTAACTGTTCTGCAGTAACTGTTAACTACAAGTGTCAAGTAGCATTACCACGGCCATTTCATCCACAGGAAAAGTAAATAGAAACTATTCCTCAAAGTTCTGTCTTGTGGAACAAAAGAAATCTATCGTTAATGTAAGGAACTGATGCTCCTTTGAGAATGAAGTAAAAAAATATTTGCTGAGAATCAAGTATCAAGTAGCTATTTGAAAATGTTTCCATTGTTTTATCCTTGTTTCTTTCTTCTTCTTTTTGGCAACGTTGTTTCCCATGGCACAGGAAACATCCCAACAGGCCATCTGGGGGTGCTGTGCTCAGGACACAACTTTTCGCACCACTAGGTTCGCACACCCACAAACTATCCACTGGCTTTCTTCAGAATTCGGACATTTACCTTGCCCAGCCAGTGACAGCCTGAAGGCTGGCAAGCCCAGGTGTCACGGTGACAGATTCAGGTGCTCTCTCTCGGGCTATACACCACGCTTCTCGGACAAAGCGGCACGTATGAAAACACTCGCTGACACGGAAACAACCACTCTCATTAGAATCCATTTGTACCCTCATCTTTACCACGGCTAGAATCCGATGCTTCAAGGATGGCCAAAACCCTCACACGAACCAGAACGGCCCCCGAAGCAGCAGCGGTCCTGCCTGAGCCGCGTTACGGTCAGACGGGCGCGTGTCGCGGCAAGAACGGCGCCGGCCATGGGCTGTGGGGACAGCCAGGAGCAACTTCCCTGCTGCGCGCCC
>NW_005054299.1:14028327-14028797 GCF_000277835.1 Geospiza fortis | reverse complement strand
GCGCAGCCTCCCCTGCCGCGGGCGGATTTCCGCGGTTCCAGCGGAGACGTTTCCAGAGGTTTAATTTTTTTTTTGGGTGACCTTCTTTCACTGCCTGCCCCGGGGCTGGAGGCAGCGTGTTTCTCCGGATTTAAAAATCAGTGACGCCCTTCGTCTGGGATGCGGCGTTTCCCCCCATCTCCTTAAAATCATGTCTTCTGTGAAAGGGTGATGGAGAAAATCTGCGGGTTTCGCCTTTTCTCGTATTGCGTATTTCCACCCGACGAGTCAGGTCCCCTGCTTCCGAAAATATCCTCCCGAAAGCGTGAGCTTTTCCTTTTTTCGAGGCGCTTCCCGGGAAAAACATGAAATCAGGGTTTTGGTCCCCGGCGGCGAGGAGCAGCCCGGGCCCACTTTGTGTGCCCGCCGTGGGGACGAACGGGTTACTGCGCTAACAAAAACCCGATGGCGATTTTCGAGCCGAAAGCGGC
>NW_005054299.1:13958291-14028282 GCF_000277835.1 Geospiza fortis | reverse complement strand
TTTGCGAGCAGAAGGCGGCGGCGCAGCGGAGGAAGCGGGCGGGAGGAGCGGGGCGGGGGCGCTCCCCGGGCCCCGGGGCCGCCGGGCAGCGGGGCCGGGAGCCGGGCGGGCACGGCGTGCGCTGCCAGCCTCAGCCGCCCTGTGCTGAGCGCTTTTTCAGCATAAGCCGACAATTAGCCCATCAATGCTCGCGGCATGATGGGAAAAAAAAAAAAAGAGATGTAGATGGTATGCTGATGAGTTGTGTGTACATAAGGATTGCGTTATTGTGACAGGAGATTAGATAGCATCCACTGATCTGCACTTGGAGGAAATTATTTTCTTCCCTGTGAAAGCAAAGGTACTCATAAAATATTTAAGTACTTTGAAAGAATAAAGCCTGTTCTAGCACTGCGATGATCATCTTTTCTCCTTTGGAATGCCATTCAAGGCTTTGTGACAGCGTTCTTGGCCCTGGGCTTGCGTCTGCAAAATGATATGTGGGATGGGACAGTTTTTGTAAACTGAACGGAGACATGATTACATATGCTGTGATTTCCTATGATTAATTTCCTCTGGGAATTACTTTATGTCCAGATGCTGAGAAGTCTGTCTTGCTAAACTCTGCTGATACAGAAACTCCTCAACTTTCAATTGTATTTAACGAGGAAAAAGTTAAACATAAACACTGCAAAGAATCTCCCTTCACTCTTTGATTATCACTTTCTAAAACACTTTTCCACCTTCATGTAAATGTTCTGTTCTTGTTGGCTTTTTTTTCCCTTTCTCTGATGGAGATTAGGAAGGCTGGCTGGATAGAGTAATGCAGCTGGGGATAAAAGGAATTTTGTCAGAATCTCAAGAATCTTGAAGTTTTTTGGAATGGATCAGATTAAAATGCTTTCTTTAATTCTTTTGAAGAGAATCCTTCTAAGTTGTTACCAAACTTTGGCATGACAGTACATTGTTTGGGGAGTGGTTTTGACATATGACCATTTCCCATATCTAATCTGACTTTGAGAAAAACAATGGGTCGTTTCTATATTGAGTTTCATCTGCTGTAATGGACTTGACAAGCAAAATTTCTTAAAAAGTCTGGTGATAACATACAAGCCAGAAAAGCTCCAGCTTATGAAAATGAACTGGAAAATTCTATGTTCAGTTGTAGGTGAGAGCTTGGTAGCTTCCTCAAATGCCTGGAATGAAACCCAAGGCATGGGAAGTTGCAGAAATGGATTTTGCAGTACCATTTCCAGTTCTTGGCATTGCAGGGAGAAGGTATTTAATGTGTATTGATACCATAGTATCTCCTTGATTCTCCTAACAGGACAGTTTCCATGTTGGCCCTGCTTTTCTTAGCTTTGCAGGCAGAATGGAACTGAGAATCAACAGATTGTTTTTACTTTAGCTAGAAAGCAAAGAAAAGCTGTGGTGTTCTGGTTTTCCTTTAGAAAATTCTGAACTGAGGCATCAGATCTGGAATATAGGAGATATGGCATATAGGGGGTTTTCTACAAGTAAATTCTCTCTGCTTCTAGCACTTGTGAGATTGTAAAAGAACACAGTGGCACTTCCCCCTGTTTGAAGAATATGCATAACGTAGTAAAAATTGATTCTGTTGTGACCAAGAGGCTGCAATTTGAAAAAAAGAAGTTGTTTGTGACTGAGGGATGGAGCTTCAAGTCTGCTAGCTGGGAGCTGGGGTCAGATGTGTGCATCTCCTCTAAAATGCACATCTTCACTGTGCTGATTGAGCCTGTGGGGGCCTTCCATTGTCTGTAGGTTTGTAATGCTCTCACCGAAGGCCTGTGTGTCTTCCATTCTAGTATTGATCCGTGTGTGTATCCATGCATTTTCGAGGGACTGCTCTACTGAGAGCAGCTTCCTTCAGTGCTCAGTGCTGATGTTTCCCTGGATCACAGTCCAGCCAGGGTACTGAATGGGGCAGGTGTCATGGGGAAAGGTAGTGTGTGATTAGGTGACTTAAACTGTAACAGAATGCATGCAAATAAGGGTGGGAAGAGAGTTGTTAAACGACTTCATGTATAACTGTTGTACAGTTATACATTCAAAAAATATTAAAAAATACTGAAATAAATTGCAAATGCCTAGTTCTGTCTTGTAGTTTAGTTTCTCTGAATCTACCGCCAAAAAGCTGCGAGGCTGTTTTTATTCTACAGATACATTTGTGGGTAGAGTGATCTTTTTAGTTAAAATTGTGTTTGACCTTCAAAAAACCCTTATATTTTAAATTGGTATGTATATAATTTTTTATCATATGTCAAAACCAGCTTGTCCAGAGATTTCAAATAAAAGCCGTAATTATATTTTAGTAGATTGCTGATGTGATTAGATTTCAGGTGGGGAAACCTGTGTTTGGGAATGTACTCAGTGCTGCATCACTGAAATTGAAGTGTGTTCTGCCAGCTCTTAGATTATGGGGGAGAAGTAAGGGAGTGGGGTGGATATTAAAGAGGCTGACTAGTTGTTCTCCTATCTTAATAGCTCTGTGTGGAGTATTCCCAGTTACTCCCTTCTCTTTGGGTTTGGTACAGCATGGCTGCACTGCCTTGTTGCAGTGACTCTGGTAGTTTATGAAGCACATGAGAAGTTAACTCACTCCACTAACCCAGGAGAACACTATTTCTTTTCTTTTTGTTTTGCTCTTTTTTTTCCCCTTCCTCCCTTGGATTAGCAAATTGAATTATCTTATTGTGTGGTCAGATGAGTGCCAGAGCAAGTACACAGAACGGGGTCAGCAGTGTCAAGCCAAGAAGACAGGAATGCTCATTTTTCCAGTAGCAAAGATAGATTTAATCTGCTTTACTGTCCTACCTATATGGCTGTCCCCTGCACCCCTAAGGGCTACTGTGGTCAGACAGGAGGTGGGTTATGTATTAATCCAAGAAAACAAAAAATTGACATACTGGGTTTGTTCTGTTGGTCTTTATTTGAGGTCCTTGGTATGTAAAATGTCCACAGCCATAGACTAAACATTCAGAACCTATCTCTGGAAGAAAAAAAAATTTCTCTGGAAAGTAAATGTTAAAAAAGGGAGGACAAGTAGTTCTGTTAAGCATTGTGGCCCTTGTACTAGGATAAGCAGGATTTTTGGTCCAGGCTAATGTTGGTATCTTCTCCTTTATGGAATTTAGGGATGAAAATTTTCAAGTATTTTCATAGCTTTGTCTCTCCTATTTACTAGTTTTGAAGTATATGGGTTTTGTGAGTTGTAGGAAGGTTCTAGTAGGTGAGGGTTTTGAGAAAGGGTGGGTTTTTAAATTCAAAACAGAGATTAAAACATAGTTTTTATTTTTATTCCTTGAATAGAATGTGATATATTTTTCACATGTGAGCCCAGCAAAGCCCAGCTTTGTTTCTCCTTCTCTTTTTCTCCTCTGATAAACTGTTAGTGTAAAAATAGGCTTTTCCTTAGCTAGGTGCTTTTCAGAGCTTCAGCATCACCCACTGCTGGGTCTAGTGGGCTGACTCACAACCAACAACTGCAGCTCTCTTCCTGTCGTGCTCCTTTGGTTGGTTTTGCTACTTTTATTGCAAGGTTTGGTGTTCTTGTAATAGAGTCCTCTGTTTACTTGTTTCCATTCTCTTGAACTGAAACGTTTTATATTCTGATCTAGTCAGTGAAACTTAAGAGGGTATTGTCCTTGACAAATAGCTGAGTCTTCTGAAGTCTGTGTGGTGCATTTTCCAGATCTCATTTTGTACTTCATTCCAAATAAAATTCTGGTTCTGCTCATTTTGTTTCTTTCCAGGAAGAACTGCAATTATTGAGCTTTTCAGAGACATAATAACAGAAGTGGTGCCACTGCCTGGCATTTCCAAGATGTTTCTTTGTGCATGGGGTATTTAGTTAGTCTTCAGCTGTGGCGTACGAAAAACTTGTAATCAATCCATTAGCAAGTCATTATGGTCTGAAAGTAGTAATACACCCAGTGCATTTAATCAGATGTACTTGCAACTTTTCCCTCAAAATTACATGCCCAAATAATTTTGTTGATGATCTTTCTATTCATTTGCAAATATTTGCCCATCTAAATATGCATTCTATTCTGTGTTCAAAACCAAAGCCTTTTCAATTTTGTCTTATTTGTCTTCTCAAAGTGGATTGCACTTCAGAATTAGGAAGAAAAATGCAGGAAGTTAGAGTGTCACGATACCTTTTCAGTTTTCTCATGAACATACTTCCTGCTTTCATTAATCCTACCTTCTCTCCTCTCTACCCTGTAACCTGGTTGATTATTTAGCCCTGTGGAACTGGATCATCACAGGAATCTTAATGTCAGGAATTATTCTCCTTAACTTCACAATGTCATTTACTAACCCGAGAACGCTTAAAGGATAATATTGTAGTTTTAGTTCTCTTTTTTTCCCCTTTGGAATCTTCCTTAAAATGGCCACATAGATGGACCTTTGTTCTGATTTATACCCATTATCTTTTCTCCAAGAATAGGTATAACCTGGTGCCAAGGGAGAGTTGCAAAGGGTACAAGCAATATTTCTTGCTTTCTGCTGAGACATTGCTAGCCTCCCATCTATTTTCTGCTTCAAACTTTTGAGTCAGGCGTAGTTTCTGTTAAGGATTGTTCCTTCCACTTGGTCTTCATTTCTTCAACTGAGTCTTGAATAGGCAATTCAGTAAAAATGACCTAATTTTTTATTCATGTTCAGCAATATATCATCTTAATTAAATAATTAAAGTCTTGGTTTTCTACAATTTGTTTTACTGCAAAAAAGCTCTCCCAGTTTTTTGAGAATAATGATGATTACTCTTCTGGTCATTAATCTCCTCTTTCTTTAAGTGGTCATGTTTTCTTTTTATTGTACTTGGTTTCCAGAGGGGATAGTCAGGTAAAATAAGGGTAAAACCCTTCTTGTAGGAATGACTTTTTGAAGTGATTCATTAGTCAAAAACACAGCTTGAATTTTAGCTTTAAGTTGACTGTGACACTGGCTATTACAAATATTTTTTTAATTTTAAGCAGAAGTTAGTCAGGAGGCCTTTAAGGAGCAACTGAGAGCCCAGAACTTGTTAGCTTTTGCATTAGCAAAGAGTTTTGAAGAATGATGTTAACTTATGGACGTAAGAATTATGGAACCTGTATATTTTTTTCATGTTACAGATAATACTGGCCTTGGTGATCATTTTGTGTTTGTTTTACTTTTACAGTTCTTGTTGATAAACATAATAAAAGGTCTTCTTCAAAAAGTGTTTTTCTTCTAAGTGTTGTGCAGTCATCATGCTCTCATAGTCATTTAAACATCATGCTGATTATTTTATTGGGCCAGATTGGTGATAATTGGGTAAAGCCTTTATTTTGATGAAGTCATGGTAGACTTGAATCTTGAACAGCCTTAGTGAAATTAATTCGTTCTAAGGATGCCATAATTCCTGCCTCTTTGTTTAGGTAAGTGTTTTTAGTTTCAACTTCTAGCATTTTGATTACAAATTCTGTACCATATTTTTAATGAATCAAATCTTAATTAATCAGCTTTTAAATTCACCTTGTAATCTCCTTTTGGACAAGCTCCAGTCCTAATATATTACAAGGAATCCTATGCCTAACTGTTGCTGAGTGCTCTTCTGAGAGGTGCAATTGCATGCCCACTATCAGTCCTACAGACACATATTACGTGGCATATCAGAAAGAGGCATGAACTCCTCAAGGTCTGAAATGAAGATTGGAAGCATATGAGTGTTTTTCATCTGAAAACAGATTCCTGATGGAGAGAATTGTCTCCAGTTGTTTTATGGGGAGCTGCAATGAGGCTTCTGATGAACATGTGCTTTTTTGTTTGTTTGTTTGTTTTGTTTTGGGTATTTTGTTTTGTTTTGTTTTCTTCTGTAGATAGTACTGTAGTACTGTGTGGCTTTGTTCTCTTCAGTTTTTGTCATAGTTGGAGAGCAGTAAGAAAGATAATGTTGCTGGCACAGAACTGAAATTAGTCTGTAGGATATAGTCAGTAGGAGTATTATGAAAAAGAATAAGTATTTAAAAGAAGAACACTACCCAAAACCAAAGCAAAACTAGAAGAACACCAATAATAAGCAATGGAAAAATACGTTCACACAAAAAAGTCAGGTTGAACTTAAGCTTGGATATAAATTGAGTCAATCACTTGAAGGCCCAGATATGGTTGCAAACTTCTTTTAAATTCTTTTTTGAATTTGATAATAGCAATACTTGAAATAAGGTACCCATTGCAGAAAATCTATCATTGTTTCTGTAATCATAGTTTGCCACTTGATGCTGAATCTTTATAACCTGTTTGTTTTGTTGGCTCTTTTTCTCATTCCAAATTTTATTTTTGGCTTCCTTGATCATGGGTAAGTTTCTGTCTGCCCCAGGTCTTACATCTGTGGATGGCAGGATCTGTTTTTACACAGCAACACAGAGCCCAATATAATTCTGTTGCATTATATTCTTTAGCTTGCTGTAGGAAGTTTATTGCTTGTCATTAACCAATATTTTCTTTTTCCATTTTCCTGAAATAAATACTACTTTCTCTAGTATTTGAAACTTCTAAATAACACATAATTGACTTGCATACTGGATGCAAACACATTTTGCTTTTCTCCATTTTTGTGGCCTGATTGCATTTTCTTTAGCACACTTTATTGGCAACTTCAGCTGTCAAAGTTAAATGTGTTAGGTGTTGTGTTGTTGAAGCTTCAAATAGCAACAGTCACCTTCCCCTTAAGGCAGACTGATACTCCAGAGTCTGGTTTGTATTGAACTCCTGGAGGATTGTCATTGCATGGGGCTTGTTTTAAAATGCTGCCTGGATATTTATTGGCTTTGAGGAGGTCACTGTTTGTAACAGAACAAGGAACTAAGTTATGCAACCTTTCAATCACCTTTCAATACCTGCATGTAGTTGAAGTCTTTTAAAGGTTTTTTTGTTAATTCATCAGGGCTTGAGTTCTAGTGTGTTAAGAAGTGAGAAATTTCTTTCTGCCAGAGTTTCTGATGTTGCTTTTGGTCTTAAATTTTACTTTCCTCATTTATGTACCCCACACAATAACCATTTTCAGTTGGTTTGGCTAATATAGCTGGGTATTTACTTGAATGTCTAACAAGATGAATTCCTTTTGATGTCTGGACAGACTATAGCATATAATAAAGTCTTTTTAAGTGTGGCAGTAAAAATAAAGGCTGAACCATCAAGACGTGAGAGTGAACCAGGAAGTCATGAGTTATTTGTTGTCCTGTTTAGGCAAATGGAAACCTTTAATTTAATTTAAAAGTATGAATATTATCAAACATACTACAATTTTTTGCATGGTTAATGAAATTAACCATTGTGGGACATTACTAGTTTAAAGAGGTTAAGATCCTTGAGTTCTTGGATTTTGTGAGTCTTTCCCTTTGTCCAGTTTAATTGCAAAACCAAGAAGAGCATTAAGCCTTGCTATTTTTATCTTTTGTGGTTTTTGAGGGACAGTGCCATTGATCTTAAAAAAATTATTCTATAATATCCATGTATTGTTTTATTTATATGGTTATTTCCATAGGAATTCTTCCTTTCTATTCATGATACTTATTCACATTAGGGATGACTGATCTAAAACATTTAGAAGAGCAACATGAGATGAGAGACTAAGGATTTGATCATTGGGTGTCTTATAAAATATGGTTGAGCAAGTCAAAAAAGAATAAAATTACACAATGAAACATTTTACAAAGTATGTAGTTTTAATCTGTAATGGATAAATATGAAAACCTACTATGTATTTGAATAGAAATTATGGTGAAGCACTGGAAAGCGTTGCCCAGGGCAGTGGTGGATGTCCCGTCCCTGGAGGTGTTCAAGGTGAGGTGGGGCCCTGAGCAACCTGGTCTAGTGGAATGTGCCCTGCCCATGGCAGGGACATTGGAAGCTGATGATCTTTGAGGTCCCTTCCAACCCAAGCTATTCTGTGATTCTGTATTAATAGTCCTTACAGTTCCTGTAGATTTGTCTAAATAGAATAAGTCCTGTGAGGCTTAGGGGGATTTGGTGGAATTGCCTTATGTTCTTGTAGCAGCCTAAGCAGAGCTTGCTACTGGCTGTCCTGGTCCTGCCCTGTTCTCCCCTTTTCTGCCACTCTCACCTGCACAGCCTCACCCCTTTTGCTTCGGTTCTGATGCGTACCTTCTGAGCACCATTCATTTGTTTATGGGAGTGGAGAAGAGTGCAAGAGTTATTCTGTGGTGAGCTGAACATTGAAATAGCCCGGCTCAGCTGCACAGGCATGTGTGGCCTGCAGCTGTGGTGAAGGGAGAAGTCCTGACTTTGTGGTTGGGGTGGGGCGAGAGGGCTGGGATCCTGGCAGCACAGAAATGGCTTGAGCTAATGTGGAACTAATATGTGGAACTGCAGCTTCTTCACTTCAGCATTTATTTGGTGAGGCTTAAAACTGCCCCTTTGCCTATCCACTGAATCTTCAACACTAGAATTTGAAAATAAGTCAATACTGTGAAGTTCTGGAGTTGCAAACAAGTTATGACAGGGTATCTTAATCTGTGTATTAGTGTTGTCAGTATATATTAATTAGATGGTATATATTAATTTTGAATAGTAACTCCTATTCCATGGCAGACGCAGGGAACACAAGGTACTTCACACAAAGCAGGCTCCTTGAGATTTGCTGCAATACAAGTGTGTATAGAAGAGCTGCTAATAAGGAAGAAGTGCCACACTATAAATTTCTCATCCCATACTGTTCCTATATTTATATCTTTAAATTTAATTAAGCTACCTTCCCTGTTTCAGCTAGTAAAACTTAGGCACAGGCTGCTTCCCTCTCATAAATTCTGCATACACTGGAATTTTACCAAATATTAAAAGCTGTGCAGAATCTGAAAATGTGTTTTCTTTCTCTCTAATCAATCTGCAAAAATAACTGAAAAGCACTTTGAAGTTGAGGATAAATTTTGAATAAAAATCAGTCTTTGGAGCTGTGTTGTTCATAGAGTGTTTTTTAACTACTTAGAATGAAAATACAGATAATAAAGACTAATTGTTTTGTCATGATTATTCAGTATTCTTTTATTATTTCAGCTGCCTTTCTGTCTGCAAAAGATTGCAAGTTGTTAGTTACTGGTATATTCTAGACCAGCTGTTTTCTAACCATATAGTTCAATTTCTGTGGATGTATTGATGGACACAGTTGGACCATTATTAATGAAACATCTCTTTAATCCATTATGGTGCTTGTGTGTTTGTCTTGCAATGCCATGAGAATGCACTCATTTTGTTAAAAATGCTTGTGTGCCTGAATGGGATGGCCCTTAACCTGCTCATCTTGGGGACCAAGTACAGGGAATGTTTGTATTTTTTCTCTCCCTCCCTCTAGCATGCAATAGTACCTGGCTTGTGCAGTGAAGGCTAAAGGGAAAAGAAACCCCACTTCTGAAATTCTGGCATCATTGGGAAGGTGCTTTGCCTTTGATTTGAAGCAAAACAATCTTATTAGGATAAAAGAGAAGAACATATGCAGGAGAACAAGTAATGTCTGGTTTCTTAGGGATGTGTCCTGCATCCCAAACTGTACTGAATCTCAACATGCACATGAGCTTACTCTTGGGGAAAATAACTTGTTCTGTTCCCTGCAATGTTCTGTGGGGAAAATAACTCAAGTGGCAAATGCCCTTCGAAGGCAGTGAGAGCACAAAGGAGGCACATGAGCACAGGTCAGCCAGCAGGCTGTAAGGAGCTGGGAACTGTTGAGCATAGTGTTTCTAGTGGGACAACAGACTCGTTCTTTTGAACTTGTTCTGCTCAGCTCTCCATTTTCCTGAAACTTCCAGGAGCTTTGTAACTCTGAAATCTCCAGCTCTCTAAAGCTTGCTGTTAGGAAGAATGATTGGTGGAAACAAAATGTTTGCTTCAGCCTTACTTCCTCAGGTAACTAAAAATGGTTTCAGTAAGAGTTTTAATTGCTAACTGTTGAAAAGAATACATTTTTAAAGAGAATACATTTTTAAAATACCCTGATGCACAGGAACTTCCACCTGAACACGAGGAAGGACTTCTTCACTGTGCGGGCACCTCACACTGGAACAGATTGCCTGGAGAGGTTATAGTCTCCATCACTGGAGGTACTCAAGAACTGTCTGACACAATTCTGTGCCCTGTGCTCTAGGATGACTCTGCTTGAGCAGGGAGGTTCGACTGGGAGACCCACTCGAAGTCCTTACCCATTCCTAGATTCTATGAAACACAGAATAATTTAAAGAATACAGGATGTGACTTGTTCCAGCCTTTAACAATGGAACTCATAATGGTCTGTCTTAATCAACTTCTTATGCTCTTGTCCATATTTAGTTCCATCTTAAAATGTTGTAAAATATTTTTGGTTAACCAGAAGATTATTTCTCTACTGCAGCAGCATGGTCAGTCTTGCTTAACAAAGCAGCTGAGATTAACAGAGTTTGAAGTATAATCTTTTTGTTGGAGACATAAAATTAGTAACTTCCATATATGTGTGGGTAGTTCTTAAACTAAGAAAAGTCCAAGCCTTCAAACTTGTTCACTAAAGTGCAAACAAAAAGCATGACTTGATCCCTTTTTGTGGATGGGGTTACAGAACCACTTCCTCTTGTTTGGTTTGGTGCTTGGAGAAGTATGTGCAGTTTGGAGTTCTTCCCATTTAGCCTTCTCTTTCACATCTCTCTCTCTCTTTTTTTTTTTTTTAAGGTGAAAAGTTATTGAACTTACAATGGAAAATCTATATAGATTTATTCCCATAGATTCCTCCAGATTTCTGTCCATTGAAAGACACACATTCATTTAATAGCCTTTAAAAATATTAGTAGTATGATAGTAATAAAAGCATTTTCCACTGGTCTCCAAATATTCTGAAATGAATCAGATTTTTCTTGTAGCATTTTGCAAAATATATGCTAGTGTACTGAATCAAGTTTAAATCCCCAGTTGTTGTTAAACTGGCTTATAAAGTCCACATGAAAATAGTCTGCTTACCTAGCAGGGAGGACTCCTGGTTATGATTTAGTTGGTGGATTGTAATCTACCTGATCAAACAAGTTCTTGCATAAAAATGTTGAGCTCTATATGCACTCTATGTGTTAATTCTGAAAGTTTATTTTGATAATTCATTTTTAACTGTCTAATCACATTTAGTAAATAAAAGATAGTAGAAGAAATAGAATTAAGACTTACCGTGCTAGTAGCTACGTTCCTGTTTGTTGGCTGCACACAGAATAGGAGTGAGTAGGCACCACAAGCAGATTTCGAATAGCTTCTCTGTGGGGAAGCCATTTACATTTTAAAATCTTTGCAATAAGTAGAATGGATCATTAAAACCATGGGTATTCTTAGCATTTGTGCAAATGTCTTACCCTGCTTTCTGTCTTGCTGAAGTTCTAATACTGTCGTTTTGACAGCTGTTTTTATGTGATCATACACTGAGAAAGTGTTTGTTACGTTTGGTACCTTTCAGTTTCATTTCATGGGAAGGAGAGAGATAGGAGGACAAACATTAAAGAAATGCCATATTCCAGACTGCAAGATTAGATTTCTTTTGGACTATTTGGCTTCTGATTAAAGAACCAAACAAATAATTTAAATGTAAGGCATTTTAAGCCTTGTTCTACTCAGTTTTTATATGAATCTCCAGGAAGAGGACTTCTCATCAGGAAAAGATTCATTCTAAAAATGAAATCTAATCTTTTTGTCTGATACTGAAGAATGCTGAAAAAAACCCTGATCTCTTTACATCAGAGTTACCGTGCTAAGTTTTAAATAATTTTGATTTTAAGCTTGTCCTGATGTTAATTACTTTACAGAGTACCCATGTAGCTCAATATAATTATGGCAGAAAATTATTTTTATGCTTTGTGCATGCACACACACTCTGCCTCTCTTCAAACAGTGAAGATTGCCTAGAGCAAACATCTCTTGCAACTTTAAGGCTAAAGTCTGAGCTTTTGCTTGCTTTGTAAAATAAGTTCATCCAACTTTCTTTTCTTTTTTTTTTTTTTTTTAATGTAGGGCTTGTGTTACTGATCTTGGAACAAACAACTCAGTGTATTTCCAAGAAAAATACATCTGTGGACTTGGCTGTTGAGCGTAATTCTAAAAAGCTCCAAAGCATTCCAAAAGGGAGAGGATGGAATGTATCAACTATTTTGTGTGGAACATGATAAATGTTTTTCATGTTACAGTGGAGGTGTAGCAAAGGATAATAATTGAATGCCTTTTTGAAGTTATGCATATGTATTGCTATGAATGGATGTGGAGATTGGTAACTTTGATATCAAGAATTGTCCTCCATCACTTCCACTTTCAAGTTCTGTGTACTCATGCATTGTGTCAATAAGTAAATGGGAATTGAAAGGAGAAAGGTAGATATTAAAACTACTTCAATACATGCTTTTCTTTGGAAATTAAACTTATCTTTATGCTCAAAATAAATAATTCCTAGTATGAAGGAAGAAAAAAAAATTGTATTGCCTTGAATGTAATTTAATCTTACCAAGTATCTTGAGTCACAAGCTAAACCCCATATATTTCACAATTTTGGGGAAAGTGAAATCACCACCCTTGGGAGGTTAAGAGGTCCAGTTTTATTTGCAAGATGCTATTTGTTTTTTTCAGTAGTGCTCAGGGCTATGGTCAGTACTTGGCCAATGCAAATAAAACCATCTCATCACACACAGCCTACAAAATCATGTAAAATATGCCACGATGAAGGCACTCT
Organism: Geospiza fortis; assembly: GCF_000277835.1. Classification (NCBI taxonomy): domain Eukaryota; kingdom Metazoa; phylum Chordata; class Aves; order Passeriformes; family Thraupidae; genus Geospiza; species Geospiza fortis. Next base: position 14,015,579 of record NW_005054299.1, on the reverse strand, counting down.
GAATAGGAAGTGGAAGAGGAGGACTTGACTGCTTCTTTTAAGATTGCATTCTGCCTGAGTGCCATGCCTGACTTGTATTTGTTTATTTATTTATTTTCCTGTTTGGTAATCTCAGCAATAGTGTAGTGTGATATGGAATAAAGGGAAAGGAAGGATTTCTGTAGCTTTCATCAAAGGGAACTTTTTGTCAAAGATGATTTGGTTATGATTTCTTTGGCTGGCTTGCCACAACAGTTTCTAAAAGCTGCTTATCAGATGTACTGTTTTATTAGCATACTTGTTGAGCTAATCTGTCCAGAGATTACCTCTTTTGACCATGTGAAATAGGGAATTTTTAAAATAATTTCTTTTATGCAATTCCTTAATCTGAATGAGAGTGATGGATAAAAAATGAGCACTCAATTGTTTAAACATAAATTAAGCTACTCTTATAAGCAGTTATTAGCCTTTATTTTAGCTGTTTATTGAAAATAGTGTTTGGAAAGTATTGCTGTTCAGTGTGGGGAGGCTGCAGACAAGTACATTTACAAGAAATGGTTTTTTGTTAATGATTGTAAAGATTAGGAATTCAGAATGAGCTGTTTCTTTAATAAATGTAAAATGTCATTATTGTCTGGTATCAAAGAATAAAACAGGATAATTCTTTCAAGTCTTAACAGCTTTGTCCTAGTGTGCAATAACAGAGTAAGTTTTAATGTTTAGATAGGATAACTTAAGAGGAAAAATAAAATCTTCAGGTACTTCTCATTACTATAAGAACAATGTATGTATAAAAAGGCTTGTGATTGTTGTGTAAGGCTGTATTCATGTACAATACCAGTCCTAAGCAAAGTTTTCTAATCAGGCTAAGGATTTGCTTGTTTACCAGTATTCTCTGTAAAGATAACCCAGTATTTTATTTTTTTGGCAAGTTGGTGTAGGACTTTGTTTCAGTCTGCTATTCTTAATACCATTTGATCTCTTAGCTTCTACTAGGGATTGTGATATGTTGTTTCTTTTCCCCCTTAATAGCTTCACAATTTATTCTTCTTTTGGGGGTAGTGACTTAGCCACTTCATCTGCCAGTTCCCTCTGGACCTGCGCGTCTCTCATCAGATTCAATCGACTTGTGCACCTTCAGGTTCTTCAGGTGGTCTTGACCCTGATCTCTTACACTGGATGGTTTTTCATTCTCTTAGTCCCTGCCTTTGTCTCTTGTGACTTGGGTAGGTGGCTGGAGCTTTTGCTGGTGAAGAGCAGGGCACAGAAGTGGTTGAGTGACTCAGCTTTCTCCATATCCCAGGTAACTAAGTTACTCTTTTCCTTCTGGAGAGGGCCCACATTTTCTCTAATATTTCTTTTTTCTTGACATATCCAAATAAACTTTTCTTGTTGAGCTTGGCATCACTGGCCAGATTATTCTCTTAGGGCACTAGCTTTCCTTGCCTGATCCGTGGCTGTTCATATGGTATTTCTGCCAAGCTCCTTTATCCTTGCTTCAGTCCTCGGTAGGCTTCTTTTCTGAGTGAGTTTGGGTTTGTCCAGAAGCTATTTTTCATCTTTGCAGGTCTTCTGGCAAATCTGCCCAACTTCCTCTCTGGTGGGATGCATCTTTTCTGAACTTGGAACATGTGATCCTTGAATATTGATGAGCTTTCTTGAACCCCTCTTCTCTTCAGGGCTATATCCTACTCTAAGAAAGAGACTGAAGATCCCTGGAGGGGCCAAAGTCTGCTTTCCCGAAGTCCTTAGGGCAGCGAGCTTTCTGTCCACCCTCCTTGGTGCCCTAAGGATCTTAAACTCTTTTATGGAGCCAAGGCTGTCCTTGAGCTTCATATTCCCCACTAGCCTCTCCTTGTTGGTGAGAACAAGGTCCACCAGCTCCACTTTGTTGGCTCCTCTAGCACTTGCAGAATGAAGTTGTGATCAATGTGTTCCAGTAGCCCTGCCATGTTATCCCTCCAACAGATACTGGGATGGTTGAAGTCCTCCATGAGGACCTGGATTTGTGAGTGTGAGGACACTCCTGTCTGTCCATCTGCTCAGTTTTGCAGGTTGAGTGAAGCAGACACCCACTATAATGACACCTGTTCCTGCCCTCCTTTTAATCCTGATCCATAAACTCTCACTCAGCTCCTTATCTATCCCCAGGTGGAGCTCCATGCTGGTTACTGATATGGAGGGTGATACCCCTTCCTTTCTACCTTGCCTATCATTCCTAAAGACCCTGTATCTTTCCATTCTGACACTCCAGTCACAGAAGCCATCCTACCACGTCTCTCTGATGCCTTCCTGGCAACTGTAGTTCAAAGGCCTCTTCACCAGCTTGGCAAAACTGTGTGCAAAGATACTCTTCCCTTTCTCTGATAGATAAACCCCAGCAGTGCCCCAGCAGACCAGGTTTCTCAAAGTCAGCCCCATGGTCTAATTAGCCAAACCTCTGTGTGGCACAGTCCTGTATCCATTTATTGATTCTCCAGATTTGGTTGGCCCTTTCCAGCCCTTCCCTTTAACTGGGAAGATTGATGTGAAAACTGCCTGTGTTCCAGAGTGCTTTATCACTGCTCTGTAATCCTTGATACTCCTCTGGTTGCTCCTGGCAATAGCATGAAATACATGAAATAATAGCAGCAGATAATGGTCACTGGACCAGATCTTTTTGCATTCTGTGACACTCAAATGACTGATAGCCATCACATAAGCCTTATGTTTCATACATTCCTTTGCAGCATTTGTATGTTGAAACATACATATTACACTCTACATGGTTAATAGCAAAGGGCATGATCTCAGGATTCTTTTTTTTTTTTGTCATTATTATATAAAAAAGAAACTAGGATAAGATCTTTAAGTCATTGTCCCTCAAATCAAAACCCCAAAGCAACTTTAACTGCAGCTGCACTGTTGGCAGAAAAAGAAGTCTATTTCAGTTACTGTTCTGACAACCATTCCTGTGTGTCACAGTGGTAAAATAGACATGGATCTAATTCTGACCTGGACCAGACGAGAGGATGCTTGTGCAGTTCCAGAGCTGCAGCAATGTTACAGCACAGATTTGCTGCCTGACAAAGGGCAACAGCCTCCTGAGCTGCTTTCTTGTCTTTTTTCCATCAGATGCATGGGGTGACCTGTAGGGCAAGAAGAGTATGCAAGTCCTTTCTGTAGAGATCTCAAACTCCTTGAATGCAGGAGGAAAATTTCTCTTTATGCTTAGTGATATTCACAGCTGGAAGGCCTTTTTTTTGGAATTAAAACATGAGGAAGTTTTTTCCCTCAAGTGCTGCTGAGGAGTCTGTGGCCTATCTGTGCTAGGTCCAGTTTGTCCCCTCCTGTTGCTCAGCTGTAAAGCTGAAGGCGTAGCTGCCTGTCTCTTCCTCCTCACCTCCCCCTTCTCCCCTGCCCCCTTTTCCTTTCCCTAGTCACAAACTGCCTGAGAAATACACTGCTGCTGTTTTATAGGTTTAGTACAGCTCTATAACTCTTGTTGTTTAGTCTTTTATGATATACGGTATTGGTGATATTCATATCTACCTATGTAGGCTTGTATTAATTAAAGTAGTAAGGGGCATGACTGAGCTTGATGTCCTGATTATTTATTTTTTTTTGTTGGCTTTTTTTTTTTTGTTTTTTTGTTTCTCATCTGTTAGTTATGTCTATTTTTTTTATTCTTAAGTTTAAAATAACTTTTAGAATAACCTTTTTTTATAATAGTGGATGTAGCAGATGTTCTCTGTCTATAAACAAAAGTTCTGGGGATTTTTCAGACATAAGATTCAAGAAGATTTACATATTTTTCTTTTGCCTTCTTTCCTCCTCCATCTCTGTAGAAGAACATCAACCACAAGATTGAAATCATGGAGGGCAAAGAAAGTAAAAGAGAATGTATTGCAGATTAGTGGTTAAGAAGATTTCTTTGCTCTCAGTATATCTGTTGTGCTGTAAAATTTTGTTGTGGCTACATCTTTCAGTCCATACTGGAAATGACATCTTTTTGACATAGTGTTAGGCTTTGGTATGATTTTTTCATCTGTTTTTCAAGAAATTGTGGACAAATTCAGGTATTTGAGCCAAGGTAGAACAGGTCAAATACTCCAGAAGCAGAATACTCAAGGGTATCGTTCCAAGCCCTGTCACTTACATCTTAGTAATTTTAGGAGAGAAGACAACAAATTTTATGAGATGTTTTGATTTAGTGATAAGGGCAGTTATCCTAAGCCCAGTCCTGTTCCCCATTTGAGCAGGGAAGTTAAATGGAATGGATAAGTCCCTTTTCTTTCACTTGAGTTACCTGTCTTCTTACACTTATTTGTATGCTTTCAATCCAGTTCCACTTTTGTCCAGTAATTTAATAAAATTTTAATGAACTTTATAACTAATATCAATATTTCTTCATATCAGTGAGAATGGCAACACTTTTATGTTCAGAGCTGTATGTAGTATTCAAATGTTTCTAAAGGGATGTGTTCAGGTGAATTTTCCAGTCAGTGGAAAATTTGAAAATAATAATACTAGTTTGTTCAATTTCTGAAAACCTAGGAATTTTAGGTCATTTTTCCTAAGTATGTGAGCTCATTGTCTCATTTTGATGAAGAATTTCAATGGTTTAAAGCATAAATTACCTTATTTGTGCTGCCTTTGCCTTTTAGCAGCTTTTTAAAGTAATATTTTGATTAACCTTTATGGCTAACATTTGTGAATTACGCTTGAGTGCACAAAAGGTCATAAATACTTGAAAAAACATTTTTATAGATCATTAGCCTAAGCCATTTAAATTTAGATGGGTGTTTATTTATTTAAAAGTTTTGAGGAGCAACATTACACACTACTGTGGCATGACATAGGCTTCTGTATATTGAATTCCAGCTCTCAACGGAAGGTTCTTCAGTCCCGCAACTTTCCTATTTTTTTTTGTTTGTTTGGGTTTACTTTTTTTGTTGAGTTTTTTCCTGCACAAGATACCCTCTTTGCTAACAAAACCCCTTGGTGTACTGGCCTTAGGAACTGGTGAGAATAGTTTCAGTAAGGAGGCTGTTGTCTGTGCAGCCCTCTGTCCCTTTCTGGGATGCCAGCAACATGAGCAGTGAAGGCAGCAGAGAATTATGAAAGCACCAAGGATAGTTTCATGAGTTTCATGACTAAATGTTTAGAAGCCATCCTAGAGCATGACTTATTTTCTTGTTTTTATAGTTCTTTGATGGCAGATGAGCCCTTCCCTTTACTTTGGAAAAGTGGTCTTAATTTTCTAGCCACCCTATGTGTGGCTTTAAGCTTACTTTGCTAAAGAGTTAGGTGTTCAGAGATGTAACAGAAATAAATGAGACCATTTGAATACCAGTATATTGTGTGAAACTAGGTACTTTAAAATGAATTGCTGATGGGTTTGGAACTTAAATGTTCAAGACTAAGATATTTCAGTGTTAAACAAAGCTCTCTACAGTTCTGCATTTACATGAAACCCTCTCTGCAACTACTTGTGGATGTTTTACCGTAAGTGTTAATGAATTTCTCATGTGGTGGTGCTGAGCATGGCAGATGAAGTCAGGAGGAAGTTAATAATTCAGGAAGGGTTTTTAGTGATGTGCAGTAAATAAGGCACAGGCTAATCAAATGATGAGGAGAGGAAAAAGAACACTGATTAACTGACTGTTAAGCTCTTTGTTTTAACCTGAGTACGGCAGAGTCCTGATTAAAATATGCTGTGATGTAGTTAAGGGTTGTTTTCTGATGCATGTATGTAAGTAGGTTAATTATGATCGCCCATGGAACACTTGGTGTGTTACACTACCCCACTTCAGAGGGTTTGACAGAGTAGACAATATTACTGTGCTGTTTACCACTTAGAGCTTCCTAGGTTTAAATCAATTATCTTTAAAAATTACTTTTGAGTATTGATTATATGGATACAATAATCTTCTCAGGGTTGAAGTTACCTTCAGTTTGGTCTTTTATTTCTTTGGCATACATTTCTCCATTTCAGTCAAAAATAGAACTGCTGGCACTAGTCTTTTTTATTACATTGAATAGTCAATAAAGGAGTCATGGGAGGCACTTTTCCAGTGAGTGTTGTTTGCTGACAGCATTTCTTTGTGATTTGGTTACCAGCTTCCACTTCAGGTCTTCTCCAGCCATTACTGGCTCCATCACTGCTCTCGTTTCTGATTTGTCCCTTGTCATGTCTTATTTCTGATGTTTACCTTTCTTGAGTCCTGATTCCAAAATCTGTCTAGGTGTGGTTCAAGTGTCTTGTCCTTGTGTGGTGGTGCTCTCTCCTGTGTCTCTACCCCTCCTGTTTGTTTCAACACAGGATGAGTTGAAAGTACTGTGAAAAAGGTGCCTTATTTTTGTTCTGACTGGCACTGTAATACTAAAACAGCATGCTCCACAAATTTACTTAACTACCTCTGTGTAGACAGGTGTGTTGAGAGAATTTATCTCTGTCCTTGTTGAATGAATATGCATGAGGAAGGTTTCAAAAGCCTCTTGCTTGTCTTTGTCCATTTGGATGGATCTGTACAAGAGCAATAATACAAGGTAAAAACTGATACTCAGGCCTTCTGCCAAAGTATTGAAATTGGTATTTCAATACCAATTTGCAAATATGAGTTACAGCTAATATTTTCTTAAATTGACACAGAATATTCTGCTCTAACATTGTTTTAGAAATATTTCAGTAATTTCTTCAGAAATTTCCCCAAATTTACTAGGCAGTTGTAAAGGTACACTCAATTTTAGCAAATACTTAAATAAGGCAGCTGAGAAGGTAAACTTAATTTTAACAAATACTTTAGCAGCTGGAAACAGGAACTTATAAGGGCAAATAATGGGCAACAAAGGGCTTATGACTCTGTCAGTACTGTGTCTCAGCTTGGTGCAGGGCTTTTTTAAATGTTGTTTTAAAATATTCATAAGAAGAATTTGTTGTACAGTAATAGCATGATTGTATGCCATTGAAATTACACTATTTTCAGTCTTAATGTAGAGGACTGCAGTGCTTAAAAGTTGGAATTTCAGACAGATATTAGGTTTAATTTAAATTTTAAACATAGCTTTTTGTTTCTCTGTAGGATTGTTGTCTCAGTCTTCACTAACTTTAGTTGGAGCTGTTTTCAGTTACAGGCAAGTACAAAAATGTAGACTGTAAAATGCTCAAATTTGAGATTATTAAGGAGTTTTATTTGCAATAACATGAGTGTATCGAAACTAATCTTGGCAGTGTCTATTTAGACATTTGAAATTGGTTACACCCATCTTTTGGCTGCAGTATCTTAGTTCTTAGGAGTGAAGTATATTTACCGAGATGATGCAGCCAATTTCTCTGTTGCCGCATCATCTGTTTCAAATGACTTATTACCCACATGTACATTCCTACACACTGGTTACCGCCTTTTGAAAGTTGTAGTCCTGCGCCATAAAATGCTGTTTCTTCTGCAGACAAGGAAATATTTTGCAGCTGCCATAGATGTCTCAGCCACTGACTTGCAGGCATCAGGAATGGAGCTTTGAATGATCAAGTCTTGATGAAACATTTGCTAGTTTGATTAAAGACTGCAACACAATACTGTCATTTTAGGAAATACTAATAAAACCAAATGCTTCAGTAAAACATTTTAAATTCTTTTTTCTAGCGTAGAAGTATTTTTTGTAAATACTGCATCTGAAAAGTGTAGTCTGTACTGGAGTAGAACTGGTCCATCTGGGACAATATCCTGTCAAGCATAAAGAAAGTCTAGGTAAGGAAGAGAGGTTTTTGGGTAGGACAGTGAAACCTGACTAGGGCATCCTCCCAGCCCCTAAAAATGCACAGTGCATGCACTTCCTGAGCTGTAAGTGGTGTCAGTGCATGTAGCAGGATTGATAATAAGCATTCATGAAAGAAAATAATTGCTTTTTGAACCCTGTGTAACCATAACATTTCATTGCAGGAGTATTGTGACCTAAATTTACTCTCTGTAAAGAGCCAGTTCTTGTGATGATTTTGCATCTGTCATAAAGTAATTTAATTTTCTATAGGAAAGGCAGTGAAGCATCTTTCATCCTTGTATTGTTCAGAACACTACAGCCAGAGTACTTGAGACAGCAGTTTATTCAAAACATTGCAAGCTTTCATGAACTTTTTAAAATGCAATGTAGCTGTCCACATATTTCTATATGACTAATAAGTGTGCAGTTCCATATCAAATTTTTGATGCACTTTTTTTGTTCTGATATTAAGCAACTGTTGCTACTGGATCTTCTTTTCAGCCAGTTCTGCTATGCAGATTGCAGCGTAGCTCTGATCAAAGGCATTGGTTTATTCTAAAGAATACTTTAAAATAAAATATGTATCTAGGTTGATGGTTTCTTGCTGTTGAGACAGGAACTGTTTCAAAAGAACAACTTTATTAAGTTCGATAGAACTGGTGATGGACTTTTAACTACAAATGTGCTGCCAAGCTGTGTGGCAGTGATTGCTTTGTATAATGCATTTTTAAAAATTATTTCACATAGCTTAATTTAATCTGTTTGTTGTCAGGCTTTATCATTTGTAGGAATTTTGAAGTGTTGGTTTGTTTTTCCCTAGCTCTAGTTGCTGACCTACTTGTCTGTTTTATAAATAAAAATAGTTTTCCTCTTTTACAGTCAGTCTACCTGTGTAAACTACAACATAGTTTTTACTAAGAAATTTTTCCAATTTTCAAATTTTTTCTGTATAATCTTGGAGACTTTCATATGAATTTCAAATTAGAGCAGGAAGGCCAAATGGTGCAAATGTAATTAGGATAAACAGATGGGATATTTTAGAAGGTAGTAAAATATAAACAGAGTGAGGAGCTCTGATACTGAGCAGCATGCTTGCTGTCAAACATCCAGTTAATTTACTTGTTAAAAGCTGGAATGTAGGCTGGCTGTTTGTGATACTTCCTTTTGCTTTCTTAAAGGGAACTGAAAAGTGTCATTTGATTGACCCAGTTTATCTTGTCATCTTGTCATAGATTAAATTGAAAATACAAATATTAATTTCCTTCAAAGGCACTGAATGATCCACTTTAATTGTTAAAACATGTATTTAGTAACTCCATCACTTTAAATTTTATTTCAGCAAGTTCCTATTGTAGATTAAATTTTAGTCTTTTTAGTTTCTAGGAATAAAATATGTTAGAGATGCTGTATTACTTCTGTTGAGTCAGATAACATTAAGTGGACATATGTTTCACTTGAATGTGTTGTGATAGAGCTGTGGAAAGATAATTCTCTTGTAAGTATTACTATAGAATACTGTTGCAATGCATATTTGCTTTATTATACAGTAGCTCTTTAGGACATTAAGTCATTCTAAATTCTTCCATGTGAATTGCATTACTTCTTTTCAAACAGGATTGGCAGCTCTGCTGGTACATTTTACCACCTTTTGACTGTTTTGTAAAAATCTGCTTTGTCATGTCACGTGCTGTTTTGACTTAAACTTCGTTATCTTTACATATTTTACTAATTTGTGGTATCTCCTTGATTGTAGTTTGACTGATGGCATAGTGCTTGCATTGTCATTTTATTCAGTGTTTCCTTTTTAGCCCTCATTTTGAGGACCTCACTGAATTCTTAGTATTTTTCAAGAGCATGCTCAAGTCCACTACAGACTTATGTCTACTTAGAGTACATTTGCTAACCTTGCAGAAATTCACTAATTGACATATAAATAGAAGAGAAATGGCAGCTATTTGGTACTGAGAGAAAAGCTGGCTGCTTGCTTTTGATTTTCTTTAGCTTCCCTTTCAATGAATACAGTGTGGTTATGAATGAATGAAATAATTGCTTTGGCTTGCATTTTCTTTAGGGGAGATTTGGAATACTCTTAAAGCTTTTTTCAACTGTTAGCCATTGAATTGCTCTGAAGAGAAATTTAACCATATTTTTGTTCAGTTTCAAGCAAATCATATTGTGTGAGGAAGTTTTCTGTAGAAGATTTTATCAATTTTTATGACATTTTAAATAGCTATGGGTTTTCTTTTCTGTTTTATGGAATGTGTTGGATCTTTTATTGATAAATAATGGTAAAGTTTTGTAGGAATGCTTCTTTTGGATTTCATACTTACAGATAATTTGTTCTAATTTGTTCATTTTGTTCTGCTTTGTTTGCAATACTAAATGCCCACTATTAAATTTCCAATAGATGTTTTATCCTGAAAAACTAAGATTAAATAAGAAGCAAAAGTTCCATTAATTTAAAGCTCCTTTGATTTGCTGCTGTACAAAGGACTTGAGCTTAAAATCAGAGGAGGTAGTTCTTTTTCACAGGAAAAGGTAATGACACACGTGCAAGTTACTTGCTGTATTTAGTGAATGTTTGCTACACTGTTTGTTGGTTGTGATAGTGAAGCATTATTGTAGCAATTATCTTGATAATCAGTGGTCAAATGCTAAAAGCTTTCTGACAGCTTGACATACAACTTTGGCATTAGCTAGCTGCTTGTTCCTTTTGGAGAAGGTTACTAATTAAATCTGCCTAGTTGCAAGGAGCAGAGCCTGAGAGTATGCAAATCTGAAGCCTCTCACTTCCTGTGATTGCTGGATTCAGTACATGCTATTGAGAATGCTGTATTTTCAGAGGCTTTTTGTATTCTGCTCACAGTGTTTGCTGAGCAGAAACTGTAGCTAAAAATAACTAAAATGAATTTCTCTGTCTCTTTCTTTCTCACTGCAGGATGACGTAGCTTTGCCAAGGATTTATCAGCTAAGCAGAAAATGAGCTTAACATCCTGGTTTTTGGTGAGCAGTGGAGGCACCCGACATAGGCTGCCACGAGAAATGATTTTTGTTGGAAGAGATGACTGTGAGCTGATGTTACAGGTAATTGCTTCAGCCTCCCATGTGCAGCTGCTCAAATCATGAACTTAATGCACCAGCTTCATGCATTCCTTTAGAAAAAGAAATTCCCCAGATGTTGGGGAGCAATTGTTTTGAAGAATCTTTTGTGTCCTTAGGAAAAAAAAATAGTTTAAATTTATTGCTGTCAATCGTGCAGTTACTGCTTAAGTACAGAGAATCACATTTTCTTCATATAAATCAAATGCAGAATGCAAGGATAGAAGATGAAATACATTTTGCAATATGACCAGCAAAGTAAGTAGACTGTGTTCCATAAAATGTGATAATGTTAAGAGAGCTGGATGCTTTTGAAAGGAGCCTTCTTTTTTCGGCAGCTTGTAATCTAATTTAGTCACATGATTTGATGTAATTCTATCCCCATGCCCTGATTGTGTTGTACAAAGGAAAATGAAATTTGTAGAGAAGAGTATTTCTCTGTCTCTGAAGAAGTTGAATGACAGAGTTTAAATAGAATTGAAAATACACAAGTCAAAATAGCTTGATCCTTCAGTAACTTCCTCAACTTTGAGGATGACTCTGTGTAGCTCTTAGATGTGTGTAGCTGTGTTGTTATGTAGCCATATTGCTTGCACTTTGCACTATTAAAGCTATAGTCCTCTGACCTGCCTTTTTCTAATTTTTTTTTTTAATGACTGTTGGTAGTATTTTGGGAAGTTTTTCTTACATTTTTGTTGTTTAGTGTAGAGCTCTTAAGAAGATTGAACTTCAAAACTAACATTCTCAACACTTCCTACCATTCAATAAAATACTTTGTTTTGGAGTTTTTGTTCCCAAAAGTTGTGTATGCAGCCATTATTGGCCAAATTAGAGTCTTACTTGCAAATGAGGTGCTTAGAGATGTAATCCTACATTTATTACTCAGAATGTAATCTCTCCAGTAAATTGCATTTGGTTCTCAGCCTCAGAAGGCATTGAGATATTTTATTGGTGATATTAGAAAGCACTTGACAGTACTCTTAATTTCTCTTTAAAAACAGATAGGATGATGGCTTGATAATTTATGTGGGAAGTATTTAAAAAACCCAAACAAACAAGTGCACAGATAAATCCACCAACATCCAAAACGACAACGAAAGAAAAGCAACCAAAAAGCCCCACCCCACCAGTTCCTGCCCAGTAGGTTATAATCCAAAAGTGCTTTCATTTTACTAGTAACTTGTTTTAGAGGACTGTTGTCGGTAAATAAGGGAACGTCTCCTTTCTTCTCTGCTATGCCATCCATAGTAGATCAGTCCTTAGAGTGAAACATTTATTCTTTTGTGTTACAGAGCTTGACCTTCAAAGGTAGTTGCCTCTGATTAATACTGTGAATAGATTTGAGTTATTTACAAACATTATTTGTTGTGTATTTACTTCAGAGTTAGTGAAAAAAATCAAGGGGCGTGGAGATTTCAAGAATATTCTTTTTAGCCTGCTGCTGTATTAGGTCTACATGCCAGCATGACTGTAACACCACACAGTGCTGCAGGGGGAGGAACCCACCAAGAGAGAAGCTAATAATGTGTTCTTGTTCTGTGTGTGTAACTCTTTGTGCAAGAAAGACCTTCCTCTCCACTCTTGACAACTTGGTTGTTCTCTTACTGCAAAGCATGTGGACAATGCATGATAAAGAAAGCAGAATTTAATGCTTTTATTCATAATTGCTTGACAGAAAACATATGATAAAAGCCTTAATGAAAAGAATTTTGACTCTGTTTCATGCTTGATATACCTCAGATCTCTACCTGTAAACACTTGTTGTTCTACACGGTTTAGTTCACATCTGGGAATACAGATCTGCCTTTTTTTGTAAATATGTTTAAAAAGTCTTCCTGTTTAGCTAACTGTTCCATTGCATCAGCCTGATTGTGGATAAACACTACATTTCCCTCTTCTTTAACCTTTATGGTTAGAAATCTTTTTGAATGTTATTGGAGAAATCATCTCCAGGAAAAAACATCTACATTATTTACAATATCAGAATTGTTTGGAAAGAAGAATGCATTTATTTTCTCAATATGCAGAAAATATTCTGTATTCTGAATATTTTCTTAGTAGTCTGGATTGAATTGAAGAGTATCTCTCTAAAATAACACCAGTTACAAATTTCTTTTGACTGAGGATGGAGTTTTCCTCTTCATATTTGTATGGCTTTTACAGCAGTTATTCTGTGATTCTTATTTCTGCAGACATATGTAAATCTTTGTACTGGATCTGGCTAGTTGGTAGGGTTTTTTTTTTATAGAAGCCATTATGGTACTGTTTTGGATTTGGGACCAGAACACTGTTGATAGCACACCACTCTTTTGGCTGTTGCTGAACAGTGTGTGTGCAGTTTGAAGGCATTCTCTCTCACTCTGCTCCTCCTACACACGCTTGACTGGGGGAAGGCACAAGATGTGGAGGAGGAGCACAAACGAGGACAGCTGACCCAAACTGACCAAAGGGATATTCTGTGACAAATAATGTGTTGTGCTTGGCAGTGCAATCTGAGGGAGGGGCTTTGGGGAAGATAGGTGCTGCTCAAAGACTGTCTGGGTACTGGGCTGCTTGTGTTAGGTGGGAAGTGATTGCCTTCTCATCACTTGATTTGTTTTACTTCTTCTTCCTTCTTCCTCTTTGCTGCTGAAACTTGACCCATGAGTTCTTTCCTTTTGCTCTTCCTGTTCTGTCCCACATCCCGCTTGTGCAGGCAGCAGAGAGTGAGTGAGCAGCTGTGTGGCTTTTAGCTGCCAGCCAGGGCACCACAGTCTTACAAAAAGGAATTTTAAAAACCCTTACATTTGAATGGAAGGCTGCAATAACAAAGCCAAAGGAAAAAAGGCATTCAAAAGACTTGCACTGTCTTTGCACCTGCAAAGATCAGCTGAAACTAATAAGGAGTCCAATTATATATAAGTAATTTGAACCTGAGCAGAACTGTGAAGTTCTGCAGAATTTCAAATGCTTCTGTAAAAACCACAGACTTGAGTAATCATTCTTAGCATTTCAGATGATGTGACACAGTATCATGACGCTTTGAGGATTTTTTCATGTCCTTTCTCTTTTAACTTATTTTTAATAGGATTTAGCACATAAAGATAATTAAATAAATTTTTAGTAATACAGTATGTATTTGAATAACAACATTGTGAGAAGTTAAAAATTTTTTTCAATAGCTTAGGTGAAAAAATATGGTAATTCTTGGTGCAGTGGTTCCACTTGAGTGTGGAAAAATGTAATGTGTGCTTGATATTGTAGGCTCAGCAGAACATGCACATCAGTGAATTTCATTGTATTGAGATTGTTTTCACTTGAGAGGTTACTAAGTTAGTAGAAAATGAACCGTGTTGCTGTGTCTTCACCTGCCATTAAAACACTTAACTGATGTAGTATATTAGTGCAGCTTATATTGGCAGGGAACTTGTTCATTTGTCTGTCTCTTCCTTATTCTCCACTTGGATATCATGCCCCCTCCCATTATACCCTTCAAAAATGCAGAGCAAAATAAAAAGTCTAAACATAAAATAGTAAGTATAAGCAGAAAAACATTGATCTCACTTCTTTGGGGAGAAAGCAAAGCAGTCATAAGATTAAATGGATGGGAAGAATGAGAAAGTAAATTAAAAATAAGGAAAATAATAGTAGCAAGTCTCAAGAAATGGAAAAGGAGTGAGGTGATAACTATGGGATTACAATAAGAGAAAACATCTCCTTAGGAGTACTGGTTGTGTGTTCTGATGCCTTGCACTGGCCAGTGCGCTTGGTAAGGCAGGACTCCTAGAACTGACAGACCACAAATGCTGGTACCCAGAAGTCATGGTAGTCTCAGACAGAAATGTGCATTCTCTGTGCAATACAGTCCTGAAAAATGGGTTGAGTAGCAAGGATAGAAGATGCAAACCTGAAATTAGGAGCTGTGATGGTGGAAGGAATGTGCTGCTGTGCAGTCATGTTGTGACAGTGCACTAGCAGAATTAAGAGCAAACATAAGATCAAGTGTGGGCTGATGGAAAGGATGAGCTGTGATCTCCTTTCTCTTGGGAGCTCTTGAAGATGTCCAGGTGCTGACCATATGTGTGCATGAAGGAGACACTTCCAGCCCCACCTCCCTTGCTTGCCATCAGCACCTCAGGCTGTAAACACTTGGCAAGGAGTGAGTGGTGAAAGAGGGACTTGGTTGTTAGGTAGCTGCTGTTCTTGGATGAAATAGTAGCCAGGATTGTTCCTCATCTGTGTGGTGATGTTTGGATGTGAAATAAAGAATTAATGAAAAAAAGAAATGGATACTGAAGTGCTTAAGGGAGGACTGAGAAAGTCAGAACTGATGGGAATAGTAATTAAGGAACTGCTCAGACATTTAGTGAAGAGGCTTTAGCTAATTGGTTCAGGAAATTGAGATCAAGGAGAAACACTTGGAATGCTTGTATACTACAGTAATTATCCCAGATGTGTGACAGGAAATGGAGTTAGAGAGAGAACAGCAACACCCCGGAATCACAGTAATGTCTTGAAAGATGCATGTAATGAAGGGGAGGGAGAGAGAGAGAGAGACTAAGAAATAAAGTGCAGATGATAATATTATATTAAACATCAGTGATCCTAGACTGAAAAAAAAAGTAAAACCTTTGGATGAGGTATATCTGGATCTGACTTATCATATTTAGGGAAACATTAAGAAAATCATTATTTTGAATTAAATTTAGGGTTCTGCTATGGGTACCTGGAGTTGGGTTAGATATTATCCTTTTTGTATGTGGGACTATCTTTTTTACGTAATTTGAATAAATGTGCTATGTAGAAAGAAAATAATCACACTGCTCTAAGAAATAGCCATAACCACCTCATGTGGTTTTCAAATACCTTATTTTCTTTTCTTTAATATATTTTAGTCACGGAGTGTGGACAAGCAACATGCTGTACTCAACTATGATGCCTCTACAGATGAACACTTGGTGAAGGATTTGGGCAGCTTGAATGGGGTAAGTTAACATCAGAAATAGATAGCTCTCCATAGTGTTCTGTATCTTTGTTTTGGGATTTCTTTGAGTCATTATTAATTATACATTAGTACCTTTTTAATGCACGTCTGGAGATGGGGGAACATTCAAAAGGAAAGTGTAGTCTTTGCAGGGGCTTTCCACTGCATGTTTTATAAAGGGCTGCTGTTAATTCCAGTAATAAGAGGGCTTTGGCAATAGGAAAAGCTCAAAACAATAGAAAGGAGTGTGTTACACTTACGTTTTTCAGAATTAAAAAAAAAGAATCTTGACTATAATATCTAAAAGCCCTGACATATTTCAATCTCTAAAATGTGCTATTATGATATGGATTTTATTTCACATGCTATTCCTTTTTCTTCTGGTACAATAGAGAAAACAATGTTAAACTGTATTTCTACTGTACATATGTGGAAAAAAATAATTATGCAATAACCATGTATGAAAATCAATTTAACTAATACTGTATTTGCATTTAGTTTTTCAGAATCATTTTTATTAAAAATCTCTATGAATAATTTGTGTCAAGTAATTGCAAACTAATACAGGAGAAATCCAAAGTTATGGGAAATGTAAAGGTTTGGATGACATTTTATGTTCTAAGGCTTTTCTAGGAAGTGCATATTCAGAATTCTAGCTAAGCATCACTTTTGATAAAAGTTTTTGATATTATAGCAAATTATTAAAAACATAGTAACTTTGTTATCATTTTGTAGCCCTTTAGATACTTCTTTATGACCTCTGTATTTGCAGTAGTTATGGTTGTTATTTTATAACATTAAGTGTTTGGCTCTGTTGTGAATATGTACAGAATAAAATCATGAGTTCATCTGTGACTGTCTATTTGAATAATACTTAGAAAGCTACTGATAGTGAATAGTTTTGTCAAGTGTTTAAATAAATAGAAGATGAACTCTCAAGTTACTACCTTTTGATCTTGAAGTGCATTTCAAAATAAAACTCTGTCACTGACTCTATTAGTTTTTCTGTATTTTAAGGTAACTAACTCAGCCTTCCAAAGAGTCAGTCTCAACTCCACGTGAAACCATTGAAGGGCTATATCCTTTGAACACTTGTAGACATACAAGGACTTTGGTCCTTAAATATTTAATATACCTCTATATTTTCAAAGTTGGTGTGCTGTTTCAAGGCAGTGATCAAAAATAAGTTGAGCACATAGACTTTTTTTGCTGAGACATTTGATTTTATTCCCTAGTTGTGTAATTCCTGTAGTCAGTAGGCATACATTCAGATTTTTGTTGCCTTGTCACAAAACTGGAATTGAATAGAAATATATGTTAAAAGGTCTTCATTCAACTCCTTTTTTTGCCTCTGATAAAGAGCTTTCAGTGATTTGCTTCACTTGATCTAATTCATTCTCAAGTTTGAGGTGAAGCTTCAGTTGCTTTAGAGCTGTTTACTCAGAGACATCAAAGGAACTCTTTCTTCACACTGTTTTGGGACAAGGAATATTAAATCTCAGGAGTTCAGTCCTTTCTCTTTGTCTTCACA
Organism: Geospiza fortis; assembly: GCF_000277835.1. Classification (NCBI taxonomy): domain Eukaryota; kingdom Metazoa; phylum Chordata; class Aves; order Passeriformes; family Thraupidae; genus Geospiza; species Geospiza fortis. Next base: position 13,998,267 of record NW_005054299.1, on the reverse strand, counting down.
GTGTTTTCCTTACTGTCACTTTCCCACTGTGCTTTTCTTTCATACCTCTGCTTACCTGGTTTCAGGTTAATGCAGAAAAAACATTATTTTTGTAACACCATACTTAATTGTGTGGCAGAACAATGGCTTAGTACCATATGGTGAACTAGGTAATAATTCTTATAGGCTAGCTGCTGTTTCCACTGGGAGAACTACCTCCCTAGCAGCCAAGTGCCTCTTCTAGTGCTTCAGCAGCTGCTACCCTGTCTTATTTTGCATCCTTCATCGAAAGATTTATTTTGCATCTCTCCTGTTGGTCCCATCTCTTTTGAGAACAGATACATACTTCTCTTAGTATAAAGTATTACTCCATTCCTGGTATAATGCACTTTAACCACGCATGATAACTCAGAGTTTAAGGGGAGGTGGCTAATACCAATATTTTGGTTTTGAGTGTTCTGAGTGTTATAATTTCACAAGCTGAACTATGATTGCACCTGATGCCCTAATGCCTGAATATTCTTATATGTGTGGTTGATTCACTCTCAGTTCAGTGAAAAGGTTACAGGAATCTTTTTCGTGGACTTCTAAATCTAGAAGTCTTTATCCTGGACACATAGGTTTGAAAAAAAAAAAAGGCAAAAGTAAATTTTAATCAGTTTTACATTAAGTAAAATTGTATTTCTGATAGTTTGTTGTGACTCATTCTGGACACTCCTGTTTTTCATTTTCCATACAAAAAAGATGAAGGAATTTCTCTTTTCTGAAGCAAATGCGTGCAGGTGCTAGTATGTAATTACTATTTCCCTAGTATCAGTAGAATTCAAGTGTGAACTTGTGAACTCAAAAACATACCAGAAGAAGTATTAACAATCCATGGCCCTGTTGAGTAACATTCTTCTCAGGAATATTTACAGGATAGCAAACTGATGTTTCAGGACTGGATTCTGAAAAGCTTAGCAAACTTTATGAAGGCTTAAAGACAGTTGTCTCTCACTATTTGAAGAATAAACTTTAGAAATCATGTGAATGGAGTTATTTAAAGGGGTAAAGGATTCTTTATTTACAGAGTAACTAGTTTTTTCAAGCTAGCTTTGTCTGGCATCCCAAAGCATGTGATGAGATTTTAAAGCTCCAGCGGCAGAGTAACCAAGACTTGGTTGTTTTATGCTGTCACTTCAGTCCTGAGCATGAGGCTGTCAGTGGACTGCACACACAGGTCACACACAGCCTTTGGAGTTCTCTACATTGGCTATGCTGTGTATGTTTATGAATTTCAGAACTCTGACCTGGGAGGAAAAATGCATGCATACATATAGACATAGATGTCTACAAGGTGGCCTGAATTCTGTAGGTTCACTGAAATTCAGAGTGCCTTGATGATAGTCTTCACAGAGGTTTATGCCCTGGACTCTCAAATGTTAAAGTGAAATAAATTTGCCTGAAACCTTATTGAAAGTTTCATGCTTACAAACCAGTGACTAGTTGTACCTTTTGTTCTTATTTCCCATGGAAGATATTTTCTACAAAGTAGGTAAACAGTTTTTAAAATAATGAAATAAACATTCTTTTCCTTTAGAAAAAGAAAATTAAATGGAAGATCCTCTTACTATTTTGGGGAAGGAGATTGTTTCTCTCTAACCACAATTCATTTAATACTAGACTCATGAGCAAAACAACAATTTAAATATTTAAATTTTTGACTTATTTAATTATTCAAGTTTTTCCAACTTCAGAGTGCTTATAAAATGGCATATTTCAACTGTTTCTTTCTTTAGAAACAGGTACATGTTGTAGAAGTTTTAAGTTAGAAGTAGGATGATCCTGTAGTGTTACAATATACTGAATTCTTACCGCTGATTTTTGGTGGTACTAAGATGCACAAACTTGGTCCATGTTTTCTTAAGTCCTTTGACAATGATTAGAAATAAACTGTCTCAGAACTCTCCTATCCGATGCTAGATGCGGTACAAATATGATGATAAGTCAATTCTGGCATTTAATTTGGATTGAAAAAAGCAAACTACAAGAAAAATAGTGGAGGTGCTAATTCAAGGGAACATTAATCAACACTTCCATGATATTCCTACCAAGATGAAACGTGCAAGGAATTTTTCAAAGCTAGTGTGCATCTTGGTAATGAACTGGTGTTTTACCTTCCTTTTGGCAGGGTTTGTTAAACAGCTGGCAATTTGAGCTTATAGTTTCCTTGTGCATCATCAGTAGAAAGTTTGTGGTGCTGAAGACTTTCTTACAGAATTATTTAATTTTGTTGTTTTGGAATTTAATGGTATTTCTTTCTGTCCTCATTTGTTCTGCAGACATTTGTGAATGATGTGAGGATTCCAGAACAGACATACATCACCCTGAAGTTAGAAGATAAATTGAGATTTGGATATGATATCCTTGCCATAAAAATGCAGTGTCAGTATGCGCTTGTTTTGTTAGAAGTATGGTTGTGTCAAGTGTTCTCATTGCTGCAAAACTGCCTATATTAGAGAAAATCTCAGGGTTTAGGATATTCTACCTTGGTCTGAACTATTGATAAAGTACATTTCATTGTCTCTCGCTGCAGGAAACCTCAACTTTCAATTATGATTTAGAACATAATGTGTATCTTCTGTGTTGCTAAAAAGTACTACTTTTCTTTGAGGCAAATATATAAATATTTGTAACATATGCAGTTGTATACCAGCAGATAAGATTACAATTAAATATTCAGCAGACTGCTGAATGAAAAAAAATTGCTTTCATTATTAAAACACTAAGGTATCCACTCAATGTTCTGTTTACATGTAGTCAATAACTTCATTTGCTTTGATGAATATGATTGTGCACAGTATCCTAACAGTGACATATTTTGAAAGCTGTCACCATTCCAGTGGCATAATAAGCTGCACAATTGTTACTTTTCTGTAAAATCCTCTTGTGAATTCTGAGTTTTTTCAGTATTTTCCTTATCATTTCCTACATACTAATCTTTTTACTGTGGTCAGGGGAGAGATGAGAGTCCCTGAAGAAGCACTTAAGGTAACAATGTGCAGTTCCTGGATGTTTCTTTCTCATTGTACAGTTATTATAACATAGAGAGGTTTTTTCCCACTCCTTGAGGGTTTGTGTTTTATTCTCTATTTAATGTCATGTAGCATGAAAAATTCTCAAGCCAACTCCAGTTATCCCAAAAATCTTCAGAGGCAGAAGGATCGAAACAAAGCAGCTCCAAAAGTTCAGAGTCCAAGGTAGCAGACTCCACAGCTGAAGTTCACCACAAAACTACTACAGAAGCACTGAAATCTGAAGAAAAATCAGTGGGTAAGGTTCATTTTTTGTTGCAGAAGCACAAAAACTTGGAAAGGATGTTAATTTGCTTCAGTAGGATGATTGTGAAATTTTGTAGACAGTAAGAATTTCACATATATGAACATTTAACCATAGTTTAGATGTAAATAATGCTTTTGGCAGGTAATTTCTACCTTTTTTACAGTAACATGCACATGTTAAGAACATTTTTAAAGAGAGATTTGATTGGCGTTTGTAATATTTTTGCATGTCTCTTTGCCCAAATCACAAACTTGTAGCATTTGTGGCAGAAAATTGCTATTTTTTTGCAGTTTAAGTGATAGTATTTGTTCAGAAACAGTTTGTACTTTTTACCATTACCATTACCAAGTGCACTAATTTTCTTTTGGTTGTTTTGGGGTTTTTTCCCTTTTTAAATGGGCGGGAGTTCTGTTTGTTTGTTTTGCAGTTCCTAGCATTCTTTGTTTGATGTGTCAGGATATAACTCAGTGTTCTATTGTGGTTTAAAGATTTGTGTATACTGTAGTTTCAGGCTTGTTTCTACACCATCATTCTTATTTATTTAATGTGTCATGGTGGCTCTGCTGTGGTTGTCTTAACTTTGTGTGGGTTGTGCTGCCCCCAGTATGGGAAGGGTTTGGACCTGTTGGAGTGAGGCCAGAGGAGAGCCAAAAAGATGAGCAGGGGGCTGGAGCAGACAGGGTGTGAGATGGAGTTGTTCAGCCTAGGGAAGGAAAGGCTCCAGGGAGACCTCATAGCAGCCTTTCAGTACCTAAAGGGAGCTGGTAAAAAAAGAGGGAGAGTGTATTTTACACATGCAGCTAGTGATAAAGGCTAGGTCCGATGGTTTTAAACTGAGAGAGGACAGATTTTGATTAGATGTTAGGGAGAAATTTTTTACTGTGAGAGTAGTGAACCACTTGAACAGGTTGTCCAGAGAGTTTGTGGATGTCCCATCCCTGGAGGCATTCAAGGCTTTGAGCAAACTGGTCTGGCTAAAGATGTTCCTGCCCGTGGCACGTCCCTTCCAACCCAAACCATTCTCTGATTCTCTGATGAACTTCAGCATGAGGCTTGCTGAAGTGTAGTGGATATAACCAAAAGAATGAGAAAGGGGTCAGGTATTGTTGTTTCCTTAATATGGAACTGTCTAGGTCTGATTTCCAACCTGATCAATGCTCAACAGTTTTGTTTAGGTTTCATCTCTTCTTCCAGGAGACTCACTTCAAAGAATTCTCTTCCGTACAAACAGGATTCTGTGGTATACTTAACTAACCTGTTTGTTTTGTTGTCTAATCCAGCATCTTGCTCAGGGTACATAAAGTAGCACAGTGGGGGGGGTATTATCATCACTTTCTGTTTTTCTTTTCACTCTTCCAAAAATAACAGGGATAGGGATTTATATTTGAGTGCAACTCTCAGAAGTTTTCTGGGGATTGATTCTCTACTGTTGCTATATAAATGCACATCTGCTCATTATTGCTAATTCAGTACACAGGAATAGAATTATGGGATGGTTTGAGTTGGAACAGAGCTTAGATCACTTAGGTTACACCCCCTTGCCATGGCCAGGGACACCTTTCACCAGACCCAGGTTGCTCAAAGCCTCATCCAGCGTGTCCTGGAACACTTCAGAGATGGAGCATCTGCAAATTCTCTGTGTAACCATCAAGTTTTTTTAAAAAAATTAATATTGACCAAGGCATAATGCTGTGTAAAAAGGAAGTACTTAATGTCTTAAAATCATGTTGAAACCTTTGGCATGGCTATGAAATCATCTTTGGAATGCAAGTGTATAAAATACTGAAAAATGTTGATATTCCTAATCGGAAAAGTCACAGACAAGCACCTAAGGTAGATTTTAACGTACGATGTTTTATTACATACAGACTCTTTAAAATACATTCAGAACATATGTATGACACTAGAATAGCTAAATCTCTGTAGGGTGAGGCATTCTTCCAAAAGATCAGATCAAACCTAACCCAGCCAATTTATCATCAGGTTAGAAATCTCAATTATATATCAGTGGTTTTTTGCTTACTGAATTTTTGTATTTAAATATATTTAGCCATGTGCTATAGCACTTTTAGTTGTACTATAATTTAACTGATGCCTTTAAAAAAAACCCCAACCTGTAAAATTGATTGTGCTCAGTAATGTTTTACACACAAGGTAACTTTCAGCTCTCTGTAGTAGCTGTCAGCAATTTGGAACCTTGGCAGCATTGCAAAATTTGATCAGTTTTTCATGCAGTGAGTTCAGATTTCATTGAAAGGTCAATGTGGGTAAGAATGAGAATCTTCTCACAGAAATAGCAGCAAACAGCTTCTAGGAATGTTTTGCTGTCTTGATGACTTCAAACTGAAAGAAGAAATAATATTTACAGATATATCAGGGTAACAATTAGAGATGGTGTCTGCCTTTGCATAAACATTTGTGCCAGAAGTTTTATCAGGTCATTAGTAAGCTTTTATATTTAGAACCCAGATCAGTTGTCTGGCCTCCAAGTTTGTTTTGTATTTAGGCAAATGCATGCAACCATTTCACTTCAGCTTCCAGGAGAAATGATCCAAGCAAATGACTTTCTCTTCATATGATTTTAACCTAAATATCACAGCTAAACAGAAAAGTGATTTCCTCTGCTTTGGGCTGGCTTTATAGATATTTCTGCCATGCCTCGTGGGACACCTTTGTATGGGCAGCCAGCCTGGTGGGGTGAAGATGAAGCTGATGAAAAAGATGGTTGTAAGCCAGATAGCAAGCATGAAGAAAAAATGCCTGAGACAGGGGCTTCAGGTAAGTGTGTTGTCTTATTTTTGGGTTTGTTTCCTCTTTACTGAACTGCATATATTCTTAAATAGGGAACTAAACAGATGTTTGGAAGTTTCACAGTTTGCATAGATGAAAGCCTATTAAAAGATAAGGCAGTTGAAGAATATTTTTGTGAAAAACTGCATTTACAGAGATCAGTTTCACATAAAATGTGTCTGTTTTCTAGTATATAACGCAATTTTCTATCAGTAAGTGTAGCAAATAGTGTTACCTGAACCAGTGTGTCTTTTTTTTTCAGTTTAATGACAGATCCATATCTGTCATTTTATATACACAGGAGTATTTTATTGAAATAATTTCTGGAAATAAATTGTGGTTTTTACATTTGTGTCTGACTTTTAGCTATATAGGGTTATCTGTACTAGAGAAGCAGTCTCTTCTGTAATTTAATAATGCTGTATTAGTGGGAATTGCATGTCATAGTTCTTGAAGTAAGGATTTGTGTAGTCTAAAGTTCAATTGGTAATGTTTATTCCCCTGTAATACAGACCTTTTTATTAGTTAGCTTGTCTAGACACAGTATGTATTGCCAGAACTTCAATCTCAGTACCTATAATTAGGCTTTTATATCTATCGTCAGGAATATAAATAAAGTGACTGCTATTCTAATAAAGACAGTAACTTAAAACTTATTCAAGTTAGTACAAAATTCAACCGTGTTTATTTAGCACTTTAGACACCCATTTAAAGTCCAACACTTTTAAGTTTGCAGTTTTTTAAAGTACTTCAATTGAGGTCAGAATTTCTCTTTTCCTGTCATAGTACTTCCCTTGGTTAACATAAATCGTATTTTGCAGGAGCTGGAGCGAAGTCTAAAAATGTGTAAATCAAACTAAATGAACACTTCAGTGTAGTGAAGACAAGATCTTTGAAATTAACTTTTTACCATGGCCTTTTTAATGACCTCTTTCATATTATTCTAAAGTTGTCATCATTCAGACAGTAGAGCAAGTCTGTTAAGATTTGGACTATTATAAAGAAACCAGATAAAAACATTTAAATTAGTTTTCCCTCATTAAATATAAGATTATTGAAAAGTGATATGCTGAAGTCTGTGTTTTTGATGCAATGCCATGCCATTAACAAGGTGACACAAGATGCCAGCTTCTATTTAGTGTAATGTGTCTGTTCTTATTTTTTATAATTTTAGATGGCTTTTTCAGAAGTATCAAATTGCATCAAATAGTTTACATGCTCTTGTATTCATTTTATCAAGAGATTTTTCAGCAAGTAATCAGCACTTCTATCTTAGTTCCTGAGCTCCAAGAAAAATAAGATTCCAACTTTCACTCAAACTAGTCATGGAGATGCCATCTGTTTCAGTAGTAGACAAAAATAAGTTTGTTCTAGACTGAACTTCAGTAATGGGGATATTTTTGACATGAATTGCTTAGTGAAGTCATCATAAAGTAAATGATGAATAGAGAAAATAGATAAATATTTTTCTAAATTATTTAAATTTGTTTGTTTGTTTTCCATATATATACTATACAAAAACTAAATTTGGGCCCAAAGCCTTCTTGGCAAATACAACATTTTGTCCTTTTTTAAAAAAAAAATATTAGAAATCCCTTTAATTTGTGTTGTTGCTTTTGTTTAGCCATGAATGTATGTCCTATGAATAGTATTGCTCTAACAGGAGTGTAAGAATAGATTTTATTTCCTCAAACTTAAAGACTCATAATTCTGCAGGAATGGAATTCAGTTTGAAAAAGCAGATACTAAACAAAAGTCTATGTGAAAGGAAGGCACTGCAGAGAAAAATCCAAAACCTGACATTTTTGCAGAACCATTTAATTTGTGAGGATGTAGAATTAAAATCCTGTGTATACACAAATGATTTATTTACTGTGATCACCTAATCTCTGAGCAGACATGAATTGTATGTTCTGCTGGTCTGGTTTTTGACTGTTGTAGATGATTTTTAGTAGTGTTGGCAGACAGTCTGAGAAGACAAAGCATATAAAAGTTGACATTTGCTTCTGTGGGCACTTCTACAGTCTCAGAACACTGTGTCTGTGTAGCAGTGTGCAAAAGACTTTCTGAATGTTTTCATGCAATTATAAAAGCATACGATTTTTGGGTTGCTTTGGCCTGCAGTTATGTTCTATGAAAAGTTGAACTTCTTTTCAACGACTTATTATGTATTTTCTTCAAACATTTAGGCTTTATAATATAGATGAATATAATTTTAGGAAATCAATATAAAGAGACACTTGTATGAAAGAAAATTGGAAACTTCAGAAAATTTTCATGCTTGGATATTTTTAAAATATAAGCAAACTATTAAAAAATATTCAAGATTGGTGCAGCTAATTATTCTTTCATGCGTTAAATTGTATTAAATGTTTAAAACACTGATCTTGGACATGCTTTTTAATATAAACTGCCTAAAAGTAAGTACATTACAGGTGAATTCTTAAACCAAATCAATAAGTCAGATAACATTTTAACAAAGTAATCCTATTAAAAATCTGTGTCATGCTTTAATGATTTATTTCATGATTATTTTTTGAATAGAAAAGAAGACTTGAATTCTAAGAGATGGGGTAAGGTTTAATGAGGAGATTGAAGTGGGAGATTTATTTCTGTTAAGCCAACTATAGACAATTATTCTTTACAGTCTCAAGTTAATAAGATTATTTCAATGTTCCTGTATTTCTATCACAACAGAAATTCGCTAATGAAAGTTATTTAGAAACAGAACAGAATAGCCCGGAAAACTTTGAAAAGAAAAATCCTTTCTATATTTTTCAGACATGTGTAATGCTCTGATGCAATGATCCATAGATCTACTAGTCTGTATTAAAATGAGCAGTTATGTGTACACCTCTGGCACGACTTTATGCTGCAGCTGTTAAATGTCCATGTTATTGGCAGGTTTATTGGGTGTGTAATTATTATTACTGCTATATGTTACACTCTCACTTCCTGGGATAATGAAAACTGCATTTTCTGCTGATCTTACTTGTAGTTGTAGAATTTTATGTCAGTAATGCCTTTACCAGAAATCTAAGAAAAGACAGAAATAACTTTTTAAGAAGACTTCAGGAATCTGAAGTGATTCTTTCCACTTGGCATGAGTTTTAATTCCAGCACTGCATGAGAATATGTCAGATTAAACATTCCTTGCACTTATGAAACAGTGTCATTTTCAGGTAAAGGAGGCTGACAATTATTTGAGAAATTCCAGTGTAGTCAGTGTGTGTAGGAGCTTACACACATTGCAACCTTTGATGCTTAACCAGCAGTATTAGCAGTTAAGTTCCTAGAAGTTTGTTCTAGAATTTTGATGAGTTTTGTCATTAAATATGTGCAAGTGCTGCATATAAGGCTTGCTTTGCAAAGCTGTAGCAAAAATGTGCATAGTATGTCATGGAGAGCTTACAGAGCTCTAAAGACCCATCACAGCAGTATATTAAGTAAGATTAGTTTTGTCCTTTTTTTCACTTAAACTCCTTTAAAGCATGTAGTTAAATGATTTATTATGAGAGATGGGGATTTATATACAGTGCTGGTTTATATTTCTATTTTGAAAGAGCAATTCTGATTTTTTTTTCATAAGACTGGTTATAAAAGCATTAAAAGAAAAATCTCCATATTCAGTACTAGGTGAATCATATGTATTTATTGAAATCTTGTCTCTAACTAAAAAATAAAAAGTTTACTTCAGCTGCAAAGCAAAAACCTCCAAAAACAAAAATGTAAGTAGGAACTAAAAAGTAGGAATATGAAGAGAAAAAGGAAGGAAAAAACCCGAAATTCTATTAATTTAGTTAATGTCTGTATTTAGTATTTGAAAATGCTAAATTCAGCTTCTTTTGCTACACATACCATTGCACAGTGCCAAATAGAAAGCTAACATTAAAAACATTTGGGGGTATTGTGTAAATATGATATCTTGGCTGTTTCTTATATCCTACTGCAAATAAATATATTGGTTCAGGTTTACAGAACTTTTTTACAGGAAGTGCTTTGTAAATTCCAGATAATTTTCTTTTTCAAGTTTCATTCTTAAAATTGTATTTTTAAGGCAGAAAGAAGAAAGAATTACTAAAGATATGAAGATTGTGCAAAATATTTTCTGAGATTTCCTGTCATTGCAGATGATGCTATATTAATATACAGAGGCAGTTTTTTGCACATCTGAATAGCACCGACACCTATGATTTTTCTTGTCCAGGTAGCAAAATGTTAAAATTCTGACTACTTGTGAGTGTAACTTGAGAAATAAGACTTTTAAAAACCCAGAAAGTCCTAGAAAGTGTAGTTGATTCTGCTCATGTCTCAGAGTGAATGTTGCATTTCTGATGGTCATATCAGAATGGAATGGAATGGAATGGAATGGAATGGAATGGAATGGAATAGAATAGAATAGAATAGAATAGAATAGAATAGAATAGAATAGAATAGAATAGAAATCACTGAGGTTGGAAGATACCTTCAAGATCATCCAGTTGAACCATCCACCCAGCACTGTCACCCCTAAACCATCACCCAGTGCCACATCCAGATGCCTCTTGCATGCCTCCAGGGATGGTGACTCCACCATATCGCTCGGCAATCTATTCCAATGCCTGACCACCCTGGCAGTGAAAAAGTTTTTTTCTAGTGTCTTATCTGAATCTGCTTTGTCTCATTTTAAGGCCATTTCCTCCGGTCCTCCCACTGCAGGCACTGTTAAGAAACCAGCCCCACCTCACTACAGGCTCCTTCCAGGTGGTTGTGGAAGGAGCCTGTAGTCAGCCTGTAGTCACCTGAGCTTCTTCTCATCCAGACTGAGCAAACCCAACTCCCCCAGTCATTCCTCACAAGACATGTACCCTAGTAAAGGATCTCTCTGAATGTCCCTTTCGTTAAGCCTGTGGTTTCCTAAATTTTCCATAGTTTCCCTCCTAGCCTCTCCTAGATTTGTTTCAATAATAGTATCACTACACCTGGGTGGCAGCCACCAATTATTGCTTCCTTGCTTGCCTTGTAAAAACAGTTGCTCAGTTGTCTGTTGTCACTCAGGGTCTTTGAAGAGTGAGAGCTCCCTTTCTACAGATAATCCTGCTACTTTTTTTGCCCCTTTCCCTTTAGTCTTGCCAGTTATGAAATCCCTTCAGTCCCTGAAGAGATTGATGTTCACAACCTACCCACCTCTTCAGTTTCCCAAAACTCACTTGCAATTGCCTTTCTTGCCATAAATATACTATGCTTGCTCTGGTTTAAAAATTATAGAGCAGTGACAATCACTATCTTCAGTATTTGCTTGAAGATTTTCTCTTAAAGGTGTCTGTATTTAGTTTGATGTATAATTTCCTTCATCTTGGCAGATGACTTTTTATAGTAGGATTCCACAGGTAAGGCTGTTTTGTAGATCACTCTTTGTAATGTATAGAAAGTTGTAAGGACTTGCATTTTGAGTCTGCGAGACAAAGATTGAAGGGTGGTTCAGATCAGGATCTCTATTAATTTTTTGCTTCATGATTTTCTATTTCTTATTCTAATCAATACTGATGCATTTAACTTTCCTAAAAATGCACTTCTGTGTACTAAAAAGTACTTCTGTAGTTTTAAACTGTGTTTTTAGAACACTTCTGTGTTCTAAAAAATACATCTGACTGAAATTAGGATTTGTGTGTAACTAAAATTAACTTATACTTCAGATATTTTTATTTATATAATTGTTAAAAATTTTTCTAGTTTAGTAAAATTTACTATTTAGTTGTAGTTCAGTTTCTCACTTCTTTTAATTAAACTCTGTCTTAATTTAGATTCAAAATATATACTAGCATCTGTTTAATCAAAAATGTTGGAATCAAATACTGTGCATATTATTGTAGTATAAACAGTTCACTTGAAATGTTAAATTTTGTGCAGACAAATTACACACAAATTTTTTTATGAAGTCCTTCATCAATGCTGGCAAACCAGTGTGAGAGATCCTCTCATTGCTGTACATCTGATGCAATTTGCCTACAGTCTTATTATTTTCAAAAGATGGTAATAAACCAGGTATTTCATAATTGCTGAAAAATACTGTGTCTTGTGTGACCAGCAGAATGCTTCTGCCTTGTCCAAAATTCAAAATATTTCTCAAAACAGAGTATTAGCCAGTTATCTTCTTTGAACGAGTGTTGAACACTATATCTTAATTATTGGCTACAGGAATTGCATGATGTTGTTGTATTGAAGTTCTGAGCAGAACCACGTGGGGGAAAAAAGTTGTCTATGAATTGTCTGTGGGGTGGATCACTCTCCTTTTTGGTGATCATGTTTCATATTGTAAGGATCCAAGCTCTAGATTTGATCCTGCCAGAGCTTGGTCCTTTGCAGCATGTTAGCTACATGAAACAAATTGAGAGTGATGGTAGTTTACCTAAAGTCTAGGACCTGCAAAGTGTGACTTTTGTTTATTTCTGTACATTTTCTTTATAAATAGAGATGATTTTTGATAACCTTTGCATCAGTGAAACAGATTCATTCTGTATTGTGTGTCTGCTGGGATAAGTGTTTTCAGGAATGGTATTAAAAAGGCATTCTGTTTCCCAGGGAGGGGAGAACTGAGGTGCTGTTGTAGTACCTGAAAACATAAGGTAGCTGATAGTGCAATGAAAAGCATTAGCTCGGGGATTCTTGGAATCCAACAGCACAATAGAAAAACCTGTATGAATTCTGAACATGTTTTGTGTTTGTAACAGCTACTGGGGTGGAAAAAAATTTTTAAACTGCTTTGTTACCTGCATTGGAGTAGTTTTATCCAATGGATATCCAAGCATAGCAATAACATGTTTTCATTCAATAACACCTTTTTGTTTTGCTTTTCCATGTATTATTCTTTCCCTTAATTTATTTCTCTGTATCACACTACCTTTTTTTTTTTTTTAATTTTTAACCTTTTCATAAATGCTCACAAGAAACGTGCTGGTGAGGAGCAGCACAGGTGCATTATTCCATCCTCTACCCTTTACCGCTTTAAATTCCTGACTTCAGTATAAATGGTTCTATTGCTATCTTACTGCATAATAGTTTCATACACAAATACTAACTTCCTCATCTGATGTAGGGTTGCTTTTCTCAGTACCTAAAATCAATTAGTTGCAGTCTTAATTCTTTACTTGGCAACTGAAATGATATCTTAAACATGTTAATGTGCTCTGTGATAAATTGCTTTGGAACTATTCAGAATTCTTTTGCTGGAATCTAAGTTGCTGTTGCTGCTAAGGTCTCAAGCTTCTGTTTTAGCAAATCTCTGCACCAGGTATTTTGGCTTAGTACTTGATAAAATGCAATCAGAAGGTTTATTTTCTTGAAGGCATGTTGGTGACCTTTGCTGCAACCACAGGAAGCTTTAGCCTTCATTTAGGCTATGCAGTGGAACTTGGAATTACTGCCCTGTGCTTTTTATACTTTCTGCTTTTTTTAGCCAGTGAGAGCGTGGCTTGCTAACATTCTGCATGCTTCCAGCTATTGTTCCTTTTTCTGTTCATCTACATACTATGGCAACAAGTAAAATAAGAGGACATGACAATAGGATTTAGCTTGATTCTTTTGTTTTATCTTTTGTAGAAACATAAAGTCTTTGAATTCCAAAACACTTTCCAGTGCTTAGCAGCGTTTAACTTTTCAAGCCAGAATTAATGTTTATCATGCATTAATGTGTGAATTGTTTTTCTGAAGAATTTGGCCAAACAAAATTATGCTTTCTGTCCACTGCAAGAGGTGGCAGATCATTAAAACTTGTTTTGGGAGCACCCTGATTTTGATGTTTTTTCCAATAGATTGGGATTGCGATAATGATCATCTCAACAACTTTGCCATTGTGATTTACCTGTTTTCCATGTTCAAATAACTCATCTGACCTTTACATCTTCTAAAAATATTTTGCATGCACTTTGACAAATTTTAAGTGAGCTTTTTGCCACTTTACATTTCTCACAGCTGAAGTTCAAACTGCCTTTTCATTAATACTTTTTATATGTAATTCTGGAACTATTTTTCCAGAACTGTGGCACTCAATCTACTCCGCAGTCTTACTGTTTATTCCAGAAAGTACTCAAGTGGCCTTTACAGGATTTCAGAAACTTCTTGAAGAGCCTGAAGTTCCCAAATACTGTGAAATCTGTTTGTTTTTTTTCCTAATAGGATGCAGCACAGATGCCAAGCAATCCGAGGAGCAATCTGCATCTGCAAATGAAGAACTTTATCCTTTCTGCAGGGAGCCCAGTTATTTTGAAATCCCTACTAAAGAATGCCAGCAAGCTTCACAGGTAGCAGAGAGCACAATTCATGAAATTCCCACAAAAGATACCCAAAGCTCCCACGCAGCAGCTTCGGGGCACGCTTCCTTTACCATTGAATTTGATGACAACACTCCAGGAAAAGTAAAGATCAAGGATCATGTGACAAAGTTCGCATCGGAGCAGCGTCACAAGTCGAAGAAACCTTCTTCCTGCAGCGGCCAGGACCTGCCGGGGCTGCAGACGGTGATGATGGCAGCTGAGAGCAAAGTGGCAGATTGGCTCGCACAGAACAATCCTCCGAGAATGGTATGGGAGCCAACGGAGGAGGACTCCAAAAGTATCAAGAGTGATGTTCCAGTGTACTTGAAGAGGCTGAAAGGTAAAGTGAATAATTCCAGCTATGCTTAGCTCTGAAAGCAGCAATTCCTCACCAGCATGCAGTCAGAGGATCCCTGAGCCCATGCAGAGTTCACATCAAATCACAGATACTCCACACGTGTACAAGGATCTGGGCTGGGAAATTGTATTGCTGAATTAAGTCTTACAAAGAGCATAAGAAACCAAATGCTGAATCATTTTACAATCAATATGCTAATTGGAGATGTTCTAGTGTGGCTGAAGGCATCAGGTACTTAGACACTGATCTTGAAAAAGAAAAGGAAAAAACCCAAAATTTAGTCAAACTATATATCTCACTTTTTCTCATGAAGTACTTTAAAAACATGGATTGCTTTTTAGAATCAAAGCTCTGAAGTTCAATTTATGCTTTTAGCAACCCTTTCAATAGCATATCTTCTGTGATTATTTGTATGTTCTAAGAAAATCATTTATAGCAAAGAATACATCATATACTCATTCTGCTTATATGGATCATGTTTGGTAGAGTCAAGTTTAAGTCAGGAATCAGACATAAAGCAAGTGCTTCAATTTTTATACTCACCTTGTTGACTGTTGTATTCATATGAGTGCTGCTGTTGAATGCAGTTCCAGGTGATCATACATGTTAATTTATTGCAGACAGCACCATTTCAAATGAAATTAAATAAAATGTTACACACGACAAGTGTACCTTCTCTTGAGTGTCACTTAATGGAATAGAGAAGCAGATAGTCTTGATGTTCAGATGAAGAGTCCAGTACCATTCAAACTTTCATAAGGAAAACTTCTGATGAACTTTTTCAAGTCTCTCTTTTTTTCCATTTTTAATTTCAGCTGCTTAACCCTACAATTCTCATTTTCCTTGGCTCTGCAACATTATCATGTCTAGTTTGTAAACCAGCTGGGACTGGGTACAACATTCTTTGCCTTATTGATCAAAAGTCTGCTTTTTAAGGTTGTCCCTTTCAAAATAAGCTAAAAATAAAATTCTGAAAGCAGAATTAGATTAATGTGCTGGCATAAAAATAATAGCATATTATTTCTTCCAGTGTAAATCACATTCTTTGGCCTTCATGTAAATGTATTATATTCATGAATATTCTTATACATACTAGCTGTGGCACTTTGATAAATAGAAGGGGCTTTGTTTGTAAGCCTTTTCCTGACAGAAACGCCACAAAGTCTGATTAATTTTCATCTGAAAGAGGTGTAAGTTATGGGATGCATATGGCCATAATAAATATCTGAATTTTGTAATCTTCTATGGCCTGTTTGTATTCTCAGTCATTAGTGTTATTTTTAGATAGTAAATATACCTAGGTGCTTTGAAAGTTTGATTTTTTTTAGAAAACTCAAAGCTTTTTTTTTCTCCTCAGCTTTTTCTTATAGTATTCTGTACTGAAGTCCCACTGCTAAGTTAGACTATATGACTTTCACTGTGATGTTGGTACTGCTTTATTACTATTTGGAAACATATGAATAATCACAGAATTTTTGTGGGCATTATTCTAACAAGTAGAAAACAGGAATGTAAGTTGGGATTTCAGCTGTGTCTTCAGTGGTGTTAGTCTGATAAGTAAGATCAGCCAATATGTAATTACTGTTTAACTGAATAGTAGCTGCGTATTCTAACAATTTAAATGAGAAAATCTTAAAAATCTGACCTCTTGAGAATCAAAAATACAGAAATTGGACATTATATAAATATATATCTATATTAAAAATATATATACATATATATATATAAGCAGAATTTGATCTAAAAGAGCTCAGAGATGATGAAAGTGTTACTTCCCAGGTTCTGAGCTAAAACTTAGGAGCATTGACACTTTCATTGTACGTGAGGTTGCTCTGTGTTGTATACACTTACTATGTGTAAGTATCCAGCCTTCATACATTTTCAGGTATCGTTGCAAAGTACATCTTTTGGGTGTATGATTTATGAAATATGTAATCCTTATTCATAGATCTCAGAGTAGTTAATGGAATGAATAAGTAATAACAACCATTTTACTTGCACACATCAGATGCTGAGAGGAGTGAATTATGTAAAAACTCATTGCTCTTCTTGGAAAAAGTAATAAAGAATTCAATCCAAGTTTAAGTAGACATTTCTCATGATAAACTGTTGTAAATGTGAGAGGAATCCAGCAATATGAACTGTGGCTCTCTTTCCACTGTCGGAAGGACTTTATTAAGGTTTTCTTTTTCCTCTTAACCCTGCCTGGAATGTGTCAGTAGTCATTTGTAATCAACTGGCTCTGTAACAAAACTGATACAATTCAAAAACATACTATAGTACAGCTGGTAAAATACTGGCCTTTGTATGTCACTGGTAAGTATTCACAGATGAGAATACTGGGGAAAGGATACTTCAAATGCACTGCTGTTACTGATCAGCTTTGAAAATGTTTCCTTGTTTGACTTGTGGCAAGTTGATTGCATTTCCAGGAACTGTACCAAATTTGCAGAGCCAGGTCTATAAGCTATTAGAGTTTAAACAGAAATCCACTTTGAAATAATTTCATTCCTAGTTTGCGGCTTGGCTTTTTTTGTTGATGTAATGTTGTGGTCCTTCTTTGTTTCACTGTGCTATATATTGTTTTGCATTGCTTGTAGGGAATAAGCATGATGATGGCACACAAAGTGATTCAGAAAATATTGGTGCACACCGGCACTACAGTAAACGGGCAGCACTTGAAGAACACTTAAGGCATCATCATACAGAGCTGAAAAAGTCACACCAGAAAGTCCATTCCACAGAAAAGCAGCAAGAGCAAGCTGGTTTGAGTCAGACTGCCTTTATGATTGAGTTTTTTGATGAAGACCATCCTCGCAAGAGACGTTCCTACTCTTTTTCTCAGAATGTAGGAGCTCTGTGCCCAGAATCTCCATCTCCGACATCTCATGCACGAGCTGAAAGAGTGAAACCTGCATCAGGAGAGAAAGTCCCTTCACCTGTGCAAGCCAGCACATCACATCACAGAGCAGTACATGGTGTTCATGCCAAACTTCTAAACCAGAAATCAGAAGAACCCTCTGCTGCGTTACCTGCCTTACAAGCTGCATTGTTAAGGAGTTCAGGAAGCCTTGGCCATAGGCCTACTCAGAACCAGGAGATGGACAAAAAGTTGAAGAGCCAACATATTTCTGCTGCTACTGAAAAGGACAATGAGGATGACCAGAGTGACAAAGGTACTTACACTATTGAGTTGGAAAATCCCAATCCTGAAGAAGTGGAAGCCCGCAAAATGATTGACAAGGTGAGAAACCTGAAATGCATCCTGATGTTTACAAGTGTTATGGGATGTATGGGCAACTCTCTCTCCCTTCAGTTCTGCTTATTAAAAGCGCTGCAATAACACAAGTTTTTAAAACTGTCTATGATGTTGAAATTTAAAATGTTATAAGAGCAGCAGCAGGCATTTGACTAAACATTATTCCTACTTGCATGCTGCTGTTGTCTTAAAGTTTGGTAGTTTTAATGTGTTTCCAAAAGATTTCAGTACCAGGCACCAAAAATCATTCAACCATAAAAAATACCAGGCACCAAAAAATCATGTAACTGGTACTTTTATGAGGGTGGTTTGTGTTCTTGTGGAAATACTCACTTGTTCTTGAAAGCCTATTGTCTCTAGCTTTTATTACATAAATTGGTTCCATCCAAATTACCATGTAGATATAGATTGCAAATGTTTTCTATACTTATTTAAAAAGTATATTCAGTAACAGTAACTTAAATTTCAGTGTCAGCTGTAAAGAGTAAGTATGAAAATGCTTTGATTTTCCAAAAGTGTTTATATGATAGCAATGTAAATTTCCTAGTTTGCTTTTTGGTAACCATAGAAATATCAATAACAATACAAATTGTATTTGCAGTTTAAAAACTGCATTAAATAACTATTCTTTGGATTAAACAGAAAATATGGGTAATACGGAAAATATGGGTAGCAGAAGCTATGTTTAATAATTTTGCTTAACATGTCTTGAAATGGACTTTTTCTGCTTTTGTTGTGTTTTCCTAGGTAATATATAATGGTAGAATGCCTGCATCCAATTCTAGGCTAGGGTTTTGCTAATTTACAGTAAATTCATTGTTTAGAATTATCTAAGGATTCATTTGCATGTCTAAAACTTTTCAGAGCTAAACAAATACATCAATACATTTAGAATTAATTTTGCTTAGTGTTGAAAACTGTGTTTTGCAAGACAAGCTAGCTTCACTTGTTTGATTTTTTAAAAAACTTCTGAAGTAGGGGGGAAATGGAACATTTCATTTTAGATGGTTTTCTTTTAAAAAAGGTGCTTATGGAGCATTTTTAGACAGGGTTTAAAGTCAAGGGTGTCACCTTCAATAAAATAATAAAGATAATAGTTTCACTTCTTAGGGATTCTGAAAAGGAAATGTTTTACTTATTTGAATCAATGTTCAAAAGACAACTGGGAACTAAAAGCATTCCAAATGAAGCAAGTAAATATTAAAGAACTACAAATTTCTACATTTATTTTTAAATTATAAATCTTCAACTAAATTGCATCAGAAAATTTGTAAGTCAAGTTTTAGCTAAATCTAGTAGTTCAACAGGGCTGTTTTAGAAAGCATGCAAAGTAATAACATTTGAAAATAGACAATTTATTTACCTGATAAAAATGTTAATGCTGTCTAACATTTATAATCATAGAATATACTGAGTTGGGAAGGACCCATTAGGATCATTGAGTCAAACTCTCGGCCCTACACAGGACATTCCAAAATTCACACCCTGTAATTCTGTGTTAATAAAATTTCAACTTTTTTGTGGCCTCCAGTACCCATTCAGATTATCTAAAGTCAGTTTTTTGTTTGAATCAAGTATCTCCTGTTAAAGGACAGATTCAGGAACAGGAAGTGAGTGGAAGCCTTAAGAATGATAGTAAAGTATTGCTTCATAATCTCAGTGTTATATAAAAGCTTTTGGGTATCATAAATTTCCCTTACTGCTAACTTTAAAGATGTCACCACTAGGTATTAAAGATTTACTATGAAGTATATGAAGTAAAGCAGAGATATTTTCTCTTCAAGGTCTTCTGTATCATTTCACTTAGTATCTTTGTTGAAATCTTATGAACACTGTATTTTACACCCAGTTCAAAGAGCCCTGCTATGCAATTCTTATTTGATTTGGTAATATGAAGTAGTATGATACTATTTTTATGAAGTGCAGAAAAACAGCCAGTGAAGAAAATCTAAACCAAATGGAAGCCAAAAAACTTGTCCTCCAGCTGAGCTTAGCTTTGCTTCCCTCCTGTTTTAAATTGCTAATGCTTTGGATAATCTTACTTTGCCAAAGGGGGATAAGTGAGGTATAAGACAAGGACTTTGTTAGTCTGTTGACTCCTGTGCTTCTTTATTGAGGATTTAAGAGAATTATTGGTATACATCTTATCAATTATTTCAGTATAACCACTCTTTCATTGTTGGCAAGTCGGTCCTTTTTCTAAGTAGTTACTATGCCTGCTCAGTTGAGTCATTTAAGGGTGTCTCTTGAGTGCAAACTTTAATTGAAATTCAAGAGTTTACTTTGCTAGGATTGGAATGAAAATGCACTATAAATAGCAAGGATCACTTTCTAAAACATTTGCACAAATAATGCATTCTTCTGAGTAGCAATTTACATTGGAATGGTGCTAAAATCTGTGTGTGGCTTACCTGAAAAATTTTCAATGGAATAAAGTAATTCTGTATTTGGATATTTTCTCCCTTTTATTGGAGGAAAGGATGAGAATGACCAAAATATCCAAAGATTACTCGCAAGTGTGACTCATTCTTAGCCTTAGCCTTATTTTTCTCTGGAAAGAAACATAAGAGCAAACCACAATTGCAAGAGTGGTAGTAACCTGTAAAAAATCAAGGTGAGATTATTAATGCTTCTTTACATTAAGAATCCAAAAGAAACATGCAGGAAGTCAAAGTTAAAATTCTCAGGAAAAAAAAAATTGAAAACACCCATCTCTCTGTGTAATTCTAAGAAAGGGGGAGTAAAAATCTTAATGTTGAGCTGTATTACTTCCTTCCAAAGTACTAGTTTTGCTTAGTGTAGCCTTTTGCTAAAGATTCAAGGAAATAGTCTCAAGAAGAATAGATGCTTGTGTGAAATTATTTTAAAAGGCCAGAAACTATGCTGTCCTGCTTATTCAGCATCTTTATTTCATTTAGATTGCTAAGGATCCATTTCTTCCTCTGGTGCTCTTCAGCCTCTAAGAAAAAAGTATTGTCACTATAGCAGAAAAGGAGCAGAATAGCAAATGACAGAACCTTTGTTTCTCAACCGTTTTAAAGCCTGACTTTTGAGAAGAGAATGTGAGGAAAATGCATTATCAGAAAGAAAGAGGAAAACATTTCATAAGTAACAGACGAAAGCTTTTTAATTTTGATTCTTTTCCCTAACAGAGAGGGGTAATCACATATCTGCAGTCATGACTGTCTTGGTGTGAATGTCTTCTACTTACCTGAAATGCAAGTTTTCAAATACATTATCACTTGTGTCTTATACAACTTTCAAAGATTTTTTAAAAAAAGATTTTATTTTTAGATTAAAAAATACAGTACATATACACATAGTTTTCAATTGTAAATGTTAAAAGAAGATGCAAGTAGAAATTTATGGTTGTGTCTTAATGTTCTTTATGAATAGAGAATACTTGAAAAATAACACTAAACTTTGCTTCCTAAAAGTCCTTTCATTAGTCAATGATATTTCTTCATCCAGGTGTTCAAATGTCACTTAAATTCATAGAGCAGTATGAATTGGTTAGTAGGCTAAGGTTTAGAAAATAAATATATTAATAACAGGGGAAAAATAGATGATGGATCTCTTTTTATACTTGTAGAGCTCTTTTTAAAATTGCCACTGAGAGCAATTTCATCAATGTGGTAAGAAAGCAAGCTGCTCTTGTATACCACAAAGCCCACCTTGGACATATGTGTCATAAAATATCCTCTACTTAAATAGCATCAGAAAGACGCAACTTTTTCTAGCAGAATAATGGTCTTATTGTTGCAGCTAACAGCTAAGTACAAAGTGAAAGAAATTCAGGATCTTGATTTAATTTAGAACATGTTTTTAGTGTTAAGTTTTCCATATAAAATACATGAGTAAATGGGGCACAGTTGTAGGATTTGTTTTTCCTCTACATCCAGCCTTTATGCTCTTTAGATGGATTCAGTGCTGTCTTCTATTAGCACTTAGCAATTGCTTTCTTTTTATCTCTGAGTTGTAAATTTTCTATCCATTTTATGTTTTTAAATAAATCAATCTATTAGAAGAAAGTTGTTCTCAGCAGCCATATCACATTAAAAAATCTTCTTAGGCCACAGAAAAGGTAAGTCTGCCAGTGGATGAAAGAATTTAAAATGATGCTTCTGCAGTTCATCTTCCTTTTTTGTAGATATAAAGAGACCAAATTATCATGCTAATGACTTTCCTTTTTCAATAAAGCAAAGTACTGCTAGTAATAAATATTAATAAATGAATGTGCAAATAATTCTGCATGTGTTTGGAATATTAAATACTTTGAGGCTATTGCAGTAAATAAAAAGCAACTCAATGGGTTTTTTGTAAGTTCTTTGGGGGTTTTCTTCAGGGCTCTTTTTCTGTTTGTTTTGTGTAGGCTTTTTTGTTGTCTTTCTTCTTCAGCCAGTTTCATTTTAGGGTATTTAAAAATTGAAATATTTTATAAAACTTACTATAGCAAATATAAGCTCTTCTATACTTGTGTGGGAAGGGATGGAATAAAATTGAGGCTATACAAGTGTTTCAAGTCCTGTCAGATAACCAGGAAATCTGAATGTTACGGCAGTTCATATGCATATGGAAACGTTTGGCTTTGGTCCCCAAATTTTTGGTCCCCAAATTTTTTACTTGATTTATGTTATTTTCATTTACATTTTGTAAAAGATAATTGATTTTTTCATCAGCAAAGTAAATTTAGATTGCAAATTCAACTGATTCATACTGATTTCCAAACAGAAGACTTGAAAAAACATATCAAAATCAAACCTCAATCCATCCTGCCACCTTCAGAAAGATTTACTGTGACCATGTAATGATTTTGTTTTCAGTGCAAGCTCCATATTCTAGATGTTTTAAAGTCTTTATTTGTGTAGGTAGACAGGCCCTAACAGTAATGACCTTGTTTTTAATGTGCAGTCTATCACCTTGAATTTTATTTGATTACATACTGTGCAATGAGTATACGTAAAATCTTACTCTATTGACACAATCTTGAGAGAGATTCTTCTTTCCTCTTTAAAATTTTGGAGTAGTAATTATGGAGGGAGGGACAACTCTATAGGTGTTCACTGTAGACAGCACATTTTCCAATTTTATTTTCTAGATCTTTCTGCTCATGATGATACCTATTTGTTGGGTTTGATTTCTTCCTTTTTTTTTTTTTTTAGTATGGATATGAATGGGAATCTATTCTGAAAGATGATTGTTATAAAATTGAATCTCCTTATTCTTTTTACTCCCAGGGTATATCTGTTCATACCACATTGTAATATTGGCTAGCATGAATTTAAAGGAGTGTTTACTTTAGAATGATTTATTGTGGTGTCTTTAAGTGTTCATAAACTTTGTATACCAGATCTTGTCTTCTCTCTTGCAAACTTTAACAATTTATCAATAACCTTGCAGATTGTTATTGTTATAATTCCTCTGGTTATGGAGTTAACATACATGTTATGGACCTACTCTCAGCAATTCTTTCAGTATTATAAATGGAAAAACTACCTGGAAAGAGTCAGTGGGTAGAGAGGAAGTTAGGAGAAAAAAAATCTCAGTATGTTTCAATGACTCTTTAAGGAACTGAGGTAGATGTATCTATTTTCAGAAAATCACTTTCAGGTCTCCTGTCTTTTCACACTCTCTGGGTTTAATTGCTTTTACCATTGCTTCAGCGATTTCTTTGAGAGAAATGCCTTGAGCCCTACAGAGTGTCTTGTTTGCAGAATGACTATTTTATGAGTACAGTGCTGAAAAAGCAGTAGACCACTTGAAGCCTATCCAATCATCTGAGCTTATAAATTTTGTCAAGAGTTCAGAGGATGTTTGTGACCTTTTCTTTTTATAAGGAAAGGAGTTTTACAGCCTCTAAACTTGTTTCATTTTTAATTTGGAATCCTAAAGAAAATTAATTCTTCACAGTAGCAAACAGGGACAAAATATGTATGCATGTAAATATGTAACTGGTGTCTGCTAAGAGAAAGCTCTTAGACTTGGCAGGTTGATCCTTTTCATTTGCTTGTGTGGCTTTTTTTATACCAGAGCATCTTGCATCTGATTCTATAACTTGCATATAGAGTTAAAATGACGTAACGAGCTTCTGTGAAAATCCATGGCTATTCATGAGACATTCCCTGCACAGAACACAGTCTGTTTGCCTGGAAAGGCCAGGATAACTGCCAAGAACAAGCAAAAGCTATTAAAATGAAACTCCTCAGAAGCAGCTTGGTTAAACACAGTTCATGTAGTAGCTAAACGCAAAGAGAGCTGAGGCGTGCTCTTATCTCACTTTGTGAAAGATGAGGAAAAAAGTTTGCCTTTTGTCTTTTCTCTATGATCAATAACTGACTTTTAAGGACCAATTTACTGTGTTTTATGAATGCCTGAACCACGTTCTGTGGAAGAATTGTCAGGAGCTCAGTCTGGACACCAAATGCAGCCCAAATGCAGCATTACCGAGATGATCTGAAGTCTCTTCCATTTCCTTGCTCTCTGGAGTCCTCTTTTGCCATCAATCAATCATACTCTGAGTGTGGTTTATTTACAATTTCTTCTTTCTTAGTACACCCAAATTGCGCTCAAATCCTGAAATCCTGCTTGTGTTTCCAAAATCATACTATTCCTTTTTAAAAATATATTTGGTTTTTGGTGTTTGACTCTATAAGTGTACAGCTCAGTTTTTGAAACCTAATTTTGTCTTCTGTCACAAATAAATATGCTCATCATCTTCCTTTCTCCTAAAAGGTTATGAAGTACAATTGCTATCATAATTTACATTCCCATCACTTTACAATGACAAATACCTTATTTCAAATGAAATAATTTGTTCTTGTTAATTTTGGCATGATCCTTCTTTAATGCCCTGTACAGTGTAGACCCTTGTTCCTTACCATTGCTCTGCTTTGTTTTTATTTTTTTAATTGTTCATCTTTGAATTCCCTTCTGTCTTTCTTGTCATTGGGTTTCATTCTGTTCCTTTTATACAGATTGCCTACACTGAAATGAATAGCATTCAAATAATGATGTTTTTAAAATATGTTTCTAAATTATGTCCCTGACTGTTGTTAGGATCTAAAAGAAGAGCAAAAGAGTTATTGAAATAATTTTACTTTTCAAATATCATCATTAATGAACAGGAATCGCAGCTAGAATTCTAAATATTTATTTGCTGGTTTTCTGTTAATTGATGGTATTGCTAATTACTATATATTCTTTTCATTAAGACTTCAGCAGTAAGAGTACTGGGGAAATTTTGTAAACTAAAAATTTTAAAGCTAGATAGGATTCTTCAGATTTTCCCATTCTAATATACATAATTTGCTGTCAAACTGAGAGAACATATCTATTAGAAGTCTCAAATTACACTTTTTTTCTGTTTGTATCAGTATCTTCAGTAATGATTTGGATGAGCAACTAGCTCTGTGGTCATTAAGTAATGAATAATTGAAGTATTGTAGAACTGCAGTGTGATCTTCTTACAACATGAAACAGTTTAAAGGTAAAGCAAGTAAGAAGTCCAGATATTATGAACTTGGAAAAGCATCTAAATGAGATACAAGTGGAAAAAGTTTTTTTCTTAGTCGAGAGCTTTCAAGTTTACAAAAAGCACATAGGAAGAACATCAGGTGAGGTTTGTGGGTATGGGGGAGGGGCTTAGCAAACCATTGTCTTCCTTCTTTTTCAGAAAAAATGGTTCCTGTTGCCATTATTTTTTGTGACTAGTCTTTATTTTAATTTCTTGAAAGTATTGCACATATTGAGGAAGAATATTGACTTCTGTGGTTTTAAAGAATCATCTTGATAGTTAATTCTAAAGTCATTACGTTCACCTCTGTCTAGTATCTGTGCTGTAAAAAAATACTAATTCACTGCTTTGGGACAGGAGAAGGGAGAGTGAACAGGACCAATTCCGGATCACTAAAGCTAGCTTGTGTTAGAGCTGTGTTGCAGCTATGGTGATGAGCAGGTGGACTCTGAGTCATGAGCTGTTGTCACAGGGAAGTGTATATGAGCTGCCAAAAGAGAGTACTCTGCTTTCTGCAAAATTAGCCCTTGCCAAAGAGACCAAGGCACGGTCTCAGACTTGGTCCTATAACTCACGCTGTCTCTGAAAATGTGCCAGTATCTTTTGCAAGATTTGCATCTTGCTTTTTATTGTGTTAGATTTTGTTAATTCTTGGATTTGGTTGGATAAAGAATTTTAATAATTACTGGTTAATACAGATAAGCTTTTATTCTCAGAATATTGGAAAAACTGTTGCTCCTATAAAGTGATTAAATTTGTGACTATCCTCATTAAGTTACAAATTGTTTTGCCATTGGTTAGTGCATATTTTCCTTCTGTAATTTTTCAGGGCAAGTTTGCATTCCAGCAAGTAACAAGATAGTGCTTTGAGACTTGTTATAGTTTTAGCCTTTTTTTTTTTGGCCCTTTGTTACTGGGTGAACTGCAGAATGTAAATGGATTATCATAGGGGATCTTTGGAGGAGTTACTTCACTGCTTTGAAATGGAAAAGAATGTACCAGGAGCTCACCTTATCCCTCCTGCTCTGAGACATTTGGGGCTTTCTCAGAACTTTGCACTAGGAGACCTGAGATGCTAAGGTATTATGTGAGATCAGTGTTATTGTGGAGCATAGAATTACATAAGCTGAAAAGGACCTGAAAAGGAGATGTCTCAAAGAAGCTTTGAGGTCAGTCAGGTTGCCCAGGACTTTATCCATTTGAGTCTTCATGCCCTACGTGGGCAGAGACTAGGCAAGCTTGCTTGACTGTCCTCAGAGTGAAAAAACTTTTCTTCATACCCTGTCTCATCTGACATGAGTTGTCCCTTGTCCCCCTGCAGTGTAGCACTGTGAAGAGCCTGGCTGTCATCTTGGTATGTTCCCCATTGTACCTGGGGGGCTGCTGTTAGGCAACTCCAAAACTTTCCCATCTCCAAAGTGATCAAATCCAGCTTCCCCAGACTCTCCCCACAGGTAAAATGCTGGAGTTTTTGCCATCTTGGCGGCCCCTGCTGAGCTACCTAGTGAGACAATGTCTCTCCTATGGCACCTGTGAATCCCTTTGCTTAAGGAGCCAACTGGAATTCAGGTTATACAAAATTACATCAGGAATATTTCATAGATGGGTCTGGACACTCTGTAGCACGTCGTCATTCCCATGGCACTTAAAATGTCCTGATTCACAATGGCAATTGTTTCATGCTTCATAACAATAGTTATTTTTAAACACCACCACCACAGTTTATACACCATGTTTGTGTCTGTTCTACATTACAGCCATGTGGCATAGACCCTGTGCAGATTGTTGGGGTGTCTAGATTTTTCTCTGTCAGTCAACTTTCAGGATTTCTGTGAAAATTTTCATCCTGGATTTTGTTCTGTAACTTCATGAAACTTGAAACAACCAGGATGAAACAATGTAATCTTCCTGCAAAAATATAATTTCAGAAAAATAAACAGTAGGACAGAGCAGGACAAAAAACTTTTAGCTTTCCAGAACGATTGCTTATAGGACGCAGATATCTTAGGAATACCTTTCTCTGGTAGTTTGAGTTTTAAATTACACCTGTTAAAAAAATGCATTAGTATTGTTTTTTTAATATTTCTAGGAATTGTTCTTTATATTTTTTTAATTCTTTTTACATTACTCCTTATTTCCCAGGTTCTCTCAAAAAAATGCAAGAATAGAGTTTCGTGAAAGTCCCTGTTGTTTACAGTGCTATTTAAAAAGGGTATATGTGTCACCCTGTTTTTTTAAGATTTTCTTGGCCTTCTGATATTGACATTCTTGTGGTGAACTTTCTCAGACACTTTCTGTAAATAACTGATTCTTTTGTCTTCTTTTATGGAGGAGGAGAAAGTTGATGGACTGATGGTTTGACCAGTGTCATTGGAGAGGTGTCACTGTCACCCTCCAATCCGCTGTCACTTTTGGAAAACTATAAATGTTAGAGTCAAGAAAATAAACTCTCTCTTTCTTCCTTCACCTTGAGAAAGTAGTTTGCTTATGTTCTTTCATGCCATATAGTGACATCTATGATTTAGGAAACTTATTTTGCATTTACAGCCGTGTGGTGGATGTGTGTAATTTGAGATATTTAGTCACATACATAGAATACATAGAATTATTTTACCTCCTTTATCAAAAATAAAGGCTTGCTTCTCATTTTTCAAACAGCCTGGGGTGTCCATATCTGTATTGTATGTGTATTGATTGCAGAACCTGGCTTCATCTTGTTCTTCCCCATAACACAGTTAATCAAAATGTACTTCATAATTGCTTCTGACAAATGCAAGCTTTACAGAAAGAAACTTCAGTCTTTCTGTCCAAATAGATGAGAGATGCAGCAATATGTGTCATCAGCATTTCCTCAGAATTCTCTTGGTTTGATTAAATTATCTCCCAGACCTTCCTTAAATGATTTTGTAATCATGAAGGTATTTAAAGAGAAGAAACATCTAAAGAATTGGAAGCCTTGAAAAATGTAATCTCGTCTTTGTAGGAAGATAAAGTCTCTATCCATTCAGGCTTCAGTCACAACAACTCACTGCACACATACTATATTGTAGCAGCCTAGAAAGTACAAATTGCATTTTCTAGATGGTGGAGAGATGATTTCCAGCAGAAACATTCAGTTTATTCCATGGCTGTTTCTGCTGAGGGTATATTCTCATTATTGGTTAAATGGAGTATGTGGATTGGTCAAACCTGAAATTCTGACAGTATTGCTTTTCTGCAGGTGTGTGACAGGTGTGTAAGTAGTAATCTACATTTTATCAAATACTTGAGTTGCTTTATCTTGTGAATAATTTTAGTATTTAAATTCTTAATTATGTGTTAGTAACAATCTTTTAAAGAGTTTTTTATATATCACAAGTCTGAAATTTAGTCTTTGGGCTACACCACGCTTACATGCATCTCCTCTTCCTTGTGAGAAGAGAGCTTTGCAGTTGAATAGCAGTGGAACTTAAGACAGGTGCATCCACAAAACAAATGTAGAATAACATTGTAGTATGAAAATATACTTTTATTGAAGAAGATGTTTTACTTTTCTTTCTAATAATACTGTCCCCAACTATTTTGCTTATTTCTTCTGATATCCCCACTGTATAGAGAGAAGGAACTTTAATTAGGAGTGCTAATACTTGGGTCTTAGTGATATTCATATTACCTTTCACAGAAAAAAATTAGGCAATATTCAAATTTGGTTTTGCAGTAATTTCAGTAATAGAAGAATAACAAAACTTGCTTAAACATGAGTTCAGTACTAGAAAAGGTAAGACTGAAAGAAGTGTTATTTTTAATACAAGTAAAGAAATTTGACATGGTAAGTCAATGTTCTGTCAGATAAAAGGAAGCAATTTATAGGCAGCAGTTTGCTGCTGAAGTCTAAATTAGATATGGATGTGTGGAATTCATATTTTCCTTCTGGTGCTTATGTGATAATACCAGAATTTCATTTCATTTAAAAGAACATATAAAATTCTGTGATCAATGAAAGGATGATACACAAAGAAGAAAGTCTCTGCAGAATAGTGATATATTCAAAGAAAGGTGTCAGTGGATGGTAACTGGTTTCTATCTTCAAAAATTACAACTGTAAAAATCAGAAGTATATCATGAAAGCAAAAATTTAAGTTTTACCATTCTATTTTTATAAAAAGAAAACAAATGTTTTGTAAATGCTGTTAAGCAACTTCTAATCCAGAGACTCTAGATATGATTTATATATAAATTGAAAATTCTGGAAGCGTTGCCTGAATTTTAAGGCTTTTCTCATGAGAGCAAAAAACAAATCCAGTGCATTTGAGAAAATTTCCTCAGGTGTAAGTGTTGTAATGCTGTAGCACGGTCTTCCTGTAGTTAGCATAAGGAGTGGAATGACAGGGTGCTATTATTTTTTCCTTTGTCTGCTTCTCAGAAGCTGACAACAGTATGGTTTGTGGCCATCTAGTGGTGAATCCATCTTGAAAACACTAACCTTGTTCAGAATTGTAATAAACCAGTCCTCTAGCTTTGCTGTGCAAAACTGAATTACAGCACACTTTTGGAGAAAAAAGAATTTTGTACACCTTTTCCTATTCTGCATTAGTAGTGTTTGTTACAGGAGGATGACATCTTGAAGATGACAAAAGAATTTTTGATGTTAACTGTTAATTTTTGGCAGCCAATTATAATGTGTGTAGGAGGTTAATTTTATTCTGTAATTTTTTAATGTCTAAGTCCCTAGTAGTAAAGTAATGAATTTATTTCTTACACAGAAATTTAAAAATTTTATAAATTACATGTTTCCAAGATGCAGATATTTTCTAAAATGTATTTGATTATACATCAATTCTGAAAGCAATTCATATTCCCTGTTTCTGTGACTCATGAGAAATTTGACAAACAGTATGATGGTTCTCCTGCTAAAGTACTTATTATTAATTGCCTTAGTAATAATGTTTTTCTAGTATTTTTTTTCTGAGCAATGTTTTTAAAATGTCATGGGAAAATTATTCTGGCTTAAGCAGAGAGATCAATATAAGCATCATTAGGAAATAGAGTAGTAAAAGAACTATTCCAGGTCACGTCTTGGATGAGATGAGTCTACATGATTCATGAGACCTGGTGGACTTGTAACATATGCCAAATCTCCAACAGTTGAAAAACTGAAATTTTGTTGGTATTAGAGAAATAATTCAATAAGTATATTCATAGCAAATGCAAGAATTTATATTTATTATTCTCATTAGATAATAGCAAAAATCTGAAAATTTGGTTATTCTAGTTATTGGGATTTTTTTCCTTAATTGGTAAAATGGATTCAGCAATTATTTTGCTTTTATCTTTTGTTCCTTTCATCAAAGTGTCATTTTTTCATATCTGACCATTCCAACTAGCAGTTCTTTGAATTTTCACAATGTTGATATAGACTTCCACTTTTTTTTAATAATGGTTGTACATTTTTCTTCTGTTTAATTTGTAGATTGCACTAAGGTGACAGATAAGCATAATACAATAAAACCTATTTATACTCACTATCCAGCATGCCACCATCCATCCATTAACATTGAACATTGTATCAGGATGGTATTGGGTTAATGAATGTAATGGTTTGTTTCATTTTCAGGTATTTGGAGTGGATGGCAGCCAGGATTATAATAGGCCTGTTATCAACGAGAACCAGAAAGATTTAGTAAAAGATTGGGCTATAAATTCTGCTACAGTAGTGCTGGAAGAAAAAAGACCACTGAGTACAACTGGATTTCTTGACACAGAGGTAGAATTTAATTTTTGACGGTCTTCTTTTTTCTTCCACTAAAAGAGAGCACTAAGAACCGATCAGTACGTGTTCAACATGAAACAAAATCTTGCCTGGAAAAGATTAACTCAGATCTATAAGTAATTTATGTCTCCTAGACTTTTATTGCATCATCAAAGCTTCTCTGTCAGAGGCAGGCATAATTCATTGTGGAGGTGTTTTAAAACTTGGCTGCCTTTCTATATGCACTGACAGGAGTGTATTGGAAATGTAGCAGAAGTTTCTTTGCCACAACATAACTTTGCACAGTATACACTTCATGTAAGTTCTTCAGCAGAACTGAGGAAAATCGCTGGTTATGTTTTATAGCCCAAAGCAAGTAACAATATTAAAATTCAGAAATAAGGTGTGTGCACTTAATGCATGATACAAAGTCATCTAGGAAAAAAATGGTGGAGAATACTTCTCAGATTTTTTTCTCTGAAGCCAGAGGACTTTAGGTTTTTACATTCATGGTTTAAGTTCTCCAATGAGGTGCCACTCATGACAAGTCACTTACATGATTCAGACACAGTATAACTTAGTCAGTTGGTGAAAGATTAAACAGAGGAAAATACCTGTAGTTATATGTGACTTAAAATATGCACACAATATATTGATCATATTTCATATTGAAATCTTAGGAGGCATTCTGATATCATTGTGATGGATAAACTAGCTTGAAATGTGTCTGGAACAGAGCAGGATCACAGTGTAGTGGAATAAACAGGCAACAGTAAAGAAGCACATGACACTTATGTCTCACTCCCTTGCCAAACTGTTTCTGAAGCACGGTCCTGTAATTTACCAAACTTTATAGATAAGCAATTTTTTTGGAAGATATCAAGACCTTAAAGTATTACTTAGCATGCCTGCCATGCAAATACATTTATTTTAGTATCTGTTTCTCATAGAGATGTGTTTTCTCATGGTTGTATTTTAGCTACTGGGAAGCCTTGAGACATATGTCACTGTGCCTAGACTAGTACCTTTGCCTAGTTTCTCTAAGGCACTTCAAGTGAAGCATTGCCACAAAGCATAGGCATATCCTGTATAAGGTTTTTCACCTTGCTTCTTTGCACAAATCTATAACCATATTCTTTCTCTCTCTTTTTTTTATGCCTTTTGCAGCACTCAGATCTTTTGTGCCTTGTCAGTTTTAAAGAGTATTATATTTTTTCACTTTTATAATTAAATAAACAGAAGAAGAATGTATGATTTGTTTTATTAACATAATTGGTCTTTTCAGGTGTCAGCTTTGCAAATAAAAGGTTTTGTTTTTAGAAGACTGAGACTACTTCTGCAATCATACAGCAGATTTAAGAAACCTACTGGTAGTGATATACTAAAACTCACTTTGATTTAGGTGGAAATTACAAGAATTATGCTGCTTTATTACTGTGACTGCTTTGCTGCATTAAAAGGTCTTTATCTAGTGGGAGAGAATAGGTTATTAGCATAATTTTAAATATTACAAGGCATGGTGATAGGGGAAAGAAATTAAAATTATTCGGTAAGTCAAGGAGTAAAACTGACATAAGCAATGTGGATAGAGCAAGGATTAGTGTAAGAAGAATTGAGGACAGATGAAGGTGGAAGAAAGCTTACTAGAGAAAGTTAAAAGTAGATGTTGGTTGATAGATATGTAGAAGTACATGAGAAGCTAGTTCAGAAAATTAGAGGTGTCTTTTATAGGGAAATAATGGGAATACCATAATGAGGGTAACTACTGAGAGAAGATTGTTACAATTTAAAGTGTTATTAGCAAAACTTGCTCTCTGTTTAGTCAGTAGGAAGGGGAGAGGCAAATGTGTTTGATTTGTAAAGTATGTGGGTTACGTTCTCATATACAAACTTTTCTACTTGTAGGTTTTGGAAGACTTACTGCATTACTGAGCTGCAGATCATAAGTTTATAAGCCTTATTGAAGATCTTGGCTAAATAGTCAGGTAACATCAGGGTAGCTCAGTGTTCCAGTTTTGCATCCACTCAGATTATGGGTGGAACTTACTCCAGCTGTCCATCACAGTTATTCCTGTACATGACTAGCAGAATGAGGTAAATTCAGAACATGATTGGCATAGAAAAAGCAAAGAATAAAAATCTAAGATATTTCTATTCAAGAAGATGGAAAAGATAGCCTGGGAAATTGTAAAGATTTTATAGAAATAGTTTACAGAATCACAGAATAGTTAGGGTTGGAAGACACCTCTGGAGACCATGCAGTCCAACCCTGCTGCCAAGGAAGGACAGGGTCATCTAGAGTCACTTGGGGGTTGAAAGCTTATTCTAAACTTAAATGTCTTAGCTTTACAGGGCTTTTGAAATATCATTAATAAATGCTTGGAAATGCTTTACTTCTTAAAGAAGTTTTCAACTTTTTCTTTGATACAAGAGTCTTTAAATACTTCGGAGTAGTGTGTGTCATCAATAAAGTAAAATGCAGAGTGAGTGTCTTGACACAGTTGGACTGAGCATGAATACACTGGTTCTTGTCTTTTCAGTGATTACATATAGGCAATGAAAATACTAAATCCACCTATTTAAAATATTTAAATGTTTTTATTTGCTACATTATAAGCTGCCACTTGCCAACCAAGGTAAGTGTGATTAAAGAACAAAAATTAAGTAAATAGAGAACAAAGAGAATATTATTGTTGTTGTTGTTGTTCTTATTATTTGTTCTTACCCTATGAGTTTGGTTAATAAAAAATACTGCAGGCATTTGGCCTATAACCTATCCCTCCAACTTCCATTTAATTTTCAGTGGTCAGTTGTCTGTGCTAAACATGGTTCTTGAATAATGGATTATCAACATTGTGTTTGATGTGCTTCAGTTTTTTGGTTGTTTTGGGGTTTGTTTGGGGATTTGGGTTTTTTTTTGGTTTTTTTGTAAGACTGAAGCTCAGAAGCCTGGTTCTTCATCTGTAGGTTCATCAATGCCATTAACTATAATGTTCTGTTGCTGTTTTGAATGCCTACTATGTCTTTCCCACTGAAGATCAGATAAATAATACTACTGACATTCTGAAAATTGAATTTCATTCATGTAAATATTTGCTATATTTCTTCTTAGAAGTGGAGTATTTAGAGGCTGTATTTCCTTTTGTTTGTCCTCTCAAATTACTCTAATTTTCTGTCTTGTAGAACAATCCATTTAGTTTGAAGTTTGATACTTACTTTTTGTTTGAAATTAGATGCTATACTGAAGCGTAGGCTGATGTATCACCAATATCACAGGGCTGAGAAAAGGCAAACAGGACCCTTGAATACCCAGGAAATGCTTTACCAGCAGAAAAGGGCAGTGGTATCACCATGGTGAAGCTTCCCCTGTCATAATAGCACTAGAACTGTTAACATTCTTGGTTGAGAAGGGTGGATACAAGTCTAGAGAAGGTACAGAGTTACTCAGATTGTAACAGGAATGGAGATTTACCTTACAAGATCAGTGCTGTTCAATTAGTCTGGCAAAGTAACAGCTGAGATGGATGCAATTGCTGGGTTTTCATGTATAAAGGAGTTAACTGTAATAGAAGAAAAAAAGAACTGTTAAAGATAGGTGTCAGTGTTGTTCCAGGAATAACTTCAAGACATTGGCTGTAAATAAGTCATGTATGGAAATCTGTTAAAAAGATCATCACCTTATAGGCATATGGTTCTGAAGGAGGTACAGTGAGAGAACTGCTTTCAAGGCAGCAGTTTATGAAGAGATTGAAGTAATATGATTCTTACAACTTGAACTGTCTCGAGTTATGTATCTGAAAAGACATTTAATTTTTTTTATTAATTTTCTTCACCTTGTTGACATTAATTAAAAAAAAAAAAAGTTAGTCTGCTCTGAAATGCCAAGAGCTGGACACGCTTTTAGGTGTAATGTGTGTGCGCTGTGGATTTTTTTCAGATGTGGACCCTGAAGCCCTAAATCTTCAGGCTGAATAATAAGTCCACAGAAATCCATTGTTACATTTTTGAAGGATTTCTTACTCCTATTGACTTTGTATGTGAGATAAGCATAAGAGAAAGCAGATTTAACACAAAGGTAAAAGGCTGGTATCTCATAGATAAACCCAGCTTTTCTGAAATACTAGGAAATTGCTTTTGGTATTCAGGAGAAGATTTGGAGGATTGCGTACTTGAGAGCCTGTAAGATGCCAATTGATATGGGTTATAGGAAGAACATTAGGATATCTGAACATGAGTTTTTAGGTATGTTTTTATAAACCTTACACCTTCTGGATGTACTTAAACTACTATGAAAAGAAATGGTGTATTTTTGTTATCGTTTATGCTTGTATACACAGAGAACTGGCAAAGCACACATTTACATTCACTGCTATGTAGAAACCAGTTTTTGGCAGTGTGATTACAAGAGAAAATAATTTGTCATGTTGTTTTGCGGCAGTTAATCTGCAAAATCTTAGTATGTTTCTCCATTGTGAAGTAGAATTTAGATTTCTGAGACATATTTGTATCTCAGAAATTGGTTAGGTGATAGAGAAAGAACTAGTTGAAATTTTCTGTTGCAAAGATGTTTGGGACATCTGTCATGTTTGGATTTGGCTATAATTAGTTGTTTTATTAGATAGAAGTTCACTCATACAGATAAGAAAAGAGAGATTAGTGATAGGAAAGAAAAATGAGGTTTTGGTAGTTGTATAAATGCCGTGTGTTTTTTGTAATATTCTTACTGGCACCTCACATTGTCTTCAGAAATGCCCATAAATAACAAAAACTTTGAATTGCCTTCCTTTGCTATTGTTAGACTTGAATTTTATAACATTTTGATTCTAAAAATGAATTCAAAATATAAGAATTTGTATAATAGTTCAAAAAAATTACCTGCTGCATCTCTGATTTTCCACATGATATTCTGGAAGAGATTCATGATGTTGCACTCACTTGCATTAACAGGAGAAATTCAAGATTGTAAATTCAAGCTTTTCAAATGTCTGAATAACTGAATTTGAAAGAAGTTGTCATATAGTAGGTGGCATTGTTCACCATTCTAGTTCTGCTAAATAAATTTTATAGATTGTGTAGTGTTGCTTCCTGGTCGAAGACTAGAATCCAAGAATAGTCAAGACATTAGGCAAAAATCAGTGTTTTGAGTAGAAATGTGAAGATTTGAAGGGCTGGTGATGTTTTTTTGGAGATGTAAGGAAGAGAGACTGTAAGATATTTGATAAGACTGTAACATTGCACTATAAGTAGAAATCAGATTTTGAAAAAAGGATGCTTTAGTAACACCAGCAGATGATTTAATTCTATGCTTTTCTTACATTTTAAAAATTTTCAGGATTTCAAAAGGCATGTCATCAAGAAACCAAATTAATTTCCTGTCTGGTTTAGGTGCAAAAAAATTGTAAAATACTGATAACATTGACTTCATTGTTATGCAGTAGGATGGTTTAGAACTAATCTTTGCTTCTTTTTTTGTTTAGGCCAAACAAATAATCTGAGTTTCCTTTCCTTTCCATCATAAATTATTACTCTTTCAGTCATTAAGGTAGTCTTTCTGTAATGAAGTAAAGACAATATTTCTTCTGGACAAGAGGGTCTTCTAAACCGGTAAAATGTCACTTTCTTGTCTTCCTGAAGCACATTTTTAATTTTTTAACACACCCCCACATGCCATGTACTTTTCCTGCACTTCTGAGCTGAGGACTGAAATAACCTGACCTTAGAACTAGCACATGTTCTGATACATTTTATGTAGATTCTGGTGTTTAAAAGTTCACTGCACTAGGAACTGTTGTTTATTTGGTACTGATTCAGCAGCTATGAAGATTTTGTTTATTGTTTGCCATTTTAAAATTTATTGAGGTAAATGATTTTTTTCAACTTCCTCCAGGAAAAGAGTGTCTGACCTATCTATTCAGGAAAAACCTGGAAAGATGGTATGCTTTTTATCAAACAGTTATAATTTTTCTTCTGCTGTTTTTTTTTCTTTCTTAGGAAGGTTCTGCTAACCCTGGAAGTAAACGTTGGGTTTCACAGTGGGCCAGTTTGGCTGCTAATCACACACGTCATGACCAAGATGACTTGAGATTGGAGTCCTCTGTGCCTGCTCCATTAGAAAATGGTATTAAAAACTGTTCTTATTGTCATAATTTATGCTGGAAAACCTGTGGAAGGGAGAAAAGAATGGTTATATACTGTACTTAATCAGCTTTTTTACTCCTAATGCCTCAATTTCACGTGAGATTCTTCTGTTTCATTGAGCAGAAACTGTAAAAAGAAGCTCAGCAGTAGTGGTGTCTGCATGGCAGTTGAGTGCCAGTATTACACTGAATGTTACTGAAACAGGAGAGTTTATAAACTGTTTAATATTAGAGAAACTTTCACTTCAATATAGTTTGGGTTGGTCTGCATTGTATGTTTCTTTCCTTGCATCTTTCTTAGTCCAAATTGGACTTCAGGGTAATGATTATTAAACAATCCAACCTGAGACACTTCACCTGAAGCATAGCATCCTTCCTTATCTTGGAAATACAGAAGACCTTTGATATTTCTTGAAAAACCCAGAAACTTTCTCTTTAGCAATGAGCAACCTTATCTCCCTTTCTTGTGAATGCCAGATGTTCAGGGCATGTCTCTCCATAGTTTAATTATTCATATTTCTGATTTTGAAATGGTTTATTCTTTAATATCTACAGTCTTCACTATAAACTTCTCTTCTGCTTTTTTCTTCCTGCAAATTTCACTTTAGAGGTTGTGATCATCTTTGAGAGAAGTTGAACAAAGAAGTTTTGCTTTTGGTGTTGCATAATGCATATATCTGTACCAATGCATGAAAATTTTTTATCAGTGACCACTGCTTCTGTTGTAGCTTTTCCTCCCCTCATAAGCATTGAACTTTGCCTAGGATACTAAAAGTCAAAGGAGATGGAAAGGGGAAAAATTAACTTATGTGATACACCCAGAATAAGGGAAATCAAGAGCAAATTTTGCACTATTTGAAAGGATTGGGTGTGTACATACAGGACACTTAAAATCATTGCTATTGAGACTGATCCTTTGGGTGGTTAAGTGGGAGCTTTGGTGGTCGTTTGTTTTCTGTAGTTTTAAATGGTCACTTTCAGAAGAGGCACCGCCTAGGATCTTCTTTGGAGAGGTAAAGGCTTTTTTTACCATTATGAGAACTAAGATAAGAGATAAAGGGAAGTAACTACTGTGTAGTGCATACCTGTACTGCAAGAATTCTAAAATACTAAAGGGGAAATAAAGTGTTCAAAGCACTAAAGCACCAAAGGTGTAATAAAAATAAAATTTAGTATGTACATATAACAACCAATTCACAGAACATGTCTTGTTGACTTAGATGCCTGTATCTTCTTTAGAAATCTTTGTATTTAAACTTCATATAACACATATATAGCCAAATATGGTGCTAAACAACCCCATGCCTTTTTTTTTTAAAGTCAATTTGAAATTCACCAGGAAGCAAGTTACATGCTTGCTATATATATACATATGCATATGTATAAAATATTTGATCTAGTAGGCATGTCTGAGAGAAGTCAGTCTTCACAGATGGCAATCATAAAGATTTTCATTAAACCTTCAATTTGTTTCATAATTTTCAAGAAAAAAAACAGTCCTGGAATTAGAAAATCTTGCTTAGATTTCAGAGGTACTTACTGTTTCTCAAATCACTGTCTTAACACAGACCACAGGAAAAAAAAAAACAAACCTGTGAGTCTTTTTGCATTCTTCATCAAAGATCTGACACTGCAGAGAAAAGATAGATTGAAGAGCATGGATGGAAAGTAGCAGATATACATACAGCATGATGGTTGATATTGAATTAATTGCTTAGAGGATTCTTGCAGAAAGAGAAACCCTATACTCCATCTTACTCCCAGAGCAACCAATGTTGGTAGCAAGCTGTGATAGGAAAGTCCCAACAGGGTGTGCAGAGCAGTTGCTTATAGATCTCTCCTGGCAAGAAAGGGATTTGACAGATGTGTGTTACTAAATGTGTCACATTATATTGCAACAGCAGACAAATGAACCGCAAAAATAATTTTTTCTATTCAAATATTCAAAGTCAGGGCAATTTATAAAGCAATTTATATCACCTTTGAGTAATAAAGGCTTGTTTCTGACAGCACAACTGCTGTGTTTGTTAAATGGGCAAAGAGGGCACAGTCATCATCACTGTGGAAAAATAAATCTTGGTTTCTAAAACAGTTATTCCTTGCAACAGTCCATGGGATGGCCATGCTTTTCTGATGATGAAGCATTCATTCTGTGTACACTGAGAATTCAGTGAAAGTGCTTTAGCACTAATACTGCATTCTTTTGATGTTTTGTATACAAAGCATTATTCATGCATTTCCATACATTTTTTTACTACAGTGTCTTGTTTGGGATAAAAACATTATTTTTGCTTTCTCAGCCATAGTAATTTCTTTGTTCATGAGTGGGGCTTTTCAATATTGCTGAGAAGTGTCTCCCAGCACTGCAGATTCTTGCCTGAATGAGGCAAGGCCTCACAAGGAGGCGCTGTAGTCTGTCCATGAGACAGACCTCAAGCTGTGGAACAGGCAGGTAGGGAGGAAGGAGGAGGATCTTACTCTTTTTGGTAATTTTGAAATCTGGTCCTAAAGGTGTCTAGGAATGTAAGACTTGCTTTCCACTTCCTGTTGTAATGACGTGCTGATTGATATAACAGTGATTTTTGACCTATTTTAACCTA
>NW_005054299.1:13956236-13958279 GCF_000277835.1 Geospiza fortis | reverse complement strand
CAGAGTTCATTAAAAGTTTTTCTACATGTCTAAATAGAATTGATCTTGTCATAGAACCGCAGGATGGACTGATGACTTTTTCAGTTCTATGTTGTATTAGCCTTATGCAGTCTTAAACATTTAATCTTTCTATTTGCCTTGCTGTTGAATGTCTTCTCAAATACTTTTTTCTCTTTCATTTTTAGACACAGACATCAGTGAGTCTGGTATTTCTGTTAGAAGTGCTGGTTCAGCTGCTTCTATGGCCAGCCAAGGTGAGCGAAAGAGGAGGACACTTCCACAGCTTCCCACAGAAGAGAAAGTAAATGAAAATTTAAAACCAAAATCTGTATCTCATCAGAGATCAGAAATAGGTGAAAAGCAAGACACTGAACTTCAAGAGAAAGAAACTCCAGCTCGTGCCTCAGATGCTAAGTCAAGCAGAGCAATGAATGGTCTTTCACCCAAAGCTACTGGAGACAAAGTGTTTTCTTTTCCCAGCTCTTCTAGTAAAGAGAGGGTTGAAACTGGCAGAGAAACTTCTGTGGTGAAACAAGCTTTAGCAAAAATTCAACAACAAGAAAGAAGGGAGCAAGGACACTGGACACCTTCAAAATTATCCTCTACAAAATCTGCTGCAAACCAGATTGAGAAAGGTAGGGAGGAGATTGTTATGTCACCCAAAACTTTGGATAATCAAGAAAATGCTCCTGGACATGTTACAGATAAAGCAGAAATTAAATTGGCACAGATTGAGGGAAAAAGAAGAAAAAATGAGGAAATCATTAGAGGACAAAGTCCTAAAGTACTTGCAGGAGACAAAAAGGAATCTTCAAAACCCTTAGTGAGGCAAGGTAGCTTTACTATAGATAAGCCTAGCACAAATATACCAATAGAACTTATTCCTCACATTAATAAGCAGAGTGGTTCTGCTGCCCCTTTAGTATCTGCAAACAGGTTACGTGACAGAAGTGATTCGATGGACACTGATTCCAGTATAGACACAACACTAATTTTAAAAGACACAGAAGCTGTAATGGCTTTCCTTGAAGCTAAATTGCGTGAAGAAAATAAAACTGATGAAGGTCCTGACACTCCTAGTTATAACAGAGATAATTCCATATCACCAGAATCAGATGTTGATACAGCCAGCACAATCAGTCTAGTTACTGGTGACACTGAAAGAAAATCCACACAGAAGCGGAAGAGCTTTACAAACTTATATAAAGATAGATGTTCCACTGGTTCCCCTTCAAAGGATGTTTTAAAATCTTCTACAAGTGCTAGAGAAAAGATTGAAAAGAAAACTAAGAGTCGATCTTCAGATGGTGGGTCTAGAGCGGACGCTCGCAAAACTGTGCAATCCGGTGGAAGAATGAGGCAACCATCAGTAGATTTAACAGATGATGACCAAACATCCAGTGTACCTCATTCTGCCATTTCTGATATCCTATCATCTGACCAGGAAACCTACTCTGGCAAATCGCATGGAAGAGTTCCTTTTGCCTCAGCAGATGAACTTGTACATTCCAAGATGGAAGGAAAGTCAGCTAAATCAAAAACCTCTCCTGTTGGACTTGGGCAGTCCAGTAAATCTACCACTCTTCCAAGACCTCGTCCCACAAGGACTTCTCTGTTGCGCAGAGCCCGCCTTGGTGAAGTCTCAGATAGCGAGCTTGCCGATGCTGATAAGGCTTCGGTCGCTTCTGAAGTGTCCACTACGAGTTCTACATCAAAACCTCCGTCGGGGAGGAGAAACATTTCCAGAATAGACTTACTGGCCCAACCTCGCAGAAATCGACTCGGCTCTTTATCAGCACGCAGCGACTCTGAAGCAACAATAACCAGGAGCACTGCCTCACCGCGTACCCCAGAAGCAATCATCAGAAGTGGGTCAAGGCTGATCTCAGGAGGAGACAGCGCTAAAGTTTCTGCTAGAACTCGAGCCAATAGCATTTCTCGACTTTCAGATTCAAAATCCAAATCCTTGGCTTCGGCTCATAATTCTCCCTCAGGTATGTGAGATTATTTGAAATAATTTTGTACAATACTAGATGCTTTTAA
>NW_005054299.1:13949380-13956226 GCF_000277835.1 Geospiza fortis | reverse complement strand
GTTGAGTTTTAGTTGATACAGTCTTTTTCTTTGGAGTAAGAGGCTTCCATGGCATTGTAGAGGTTTCTCATTTAAAATCATAAAGCCAAGAAAATGGTAATCCTTTAACTCTTTGGGTATGCTTTCATCTTGAAATCTCTAAGACAGAACTGAATTGGGACAGTCAAATGCATCAACAATAATTTGTTTTAGTGCAAAACCAGACCCAAGATCTCTTTGCTCAAATCATGATAGTAGAAGTTCAGAAGGTCAGCAACACTAGGAGATAGAATATTTATTTATAGGTAGTCTTGTAAATAGGCAATCAGAGATTTTTTTAATAAGAATAATAAAGTCGAAGTAACAAATTGAAAAACTATGTACTACCTAACTCAATATCATAAAGAAATGTCTTTTGAAGGGTTTACCTTATCTTGGATTATTTCCCATTTTGTGTTCCAAATCATGGCAATTTAGGAGTTCATCATGATTTCCAGCTCATGTTGATCTGTTTTTGGTGTGGTGATTATTCTACTTTGTCTTACATTTGGAAGGAAGAATCCATACAGTCTATGAATTTTAACCTACTATTCTGTTAGAAGTTAACATAGCATTCTTAGTGCAAGCAGTGTGAAAGCTGATAGGTTTTTTCAACAGCAATATTGAATCTATCAAAATAAAATGTGGCAATTATAAAAATGCGAACTTTCTTGTGAAATGAGTGTCTAAGATAAATGTCTGCTTGCTTTTAGAATTGTCATGCTGGCAGCTTTACCATATTTGCAGTCAATCCATAGTATCAGAATAAAATCAGTAGATTAGCTTCCAGCCTTGTAGTGCACTGAAATTTTGCTGCATCCCATTTAGACTTGATATAAGCCACTGTGACACATAATTTCCCACACTCCTGCTGTCCTTCTGTTGTTTGTATAT
This sequence comes from Geospiza fortis, assembly GCF_000277835.1. NCBI lineage: Eukaryota > Metazoa > Chordata > Aves > Passeriformes > Thraupidae > Geospiza > Geospiza fortis. Next base: position 13,955,314 of record NW_005054299.1, on the reverse strand, counting down.
CATAAGTGGATCATGTCAGGATTCTTAGCGTTGTATATTCCCCAGGTAGTTAGTTTTGCTGTGTCATTTATTGGCTTAATAGAAATTTCTGCTGAGGTACATTGCTGAACTGTAGAGTTGACTCTGATTCTATGACAGGTGTCTACAAAGGTGCCAAAAACAAGGTGACACTTCAAACAAAAATTCAGTCTTTCCTTGTAAGATATAATTGGAAAAACAGCATGTTTTCAATTTTAATCAAAATTTTGAATTGATGATGCAGCCTGAAAGGTGGCAATGCTAGAGTAGGGAAGTGTCAGTTAAGCCTTCTATATATTTATTTTAATACTGAATACTAGTCCACAATATGATAATGCTTTTTTTTGAAAAGATAAAGCCCAGCTGTTTTTTGTCACTTCACTGCTTTTGTTTTTCACAAAACTCTATGAACTTTGAGTTTTGTGTCCATGTGAAGTATTGCAGACTTCCTAAACTTTCCCCAGGTTGCTGCATTGAAGTGGTTTGCTGCTTCTGTTAAGGGAAGTGAGTGTATCTTTCTCTTATCACTCTATTAGTCTATCACTTTACTGTTTTTGCTAAATGTTCATTTCCCCATGTCACACAGTAAAAGTTTAGTGTAGCTGGTATAAAGCACTGTTTTCAAGAGAGAAAAGGTGCCATCTTCTCATGGGTACCCCAACATAATAATCTAGGTAATTTTAAAAGACCATTGTTAGAAAAAACTACAGTAGTAGTAGCTTCTGTCTTATAAAACTGTATCAGTTAAGGGCCAGAATCTGAAAGTAATTAATGAAGCAGTCAGATACTTTCAAAACAAAATCACTGCTAAATAAACCAAATTAAGTCTTCTTAATACATAAGTAAAAAATATTATTACTACTGTTTTGGATTCAGAGTTCTGAATTTTGTATCAGTAACATTATTGTATAATTTTTTTACTGATTTATTTAGGTTATTCTTTAGGAAAATTTGAATTGCTTTGAAAGTGGTGTAATCTGCTAGTGTATATAGGAGTATATGTATAAATGCATCTCCAACTATATATAGGCCACTTTTAATTCTTCAGTTTAATTTTGTTTTTAGAAAAGTCAACAATTAATTTTAGCACTTTTGGAAAGTACTAATGAAGTGCTTGACTAAAGCACCTCAACTGTTTGAATATGTTTTATTCAGGCACACTTAATCAAGGCATAGCAGGAATGGATTTTCTTCTCTCCCTGGACATAGAAAGGCTGGAAAATGAATGATTATTACCAGTATTGAGTTTGGGGTTTTGTTTCCTTTACCAGAGCACTAGCTGCTCTCAAAATGTTAAATATGTTCCATGGGTTAGTACATCAGAGGTTAGTTAACACTACCACGTTGTAGATCAGTAAACACTGGCAGCCTCTTAAATCCAGTCCACAAAGAGAAAGTTTTTTCTGCACTTCCCAAATCAATGTTCAGACACATATACCTGTAAAAAGAAAGCAAGAATAAGATGTAGTTTCTGGATTTTTTTTATTGTCTTGTACTTCATGTGGATGAATTACAACATGATAGGGTTAAAATTGTCAGAGCTAGCAGCAAGTCTGTAATTTCAAGAATCATTTCTAATCCTTGATGCAGTGAAGTATTGCTTACTTTTATATGAAAGGGCAAACAGATAAATGCAACATCTAGGGTGAGAACTGTTAGCATTGAAGTCATTAGCAGAGTGTTTCTGTGGTAGGAGGCTTGATAACTGAGAACACTGTGAAGACACATGAAGCAGAATTAGTAACTTTATAGCACAGTGAAAGGTCTGTTGAAGGCACTGCATCATCAAACAGTAGAGTGTGATCAATGAAAACAGAGGAGACCAAAGACCTATTTTCACAACAACAGAGGGAAACTGAAGATGATATTACAGAAGGAACTGTGTATCGGGAATACAAACGGCAGGATCAGCCATGCAAAGATGCTAAGCTGCAACTGTAAAATTGGGCATTGAGTCAGAACAGAGAGACCTTGAGCAGCCAGCTGTGTTTGGCACCTCTGCTGCCTTGCTGACCTAGCTGTCATTGCAAATAGCTGGCAGATACCTTGATCAAAGCTGTTGCGGTAACTGTGGGGGAAAAGAAATTGATAATTGAAAAAAAAACAGCCCTTACTAAGTAGATTTTAGTAATAGGAGCTTGGAAATGGATGCACCTTGAGAAGTTAATGCCTCAATGAGAGTAGAATACATTCTAAGGAGTATAAGGAATATATTCAATAAAATTTATTCTCGGATCTTTGAAGTGAAAGTATGTTGTCCAAACTTGCCAGCTTAATGGTTGTCAGGATATTATACTTCTCACAAAGTAGTCACTAAATTAGATTTGAGTGCTGATAATTTTAGCCAGGGTTTTTGGAGGATTTTCTAGTTAATGGTACTGACATTCAGTCTTTGGTGTCTGAGATAAGCAACTGCACAACAGCTTTCAGAAATGTACATAAACTAGAGTGACATTTTGGGCCTGCATAATTTAAAGATAGTATCAAAAGCATATATGTGCAAATGTATAGCTACCTCACTGGGAAACATGCTTGGATATGCTTGCCATGAGTTTCACAACTTTGAGATTTTTACCACTAGGCCTACAGTAATTTTGTCCTCATATTAAAGAGAAACACATTGATCATGTGTAACACCCCAACATTTCAAGGCCTTAAAATTTAATGGTCTTAAAAATAGGGGTTTTATGCTACTATGTAATGTTACAAATGATTGTTAATTATTTCATTTCAGTTAGTATCTCTGAAATGTTTAAACCTTTACAAAATTCAGTATTTTTGATTGAAAGTATAATCTTTTCCTAAAAAAGTGTGGGTGGAAAAGAGGACCTAAGACTAATTCCATAAATATATTTTATTTAAGCAAATGCTTCTAATCTGAATGTTTTAAATTGAATTAACGTGATAAAACACTATTTTGTACACAGAGAAATCCAAGCTTCTCCCAGACCCAGACCCTGATGTTGAAACTTACAGTGGTAGAGTACTAGAAATCAAATCTGTTTCTGATATTTCACTTCTCATTCAATTTTTAGTTTTTAAATGTATTATTACATATGCTCATTGTACAGTGCTGAGTTGCTGAACTATCTCACTTGAGAGATTTTAACATAAGTTTTATAATTATTTTGAGGACTATAATTTGAACTGGGACAAAGAATTTAAATAAAAATGGACGAAAAAATGTGGGCCCAACTCATAAATCTCTTTGGACTTGGTCACACATTGCTTGCATGCTGTTGGTGGGAAATGTACTTTTTCTGCTCATGTTTTACTTCCCTAAGATCGAACAACTTTGAAGCCTCCAAAAAAGAGATCAGAAAGTGATTGGAGAGACATTGTCACTTTCTACAATAAAGTGAGAAAATTAAAAGAAAAAAGTAGAACTAGATATCATTTGAAACCCACATTTAAACCTGAAAAATTTGCACAAGCACATGTTTATTTTCAGCAGTTGAAACTTCATTATTTGTATGAGGGAAGGGATGTAAGCTTATACACCAGTGTCATAGTCTACATACTATAATCTTTGCATTACACAAAAATTACTTCCATTATTTTTTACTTAAATTCATATTGGTGTATGCTTCATTTGTAATGCTCGTTTTTTAATATATCAGGAGAAATCATTATTAATTCTTGCATTTTTTAATACTAAAAAACCAGTTTACATAATTTGATTCTATTCTTTTTCAATCACCAATAGGTGGTCACACACTTATTTCATTTTCTGCAGTACTTACAGAGCCTCATGAATGTCAATGAATTTGGGGTATTAAATCCCCTGCAACAATTTAGCAGGCTGTGGTGATGGGGATTTCTTTACACTTGGTGATATCTCTTCCTGCTGGAAATGCCTGAGGACAGCACATCTGAAATCCATTTTCTAGACTTCAGGAATTCATAAGGGGACAAGAGCCTCCTACTTAGTTCCAGTTCTCCTGTACTTCAGGCTGTCCTCAGCAACATGGCTGTATAATGCTTTATGTGCTGCATATCAGAATATATACTTCTTTCTCTGAGGCTACTTTTCTTATGGAAGTGCTACAGATTTTTGTAACACAATATTAATTTTGCATATTCTTTTTCTGTACTAAACACATAAGCATCGAATCATTAAGGTTGGAAAATACCTGTGTGTCATCTAGGAATTTTACGCTTCCCTTATGTAAGCGTGCATTCCAGGCTTGGTGCCAGCTCCATCCCTCCTTCATATCTCTTAATTTTCTTTTTTGTGTATCACATAAACCTTGAATGAAATTTGGGAAAAAAATCTGCAGAAAAAGTGCAATCTGACTATATACTTAAATGTTAATGAATTGGGCCCTTGTTTTGTAATACAGTTTATTTGAGCTCATATACAATCACTGGCTTTTACATCTTACTTTACTCATCACTATACAAAGAGCATTAGTTTTATGTTTTTATTAATCAATATTTTTTATTTAACACAAATTCTGTAGCTTTCTTTTAAAGATATAGTAAATAAACCTTTTGTGAGGTACCTGGGGATGGATAATAAATAGCTGTCTATTTTTTGTGATGTTACTGAAATAATGCTGTTTTCTCTTATTAAAGATGCCATAATAATTCTTTTTTAATGATTAAACTAATTTAGTAAGTGCAAGATGGAGGCGCTTTCCTACAGATTATGCTTCCACCTCAGAAGATGAGTTCGGATCAAACCGTAACTCCCCTAAACATACCCGTCTGCGTACCTCTCCAGCCCTGAAAACCACGCGACTGCAGAGCGCTGGGACAGCAGCTCAAAGCAGCAACACCTTCAAGCACAGGATAAAGGAGCAGGAAGACTACATTCGTGACTGGACTGCCCACCGGGAAGAGATAGCAAGGTTGGTTTGAAAGGAGTGCTCCCAAAATAACAGAGTTTGTACCCAGGTGCACATGGAGGACAAAGGGGGCTGATGGATTTGCTCTGTCACTCCTTACTGCTTTCCTTCACTAACTGAATGAGTTACTTAAAATTCTTCTTACGAGAGAAGTGTCTGGCAGGCAGAACACTCACATCACCAGAACATCTCTTTTTAGTGGAAAATGATAGTAACTTCTGATTTATGATAGCCAAGTCCCAGACGATGAACTTTTAGTTGCATTATTGGGACTTGCAGAGGTACTTTGTGTATTTCCCAAGGCTGAAGTGTATGCGATTTTGTACTACCTTTACATATTGAGGTAAAATTTCAGATCAATCACAGGTGATAGGGAGAGAAAAAAGTAAGCTTTGGAATGTGAGAGACCATGTTCTCATTTTTATTTTTGATTTATCAGGACATTATTTCATGTTAGGTACTTTCTGATTTAAGTCATGAGTATTCAACAAAAACAATTTTTTTTTTTGTTGCAAGTCCATGAGATTAGTATATCAATACCTCTGTCATTGCTGGCACTACTCTGCTTCAAGTGAGCCAAGGAAAAGTTAATTGCACATTCTGGTAACCAGTTATTGCCATATCATGCAACACCCAGCAGTGAAAACTTCAGAGAGCTTGTGTGAGCATGTAAATGTTATTTAATACTTAGAAGTCAGTGTTCAGGTTCCAAAGATTTTCACAGAACTTAATTTGGAACCCTAAACAAGAAATATGTTTTCCTTTTAAGATTAATTTTAATAGTGTAGAGTATTTCCTTAATACTTTGGAAGTGTTTTGCTTACTGTGATTAATTACTTTTTGTTTCCTGATTTTGGTAATATTTTTCAACATTTGTTTTTTTGTTGTGATCTGTGCACAGGGAAGATGTAGAGACCTGAGAGGCACGCAGAATATACCTAAGGGAGGCTCATAGTATCTGGACAAATAATGAAATAAACATTTTCAAAATAGTCTTCTTAGAACATCTCTTTCTTTTCAGAAGTCTGAAGTTAGAGATGGTTATAGGAAGGACTGTGTGTATATG
>NW_005054299.1:13941027-13949370 GCF_000277835.1 Geospiza fortis | reverse complement strand
GTTTTTCATATGTTTTGCCCATCTAAGAGAGATTGACCCTGGACATAATTGATGATTCAGTCTAAACTCATTTGATGGTTAGGCTTGCAGGTTTTTCTCTTCCCTTGGGATTCTTACCCTTTCCTACATTGATGTATTGTCTTTAAAATTTGTTTTAAAGGCTGTGTACTTATCCTATCTCTTCAGCTTTATTTTCAGTTGAAGTGCTGAGAGGCTCAAATCAGTACTGCCAAATTTTTAGGTTTATGTAGAGCTTTTATACAACCTGAATTAAATGAGCTTATTTAAGGTAAAGAAAAGTAGCATTTAGCATCTGAGAAATTCCAGGTTATTGTCAGCTGTTGTCACTGCTTCCAATACCAGTTTTAGCCTCTTCTGAGAGCACTTGCTGTAGGTCACTAGTTCATCCTTTCTGTGTCTCCATATCTTTGTAGTGATTCACATTTTTGCTCCCTTGGCTTTAATTTTCGCTTCTGTCCTCTATAAGAAACTTTTTGTCTCTGCTCCTATTTCCTTGCTAACCATAGGCTCTATTATTGCCTACCCTGGTTTTTTTTTCCATCCCAGCCATCAGTCCAGCCTCTATGTTCAGGGTCCCTTCAACTCTATTTAGAGTTTCGAAAAAATTAAGATGGCTATATGCTCTCATTAAAATTAGTTGATTTATTTTTGTTGTTGTTGAATAACTGATTAGATTGTAAGGATAAGCCTTTCATACAATATATCTGTAGCAGAAAGTAGTGTAGAAACTGTATAGCAAACATTTCATTGCATCTGTGTTACCATCATACTGTGTTTTAATGACTCCATGACTGCCACAGTATGCACTTTTCACAGACTTCACGATTTACAGATGTTAAAAACCCTGAAAATTTGAAAGAGATGTTTAAAAAAACTTCCTGGAATAATTAGACTTGATTTAAAGCCACTTTGACATGGAGGGAGTTTACACTCTCAGAATAACAAGAGCTTCACAAATATTTTGTTTAAGGATGTTAAAGTATTGTTACAAAATCCACTGACTCAGTATAGGAAGTGTAACATTGTAGACTAAGAATAAAAATGTTTTTAGTAATCCAGTAGTTCAGCACTATTACAGATATCTTAGAAGTATTCCTATTTCCTTGTATTTTTTTCTAGCACTGGGTATTTTTTACCAGAACTAGAGTTCCAGGCTTGGAAAGGTGGTCATGCTCTCTCCATCCCAAGCCATGTGTTTTCACCTTATCCTATGTGTTGGAAACTGAGTCTGTTCCATTTGTAGCTGTGTAGCTGCCTGAGTCTGCTCATCAAGTGAATCTAAAGCAGTATTTCTTGGAGTGGGTTGAGGGATTTAGGGAATTTGAGATTTATTAGTTCTGCCTCTGTGAATTGATTTGCCTTGTATGCTTGCTAGATCTGATGCAGGAAGCAGTAGAGATCTGCAAGGCAGACTACAGTTGTAGTAGAGTAAATAGTGTGCACCTAGAGCCTCAGTCTCTTGTCCCTGATTACACAAAACATACTCCTTGTAGTTAAGCAAAAATTTCTGCTTCTGAAAGTTAACATAGAATTACTTGAAAACTTCATAAGTCAGGCTCAGCTCACAGCTGGTTTCTAATCTTCTATTTCACAGTGCTTCTCATTTATTGCTCCATATTGTTTCTATACAGGAATGAAATTGAGTACTGGACTATAGCTTACTTTCACATAGAAAATGATTCCAGATTTTGTTCACATGACTGATATTTGACTGTGGTAATTATCTGTTGCTTGCCATCAATGTTAGAGTTGTTTGTCCTGATACTTCTGGGATTCATTTGAATTAATTTTTATATAGAGATCTGACACTTTATGCAATTTTGATTTCTTGCTAAGAACTCAAATTAAGTGGTTGTGTCATGTTGAAGCATTGCTGATTTCTTTGAAGAGTTAAGTCTTCATTAATTGATGCTACTTTTGATTATGGTGTTTAATTACATTTATCTTCTGAAAATTTTGCTGATAATTGAAGTCTCCTGGTTTTATTTTCTTCACAACAACTCATTAAATACCATAATTTGTCCCAGAAAATCAAATGTGAATAGTAGCAACTTTTCTATTTAAGGAAAAAGTTAGATGATTGTATGACACAGAGGAAGTAACTCTTTTAGGGTATCTACTACTAAGAATGTTGGACTTTGAATGGCGTGTGTAAATTGCCATATATTTGTCTACAGCCTTCTTCCAATTATATGTGTATATAAGCTGCACAAAGTTGCACTTTATTATGGATTGCTGATGATTAGCCACAAAATCCAGTGTTGGAATTTGGCTGGAAATTTCTCTAGTTATGTTTGCCTTTCTGGTTGAAATTCTGTTCACTTAATCTTAAGCTATCTCCAGGCCAGTGGTGTCCATTGTTTTTGACTTGAAGACAAAGTGAAAATTAAGAGCAGAAGGAAGCTCACCTTGAACAATCCACCTCTGTGGAGCCCAGGGTGTGTCACTGTCACGTGGCTGTGTGCCTCCTTCCACTTGAGCAGCGGGTGCTGTTTGTGTCACCGAGTCCTCGGTGGCGCAGAAGTGGCACTGTCACCTTTTGTGCCTTCCGTGCTGTCAGGCAGAAGTGTTAAAGGGGATCACTTGGCAGTCTGCTCTTCTCAAATCTGGGATCCAAGCTGGAGATTCAGGGTGCCATAGTTAGTAATGGCTTTTAGCTTTTGCTTTGTGGGGGTTTTTGTGTTGTCCCCTCCTTCCTTTGGGGTGTCCTGGGGAGGAGTAGCACAAGCAGAGCAAGTCAGAGCAAAGCTGGTTTTTTGATGTGCTAAATCAGAAGCAAAGAAAAAGACTCTTTGGCTGAGAATTCAGCTGTATTTTTGTAATGCTATCATACCCATGTTTTAAACGTATGTTGTATTTTTGCCACTGAAAATTTTTCTTGATTACATTTGGGGATTTAGGATATTGGTCTGGAATTTCAGACCCATAAGCAGCTTGATCTGAGTAAGGTGTTGAGCTGCCAGAAACTCAGAAGTCCTGAAAACATTTTTTTCAAGTAGGCAAACTAAGGTACAAATTAAACGATTTCTGAGCATTTTAGATTTACTGCCATGTTACACGGCTCATCTGTGCAGTATTTTCAGCATATTTCCTATGCATCCTCTGTGTCGGATATACTGCACATTGCAAGTATCTGTCTGAATCCTAGGAAGAAAACAAGGATACTCTGTCTTTTGAGATCACCTTTCACCTTCTTCCTCTAGAAAGGCATGCTGTTAAAAGCTTCAGTCAAAATTTGCTTTTATGGTTCTACAAATAGTCTTTCTGTTTAAAAAGGCGTGCAGCTTTTCATAGCATGGTTATAAGGAACTTGAACTTCCAACCTCAGAGGCTGCAGATTGGGCTCTACTGGCCCAAAAATGTTTGTAGGGGTGAATGTAACACTCTTTTTATTACTAGGATCAGTCAAGATCTGGCTCTCATCGCACGGGAAATCAACGATGTAGCAGGAGAGATAGATTCAGTGACTTCATCAGGCACTGCCCCCAGTACCACAGTAAGCACTGCTGCCACCACCCCTGGCTCTGCCATAGACACTAGAGAAGAGGTAGGAGATCTTCATGGAGAAATGCATAAGGTTCTTCCTTTTCTTTATTTCTTTTGCTTTTAGCATTTTGCATAGCCTTTTTTGTTACCTCCACTCAACCCGTATGCATGATCTCTACATTATTTTTTTTTCATTTGAAATTCCTTTACATTTCAACAAACAACTCAGGAGTTATTTTGTGAACGTAGCTTGTCAAAAGAATGCATACTATCTGTCTGTCTCTTTTTTTCCACGAAACATAGGACAAGGTAGTTATTTGTTTTTTGCTTGTCTGTAGCCTTAGATATTCTTGGATGGTATCTAAGTGCGTTTAAAGATACTAGTGTGTATGCACAACTATATATAAATGTATACATTTAATTCTTTGCTTAACTATTAAAAACAAAAAAGTCCCTCTTTTCACAGGCGACATAAAACTTTCATCTTCTGAACATTGAAATACTTAGGTACCATCAGTTAACTTTAGATTTTCTTTCTCAATAACATTGTCAAAAACTGCCTTTAAATAAGTTTGCTTTATGCTTCTAATAATTCTTATTTTCTTTGCCTACTTCTGGTGTACTGTTCTATGAATATATTGACTAACGTGTTCTAGTAATCATCACAGGTCTAATGCTGGTAAACATGTTAATCTGAATTTAAGTCATCACTTTCTACCATGTTACAATTCACCATAATAATGTGTTGTAAATGTTTAATGCATTTTTTTCTTCATAGTATTCCTTTCAAAATGTGTTTTATTCATTTTTGTGTGCATAAATTTTGGTTAATACACTAGTTTACTGTGGTTAGTTTAATACTGTCTTTTTCTGTGGAAAAAAAGATATAAACAGCAATAAGAAATCTGTGAGCTGGGTACTCAGAAAAATTATAAATGCACTCACATAGGTTTTGAGTTTAATTCTCATAGACTGTGGCTAAACTTTAAAGAAGTAAAATGCTCTTTTTCTCAGATCCAATTAGATCACTCCAAATTTTTTTTATCATTAAATAATTATTTTCTTCTTCAAAAAATACAGTGCATTGTGTACATACTGCAGGTGGCAGTATCTCCTTTAGGTAGTGTAAGTCTTTCTGTAACACTATGACTTATTTGGAAAAAACCCCTAATCTCAGAGTACTCTTCTCAGTTCCACAGATATGTTCCATTAATCAAAGGAATTTATTATTCAGTACCATTTTATAGGTAGCTATTATGTTACCTGCCCACAAGCAAAATTTCAGTGGGGTAGTCTAAATTTGCTATGTATGTCTAGCATTTAAAAAAAAAACCCAAATCTTGTTCATTTGTACAAGATATTTTTACATAAGAGATGCATAATTTTATACTATAGAAGACAACCGAATGATTATTATTTGATAGGCATCTTAGAAACTGTTTCAGGAGAAAAATCCCAATAATCTGATTTTTTGATGTATCCAGTAGATTTCATGAACTTAATTTTTCTTTTATCCCGCAGTTGGTGGACCGAGTATTTGATGAAAGTCTCAATTTTAGAAAAATCCCTCCAATAGTGCATGCGAAACCCCCGGAAGGGAATGGTCGGCCTAGTGATGCCAGACCTCAGCTGACAGAGGCCCTCGATCCCCCAACAATTACCCGCAGAAGGACTTGGAGCAGAGATGAAGTGAGCACACAACAGGATTCTCTCTAAGAATGTGTCAATTTTAAGCTTTTGCAATTATCTCCCCACTTAATATTCTAGACATTTTCCTGTCTCTCCTACCTCTCGCAGGTGGCATTAATATTTGAAAAAATTATGTATTATTTTATTGGCAAAATGTTCAAATATCATTGTATGATACTATCTAAAACATAAGCAAGATTTTTTATAGTTAAATATACCAAAATATATGGAGTTGTTACTATTAAACTAATAATATCCTTTTTTATTAAAAACTTATTGCAGGTTATGGGGGACAGTTTGCTGTTGTCCTCAGTCTTCCAGTTTTCTCGCAAGATAAGACAATCCATAGACAAAACAGCTGGCAAAATCAGGTGGGTTGTTAAAAATTGCTGTTATTGCTGACATGCCTGTTCCCATCAACATTCCCAGCAGTAAAAAAAGATATATATAATAATCACAGAGGAAATGTACACAGTACAAACTTGTCTTTTAAAAAAGGCACTGTCACCTCTGGTATTTTTAGCATTCAGAAGGATTTGGACGTAATACTTTTTCCATTATTCCTTCTGTTTATTTCACTTTATGTGAAAAGAAATATCAGGAAAGTTTACATGGACAGAACAACATCCAGCAGAGGAGCTCTTCCAACATATGCAACACTGTGCAAAATCTGCACAACCTCTGTGGAAGTCTTGCAAAACTCCCTTGCTTAAAAGATAAGGTTAAAATGTTGCTGAACTCTAAAACTGGGCCCTGTAGGTTTGCCAAGTTGTTGTAGGGATTTTGCATTTTAGGAAGAAAAAACAAATTGGACAGAGGAGAGCTGTTTCAGTAAATCCTTCTGAAAAACAGCTTGCTCTGGAGACAATGTGATCCCTATTGATTTCTAAAACAACAGAACTAGCCACTTCTCATTTTTAATTGAAAATTCCTGCTTAAATAGTTAGATTCCTTCATAAGACATTGTAGTAGTTAAGATGAAGTGTAGACATGTCAAAAAATGGTAACATGTTGCTCTACTGACAGTTCCATTTAACTTGAATATGTGAGTGTAAAACCAGTTGGTGACCACTTTGGTTGACAAGAATAAAAGAAAATTTATAATACAAGGTTCAGGATTGTAAATTTCTTATGTTCTTCATGTCTTTGTGCAGTTAATAACTTAAAAATAAGAAGTCTTTGGCTTAATGCATAGTTTTCTGAATATGAGAAAATATTAGGTCTGTAATTGATTGGCTTGTTTAGGAAGTGTCAGATATTGGAATATATTAGATGAGTCACAGATTAAACAACAAAAATGTCTGTCAGAATAGGGTGATGTAACCAGTCAAAGCAGCAAAATACTAATATAGCTGAAGATTGTATTCTCATTGGGTTACCAAAAAAGATTTGGCCATAGAAATCAAGAAGAAAAATAATAATCTATATAAATTGATTAAAACTGTAGGTTAGCTGCCATTTCTAGTCCTGCTATTTCTAGTAGGAAGAGTATCACCAAGTGAAGAATCAATTATTTAAAAGCCTGTAACTCATTTTAATTATCTTATTCTAAGGAATTTTGTGTGTTGTTTTTACTGGTGATTAAAGGTAACATTAAATCCAGGTCTTACACATTTCTGATTAATTTTCTGATCTTAAAAGGCAAATTAGTTACTCATGAATGCAATAATAATGTGCTCATATATAAGTACAAGTGTACCTACAAATATTTTATACATACTTAAAGAAAGGGAAATTGCTTTTTTTTTTCTATAAAAAGGCAGTAAACTTCCATTAATAAGCAATTATTTAGCCTTTTCCCCAGGGCTTTGTTCAAAACTTTATTTTCCTATGAATGGGTTAGAAAAATATGATGTTATTCTTAATTTTATTAATATTTTGAATCAGAAAAACAGCACTACTTTTAATATTGTTTTTAGGGAGTACCTATTACAGATTTTTACCTTAGCTTTGTTTTGAAATACATGAGTTCAGCCAACTGGTGTGCTGCTATTCCTCTTTCTGGACTTAAGCCAGTTAAAATTTCTGACCAGAATAATTACAATGACTTCATAAGGGGGGTGCTCCAGTTCTCTGATCATCTTCATGGCCCTTCTCTGGACTCACTCTAACAGGTCCATGTCCTTCTTATGTTGTGACCTCCAGAGCTGGATGCAGCACTCCTGGTGGGGTCTCAGCAGAGCAGAGGGCCAGGATCCCTGCTGGCCACTCTCTGTTTGATGCAGCTCAGGATAGAATTGGGTTTCTGGGCTGTGAGTGCCCATGGCTGGGTCATGTCCAGCCTCATCCACCACCCCCAAGTCCTTCTCCCCAGGGCTGCTCTCCATCCATTCTCTACCTAAGAGAAGCCTGTGCTTGTGCTTTTATATGTAACAATGAGTTTGCAGGAGTTTTCAGAGATTGAAGGAAAGAGCTAAAAAGGTTTTGTGGTGAGAAAATCTGCAGTTTTATCAGTGTTCTGCAATGTGAGTGCAGTGTCATTGGCTTATCTTGTAGCAGGCAAGTTTCTCTTCAGCCAGACAAAATCTTGGCAAAGCAGTCACAGCAGGGGAGGTACTGCCTGTTGCCTCTGCTGTTTGCTGGGCATCCTGCAATGTGCCCTGGAAGAAAAATGGGGATTGAGCACAGTCAAGTAAGGTTTGCCTCAGAAAGCAGGGAAAAGCAAGAGAAGAAGACAATAGGCATTTATAAATATATTGTTTTAACTTGAAAAATATGGTTAGAAAGGGGAAGAGCAAAGAAGACAGAGATGATGATCCCCCAGGAAGTTAAAAATAGCTAAATGAAGTGTTCAAAAAGATGAAGTAAAAAAGGAAATAGGCTTCCTAAGTTTATAGTAAAAATATTGGCTGTCCACTTCATAGTTTAAATAATAACAGTTTCAAAATTTCTAATTAACACTTTCATTTTGTTCCATTCTTTTTTAATAAAGTGACCAATGAAATGAGAAACTTTCAAATTTTAGAGGAGAAGAACATTAGCTCTAAAAACACCACATAGAGAAGCAAAGGCACTAATCACATACATCAGGATAGAATTATTTTAACAGAACATGGCAAGAAGGTAAATAAAAAATCACACAATGTCATAATCGATTTTTTTTTTGCTAGTGCTGTTTACTGCTAAAAAAAGCCTTATTTTCTATGT
>NW_005054299.1:13919444-13940998 GCF_000277835.1 Geospiza fortis | reverse complement strand
TTATTAGAGAAAGTGTAGCTGCATAAGATTGTCTGTATACTGAATAAAATATTTCCAGAAGTTGCTTTTTAAAAAATTATGATCCTGTAAAGGACTTCATTGTCTCTACTTTATATTCTTCTTTTTTATTTAAATGTGTATTTGAACTCCTCAGTGACAAGCACGTATTAAATTTTCCATTGTATCTGAAATTTCTGGTATCCAGGCTGTATGGTTTTGCAAACTTTTACACTCCCTGCCAAAACATATGAAAAATTTGCCAGACCTCTGATGATGAACTTTTTCAAAAGGTGATGACCCTAGTTAGGGCCTTAACATGTTTCCTACTTTCTTCTCTGCACTTCTGATTAGTTTTAATTTATTAATTTATTCCTTCCCCAAGAAAAAGTGTATATTAATGTTTACTCCTTGCATGTTTTGTATGTGAATAAACCCAAGTCTGGCAGAAGTTGTCACTTGCCTCTGTCCCATGACATTTTGTCATCCAAGTAGCACTTCCTCACAGTGAAACCTCTGACATAAATATATTCCAAAGCAGCAGTGAGTGAAACACAGAAGAGTTAAAGCAGCTTCTGGATGAGTTGTCTGTCACCAGCATCTGTATACTGATAAAATAAGGCAGGGTACATATTTTGCAAAATTAGATAATCCTGACAGGATAATAATGGAGAATTAAATTCCCCATAGGGTATGCAGAACTGAAGGAAGGTGAACAGAAATGCAATACTAAGGCTCACAGATTTCTTTCAGATTCTTAACCTTTGTGACATTCACTGTATCATGAACTTCCAACTTAAAAATCATTTCCTCAGAGACTTAGCCACAATAATAGCTTCTTTTAAATATACTGCTCTTTGACCA
The DNA here is from genome assembly GCF_000277835.1 of Geospiza fortis. Taxonomy (NCBI): domain Eukaryota; kingdom Metazoa; phylum Chordata; class Aves; order Passeriformes; family Thraupidae; genus Geospiza; species Geospiza fortis. The sequence continues at coordinate 13,940,137 of NW_005054299.1, read as the reverse complement.
TGATTTGAAATTGTGTGGTTTGTTTATTTAGCAGTTTTACTGCAGCTATTTTTGAACTTTTAACTTTTAAATACCAATTAGAGAAGAAGTGGATTCTGTGTCATCATGGTGTCACTTCACAGACCTAAAATATCTGCACATTGCTTTTTTTTTTCCTTTTCTTTTCCAGTTGCACCAATGGAGAAAGTTTAAATTATGCTCATTATATGACAATAAAAGCAAAAATTTTATCAAGCAGGGAAGGAAAACATAAAAGATGTGAATCTCCCACTGGGCTTTGGGATTTTGCAATTTGGAGTGACTTTAAACATGTAGTGATATTCATAGAAATGATACTCATATAAGTCATACTCATACTACTAGAACATATAGACATATATATATAAAATGTACATATTAAGACTTTTCAATGAAAACTTTTTCAAGAAAATGCATTTTTTTGATTTCCTAAAGTGTTTTATTTTTTATTCATATAAAATAAAAATGTAAAAGCTGAATTCCTTTTTCTTACATTTTGCTATTATTGTAAAATGAAGTATTAATGGGGGATTTTCTCACTACAGTAAAATAGTTGGCTTTTAAAAAATATGTCAGTGCTGGAGGAAAGAACTAGCTGTATCTGTATATATACCATAAGCAAGTATCTAGCTACAGAACTGCCATTTTAATGTCAATAATAATGATCTTGCTGAAAATCATGAAACCTGTATGCTTCCCTGAAAATTTAAACTGTATGGTTAGATTCCATCAGGTTTCAGTTTTTTATATTTTATTTTCATTTATTACTCCTTATGCTGTTTTCTCCTATCATATTATTTAATCTTTCAGATTATTTTATGGGGGATTTTTTTCTATTTTTAACATACTGTTGGATTTCTTTCTTCTAGAATATTATTTAAGGACAAGGACAGAAATTGGGAAGAAATTGAAAACAAGTTACGAGCTGAAAGTGAAGTTCCCATTGTGAAAACATCAAGCATGGTATGAATAGTTACCTTTTCTGGGACTGATTATGCTGCTCATCTCATGGCTAAGTAATCAGTAGAGGAATTTGGTGTTTGCAGTGACATAAGGGCAAAAATCTTTAAAAACCCTTATTTAGACACTAAGTATGCTTCAAGAATAAACCTAATCTTCAGTAATTACTAAGACTTACTGTCTTAGTAAGTAATTACTTTCTTACTGTCTCATTAAGAGACAAGTAATTGTTCAGATAAAGAATGCAGTAAAAGGGATTCAAACTATACATAGACCATCAGTATGTTTGCTTAACTAAAGGTAACAACCATTAGTTTGAATGTTAGATTGCTTTTGAATGAACTTGGTTTACAGTCTAAAAACTACTTTACCTACTAATCATTAATGCTTTATATGTAATACTTAACAGTGGTAATACTGATTTTTAATATTTAGAGAAATTGTTGTGTTTTAATGCATGTGATGAAAATAAACCATAGACACATTGCTATAAAAGGACTTTTCAGTGAAAAACACTCCTGGTGGTTTTGTCTGGAAGTGGTAACCATAGGTTGCCCAGTAGCACTCCAGCTGTTTTATGTAATAGCCTAATTACAGAAATCAGCCGTTGTTTATGGGCTAATTCAGGCCATTTCAAGACCAGACTATGTGACTATGAGGGGACAGACCACATGTTGTGTCTCAGTACCTTTCTCCTCTGCTTCTAAACACAGAGCATAGGCTTTGAAAAACATCCTTGCATGAGACAGCAGGCAGAGCCCAGCTACATTATCCATCTGCAGAGTCTGCTGTTAAAAATATCTGTTTACAGAGGGAGGGTTTTCTGTGGGAGAGAAAACTGCTCAAATGTGAATACATTTCCTCTGGCATTGAACAGGCTAGAACTTCTCTGTTAGCTCATCATCAGTTAGTAAACTCCTCCAGACTGATTTTTCCTGGAAGTATAAAAGCCTTGGCCTGTAATTTCTGAAGAATGGATATTTATCAAGAGCAATCATTTGTAACTCAGTAATATAATTTAATAGATTTGCTGATAGGTTTTGTTAGGTTTTTCAAAAATTTAATCAAGTTCCCCGTGGAAGTTTATAATTTTTGAAATATTATAATATAAGGAGTTTCTCTTATCCCTCTCCAAATAAGATCCAAATTTAGTGTTTTATATTCTAAATGCCCTAAATGTGGAGGGTTAAGGTATTCTTAAAAAAGAAAAAGGTTGGTTGTACATTTATTCCCAAGTTCACCATTTACTGATTTTTTTTCAATCTATTAAAGCATCTCACACTACTTGAAAGTTTAAGGGTTGTTCAGGGTTTTTTATATAGGCACTGATTTTCAAGTTTCTACTTAGTTTTCAGAGCAATTTGTTGTTCAAATGCAGTACCTTCTTTTACCACAGAACATTAAAAGTTAAGAAAGGACAGTTGTAAGTGATGTTTGTTTTGTCCTTGGAACATTTATGTCCAGCTCAGATGTGAAATCTGCTTAATGATAATGACTTCATAAAGATAATCAATCTCTGCCACCCATGAAAATCACACTACTTAGTACAGAACAGCTTTCTGAAATGGATTAATGGTTTTCTGAAATCAGTGCCTTTGAAAATTCTCAGCTGTAGAATACCATTGAGAGCTCTTCTCGGCAGCTCGGTTAACTATTCTTCCACGTAGGATGCTTCAGTTGTAGGATTTACATATTTATACTAATATAAATATGCTAATTCTATAAACAGGGAGATTACTCAGGAAGTGGTCATAGCACCAAGAGTGCCAGAGTTCAAGAACCCTTGGAAAATGCTCTCAGGCTCTTGGCTTGATTCTTGGGGTGATTCTTGGAGTGTCCTGTGCAGGGCCAGGAGTTGGACTCAATGATCCTTGTCCCTTCCAGCTCAGGTTACTCTGTGATCTTGCAGCATTAGATGTGGTACATTTAATGATTGCTGTGTTTCTGAGTGCATTGCTGTGCCTGTGGCTGTGCTAGCAAGTAGTGCAGCAGAGTGGAGAAAAATCTGTAAGGCAGAGTGCTGTGGCCCCAGCACTGGGGCGCTGTACAAGGTCTCATGGGGACAGAACCTTAATGCAGTCATCTCACTGTCTGACTCACATCTGTACACCCTCATAAATGACTCTGTTCCATTGAGTACTCAGTTTATCCTGTAACTTCCCTTTCAAGGTCTGCTGTTACTTTGCCTGATCTCTACAGAGCTGTGGTGTCTGTGCTTGAGCAGAGGTGGCACAGGCAGATGAGCAAGGGTCAGAATGAGGCTGTGGGGATGGGAGCAGGCAATCAGTGCAGAGGGCTCTGGCTTTCCTTCTGGGACGTGGCCCTCCAGCACTGCCATCCATAGCTGGGCCACTACCAGCACAGATGTTCTTGATGCCAGGAGGGAGAATCCAAATAGCATAATGCAATTGGACATGTTTGGGAGAGGGATTGTTCACTCCTGAGAGGTAGTTTAAATCTATTTTTCCATACTGGAAATTTCCTTTATTTTTCCATCATGGCCTCAAGCTGGGAGAGGGAAGATAGGATATTAGAAAAATATTTTTCACTGTTAAACGGGTCAGGTCAGGAACAGATTGCCCAGGGGGGTTGTGGAGACACCATGCCTGGAGGTGTTTAGGAGGCACCTGGATCTGGCACTGGGTGATGGTTTAGTGGTATAAGAGCTACAGTGGCAGTTCTGGGTTAACAGCTAGACTTAAAAGCTTAAGGGTCTCTTCTGATCTCTTCCAGTTCTATGATAATGAAACATGGTTGCTTCTTTTCTAGGAAATATCATCAATCTTACAGGAACTGAAACGAGTTGAGAAGCAGCTGCAAGGTACAAATCTTTTTCCACTTTTCTGTGGTTGCTTGCTTCAATTTTTAATAGACATCTATATCTGTATATAACAAGAAACAAAGTTACTGTGATTTATTAAAATATATTCACAGTATCAGTTATGTACATTGTTATACTGTAACTGCTGATACATTTGATAAACAAACACGGCTGGTTTTTGTTAAGTAGAAGAGTGATCATATCTTTTTATATAGGATTAGTGGTCCATGCTTATCATAATTATGTTAGCTGTAAATTTCCTATAGTTTTAATTTTTAGTATTCAGATTTAATCCAAGATAAAATAATGTTTTTAAAAATAATTTTTCAAGATAGTCATTAACCACCTTTGGAGACAAATCAGTAATAAATGTTAGTACATATTTGGAAATAAAAAAGAGAAGTTCTGTTAAATGTGACACATCTGTTAATAGTATAATAAAATGATACTAGGTACTTCAGTTTGCCCTCACTGTGTGGATAAATGACTGCTCTTTTATACAAATTTCATTCAATCATGGAATCAGCAACTATGGCTGTTTTCTGGGGGTGGGGTGGAACAAAGCATAATATAATGGTATTATATCGGGGGAAAAGCCACTGAAATTAAAACCATCCTTCTATCCCTATAACCTAATCATAGATGGTTTATCATCTCTGTTTCCTGTCCCCACATCAGTTTGTACAGTTTCATTTCATCTAAAGTTTCAATATATGTAACTGCTTTTGAATACATGTATCAGTTTACATCTATGTTGGATACACCATTTCTTTGTCATGGGCAGCACACATAAAAACTCACATCTGTCATCATAAAAATAAAAGTGTGAGATGAGGATTTCCATATTTTTATAGTAACAGAAATTTGTATTTTTATGGCTTCTTCCCTATCCTTCTCATCTCTTCTTGACTGCTTAGCAATTAATGCCATGATTGATCCTGATGGTACCCTGGATGCTCTGAGCAACTTGGGATTCGCCAGCCCCATCTTGCCAGCTCAGCCGAAGCCGAAGTCCAGCCCTGTTTGCCAAGGCCCCCGGCTGGCAGCGCAGCCAAACTGCCAGCCCGAGGCCCGCGCTGCTCGTCCCGCCACCGGCCCTGTGGCAGCCGAATTGGAAAATGCTGAATCCGAGGCAGATTTCAGCATACATTTCAATAGGTTTAACCCAGATGGGGAAGAAGAAGATGCCACCCTGCGTGAGTGACATCTCAGTGTTTGATACAAAAACCTTTCATGTGGAATGTTTAGAAATCAAGGAAAACTTATAATGTTTGTTTTTATAATTAAAAAAAAGAAGGCTTGGTCAAACAGCAGTTGTTTTATTAAACCAGTTTTCTTTAATTGTGATGCTTTGATTGTCACACAAATCCTTTTCAAATCATAAAGATATGCATAGATACCAGTGTAGGAAAGCAGATTGTGGCAGGTTTGCCCTTTGTGGTTGTGTGCTTTGCAAAAGAATTATTATATCAGCAGTTTTCCCTTAATAGATTTATTTCTTTTTAAAAGCCATGCAAGCAGTCTTAACATTTACTGAAAACCCCAATCTCTTTGCCAAGCTGCTCTGATGAACAGACTTCCTCCTCTAAAGCTTGTACAGAACTGTTGAACAGTTATGTTTGATTCTGAATTAGATGATTTATATAGGAAACATTATCTTTGACTACAATGACACATTACTGCAAAAGTAAGACAGAGTTCAGAAAGCATTCATTCTCATGTACTGGAAAATCTCAAACAGTTCTGTGGTTTATGTAACCTTGTTGCTGCGTAAATTGTCTTGGGGTTTACAAATGAGTTCACTTATTATGTTTGCACTAAGATTTGCTGGGAGTGGTAGGTGAACATATCGATATCGTTGAACAGCAAGCAGTGTTTTGGTGTACATAGAAAACTGATAATACTGTCCTTGTATTATCATTACAGTGTTTTAATCCACTTTCTGAAAAGACTATTTGGCACTTTTTGATCTTCTTCAAAAGTCTTTTTGATGTTAATCAAAGTAGAAATATTTCATATCTCATTTCTGTCCAAATCTTTGTTGAAACTAACTAGGAAATAAATTTGAACGTATAGCAGTGTGGGACATATTAAAGCATATTGAAGCAAATGGGCTCTCACAATCCAAATGCAACGTAAGCTTACAGAAGAAATTACTGTTTATTTGGAATGATCATGAGATGTAAAATTTTCTTTAGGGAACTTGGAAATAGAGTTGTCATGATTTGCTTGATTGATAGATGCACTCCCAAGCAAATGATTTTATTTGCTTCTGTATATTTTCCTGTAGTCTTGCTAGTAAAGCTGTCCCTGTCTTACATATTTAAAAGGATTCTGGACGACGACTGCTAACATGGACATTTTGCTTATACCATTGAAAAGCAAGTCTATTTAACGTTTCCTATATAAGCCTATTTTCCTTATCAGTTGTCCCAGTAACTTAACATTTGGAAATAATGAAAAAAATTAAAGTAAATTACTTTGTATTTCCAGAACACTGTAATTTGGAGGAATGTTTTTTCTGTTAAATGTAACTAATAGACTGGAATTTTCTTATGTTTGCATCAGTCTCTATATATTAAGGTTAAAGATACAGTTTTGCAGCTTTTATGAAATGGTCTTTAATATTTCAGCAATAATCCTATATGAGATTTGTTTTTAAAAACCTACTTTCTGTACGCTTTTGAATTGTACAGGCTTTCAGAAATCAGTAAAAGTTGGACCAGTTAATAAAGATGCAAAAACTTTTTTTGTAGAGATGTAAAAACAAAACCACTAATCTGTTGTATAATCGATTTCATATTTTCTTTAAAAAAATTAAAAGCAAACAGTCTTCATGTATGACTCAATATGCTCTACTCCAGCTAACTGTGGGAGCCTGAATGACACTAGTTTACAGAGGCTACAGGAAAACTTTTTGAAGGTGCAGAAGGGCAAAAATAGATGGAAACTAGAGCTAAGTGTTGAAAATTGAGTGTACCAAACCATCACCATAATTCCTTCTTTTGTTTAATGCTTGGGAACATAATTTTTCTGCAGATTCAAGTGGAAAGTAGGAAACGGCTAGGAAGGATTAAAGGTGCAGGCTCTTCATACGAGATTCTGTTTGTGTTATTTCAGGCGTTTTTACTTTTATGTTGTGTAATAAGCATTTTGCATTACTATGTTATTATTTTGTATGGACATGTTCTCCTTATTTATTTTTGTTACATTTATTATGTATGTTATTTTGTTATATGCATTTACAACTCCATTTTTAAATAAAGTGTTTCTGGAACTTTACAAATGTGTGAATATGTAATTGAGAGCTGGGAAGTTCACACAATCTTTCTGCAGACTAACTCACCTTTACTGAAATAGGAAATTACATTTTTTCATGAATATCCTCTCTCCAGAAAAAGTTCTGTTATTGCCACCACTGCATCATTTATTCTGTGCTGACAGTATTGGCTCGCTTTCCTGTACTCAGGTTCTTTTCCACACTTCAATTGATTTTGTGTGCAAAGCTAGAGGCAAAAATAATCCAGTATGCCAGTCACCAAACAGTGGCTCTGTTTCCCTTTGTAGAATGAAAGTGAGTTTTAATGCACCTGCCAGCTGCAGCAGTAGATGGTTATCAGACTGTTTTTTCCCTCTGCTTCACATATTGGAAAACTTTACTGAATATGCTGATTTGGCTCCATGCTGGTGCCTTTTTTTTCTTCTGTCCCAGGTTTGACTATGCCTGCTTTTCCTGCAAGACACTAAATTGCCTTTTTTTAGCTGGCTTCATGCAGGAACAAAACCTTGAATTTAGCAAAAGCTCCAAGCATTTCTTCCCAGGTTAAGCATTTTGGTGCTGCTGAGCTTTGCTGTGACTCAGCATCAGTCGCTCTGATCTTGCTTCTGTGTATTTATTTTTCCTTTATATCCCAGCCTGCTGGCATTAAGACACCACTAGTGGCATATAGTAACACTCACTAGCCCTCAGCTCTGCAGGGGCAGGAGATTTCTACTGCTCTTCAGAAATGCCTGTTTGGGACAGTCAAAATCGTGAGAAAGTTACAAGGGCTTTCAACTTGCACAGGACTTCTTCATATCCCCCAGCTTCATTATCTGCTATATTGTTTCCTCACTTGTTGCCAGCATCCCTCTGTCTTTGCAGAGGATAGAGGAATGCACTTCTGGGCTGTATTCTCATGTGCAGACCCTCTGATGTTTAAGCAGAAGTGTAACTCTTCCCATACAGATTTTTATAGGACTAGTATACTTGGAGCCAAGGTTATACAGGGCTGTTATTCAGGAGTATTTAGGAAATCCAGCCAGATGGCCTCAGTCATGTGCTCCCTTCAGACACCACCAAGTGGTGCTGACACGCCAGGACACAGGGAAAGCAGAACTCAAGCCTTTTCTGATCAGCACTGGTGGCTCCTCCCTTGGCTACATGTACTGCTCGAATTCTATACCCAACAGCTTCTTGTAATGACACTCACATCTAGCTGTAGTGTACAGAAATAAACCTAAGGGCATAATTTGTGTGCCTGACCTGGTTAACAGCAAGGTGGTGTTTCACTGCAGCATATACATTATACCAAAGCACCTGGTACTGCAATCTCAGAGAACTCTGCCTCTTACCAAAAACTGACTTTCAGTCAATGCCTGTTGGAAGGCCTTTTTAATTTGACCTGGGAAGATTTTAAGCATAGGAAAGATCTACAATTACTGCTTTGGCATGCAGCCATGAAAAGCAAGAGTGTTCTTTCATGCAGGAATGTGTGAAGCATCGATGACATGGTAAAAGGAGGCCACTCGCTACCTGCCAAGGAGATTTTATATCACCAAGTCTTGTATCAGAAGAGAATTACAAGGAAGAAACTTGGCCACTCACCATACAAGTTCCTTAGTTTCCTCTTGGTGAATAATCAGAGTTTTTCAAGTGTAAGAATGTCACCTCTGACTTCAAATAGAGCTAGATCTGTAAATGCTGACAGGGTTACAATCCTGGTAGTTCAGCCATGATTGCCAAATATTAAATACATCCGACAACATCTCTTGGCAATACTGTTGAACGACAGCTGCCTAGTGCTGAAGAGCATTTCCAGCTGCACTAGCTCAGTAATCTTATAAAAACAATTTTTGTTTTCAACTTGGTAAGCCTTAGCCTTAGCCAGGGCTGTTCTTGCCAGTGACAGCCAACAGAGCACTGGCTGGGGAACAAGGCATTTCCTTTTCAGATTCTTTTCTCACTAGTCACATATTTGGGGAGGAAATGCATTTAGCAAAAAAGTGAGATAATGCATCCCTGGAAATACTTTAAAGCAGGATAAGAGAACTGGAAGCCTACTGTCAAAGATCTTTACCTCTTCCAGTGAGACCACAGTTAGCAGTGAAAACTAAACTCAGTGCTTGCCTTGTCTTGCCAACAGTTTCACAAACAGTTATTATTTGTTGAAATTGTTGTTACCTCACATCTGGGGAGAGCTCTTAAAATAAGAGGGTGTTAGAAAATGACCTCCCTGGGGAGTCTGTATTAAAACAGGTGTTTGTAGTTATTTAATACCCTTATAGCAATATAAGGGCAACATTTTCAAGTAATACTTGCCAAAATTATTCAAACACTAAGGCCTTAGGGGGTGGAGTGAGGGGATATAGAGATTTGTTCATTTCAAGGGTAGTCCCTACATTTCCACTTACCAATTAACATGTCCTTACTAAGTTTGCTGCTCTTGTCTATCAGTTCCTTAGGACTAGCACTTTTAGACCTATTTCAAAAGATTAATAGATGTGTTGATGAGGCTTTCTGCTACTATGGAATAGCTAAATATCACAAATCTAAAGATTTATATATATTTTTATAAATATTTTTAAATTAAAAAATAACGGCTTAGAATCAGTATTAATTATCTTTGAACCAAACTGTGATCTTAAGAGAAAATTTTATTATTAAAATTAATTAATTAATGTTTTAAACAAAAATGGGCAACATGAGATATCTAAGTTCTGTATGGAGTCGTGGACCTGTATGAATCCAAGCAAGAAAAACAAGGGTTATATATAAACTTACAAAAGTTACCAGGTGATTTCACATTTCATTTTCAGCATCACTTCTGGGGTAATGTGATTTATAAGTTGAGAAAAATTCATTGAGGAAAGAAACCAGATGTGGATCTGAGTTGTGGTTTTGGATTATCCATGACTGATTTTGTTGAGAGATGAGGGAAATGACTGCAGATAATTCAGGAGGTTTTAAAAGTATTTAGAAATTAAATGCCTTAATAAAGTTTTTGAAGAAAATGTCATTAATGGTATTTCCCAATATAGCAACTGATTCATAAGTGATCAGGCAGGATACGATATTCTCAGCAGACGTTACTGGATTAGGAGACTCAGTGAAGTGCAGAAAATTAAGCAAACTTAAAAAAAGCTTTTGAAAGAAATCAAAAGACAGAGATGAACAGAAGTGAAGAGTGGGGCAGGAACACTGTCCCCAGCCATGGCAGTAGGTGTGACAGAACCATGCAGTTGGTTCAAGGCAGCTTTAGCACAAAGGAGAACTGTAAGACGCAGGAAGCACTTAAAAATTTGCCTGCAAGGATGGTACTTCCAGAGCTGGTAAGAAGATGTGCAGGAAAAGATCTTTCCTGCCTCAAGGTGTGCCTCAGGTGCAAGAGAGACTACAGCCCCTCTGCTCCTTGGCAGGGGATGGCAGCTGAAAGTACGTGGGAGTTACTGCTTGCATCAATAATTATGTATTTTTTCACTCTGCAGAATAGCTGGAGTTTCTCAAATAAACTGACTGAACCAATAGACAGTGCTTTCCTCCAAATTCATATCCCCCAGTGCAGTTTGTTTTATGTTTTCCTGAAATCATTTTTGGACTTAACAGACAAAATTTCGTAACTGACTAAAGAAGCAGGTGTATAATATTGTATTGTAAGCTACCTGCACACTCAGAAACTCAAGTGCTAACAAAAAATTTGCTGCACAATCATGTTCATTCTTTCTTTTGTTTTCATACCTGGAAGGAATATACAAAAACCAGGCTCCTCATGTGGTTGCTGCTGTCAGTGGGATGGGCAGCTGAGCAGATGGTTGTTTAGAAAAATCCACTTTAAGTGCAACTTATGCAGTATTCTGAACACCTAAGAAGTTGCTTTCTTCCCATCACAAATTTGAGGTAAAAGTGTTGCTTTACTAATTTCTTGAGTTGATTTTCTAAGTGTACAGGCTCCTAAAACTTAGATCCTCTTCCACACCTTTGCAGGTTTAAAAATGCTGGGTTATATTGAAAATCACATCTGAGGCTTCACTGAAGTTATTACTCCGGAGGCAGCAGAAGTTCAAATACAAAATTGAAAACACAGCTTAGTGGCTTATCTCAGCCCTAACATGAGCCCCAGGCACATAAACCTTTGGAGCCACATTTCAAGCTGCATGAGCAGGGTTTGCTGTTTGGTGCCAGTAACATTTATTGCTTCTAGTTTGGAGAATGTGTTTTTATCCTTCCAAGCTGTTTGAGTATCTATATTCCTAACTTTAGCCAATTTAAGTATTTTATCACATAATCATAGAATAACAAAATGGCTTGGGTTGGGAGGGACCTTAAAGATCTGGTTTCAATGGGCAGGGGATCTGCTACCAGATCAGGTTGCTCAAAGCCCCATCCAACCTGACCTTGAATACTTCCAGAGATGGGGCATTTACAGTTTCTCTGTGCAACTTGTTACAGTACATCCCCATCATTGCAGTAAAGATATTTTTCCTGTTTAATCTAAAACTACTTTCTTCAGGTTGAAGCCACTTCCCCTTGTCCTATCACTGTATGTCCTTGTGAAAAGTCTGTCTCCCTCTTTCTTGCAGTCTCACTTTAGGTACTGAAAGGCTGCAATTAGGTTACCCTGAATCCTACTCTTCTCCAGGGTGAACAATCCCAATTCTCTTAGCCTTTCCTTGTAGGAGAGTAAAAAGCATTTTCAGAGTTAAAAGTGACATGAATAAAGAAATCCATCATTTCCCTTTTAATGGTGAAGTGATTTGCTTTGGAAAATACATGGATTTTATGTTACTGGAAGAAAACTGTCAATTAAATTATGCACTTGTCCCTTAATGTTCCAACAGTGAAGGACAAACTAAGCAGAGTTGGTCTCCGCGAAGTCAATGGAAAAGTTCATACAGCCACAGTTTTGTACTTGCTTATTTGAGTGCAATCCCAGATCACTACATTTTGGTTTTCACTTGTATGCAGTTTTGTAAAAATCAGAAAAGCTGTCCCCAGCACAAGTATTTTTAAATGAGTTGGTTATAAGCTTTAGCCTGATATTGTAAAAGCAATTATTTAAAAATTTGTGGGGAAAATTAATCCTGACTGACATCAATGATTTCTTTTAATTCATATTTAAATTTCTTCAGATAAGGAAACACACTGGAACTTGTCTTACTGCTTAAAATGCAGTGAGTGAAAAAATGGCAGTCATAGGATAGTGGGGAAAAAATCCATAGAATAATAGGCATGATTAAAAAGCATATCTGAATGGAATTTCTAATTAAGGATTTTCTCCAGGGAGACACAGTGAAAAGCTTGATGCTAAATGAGTTTTGGAAAATCACTGCATATCTGGGAACTGGTCCTAGCACTTTCTGGAGCCTCCCAGACGGCAGTGCTGAGGACTAGCACAGATAATTTTACAAACATCAATATTGCTTGCAGGCTTTCACTTCAGTATTGAAGCCAAGAAACAGTAACAAGATTTTACCTTCCAGTGGTGCTTTTCTTCTGAAATCTTTCAAGCCATGCACAAACACTCATTCTGTTATGAAATTTATATGAGGAAATATTTCATCCTGATCTCACAGATGGGAAAAGAGACTCAGAAAAATCTTGTTTCCTCCCAACAAAGTGCTGAGACAAGGCTTTGCCATCACTGAAATCTCAGTAAGTGTCAACACACAGCCTGGTGGTACTAATCATGTGCCACTTGATCTGATAGTGCCCATGTTTAATATCAAAGTTATCCCCAACTTCTGAGTCACTGTGACAGAGCCACAGATCTGTACCTTTCCAGCCAGGTCAGTTTTGCTCACTTCTCTTTCCCCAGTGCATCTTGCTGGCATCTGTGGAGCTGCTGAGATGTGGGTACCTCTCCCAGTGATCTGCATTAGCTGATCTTGGCAGCCTCCCCAGCAGCTGGAGACTAACTTGGTACTTTGGGATAGTCCCTTCTTTCTATTTACCATGGAGCTGTCACACACATAACCCTCAGGGCTGTGCATATCTCAGAATTTCCATGTCTCCTGAGAATTCCTTTTTTCAGGTTAATCCCTGTTTCTTTACAACGCCAGATGCAATGATGTGTATCAGTTTTATTTGAATTAATATGGTCTGCCTGCCCCTGAAGTGTTCTAATTCTCCATGCAAATTATCTTGGTTTATGTGCATATGTTTAAAAATATCTGATTTTTTTATTCTCAAGATTTAATGGACTAACAGAGATCATATCAATAGTCATGTTCAGCCGCTGGTAGCTGGGGTCTTGGATTTGCTGCTACAGCACTGCAGAAGCACTGATGTAGCCATTTATTTTAGTTTTCTAATGTATGGATTCCATTTCTAAATGTTTACAGAAGCCCAGTGTGAAAGGCATCTACTCAAGTGGGTTTTGTTCAATTGTCCAAAAAGTATCAGCAGTATTTGAGAAATAGTCACAAAGCAGTTTCCCTGAAGGACACAGCTGCATAGCCCAGGTGTTTCTAGAGGCTTCTACAGAAACACTGTGGTCTAAAGGCTCAGTTACTGAGTGTACATGTTTTCTTCATATATGTTATCTACATATCAGAATAAAGGAAAAATATGGTGATGAGCCTTATTGAGCACATGGATACATCTGGAAGAAAAAAAAAATCTAAAGCCTCTCAAATTTTCCAGCTAAGCTGCCATTTTACCAAGAATTTAAGTGTTAGTTCTTGAGATAGACCACATGGCCCATTAGATCTGCCTTTTTTTGAAAAGTTTTCTAATTTCTTTGTCACAGCTTCCACTAAACTATAAGAAGTTAGTGTTTAAAGGATTGCAAGCTTTCATTTTCTCAGGGATCTGGAAAGACAGAGCTAAGTGGATAATCCCACATTCTGTTCAAGTTTTTTTAGCAAAGGAGAAACCAGAGGAGAGAGAGAAATAACTCTCTTATTTCAAGACAATCAAGTTCTCCCTGGCCGATTCTGAGTCTGGCATCCTGTGAGATAATTTCACCATGGGATATACTAGATTTATCTAACTGATTTTCTCTCTGATAGAAACCAGTGCACTGGCCTGACAGGTGGATAATAAAGACAAAGCAGTGCTGATGTTTGTAGCAGCAGAGCTTCTAAGGAAAGCTGATACTCCTGCCGAACCAAGCTGCAACAAATAATGCCCTGGACTCAAAAGCTTGTCAATGTGCATTTCCATCAGGACCAGAAATTCCTCAAATACATAAAATGAAGGTGAATAAAAGTCCCATAAAACTTTTTTAAAAAGAATTTAGGTTTTACAGAAAGAATGGAGGAAAGTAAGCTTTGATTGGATCAACCTCTATCAAATTTTCAGGCAAACCTGCACATTCAGCATCAACTTTCCCAGTCTGGGTTTCAACAACTAATCAGTCATGCTGCAAAGAAATTCAAGGTGTCAAAGATTTCTCAGAAGTTGATTGTTTGGATGGAAAATCAGGCTGTCCAGAGGAAGCCTTCTCCTTACCCAGAAGGACTTGGGTAAGAGGCCATGTTAAGATCTGAGTATTAAAAATTTTGGAGAGATGCCTTTGCCTCAACTAAGGTGCAAACAAGACCATGTGCCAAAGTCAGTAGCATGAATTTTATTTAACAGTAAATGTGGGGGTAAAGGGTGGGGGAGCCAGGGGACCTAAGGAGGGAGAGAAAGAGAGTGACAGAGACAGATTTTGTAGAAAATATCGCCACTCCATGGCTCCCAATGGTGTTCCATTGATCCTCCTCCTCTTGATGGGGAGGGTCTCACAAAATATAGAGTTCAGTGGGTTAATTCATGCCAGGTGGGAATGCCCAGATACTTTCTTTGGGGGAGAGAATGTGGTGCAAGTTTGACAGAGTCTCTTGTAAGAGACTCTGGATCAGTTCCGTCACTTGGATCACGTGCAGCGCCTCTGGGCCCAGGCCTCAGCAATGAGTCTGGGAGTGCTTCGGGGCTCTTTGCTGGATGATGACACCCCTCAGCTGCCTCTCATGTGAGTGTGGCCTTCCCAGGGTGGGGACAGGCTTACAACTGAGCCACTTTGTGTGAGGGAGCGTGGGTGTTCATTCCCTCTGAGCAGAGGCCACCCACACAGCAAAACTGTCTGCCTGCCGCCATGGCTGTGGGGCAGTGTGTGCCAAGCTGCCCTCAGCAGATGGGTCTGTGGGCTATGGCCTCCCCCACCCCGAACCGACCTGGGGACGGATTTCAGCACAGCTGCTGGGTTTGGCTTGTGGATACATTCTTTTCCCTCAGCCTTGCTTACTTCTCCCTAGACCTGAGATAATTGCATGGCAGTGTCACCTTTTTCTGTTCTCAAGTACCCTCAGGGGGCTTAACTCACAGCCCAAAGTTCCCCTCAGGAGGCCTGAGGGGTGGCCTTTGGTGGTCATAGTTTCTTTATACAGTTCCACCACAATGGGCCAAAAGTCCTTCATAGCAATGTTTAAGCCGTTAACCACAACATTTCCATCTCTCAGGGGGCACTGTCCTGGTTTTGGTTGGGCTTTGCAAACTCGTTAATTTCCTAACCCGGGAACAGCGAGGCCAGCAGGAGCCAGCACTGCAGCTCACCAGGCTCTGAGCAGGCAGTGCTGCTGGGGGCTGTGTCACTGCTGGGACACAGGGACAGCCATTCCAGCCCTCCCAGGAGGCACAGGAGGAGAGGGAAATGTCAGCGAGGGCTCTAGAAAGCAAGACTTCCTCTATGTCTAATGCATAAGGTAAAAAGAGTCTGCCGATCTTGTTCATTACATTTTAAACACCTTTGAAGGCTTGAGTAAATGCTTACTCTTTCTCTTAGGATAAGTGAAACATAGGTGGGATTGCTTGAAGCCTCAGGGGCTTTATGAAATCCCTCAAACTGCTTCAAAAATATGAAAGAGAGGAAAGGCCCATTGCTACACTGAGATGCTAGAACTAGTTGGGTGTGAAAGCTTGAATACATCCACAAAATCAAGAAGAGCAGGGGAAGGGCTCAAACACAGTTCTTTGCCCTGATGTACCAACAAAACTGAAAAATTGAGAAGCCAAATGCAATTGCTTGGGGTCAAAAAGAGAAGAGAACTGGGAAGTTGAGATTTTATTTTTAACCCAATGCCCATCCCCTCGGTCCCCCTCACGCACACACATTTACTGATTAATAAAAGCCAGACTCTGAACTTTGGGCAGGAAGGCTTATTAACTGAGCTGGTAGTGCGCTAACAACCAGTCAGAATTTAATTTTGGGAAGTAATTGGAGAAAAATTATTGGAAAGGTACTTTGAATATTCCCTTCATTAAGATTGCCCTTTATATGTAGTCCAGGCAACAATAACTATTACCCAAATTTAAAATCCTTCTGCATTTCAAAGCTTCTCAATTTTATTTAATTTGTTTTTTTAAGTGACATTTTTATGTCAGAAATATAACTTGAATCATTCTGGCTAAGCTTAAACATTTACTAGGTTGTCATTTCTATATCTGAATCTGTCTTTGACTTAGAATCTGGATAACTGGAATATTTTTATCCCTTCCATGTCAGCATGTGACTTACACATGTATAACAAAGAGAATAATTTTGGTCATTGCTTATTTTTTGTGAGTACCTTTTTTTTTGACGTGCTGACAGATATTTAGAAGAAAATTGTGCGAAGTATGAATGAACAGTGGAAAGACTGTTCCATACGGAAAGACTTCTGTACAAGCTATTACAAATGCAGATGGAAAATTAGATTGAAAGGCTCAGTTAGTGCCATGTCAAACATGCCCGAGCACTTTTAGGGACTAAAGCTCCTATTGTAGCTCTCTGGACTGTCCTCCTCATTCTCCAGCTGAGTTTATGAAGATAACAACAGATGTGAAGAGATTTGAAGAGCTACTGCCACTGCAGTGTTACACTAAAAGCCGGTGAGACCACCTCAACAGGGACATGTTTCTGGAACTGCTTGCATGATTGATAGCTTCTCATCACCTCCTTGCGTTTTTGGCTGCCCTTGGCCTGGCCAGTAAGATTTAACACAGAGGAAATAAGGAGAGTCCTCTATTATTTCCACCAGAAAATGGGATTATAAAAAGATCCTGTGCTTTGCAGAGAATTCAAGTCAAAATAAAGCTGGGTGTCTAGCTATCAAATCTCTAATATTAACATTACAACTGAGCAGAGAAAAGGTTTCCACTGCCTGCACAAAACTGGATTAGATTGATTGGTCTCTATCCCTCACAGGATTATTCAAAACATTGTGGGTCAAGCCTAGTTAACCATCTCATTCCAGCACTGAACATCACTGTACTGAAAGGATTTTCAGTGTATTGAGACCTGTTCGAAGACACCTTTATGGTCCTTTCAGTGCTCTTGCAGTCTCATCACAGCATCCATCCCACTAGGGAGATCCATGTGCTTATCAGAGAATAACCAAGTTCCAAAACCCATGCTGTGGGCAGAGACATGTCTGCCCATGCTCTTCACTCTGCTGCTTTAGTTCCAAACACTCTTAATAATTTTGCAAAGAGGTGAGCACACACTGAAGATGCAACATTACCTGTAAAGGCCGTAGAGGAGGACAGCAATGCGCTGGGTGTGTGGAGCACAGCACCAGGAGATAGTTCAGGTGTGGACACAGTTTCTCTGTAGAGGACATACTTTTAGGAGGCAGATGGGAAGGAATATCAAGCAGCTGCTCTCTTATGCCAAAGCACAACAAATTAAGGGTGAGTGCACAGTGAAGTGCTGCATTGCAAGGTAGGCCAGCAAATTTTTCTGTCCTTATTACAATGAATTTAAAAGAGTTTGACTAGATTTTCACTGATAGCTGAATCGGTATCTTTCTCAGACTACTATATTTTTACCTAGGTCTACCATAATTAGTAATTCTTGTGTTTTGTAATGGGAGGAACTCATGACTAAAAGCAAAATCTGTCTTAGAATGTTCATGAGAGCTTTTCTTGGCTGTTTTGCTTTATGTTGTTTTAAACCATATCTTAGACTAACACAGATTAGTAATTTATTTTTGTTTTACTATCAAACAGTTTCCTGAAGGGCAAAATGGGATCATGTATTTCCATCTGGGATTTTTAAGAGCTCTTTCTTATAGCATTGTCCAAGATAAATCAATTTTTATCCACAGAATAGAGATGGATTTAACTTAATTCTGCAGTCCTCAAATTCCAGATGCATCTGACAACGCTGTAGTGATCCCTGAGTTTTTCTGGGGAGTCAGAAAAGTAGCTCCTCTTGTCAAGAATAAGCATCTTGGAATTGTTTAAAAAGCAAAGATTTCCTGTCTCCTGTACAATGAATCCTCTAAGTTCACTGCCTCTCAAATTTCAGTCCAATGATGACAGCTCAAAGTGCACTTGCCAGGCTGGTGTCTACATTTAAAGTAAAAATGAATGAATTTAATTATGTTTTTGCTTCTACATTAAATAAACAAATGACAGAGACATCTCAAGAGGTTGAACAACCCACTGGACTTGATTTCATTCACACAGAAACAGAACAGAAGCCACAAAATGTGAGACATGGCACCTTCTCCTGAAGAAGGTCAGGAAAGGACATTTGAGTGTCATGTTCATTAGACACCCCCTTCTGTATCTTCTATCACTTGACATGACAAAAAAGTCTGATTTTTACTGTTTTGTTGTGAGTCTGAGAACAATTAAGAGCATTCAGGGTTTTTCCTTTTGTCATCTGGTGTGTGAGCAAATCTTGTTATGGATTTGACCACCGCGAGCCTCACTTACTTGACACATTTCATCTGTTTGTGGGTTGTCTCTATGTGATACATTTGCCAGCAGCTCAGTCTCTGTGTTTTCTTGCAATTTAATATCCCTTTTTCTCCCTGCCTCTCTGGTTGTTGGCAGCTTCTCCAGTCAGTCACTTTTAAGAAATTCCACAACAAAGCTCCTCAGGATAAGTACTTCTGCTGTTCAAACCATTTCCTCTCTCACAGCATCCATTGCATTTGTACAATCACAGAAGCACCATCCCATGGACAAACACACAAGAAGCAAAAGCAGTATTTCAGCTTGATATTTTTGTGCCTGTACTTATTCCCTAATTCTCTGTTTTCCAGGAGACTATCAATAAGAATTAATCCATGTCAGCTGTGCTGAGCAGTGCAGTTAAATGCTCGTGTTGGGAAGCTAACCCTTTGCTGCAAAATGGCATTTGGTACTTATCGTGGTTTCCAGATTTTTCATGCTCTCAGTAACGTGTAATTATTTACATCAAAAGGCAAATCAATGACCTGTAACCGAGCTTTCAAAAATTATAAGTTATCATATTTGACTGCTTCCAGGAGTTTGAGTTACCTGAGCAGTGATGAACAGTAGCTATTAGACAAGGAATGACCAAGCAGAATTAATTTAAATTAGCTTGAGATAGCTTTAATAAACTGCTATAGATAAGTGATTTGTGCTATGTAATCTCAGGAGTGAAACACCACAAGAGATTTTGCATCAGCTGCTTAAATAATGATGTTATTGATATTGCTATCACCAGATGCTTACAAGGGCTGAGCAACAAACTCGTCTTGGTTTCAACGCAGCTGTGGATGGCCCGCTCCTGTAAACAACCAGCTAGTGAGAGCTAAAGCAAGTCTGGCTCACTCAGGGAGGAATAGCTGTAGCAAAGGTCAGGTTTTGCCATGGGCAGGAGGAGGGCTGGCCAGCATCAGGCAGGTCACACAACAAAACTCCTGGTGCTGCATGTTGCCATGATTTTGTGCACTTCAAAGAGGTGGAGGAGGGGGGAATTTGAACTGGAAACTCTTGAAAGAAGTCTGCTGCAGGCAGAATACTTATTGTCCATGAAATGAAAAGGGAAAACGTAAAGAAACAACATCTGAAAAGAAAGCATCAACCCTGAAATAAGCACCAGCATTTACTACTGGTTTTTTGTCTCTGCCTCCACCATTTTCTTTTGAAGTGTAGGTCCTGGTCCTGTCCTGGTCCTTTTTCTTTCACCTTTCAACTCATCTAGGATGGTCCTAGATATGTGGTGGCCAGTCAACAAGACTGTCTGTCTAATGGTCTGAGTGTGAGAGATACCATTTTATACAAGAAGAAGAGAATACTGAGTCAGTCTCCTAGTCTGGCTTTTCTTCACCTTGAAGGGAGCCCCTTGCCCTCAGAGAAACAAAACTAAGACAGTTGCATCTTTCTCCTATTTGACACCTAATGTTATAATCTTGATAGTAGTGGCCTTTGATTTCTACTATTCACGTTTACACTTCAGAACAGAGTGACACAATGAAATTCCATATCTGTTTTTGAGTGCTGTGCTGCTGTCCCCTAGAGGGTACCTTTCTCATTGTCTCATCTATCTCATAACATTTTCCTGAACTTGGAGAAAAGAATGTGATTAAAGTGGTTTGTAAGAAAGCTGTGGGGCTTTTTCATTATAACTCTTTAGACATTTTCTGTCTCACAACTGAAAGATTCGATCTGCCTTTGTAACATTTACATTTCCCATGCACATCTGAGGAATGGCACAGAGTCTAAAGTGCCTGTTGGTCATCAGGGAGTAAAGCTGGAGGCCATGAGAAACAGCCCTTAGTATTTCAGCATTAGTCATGGTGTAGAGTTAATGAAATCAAATTAAAGTTCAAACTACAGCATGGCTTTTCTCAAGTGACATTAAAACCACCTCCTGATTTGCAGTGCAATATGCAATAGCTCTTGCTAAATTTC
>NW_005054299.1:13892505-13919410 GCF_000277835.1 Geospiza fortis | reverse complement strand
ACTGCTGAGGGAGGCTGTGTAAATGGCTGAGTTAAAAAATAACTGATGTCTGGCTGCAAATTTTGTACATGCAAAGTGAATTGACAAACATTACTCTATTTTGTGTTTAATCCTACTTCCCATATACACTGAATTTCTGCCAGTTTCTTCAGTTTGTGCAAATAAGGATTGATGTCTTAAGGAACGGGGAGCCTCTCTCAAACCTCTCTCATCTTTCATCCTGTTTCTTTTTTATGCTCTACATAGCTATTTGCTTTATCTTTATGGACTTTTTTCAGTTATAGGAGGCATTCATAGTGAAATTCTTGCAACAACTAAGTAATATTTTGCAAGAAACTTCTTGTAAGCACTTCCCTCCACCTTTGGCAGTGAGCTTTGATGATAATTTGGAGTGTGAGATAGGATTGCAAACCATATATACATATGTATTTTTGGTACTGAGGAAGGAACTAAGACTTCTGCTAGCTGTGAAAAGAAATTGAACATATCAAACTCATTTCACACATGACTGACATCTGGAGAATAAATGCATTCACCACATTTCTGCTGAGCACACTTTGGTGATTTAAAGCTTTAGATTTTTATTCCATAGACATTTGAAATTTGGCATATATGGTTAAGAGAAAACATGTGAAATCATCTCTAAAATCATTATTTCAGATATGATATGAAATCATAATTTTAGATGTTTCAGATCCAAAGAATTTGGAATTTTGCAATTTCCTTATTTCATTTTTTTGTTTTCCCTTTAACTCCTGTGCATCTCTGGAGACTATGCTGTGGCCCAAAGCTGAAGTGTGAAGCGATTAGGAAGATTTGTATTATATTGATTTACCTTCCAGTACTTAAACCAAGGGTTCACACTGCTGCATTTAGCTGTTTACCCTTCACTGACACTCACTCCATTACCAGGCACACAGGTAATGAGAACGGATGAAAATCAACTCAATTAGTCTAGAATGAGTGCCTGCACTATGCTCTCTCAAGTCAAAATGTTACCTGTGTCAGCCCGTATCCATACTGAGGCTTTTCTAAACATTTGTGAGGTTATCCTGGCTATTTGCCATAGATGGACTCTGACAGTGGTTGTTGGGATTCCTGGCACAGACACTTTGCTTCTCTTGCTTCTCTATCATTCCCAGCCCAGCAAGAGGAGAAGCCTTAGAAAAGAAGTACAGATGCTCAGGTTTTCTGTTCCTATGCCATCTATTACCAATGTTCATCAGCTGTTTCTTCTAGAAAGTTCTCTGTCTCAATTCTAAACAAGTAACTCTTCTGCTCACCCTCCACACATCACCAGGGGCAAACTATGATGCTATTTTCTTGGGAAAGACTACACAGATAGACAAGATCATTAATACATGCACAAGGATTTCTACACTCACTTATCGTGCAACACAAACGTGTCCAGAACTTAAACACTCATTGTAGGTAAAATGAGGGAGCCAGCAGACTGTGGTGGTTGCTGTCAGGTCTCTGTCACCTCCACTGTGTGCAACTCTTCAGTACAAAGAGCTCAAAAAAAGCCAGCACACCAATCTTACACACATCAGATGCACTAGCTCTGCTGCTGAGTGAACATCTGGGAGGTGCTGAAATCTCACATTGCTGATGAAAATAGAAATGAAAACATAAACTAGGAAAGACTGTGGAGATTTTATGCCCTCACACTGATGTTTCTTCTCTTCTCCCCATTTCTCCTTTTTGCTCCCTCTTTCTTTCACAAAAGCTACACCTGTCAGCTTTCCAATCAGTCAGCGTGTGACACAAGCCATCCAGCTGTGTGGCAGATGGCTGAACTGTGCTTTGTCCTATATACATCCATGCAGAATTATTTATAAATACCAAACCTGATACAGTAAGTGACTCAGCCTGGTTTTGTAATTGGCAGCTGGAGAGTTCTGTGCTTTTTAAAACTGCAAAATTGCCTTTCTTGATTCAAGTAGACATCAAAATTCTTAAAAATGGGTCTTGGATTTAAAAGACATTGAAGCTGCTGTTCATATAGCAACATACACTAAAACTCCAGTGTTGTCTTCTTCAGGGATTCTCAAATCCTGGGTGATTTAGTGGATGTAGGGCCCTCCATGTATGATGTTTCCTCATCCTTACTAATGCACTTGCCCTGGCTCGCTCTAGCCATTATTATCTTTTGCTGCTAGTAGGGAGCTACCTCAAGTCCATCAAACATGCAAATAACTCCAAATGTTTTCATTGAACTCCAGCTGAGCTCACTGGGGTGTCTGCTCATCCTTCTATACAGCATTGGTAGTTTCATAGGTTTGGGTAAGAGAAATCACGGGAGAGAATCTCATTGGGATCTGACTAACCTCCTGTAGTCTGATCCAGGATGCCCTTGGTGTCTTGGGCCATTGGAGTGCATTACTTCAGCTTGTGGAGCATCGTAAACTTAAGGACTACAAATCAAGCCACAGCTTTACTGGGAGTGCAAATGTTACAGTTATAGTAACATAATGTTCCTACCTGGACCTATGCTATCAAAAAAGGTGTTTCCCAAAGGGAAACAGAAATAATAGATGCAAATCTGACCTTCTCTATTTGCCTGTTTGCGTAAAGATGCATGGCAGGTTGTACAGCTCTTTCACTATTATATCTGCTCTTTGCTGCAGTGATGTCTGAAATTCGTCTGCAGCTGTCCATTTTCACAGGTCTAATTCCTTTCCAGGAGAGACATCAACTATGATGAGATATTTCCACCTGCATGCTGCTCATGTCAGCTTTAATGACTTGCTGTTATCACTCAGCTGTTATCCCATCCTATTACACCTTGAGATGAGGTGAAGTAGATGAGAGGAGGGGGTCGGTCCATCATTGTGTCTGATTCCCAGGAAAAGACCTGGCTGAGACTATGAGCTCTGGCTGGCTGCCCTAGACTGCCCCAGAGTAGGGAGAGAGGATTTCATGCCGACCTGGACTTTCACAGCCCTGCAAGAAATCATGGTATGCCGCATATTTGTTAAAGAGTGTGCTACCATGACCCTTTCTGCCTATTTTTCTGCCTTGGCTCTGGAATAAGTGAATTTCTGAGGGCCTGTCTAGTAAAGTTCTGCATTCTTTGACTGAAGTGTGTAGTCCGAAGTATTCAGAATAGAGATTGAGTCAATACAGTGCTTCAAGTCCTGCTTGGAAGGGAAAACTGTGCCCCTGTAAACTATAAATATCTTTCTGTCTTCACTGCTAAACATCCTCCATCTAGAAACTTCAGCTCAGAAGATGAAACAATATTTCTTCTTTTATGGCTGTTACACTCAAGAAAGCCTGTGAGAGAACAGTTTTACTTCTGAGCTACTGCTTTTTTAACTGCAGGCTTGGAACTGGTATCACTTGTCACCCCAAACAGTGATCTGCTCCTTGGGTTTTTTAAGTTTGATGGTATCAACTGAGAAATGATAGCAAAATACAGCACACAAACACAGCTAGTCTGGCCCATGATGTTTCTCTTAGATATGCATCAATTCATCAAGTCCATTTTTAAAAGCTACACTTTGTTTTAGAATTTCTTATGGATTTGCAAATTCTCTTGGTGATTGTACTGGACACATGACTAAAAGGAAAATGTGTTTTAAAAGATTTGATTTTTTAGTGTATTCAAAATTTGAGTTGCTTTAGAAAACTGGCATTTTAAATAGACCTGATCAGTACATTGCCCTGTGTAGCAAAAAAAAAAACCCAAAACCAACATGCTATGTAGATCTATGGTGAAATTTTCAAAAATGACAAAGCTAAGCACATCCTGTAAAGTCGAATCTTTGGATGCCAAAATTAGAGGTAAACAAAGTCTCTGGTCACTTCAAAGCCTTTGTGGCAGTAGAAACAGTTACAATAATCACTTTTTTATATATCTTTGCTCTAGATCCTGATTTTGACATTAGCTGAGATGAATGAATTTATTCTTTAGACAAAACAGCATCTAGAACGACAACTTCATTGCTGTGATAGTGGACATTTCTATTACCAGAGCAGACTGGTAATTATTTTTCTGTTGTTTCTTTTGTTAATTGTTTCTTTTTTGAGCTTCTCAGGTACTTTCCAGCTTGGATCAGCTCTTCTGATCATGTTGAGCTTTAGTAGCAGCTGAATGAACAACTTCAATTAAAAAAAGTTTGAGTAGGGATTGTCTTCTTATGATTGACAACAACTGATTTATTTTCTTGACCTTTATCCATGTTTAAGCAACTTTTAGTCAGTTCCTCTGTTGGTAGACTGTTCAGTGTGGTATCATCCCAGTTCTGATCTACACGAGCTGTCTTGTACTGATACCTTCCTGGAACTGCTGTGTTCTGCCTCTCTCTCTTGCATTCACCACTAGAAACCTCCAGTCAAGAATTCATGTGATTCATTCGTCTATATTTAGACGTTAATTTGGCAGGTGTCTTTTTTTAAACACAAACACAAACACACACACACACATATGTTACATGGATATATATACATATATATGTTGACATGTATTTAAGTTTAACATAAACAGAACCCATATATAACTATGTTGATCAACATTTTATTTAAAATAAAGCCCCATGCAAATTTAAAAATAATGTAAATTAAACTCATGGACTTCTGTCAGCTTCCTGTTATCTTTTCACTGGTTTAGATATGGTTGCAGTACAGATGATGGTATTACTCTGCTGAATGATCACCTCCTGCTAATATTTAAATTAAGAGCATTTTTCAGAATAAAATGTTAATCTCTCTTTCATCATCTGCTTTCCCTGCACCGATTTCCTGGCAATTGGACATTTTCAAATATAAATGAACACCATTATAAACTAATCAAGCTGTTCTAGCTGCAGTCAAGAAAAGGAGAAGAAAAGGAAAGGACTCTAATATAAAATCATAAAAATCACAGAATCATAGAATGGCTAAGGCTGGAAGGGACCTTAAAGATCTCATTCCAATGCTCCTGCCATGGGACACAACGGACAGCATCCACTAAGCTTGGTTGTTGAAAGCCCCATCCAGCCTGGCCTTGAACACTTCCAGGGATGGGACACCCACAACTTTGGACAGCCTGTTCCAGTGCCTCGCCTCTCTCATACTGAAGAATTTCTTCCTAATACCTAATCTAAATTTACTCTCCTTCATCTTAAGACCATTCTTCTCTTGTCCTGTCAGTACATGCCTATGCAAAAGTCTCTCTTCTATTCTCTTTTTGGGCCCCTTTAGGTACTGGAAGGCTGCTATAAGGTCTCCCTGGGGCTTTCTTTTCTCTAGGCTAGAAAACACCAATTCTCTCAGCCTTTCCTCATATAAGACGTGCTCCATCTCTCTAGTTATTTTGCTGGTGCTCCTCTGGACTTGCTTCATCAGTTCCATGTCCTCCCTGTGCTGAAAACCCCAGAGGTAGGTGTAGCACTCCAGGTTGAATATCACCAGAGCAGAGTGGCAGAGTCCTCTTCCTTGACCTGCTGGCCACACTGCTTTGGATGCAGCCCAGGATATGGTCGGCTTTCTGGGCTGCAAGAACACAACTTTCATCCTGCACATCTGGCATACCCTCGGGAATACCCATGAGATTCATGGATGACTAAAGCAGGATTTTCGAAGAATGTGGGTATTTAACAGAACTTGAAATGCTGTAAATAGGAGTTACAGAGTTTTCTCTTGCAGGCTAAGCAGTGTTTCAAAACAAACAAGTTTGTATGGAAATTCATGACTACAGACTCCACAGATTCTCCTACAGCACCAAGTAAAATCCAGAAAACACAAATCTCTTCCAAGGAGAATTGAGGTCCTGTGGCAGAAGGAAGTGATTTCTATTTCAGATAAAATGGTAGAGTCTGAGTTTGGTTTTCAGGATCATCTGCATTGTCACTAGATGGCACATTGGTCTAAAGTTTCAGCTCATGGTTAGAGCAAATGCATGGACAAACAGCAAGTTATAGAAGGGGACCAGCTAGTAATTACATAGTTAATTGCTCTGTGTGTGCATGTGTGTATGTACACATGCCAGTGTGTACAAGTCCCACATATGATATATAGGATTAGAGCTGTGTGGATGCTTTTTCTGAGATTCTTTCCTTGTGCATAATATAGTTACATTTGATACTTGATGTTTATGTACTGGTATTCAAGGCAGGGATGGAGAGAGAAAAGCATCAAGATGTGTGTCTGACCACCATCTGTATGTTCTTATCTGTTTTGTGCTTGAAGATGGTGAAAGTCAGGCCAGACCATACACTTTAGTGCCTCTTTGAAGCAGTTTCTGTTATCTAGGACCTCATATTCAAAGGAACGTGCAATGTACCTTAGGAACATTACTCTTAAATGACAAAAAAAGTGGTCTGTGCAGAACAGATAACAAGGATTTTAGTTTGCAGGTAGAGAGGGGTAGACTTCCTCCAGTATCTCAATAAGGTGCTTTCAGATGCTTTTTCCTGAAATTTGAAAAAAAGCAATGAGTCAGAGCCCAGAACACTCTTTTGTGTGTTGTGTATCTTTTGTCTTTATTTTAAGCCATGAATAGGTGCTTCTATTCCTAACTACTGCCGTTTCCCCTTGCCCTGCCCCTTCTCCTGCCATTCTTTATGAATAAACCATATTCTGGCTGAGAAACCCACTGCAGCTTAGAGAAATTGCTATCTTGCATATGAATTTCTGCAATGCACTGTGACTAGCAGCACATTTCAGAGATTTGTTTTCTCATTTGTGGGAAGCACCTTCTTTTTCAACAATTTCCAGTGCATTCACTTTCTTTTCCAAGATTTTTATGCCTTCTTGAGGAAGACACATGCAGAGATTAGCTTACAGTTCTCTTTTGCTCATGGCTATCTTTACCTATTTTCTGCTGTTGTTTACCACAAGAGTCTGGTATTTGTATACTGAGAAAGAGCTTGTTTTTGGGATTTCAAACTGCTGGGAACTTTGATTTTCAGAAGTAATTTCAAGTTCTGAATTGAAGGCAGAGTGCTAATACATATTAAAACCCAGGATTGAGCTCTATCATGGAGAAGGTGTTGCATTTCTTTTATTAATAGCATAAGCACTCAATTTACCCTAACTTCTCAGCTCACTGGAAAAAGCCAGGCACATTAAAAAGCTTACAGAAGTATAGAAATAATTTTTGTTCTTGGTAAAGCTGTTCTGTACTGGAGCAGGAAATTCACAGGAGACTCAGCACATCAGGTTCATTTTGAATTCTACTGTGCAGGAAAACTGATCTTGATCTTAGACGAATTAAGTGGCTTTCCATTCCCCCCCATTACTTTTATTCTTTATGTATTATGTATTTTTGTCCTGAGATGTGGGACTGGACTTTTATAATAGCATATATTAAGTGGAAATTCAGATTCAGATAAAATCCGGGGAAAAAAGGTTATTAATTCAACAACAGTTCTTTTTCTTTCACATTACAGAAACTGATTTTGGTAAAAGACCTTTACAGTTGGTGCAATTTTAAAATTAGAATTTCATCTCTGCAGTTGTATTCATTCTTCACCTTAATTCTGAAATATGACTTGATTTTACCAAGTCTGGGATTGTCTTGAATTTTTAACCTTCAGGAATAAGCTAACAGTTCTGCTGTGATCTTTGGGTAGGAATTAAAAGGACTGTCCCAGTTCTTGAAGCAGGGAAAAGCTGTGGGGACCACCACCATTGGTAGTATCTTTTTACCAGAGATTTTTTAAAGATGGGCTTAAATCTTGCTGAGGGTGATTCTGATTCTCTCATTTTATATACTCATAAGAAAAGGAAAACAGATGGAGATGACCACATGGTACAGGTTGTGGTAAACAGAGACATGTGTCAGTATTCCTTTTTTGGATCAGTGATGAGTTTATCCTTTGTCCTCTGGAAGAGAAACCAAAGATGAATCTTGCTTTTCATCTGTATCTGACCATGGGAAGGAGTCAAGATTTGTTGGTTTGTGTTCTACAGGCTGCTTCTACCCAGGATGAAGAACATGTATGTCTTAGAAAAATGAGACGTCTTGTTCTGTTCAGTGGGGACAAAATTAGTTAGAAAGAAAAGTCATTCATGAGTAGCCTACAAGGAACTCTGACAAAATGGAGATAATCTGTCTTTTTAGGGCTTTTCATTCATTTTTCTTATAATCCTCAAAATTTCTTTGAAGCCAGTGGAAGATTTGGTCAAGGAATTTAGGATCAGATGTTAGATCTCTTCTAAGAGGCATTCATCTGATCCCTTTTCCAGAATCTGAGAAATGGCATACTTATGGTTTTCCTCTGATTACTTGTTAAGAACAGATATTTTCACTCAGGTGAAATAATAAAAATCTACACCTTTATCAGTAAAGAAAAATCATAGAAGATAAAGAGAACACCCAGACAGATGAAAATCACAATGAAGAAAGATTCTGTGCACTAAAGGTTAAGGGGCTTCTTTTGCTTCCATAGGCAACTTAAACCTTCCTCATAGGTGATAAATAATGTCAACCAAAATCCTTTATAAAACTATTATTTTGGAATTGGCTATCAAATATATCAATAGTTTTACTCCAGTACCTTTCATTACTGCAAAGTTAATGGAAAAATTATTGATTGGTAGTTCAAGCCATACAAATTAACTTTGTGTGACAGTAGCATGCAGAGTTTAACTACCCGTGAGGAAGAACTTCACTGGTATAGACATTCCTGTTTCAGGTAACACAGCCACAGCAATCTCTTTCACACACTGTGTCATTCTACAGTGTAGGCTTTGTTGACAATGTTCCTTGTTTAATTTGCAGTCCATGAAATGATGTCACTGGTATGGGCTATTTTACGTGAGGAAAACATTTGCTACCTTTGTCCTGAAACTGTGACCCAAATGCCTCCAAGAAGGTTCAAACTGGAGAGAAAAAGATGGCTTATTCTGATGCCAGACTTGCTTGATGCAACACTTTTCCTCATTCTCTTTGCTATCAGCAACTCACAGAAGCTCTGTGTGGCTTGGGTAGTAGCTTGTAACAAGGTGCTGCTGTAATTCTTTTCTAGGCAGTAGCCCAGCTTAGTAAGTTTCCCATCATATGAGTCTGCTGTGTTTTATTGTGTTCATTCCTTGATGGTAGCATTCATATAAATTAGGGGCTCTGAGAACAAAATTATATTTTTTAGATTTTGAAGATAGTTTTCTAAAATCTTAGTATCAGTCACATCACCCAAAGTATTTTCTTTTGTACCTAAAAGAATTTTGTTTCCCACAAAAAAATAATTCAAATATGTTAGCTGAAGTTTAGAGAAAGAGGAAAGTGAAATAATGGCAAATGCAGGGTTTTAGAAATCATGCATGTTCTTCAGTTGCATCCACTACTTTTTCCCTAGTCTAATTCTTGGGGAAACTATACCAGTGAAATCTGTTTTCCTGCTCCCTATTTACTTATGAAAAAGCCCCATGGTAATATTCTGTATCAACATGCTTATCCCATGTAAACTGTCATATAAGCAATGATAACTTTGCATCTTGAGCTTCTTTTTGTCTTTGAGGAATGCCCAGTGTCTGAGCTGTCATCTACAGTGAAAAAACTTCAGCACAGGTTCACCAACAGACCAGCTACATGTCAGCAAAAGAAAGAAATCCTCAGAAGGGCAGTTCCAGTTTAACAACAGAGCATACTTATCATTTGATCCTCTTTTGAGCAAAACATCTACTTCATGATATCACATGGATTATGTGACATTTTAGGTGGCAGTTGATTTAGAAACACAGCTGCTCAGACAAATTTTATCTGCTGATGTTTGGCTGCAACATTAATTTTGTCTTTACTTTGAGCTGTTTATTACAAGTTGGTCATTAATCACAGATAATGACTGATACCCTGAAAGTTAATGCTTGAATTCATTCTTATAAAATTTAAAAATATTTCTGTGTTGAAGCATATTCCACTGCCATGAAAGATAGAATTAAACAAATGTTGTGATTCTGATATAAGGATACTGTTGATATATGTCTCATTAACATACTCCAGATGCCAGCACTATTAAAATCTGTCTGTGATCTGCATAATGGGTAATTTGTTACACCAAGCAAAATACCTGGTCTTCAGATAACCAGATTTTAAAAAACAAAACAGATATATTTTCATCCCAGAGCATAATGAATACCCCAGAAGAGTCATAGTGTCAGTAAGATTCATTTCTCTGGGGAAAGTTAGTGTTGTTCTATCATTTACGTCAAGGAATACCTGATTTGTGTTTCAACACTGTAAAGCGTGGCATTAACTCTCTCCTTGCTACCTGAAATCTTCCAAACACTTGTTTTTAACAAATATCACTACCCATAAAATATTCATGCTTCATAGCAGCAATAATTCACTACTTCTCACCAAATAAATGCAGTTAAACCATCAGCTGAAGGCTCTCTTGCCCCTAGGGACACTTCAATGTAAGCTTTATTAGGATGTCTTAGTATATGTGCAGTGCTGTTCGGTGGTATCATGGCCATGCTTCAAGCCTCTAACAAGGCAATTCACATCAGGAGAGCGCAGTGGAGGGATTGTCAGGCTGCCTCCTGCAGCACCTCTTTACAGACTGTCATGGTATAGCCCATTTGCAGACTCTGAGTGCTCTGGGATGTAACCATGCTCATCTTCTTTCTGCTGACAGTACTACAGGCTCCAGAGCTTCTGGAAGAATCTGGCTGATTATCTCTCAGCTATGAGAATATAAAAATACAATGAAAAGTAGCTTTCAGATCTGTTCTCATGCCACAGACTTGGAAAAAAACCTAAATTAGCATAGTATATCTAAACATGTCACACACAATGAGGAATAAACAAGGAACTTCAAAGATAAGCAAGAGGAATATCTTTAAATAGTTGAAATGTATATGAAGTAAACATCTGCTGATTAAATACTGAGGTCATTAATAAAAGAAAGTTCTTGAATTAGTCATCCCCTTTCTGTCTGTGGGATAGTAAACAGTTGCAAAGCTAAATACGGAGGCAGAGCAACTGAGGATCAACTCTGACTTGAGGTACTCTCAACAATGTGAGACAGAGAGCAATATCTGTACCCCCTCTGCTCTTCCTCACAGTAGTTTTGTAGTGGTGCAACCCCATTGAAATTTTACCTTTCCTTGGTTCCAAACCAACAAGTTAATCTCACATATGCAAGTTAGGGGTCTGATGCTCTTCCTGTACAGAGTTGGCTCCTGACATTAGACTGGGGTAGAGGATGGAGACACGCCCTACTTTTCAGTAAAGTGAATTGATTCCAACTGTATTTCATGGAACTGTGGATTAAATAACATTCACCAAATCAGAAGGGAATTCAAATTCTTTAACACAAAGAAAGCAAGGAATATTTACATATCAAAGGCATTAGTGTTCTTCTCTTTAAAAACAATAATTTTTCACTGCATGCATTTCTTCACCTGTTCAAGCTAAGGAGGCCAAAGACCTGGGAGCCACTATAGTTACCTGCCTACAGAATTTATCTGTAAAATTGTATGAGGTGATTTTTCTCCTCAAAGTCACTTCTCACAGGAACAGCCTGGTTTTCACTTAAATTATGCCAATAATGCAGCAATGATGTTTCAGGCTCTGTACTGAGGCTTTTTCCTCAAGGCTCAAGTACATGCCAGTCTCTTACTTTCACTTCTGTACACATTCAGCTTGCAATAAGACTGTCAAGAAGATGAAAGTGACTGCCTCAAGGACAGACAATCCCAGCCCTTATTATCCTTACAGATTCTTGGTTCTGTGTCTTCTGACCACTCTGTCCTTCTTCTTAGTGGAAGTTGGATGCCATTTTAGAGAGCCTTATTTAGCATTAAAGCCATGTTTTTTCCTACAGAGTACCAGCAAGGACCTGCTGATTTCTGATGTCCAGGTAGCACTCATTATAGAAAGCCAAGGATGTGTTCCAATGCAGATAATTGCTCAGAAAGGGATACTTTGTCTCTGGTGAACAGGTGAAGAGAATAGGCCAAGCACCATAATTTTGGCTTCAGTAACAAAGCAATCAGTCTTCATAATGCAATCTCACTAAGCTGGGCTTTCATTGGTTTGGGTAACAGTGCCAAATGAACAATCGTGAAAGACAAGAAACATTAGCCTGCAGTCCAACAAAGCCTCCTATTTGTGCAATTTGAAGATGTGATTGACAGTGCTCCCAGCATCTGATCTTCACAACAATTCCCAACTGGCCTACAATGCATTAAGGCTGCTGCTACATTTATGAAGTAGCAGTACATTTAGTGCTTGGGTTGTGTTTTTCACAGTTTCTTTTATCATGGGGAGTGACCACCTTGGGGTGGGTAATGCTGGAAATACAGTGTTGGGGTAGAGATGCAGAATAATTAAGCCAAAGATACTTGGCAAAACACAAAATTTCCCTTTGTACTGAATTCAGTACTGATCTACCAGGAAATTCTTCTCTGTTTCTACCAAAGATGCCTTCACATTCATTTTTGAGTTACAAGTTGAAGCTTGTTTAGTGGATGAAGTACATTTACTTGTCATCAAGATTTTCCTAAGTTACCATGTTCAGGCACATGTTCTCAGCACTATAAATGCAAGAAAGAGGAAGCCCCTGATCTGCAAAAAGTTTTTATTAAAATGTGCAGACACACACAAAAGCTCACACAATTTACATGAACCAATTAAATGGCACACAGTGCCTCTAATAAGCAAGGTTGAAGACAAAATTAAATGATATTTTATTTGCTAAATGAATTGACCTTTGCCAACACAATCTATAAAATCAATTTAGCATACTGTAACCCTTGCAGATTGGCAGTCCTTTCACGCCAGGAGTCTAAAATAAGCACAACAGGCGTTTCAGTACCCTGTAACATATCATTAAAACATGTCCCAAGGCATTTCACAACCCATAAACAGTACAAGCATTAGCAATCAATTGCTCATTATAACCACCACATGGCCTAGATATTATCTTACACAGCATCTAATTTTCCTTGACCCTAGCTCCATGTTGCCTGGGAGAGGCCCCTTATGTGAACTGGTGAAAAATTCCTTCAGCAGAGAACTTTAGCATGCTAAGTATTTCTCTTTAGTTTTGGAGACATGGTATCTTGGTGTGAACTTGTAGTTCTGTAATATTTAAATGTGTTTGTAATATTTAAATGTTGTGTTTCTGAATCAAGTGTCATTTTTCCTTCAGCCTCTCAAAGAGTACCAAATGCTGAAAGCATATTTGCATTTCTTTGCAGTTGTATGGTTTGTAGACAGGCTTTTGCTAGCAGGTGGGAAAGAAAAGAAAGTCACAAAACAAAGGGAGTCAAAAGCACCTTTATGATTGCTTCATCACTGACAAAATCAAAGAATATAAATGCCAGATGTTCTGACAATCCTGCGCTGCAACTTGGCAGTGCTCTGCAGTGATGTTCATGTGGTTTCCCAAATCCACGACACAGTATTCCTCTTGATTGACAAGCATCTTGGCTTTTGTCTGAGCCCAAACTATATCCATCTGACTTATGCTACAGTGGGAAAGCTACTTAATCTGAAAACCATAATTAATATCAGGTACTTTCCTAAAATAAGAGTTGCCAGTTGGCAATAGCAATGTAACTCTTCATCCCTAACAATGAAAGAGTTGCTTGCCAGTGGTTTATTAGCCATGCAGCTGTAGTGGTCTGGGAAAGCTGTATCTGAGATGGCAAGAGAAAAGCACATTTGTTGCTGGGGTGCAAAAGGTCTTTTTCAGACCCCATGGCTTTGTCTCTGGCACAAAACCATCTGGATTAAGACATGAGATTGAGTAAAGTATAATTTATCCTTCCCACTGCTTAGCTCCTAACATAATTTTGATTTGTGACAACTAGCACTGTGAGACAAAGCCCAGGAACAGTCCAGGGAAAAGCACATGCTAGAGGTCATTTTCAATACATTATGTGAACATCACTGCTTTAGGTTTACTTCCTTTGTCCCTTCACTATCCTTCAGCACTGCCAAGCAAGCTTTGTCAGATGCTCCTACCTCAAAGAGGCAGGAAGAGACATATTTTGTCTCATGCTACAAAAACACCTCTCTGAGGTGTGGCAGCATGGCCTCTGAGAACTGAAAATTGAACTCCTTGTAGAAGCCAGAGGTAACTGTTGGCCAGATGCTAGTCAGTGTGAATGCAGCCCAAGTTGTTAGAATTCTGGGCCAATGAACCATTCACTGTCTCTGTTTAATTTACAAGAATAGAAGATAGCCTGCCCATCTAGTTTCTTGGAAGAAGCAGCTGCTCTTAGCTAAGTCCTGTCTACAGATAAGCGTGATTCTGCTATGCTGCAGTTCTTCAGTGAAAAAAAGATTGACAGGACAGGGACTAGGACATCATATTTTTCAGCAAAGACTTTTAATGACCACTCTGTTAGTTTTATTTCTATTTTCTCATATTATAGATTCTTCTTTTATTTTTCTGATTACTCTCACAAACAGAAATAAAACAGAAATACTAAGACCGTGCTTAAGCAGAATATCACCAAAATACACCTGGTTTTGCCAAAGAAATATCCTCAGTGTATTAAGCCAAAAAAGCTACACACAGTAGACTAAAACAAATTCTGCTCTTTGGGTTGTTCAGGAGAAAAACTGTGCATGCTCATTTCTTGAAAAGCACTATTCTGGGTTTTTCTGGGAAGGAGATATTTTTTTTTCCACAGCAGCCTCTTTGGTACTGTATTTTAAATGGTTGACTAAAACAGTGTTTCAGCTACTGCTGAACGTTTTTTATACAGTGCCAAAGTCTTCTCTGTTTCTCTTTGTGATTCCAGTGGAGAAGGCTAAACATGAACAAGAGGTTGGGAAGGGGCACACCCCCAGGACGGCTGACCTAGACCATACAGTATCATGCTAAGCAGCAAAATAGAGTTATTGTTCCAAAATAACTGTTTTTCAGTGACTATCTGGGCATTGGTGTGCTGGTGGTGAGTGATTGCTTTTGTATCACTCGGGTAGTTTTCTGTTTTAGTATTTTTTGTGCTTGTTTTCTTGGTTTTTTCCATTTCCTTCACTTATTACATTGTCCTTATGTTGACATTTGGGGTTTTTAATCTCACTTCTGTCTTTTTTGATTGTCTCCCCCAGTCCTCTGGGGGAAGTGAGCAAGTGACTGGGTAGGGGCTTAGGGTCAGAGAGGATCAACCCACCATAGACATAATTATCTATCTGTCAGTCTGTCCATCTCTTAAAAACCCTTCAGGTTTGAATCCTGACATCAGAGAATACTCACAGGCACAGAATAGAACAGGTGTTTGTGGCTTGGCTACATTACAGAAGACAGCAAGGAGGAAAGAATAGCAATTTGCCCTCTCTGAATTTGCAGACCACATGCCTGAGTATGCACACACTCATTCCTAAAAACTGTGCTTCCATTTGGTGTTTGAGTTCAGAAACACCTACCTTCAAAAAGGAAACCTAGTCTGTGTTAGTGAAAAGACTGCAAGTATAACAAGGTCATTTAGAGAGAGACAGGGTAAACTTGCTATTCACAGTCTGCAAGAAGTAAATTCCACAGAGAACAGTCAACACCCTCTGCAGACTCATAAAGCATGATAGCTACAAAAATGCCAGGGAATGGAATTTTGCAACATATCCTGTGGCTGTTTTCCAGGTTGGACAGGTATTATGCTGTGAAAAATTACCCAGTAAGGGACAGTCAGAGCTATTCTATACTTACCAATATTGGCTTGTGGAATAGAAAATGATGAATTGCTTAAATTTGTTTCCATTCATTCTTAACCATACTTAATAGTGCTTTTAATCAAAGAGGCTTGTTATAAAAACTGTGTAAATCCAAGACAAAAAATCTTTAGAGAGTAGGAAAATTATTTATTAAAGGAAGTTCTGGGCATAGTGCCAAAATCTATTAAGCTGATCAATATCTTTTTGGGGGAAGTAACGGGGGATATAATTTTGTCATCCATACAGATATTGGGAAGACTGCCATGTTGATGACAGTAGAAAACATGAAAATATGTAAGTGCTAGAATTTCCAGGTCTCCAGACTGAAGTCAACAAAGTTACTCAGACTTATACTTCAAGAATGTTATTGGAATTTAATGTAATTCTATAAGGCAGTATATGCAGAGAAAATATTTAATTTTTAGCGATATCATATATTTCAGATTGTAGAGTTAAATTATCTTCCCCAGACGGAGGGACTTGTGTTCACCATACAGCCAACCAATATTAAAAAAACTATGTCTACCTTCACAATGGAAGCATTAAATATCACCAAATCATAACAAGATTTCAAAATGCAAAATCTTCTATTTCTTGTTTGGTTTTCCAAAACCGTATATCTCATAGAAGAGTTAAAGTAAATCATGCTAGAGCAGTATCATAATTTAGAGTAAAATGATACAGCACTTTTTTTCCCAGGTTTCCAGATAAGAGTTATAAATACCGAGTTTCCAAGACACAGACTTTTTCTAATGCTGATAAGATTTCCCAGTGAGTGAATACTCCATGAATATCTTCCTTTAATGACTCTATACAAACAGCTAAGGACACAAAGAAAAAGTAAGGATGACAACATGCAGCTGCAGGTCACACAAAAAACTACAAACCAAACAAAACAAAAACCAGACTTTGATTTTAGCTTTTACTTCCACCACAGATCTGATTCACAGAGAGGGTTTTGAGGCAAGGTAGTTTTGCCATTTCCAGGCACATGTGTGCTGGCTGCTCCCTGGCATCCCAGGGAACTGGGCACTGCAGGGGCTTCCTGGGCTGGCAGGGCAGGGCAGGGCACGGCCAGCCAGAGTCTGTCCCACTGCTCCTGTCAGAGAGCAGGGCAGGCTGGGGGACAAGCAGGACAACCTGGCTGGGCCATCAGCTCATGGATGAGGGCAAGACTCAGGTCTGGGGAAGGTAATCAGGATTAGGGACAGGTTCAGGATGAGGTCAGGTCAGGAAATCAGTCCATGGGATATAGCCTGAATGAATGGCTTCATGGCGAGCCACACACATGGCTTTAGGTGAGGAAGGATGACAAAACCCAATATTCTGAGATCAATAGCTGTCATCCTATGAAGAGTGAAAGTACATGTCCCTTCCAAGAGACTGCTTCTAATCAGTGTTTTAGTATCTGTACAGAAAATAAATGAAACTCATAGTTAGCCTACAAATACAATTGACATGAAGGACTGACATTAATTTGTTGGTCTTTATGAGCTTACAAGTTGTCTGTGATACACAGTAGTGGTAGGAAGAAATTAGATGCATTCACAACTTGAGACACATGCAAATGACATATTTCTGTTTACAAGATGATAGCAAACAGACATATTTTAAGTAAGAATACATTCTGATACATTTACTATAGTAACTTGAAAGTTTGCATAAACCTACATTCTCATATCTATGGTAGGCCAATTTAAAAAGTACTATTCAATAAGAACATTGTCATCTATTTCACTTTGCATTGAGGTAGAAAAGTACAACTTTTTAAAGATGATAGAATCATTTATGCTGGAAAAGACTTTTAAGATCATTAAGTGAAACTGTAAACTTAACACTGCCAAGTCCACCACTAGACCATGTCCCAATGTGCCACATCTATATATCTTTTAAATGCCTCCAGAGACGGTGACTCAACCACTTCCCTGATGACATATTAAGTTTGTGGATTTATCACCAGCCTGTCTGTCACACCCAGCCACGCATGATGGATGCTGAAGGAAGCAAATGAGATGACAAAATGGCAAGAATTTGGAGGAACTGTCACAACAGTGTCTGGTTTTCTTAAAGAACATTAATCAAGAGAGGTTGCAGTTGGGAATTAGAACTTTTTGTTTACTGACTATGGATTCAAACGTTTGGATTATCCCTTTTGTGTGCTTATAGTTGTAGGATTCCTAGGCTAAATAATTTGTTTTAAAAGATCTTACATGACTTTCTTAAATGATTACCAAATTTACACTGAGTTTTTGAGATAGGTTGTTGACTTTTTACCTTTGTTTCTGGCTTTACTTAGATATATAGCCAAAGGCTAAATCGAGAATCTAATTCTTACTGAGACCCTTGATATTAGGTGGATTTAGCTGAACAACTTTAAATCAGCATGATATTTGCTTCATTTGTCTTTATTTTACACAGATTTTGGCTAATTGTTTAATCTCTGTGGTTCTTTCTTTTGTTAACCTCAAAGGTATAATGCTGGATTATTGTACCATTGTTAATGGGGCTGTTCATTATTTTCTGCTCAAAAGAGCTTCTTACTGTGCTTGTGTCATCTACAGTTTGAATGCCTGATGCTTCAAAGAACATTGCAAAAGACATAAACTTGCATGGTTCTGCTGCAATACCATTCTTTATTATCTGCATCTTCTTCCACATTTGTTATACTAAAGAAATTTACTGTCTAAGGGATCATCTTATTAGCATTCAGCAAATCCTCATGACTATTTTCTTCCTGAAGTCATGACCTGAGCATTGCTACAACAATTGAAACAGAAACAAAAAAATACAGGTAAGTAGCAGTTTGAGACAAATTCATGAGAGATTGCTGAAATTTAAAGCTATGAACAATTTAGAGATGCTAAATGTCAGGACTTTCACTGTAAAATTAGGAATATTTTCTGAAGGGGAAAAGAAAGTTGTAATTCAAAGCATACAGTCTGAAATATGTGCATGGAATTAGTAAGATGAGCCAAAGGGGCTCTCTGAGATAACTGAAAAAGCTATCTGCATATATTATGTTTCTGCTGCACAAAGTTCTTTTGCTGTGTGAGTCATCAGCCACTGGGAGGTCTTAAGAAACAGTTTTTTTTTCTTGAGAGAATGGGCTGGAGAATCAGAGAAACATAAAACCTAATTAAATGTAATTGATGCTGTACTTAAGCAAGTTCCAGCATTCAACTAGACTTTACTGGATTGAAAGATATACAGTTATCTCAGAGACATGATGACATTTTCACCCCGTGTAAAGGAGAGAGTTTATCCCTTTTTTGCTAGCAGTTGAAAGTTCTCCATTGTAAGAAACATTTTCCATGGCTTAGTTATCCTTGCGATTTATTTTCTCTAAATCTTCTGTGATTCCTCTCCTACTCTTCTAGCTATTAGAGCTAGACACATGATCCTAGTGGCATTAACATCAATACAAAAAGTAGTAATGTTTAAACCTGGAGCTCCAGGCTCTTACAAGGATTGTTTCCTTATTGGTCTGGGACAGTTTCACAGTGTGAAACCAACATACTGTGAAACATGCAGTGCAGGACAGGGTCTTCTTAGGAGATAACATTCAGTCTCCTGTATTGTAAGCAAAATATCCCATACTTTCTTGCTGAATGTGGGTTCATGTTGATTTGATTTGCTGAATGTTGATTTGATTGTTTACTTTTTTTCCCCCTCACTTATGGACTGTTTACCAGTAACCCGGTGTGACATTTGTCAGTAATATGTCCTATTTATTAGTGTCCAGCTCTCCAATTTCATGTATCTCTGTATATCTTATTAGTTGTTTATATGTTTTTGTTTTTGTTTTTGTTTTTGTTCAGATTGAGGATAAAAACCTGAATAAATTAATTATAAATGCTACTGATGTATCCTGGCTTAAACATAAAGGTTCTATAAATGTAATTTAAATTCTGTCAAAGTTGTTTGGGTTTTCTAATTATTATTAAAATGTCACAAAGCAATTTATGACATAAATTTTTTTAGAGTGGAGTGTGTGTATTTGCATCCCAAAATATAATGCCATTAAACAATTAAGTTAATGAAAATATTCACTGCTCGCACCCATAATGCTTAGCTGTTATTTCACTATCATATTTAATTCCTCACTTTTCAACTCTTTTCCAGCCATTCTAGTATCTTGGCCAAGACTGATATTTTCTAATAGGTGTTTTCAATATTGTCATAACATAAATTTTCTTCTATTATCTCAAATTTTGCCAGTGTTCCAAGAACTACCAAGCACCAGCATTAATGATTCAGAGCACTCAGATCACAAAATCACAGAAGGGCTGAGTTGGAAGGGACTCTGGATTGTCCAATCCCCTTGCAAAGACACCAAGAGAAGTCTGTCCAGGCCATGTCCAGACAGCTTTTTAATATCTCCAAGGATGGAGATTCTACCATCTCTCCAGGCAAACTGTGCCAGTGCTCAGCCAACTGCACAGTAAAGAAGTGTTTCCTGATGTTCAGACAAAGCCTCCTATGTTCCACTTTGTGCCCAATGACTCTTGGTCTGTCACTGGATGCTACTAAGAGCCTGGATGCATATTCTCTATATCCTCCCTTCAGATATTTGTACACACTGATGAGTTCCTTCCTGAACTTTCTCTTCCCAGCCTTTCCTCACAGGAAAGATTCTCCAGTCTCTTAACCATCTTCATTGCCCTCTGCTTGATTTTCTTCCTGTAGCTCCATACTTCTGTTGTACTGGGAAGCACGGACTTAGACACAGCACTGCAGTTGTGGCCTCATGGTGCAGAGTGAAGGATCACCTCCATCAGCCTGGTGGCAGTGCTCCTTCCAAAGTAGCCCAGGATAAGCCTCTTTTGCCACAAGGGCATATTGCTGGCTCATATTCCACTTGGTGTTCACCAGCACCTGCAGGTCTTTGTAAAGCAACTTCTTTGTAAAGCAACTACTGACTCCTGGAACTCACAGAATTCTCAACTGGGCCATCAACCAGATAAGAGAAAAAAGACCCCCTAAATTTAGTATTTACAGTTGACTATTTTTCTGGGTTACTGATGGAATTAAAATGGTTTCATTATCATTTAGAAGATACTTATATAGAAGTTTAAGTATCACTAAAGCACATCTTTAAGTACCACATCTATACACCTTTTAAATACCTTCAGGGATGGTGACTCAATCACTTCCTGGGCAGCCTGTTGCAATGCTTGAAACTCTTTCAGTGAAGAATTTTTTCCTAATCTAAAATCTCACACTGCCCTGACACAGCTTGAGGCTATTTCCTCTCATCCTGACACTTGTAAACTGAGAGAAGAGATCAACACCCACCTTGCCATAATCTCAGGTAGCTGTAGAGAGCAGTAAGATCTCCTCTGATTCTCCTTTTCTCTAGATTAAGCAATCCTAGCTCCCTCAGTCACTCCTTGCAAGACTTGTACTCTAGACCATCTACCAGTTCTGTTATTCTATACACTTAGTAATTGGCATAGCTAAAAATATGTGGCGCCTATGAAATATTTGAATCTTTCCTCGATATACCCATCTGAGGAATGTAGTGAGGAGAAAGTACTTCTTTACTAACTGACATTTTCATCATGAAATCTCACAAGGATGACGTGTCTATTGGTCCTAGGCAACATCTACACACTTTCAGTAAAGGGAATAGATGGCATGACCTTGAGCATCATCAGTAAGCAAATATCTCCTTGCTGTTTCCTGTTTTAAGGCACATATATACACACTGCCTTTATTGGCATGGCTCATTGTTTGGAAAAGTCTGTCTTTGTAGGACAAATATTGCAAACACCCTATTGCAAATCTGAGCAAAAGAGAGGTGATAATGCAGCTTTTAGGGATCCATTTGGGAGAAGCTGCACTGTAGGCTGCTGTGGTTAAAAATCTACACCCACACTCTAGTAATTTAGGTTTTTCACTTATGAGAGTCCCAGCAAGCACCTAGAACTCTGAGCAGTGGTGAGTAACACTTCCTGGGAATTCTTGTGGGCTAGGAGACTTACCTCACCTTGAAATAATAACCTGACTT
This sequence comes from Geospiza fortis, assembly GCF_000277835.1. Classification (NCBI taxonomy): domain Eukaryota; kingdom Metazoa; phylum Chordata; class Aves; order Passeriformes; family Thraupidae; genus Geospiza; species Geospiza fortis. The sequence continues at coordinate 13,897,802 of NW_005054299.1, read as the reverse complement.
CAGTTATTCATGTCTTTGGTACATCTTCTGAAGTGTAATGAGATTATAAATGAGCAAGAAACCTTAAGTACTCTGGAAAATTTTTCTTTTGCAGCATGATGCATTCACTATTTATCTTCAGCAATACGGCTTGCCACAAACTCTTCAGATCACAGACTGTTCATTTCACAAACTTTTCTGCAAGCAAAAAAACCCCAAGGTCAGAATCTTAACTTCAAGTGTTTGCTAACTAGAGCACAGGAAATCTGAGACATCAACTAGCAATGACATAGACAAGACAAAGTTTATTCCTCTGATGCAATGCAGCTGTTTTCAAAAAGCTAACACTTATTTGTTTTTTGTGCTCTGTGAGGAGTGATTTCCCCATCATTTTTGAAAGGACATTGTAATAAACCAGGCAAGTCTAAGATGAGCTGCTCATAGCTAACTGCTGAAGCTGCCATATCTCACCTGCACTGAGTTTTCAGCTTTCACTCATAACTCTGTCAGCCTTACAGGGAACTTTCACTAGCGTGGAAGGACAATTAGGTGCATTGATATTCAAATCTCTTTCAAACCTTACAACCTAATTATCAAAGGGAAAGTTGTGAATCTCCACTTAAGAGTAATTGCTGCAACAGATCCAATTATGTTTTGCAAGGCAGAACTTGTCTTACAAAAATCCTAAACTTGCCCTCTAGCTTGATTTTGGTGCCAATAGCAAGAATCAGAAATATACTACATTTCTCTACCCAGTGTTGCTTTTAACACTGAGATGTGTCAAATCCAAGCAGTCCATTTTCTTTGTTTTATTGAACTGTCATGTGCAGTCTCTATTGTTGTTTATCTTATTTTTGCTGAACGTGCTCATATTTATTCACAGTGCCTAGAGACTTTAATTTAAGCCCTGACACTGTTGGGCTTGTGCTGTACAAACACACAGTAAAAGCCCTTGTCTCTCAAGGACTGCTATCTAACCTCAAACAACAGGCACAATGTTTTTAAGGGAATGAAAGGCACCACAAGGTGTGGGTTCTCCAAAGTCATATAGGAGATTTGTGTGAGAGGTTGGAACATAATTCAGTTTTTCAATGTCCCTATTTTGTTCTCTACCCTCTGGATACACATGCCTCTCAACATAGGCCAAAAACTGGGAAGAGAAAATTTGTTTTTCTTACCATGATCTCAGTGGGTGTTGCTCTGTGTCAAACACACAATGGAATTGGGCAATTTGCCCAAGGCAGACTATACATTATTCATTTTATTTCAACTTAATAGTGGAAATGGACTAGAAATCTCTAGTAGGATATGGATCTTTTTTTAAATCTCATGCCTAAATTAACAGGAAAAATCCTGTTGCTTAGAACATTCTGGTTTTCCATTTCCCTTTATAGTGGTTTTATTCCTTACATGTTCAGTTTTAATATCTTTGTTATCACTTAGATGGAACATGTTTTGACTAAGCACAATTTTTGAAGACAATCTTCTAGGTTCATTAACAGTATGGCTTTTATTAGTCTTTCCTGCTATGAACATCTGAATTTTTTTTTTGTCAGATACAATATTCTAAAGGCTATACAGACTTATTCTTCATCCTTTCAATTCTGAAATAAAAGAAACCCAATTTAAGTTACTTATTCTGCTAATGGAAGAATAGTATATATAAACAGATCTAATAAGTTGCTCGTTCCGTTGCAACAAATTAAGATATAATGATCAAATTCTTACTGTCTGTTCCTGATAAAACATTTTCATATTCATTACTCACATAACCTCAGTCGCTGATAGGAAATACATGATCTCCTTACAGCTGAAGTGTATCTTCACATTCCTTTGATTAAAAACTCTTTATGATTATTATATCAAGTCTCCTATCAAACAAGGCAAAGTTCTAAGCAAATATTGCATGTCATTTCAGTAGATTAACTTCAACTGCTTATTCTCATAAATGAAAAAAGTACAGATATTTGTAGAATCAAAGTCTCTGTATTAATCTTCTGGAAAACCCTTACTGAGAGAAATGCAGTTGTGTTCACTCTAAGTTTGTACCGGATTTTTTTAACCTGACATCAGGAGCACAGTAGTATTTTTTGCTTTTAAATGTATGCATTAACAATATGGAACTTGCCATAACAATTTCAAATATTTTGTAGCTAAGACTTTGAAGCCTGTTTTCCTCAGTTAAATTCTAATCTGTCTTATGTATTTTCCTCTTCTTTGTGTGAGGAGAAACAAAAGTATGAAAATAAATGGTTTTGCCTGACTTTGGTGTTGCAAAACCAAAGAGACATATTGGTGTCTTAAACAGTACAGAAGTTACTCAAACATAGTCTTCAATTTGACTGATGTGCACAATCCTAAGCCTGAGTATAACGTTTATAGTATCTAGGCCACAAGTTTCAGAGCTCCTGTTGATAAACAAGAAATAGACATGCAGTCAATCATTCATTAATTTTGGGGGGGGGGGTTTCCCTCAGTTTTTTCAGTGTTTTGATTAATTTGACTTATTTAAAAAGCAGAGAAGATAAATCCTGATTTCAGCATACAATTCAAACCTATTGACTTCAGCTGTTCTGCTAGAGTTAAAAAGCAGACTCCAATGTCTGGTGTAGTCTCTGGCCTAATCTTGTTCACTTGCAGGAAGTCATGTTTCTCTATTCACAGTGTGAAACTGCTTTATTTTAGAATTGACACATCTCTTGTATCCTACCCTCTACAACTTGTGTCTGTGCTCTCAATTAGTCGCCCTTGCAATTGCTGCTTCTGGCTTTCTCCTTCAAGCTGCACCAGCTGCAGTCAGTGGCCCAGAACTCTTGCAAAGGCAATCAGTACAGCCACAACTGACACAGGAGGTTCTTCCCTGCGCTGGTTATGCAACCAGTTGTACTCGTGCTGTAGTTCCCAAGGGTTAATATAAGCCGTACTGGTTATGAAGCTAGAAGACTGTCTTCAAAAATTATGCTTGATCAAAACATGTTGTATCAAAGTGATAATGAAGGTGTCAAAACAAAATTTGTTATTCTTACTAGAGAATGGAACTGGATTGCTCCAGCGCAGCCAAAAAGTGCTAACAGCAACCACCAGCCTCAGTGAGGCTTGTAATTCACTTTGGATCCCAAATCATACCTGTCCTCCTCCTCAGTCTTGCTAGAATTTTACAGGATAACTTACAAACATCACCCTGTTTGATCAATTCTCCAAGGTGCATTTCATTGAAAATCTACCAATATTTGTGAGAAATACCACTACCAGTGCTATCAGTAAAGAAAGATGTGCACTGGCTTCTTTTAAGAGTAGGAGGGAGCATTTTGTGCATGTCCTCTAACTTCACACTTTTCTTGATGAGGGGAAGATATGAGTCCTGGCATTTGTCCCAACAGCTTACATATGAAAAAGCTGCAGGATGAAATGCATGGATATTCTTTAAAGGAGGGACAGAAGCTGAGGTCTCCCTCCTTTGATCAATTTTTCTAATCTCAAGACCTCACTTGCAAAGCCATATCCACCATGTTTTCCAAGTTGTACTTCAATTAGTTTTAAAACCCAGAGCAGTTTCACTAGTGGATATTGGTTGCCTCCACTGCAAAAATCCACATACCATGATAGATGAAGTGCTTTGGAGAAGATTTGCCAGGAAGCCTGAGAAGAATTTCATCTGTAAAATCTGAGTGTTATTGCAGTCTTATTTTGTTGCTGTGTTCAGGAGACCCATTTCTGCCCGAAAGATCTGGCAGTACTTAAGTCTGGAAGCAAGATAATAGCTTCACGCTCATGCTCAGAGGCACTGTCATGTACTTTAGATTTAGGTACCTCAATAATGTAGAAATAACCCTTTTATGGCCTGAAATTGCAGTCCCTAAGAGTGAAAATCTAACTTCACCCAGATCTAGAATTCCTACGTGATACTGCCTTGAGCTCCCCTGAATAAATATATGCTAGTTAAATGCTGTAGTATTCAGGATGATAGCGTTTCAGTCTGATGATAGCACTTTGTTTTAACCTGAATCCCATCTGTAAGACAACCCAAGGAGCCCATGATTCTTATAGCACAAGCTGAACAAGTAGTTGAAGGGTAAATGTTCTTTGAAAGAATGTTGGCTCTCCAGCAGCGGTAATTCTGTATCTGCAGGTACAGTTATATGGTAGGTTATGTCCAAGGCTGAGGTTTGGGGGTTAGAACAGTGGGCACTGAAGAATTTATGATTATGGCTGAATACTGCAAGATATAAAGACGCTGAAGCAAGCAGAACAATTCCTTCCTGATGTATTCTGAGGATAAGGTTAAGGCTAGTCATTAAATCCTGCAAGACAGGAAAACAATGAGAAATGGTACTGTGATTTCATGGGATAAAACTTTCTGTTCTGAGGAAAGACTTTGTCTAAGACAGGACAAAATGGAATAATGTAGAGTAAGGTTTAGGCTGGAGAACCTACCATATCCTTCAGAGCAAAGGTACAAACCAAATCTGAAAATCATGTTTACAGCTGCGTCTTGTATAAGGAGTTTAGTTATGGATGAAAGTAGGAGGTAATGAAGCTTTAGGTTGATTGACAGGTCATGCAAAATCCCCATCAGTAAGGTAAAGATTGGCAAAGAATTGGCCAACAATTTTTCTGTTTTGTTGCAGACTGGATCAGCATATATGTTTAGTTGTGGTATAGGGTGGACATTCACAACAGCAGGGACCGAAAGGATTGTTCTTCTGGTGGAATCTGAAAAACATCCACGTGCTGCAATGAGGCAGTAGGTTATAGAATAAGTAAATAATGGTTCTATCAGTGAGTCTATGAATTTATGCATCCATTAAAACTGTGGCCTAAACGAACCCACTCCTAACAAATTGTGATGCGCATCACTGTACTTCTGCAGTCTGCATCTTGTTTCAGAAGTATTTTAAAATGCAACAACAGTTTTGCCCTTCACTGCTGGTTACTCAAATTCTAGCTGTTAACCCATCATCCATCTTAGCCTAGTATGCTGTATTTTCTCCAGAAATATCCATGAAAAGTTGCCCAGCTAGTATCAGCCCTCATCTTTTTTTGTCTTTGTTTGCCTAATAATAAACAGAACCTTTATCATCTTTCTAATATTCTCAAATGCAATCTAAACTTGATTTGAATGGCAGCTCAGAAACAGCAACAAGTTATGTGGCTGTCCAGGTTATCACATTCATTTGAGATGTTCTTAGGAACATCCTTAGGACATGAGAAACATCCTGAAGCTAAACCCTTTGTTTCTTCAGGGCATCCTATGGAATGAAGGCTAGCTATGAATTATTGCTGCCAGCATATGCCCATGCCAGTACCATTCCTCAGGT
>NW_005054299.1:13888624-13892486 GCF_000277835.1 Geospiza fortis | reverse complement strand
ACTAGCCTTAATTCTCTTGATAACAGATGCTGTCCTGATATTTCAGGCCTTTCAGTAACCAGAACTAATGCAAGATACTTAATCTGTTGTGTTTTGAATCCTGTAAATCTTATTATTTGTAGCCCTATACCTGGTTTTGGATTTGGCCAACATGCAGTGAACTGTAACAGCCTGCAGGTAATCAGAAGCTATTTGTTCACATAATTTTTCTTCCTGCTCTTGAAGGCCAACAAAAAAGCCAAACTCAATCCTGCTTACTTTGGAACCCTTGCACCACCTCAGATATAACTCAGAAACTGGCAACAGTATAATTAAATTCTTAATTATAAAGTTCATGCCAAAGCTACTACCAGATAGCATCCCAGGCTGTGGATCTCACATTCAATTTACCAGCAATTCAATTTACCAGTGTGGGTGCTGTTACTGTAAAGGCAGGACAGACTATGTTAGGTTCCCCTGAGAAAAGTCCAGACACAAGAATCAGAAAAAAACTGACTGAAATCTTCCATCATTTATCTAGTATGGGAATCCATAATGCAATGGCAGTCTTGGTACTTTTTGAGCCCAAATTCACTGTTTATATAATAGAATCAGAAGAAAACATTTGGCTTAAAATAGCTATAATTCTAGAAGTTTAACTTTCTTATTTTCTATAACTGACACCTCTAAAATGGGAAGCTGCTGCAAAATGGACTGCCCATGTTGAAACTCAAGAGAATGAGGAACATCACAGCTGAAAAGACTATAATAAAAAAGGTTTAATAACATAGATAGGTGTGGGCCAAATATATTATGAATTTCTTGCAAATGAAGAAGGAATAAAAACTAAAATGTGAAAGTATTAAGTGTCCTATTCATGGTAACTCACATAAATTCTAAGAAAATCTACTTTCATCCTACTGAATAAATATTTAAATAAAACCAATATAAAATCCTGATTAATATTACAAAAAAGTGATTCAACCTGTTTATTTATGTCAGAACAAATCTAATCAATGAATTCCAGCTTACAGGCAGCTGGGAATTCACATTTCTTTTTCCATTTGTAATTTGTTTCATTTAGTTTTTCACTGGTCAACTCATCAACAGCTCATTTCTCAAACACCAGACTTGTTGCTGAGACTTACCTCTTGTAATGGTTTTCACACATGCTCCAGCTTGACAAACTTGGGAAATCTAGGTCAGACATGTTTTATTTGCATTTAAATTAAATGAAAATCCGCAAACGTTTTTCTTTTATTTTATGCTTTACCTAAAATGGGTTTGTGCAGTTAAAAATCCACACACTCCAAGTGTAAGTCCAGAACTTACTGTTGCATAAAGTCTCTTGTTTTACATTAAATGTATACAAGACACATTATTTTCCCCTGTAATTGCAAATAAAATAGCTCGTTTAGGTAAACCCGTATCAGTCAGGACAGTGTAGATCCCTTTTGTGTCAGGAAGAACAGTTAGTCTGTGCAAAGCACGTCAGTGCGGGGGGGTTAACTGCATTTGCAACATCAGAATAAAATACAGTACCACCATTTTCATTGCTATTGCTGCAAATTGTGTTTATTTTAACTTAGCTTTCTAGGTTTCAGAACCATGGTCACCTCTATTTGTTTTCACATGCTTGAACTAGTCTGTTGGCCTGTCAGATAAAATCCAGTGGAAATATAAGTTGATTCAAATAAAGCAATAGGCTCTGAGCTAACCTTTGCTCTGAATGAAATCTAGGATTTATGATAGAGGGTTCCAAGACAATGTCAGATTAATGATCTTATCAGTCAAAAGAGGAAATCAAATACTAGGAATTTTAGCAATGTGCCTCTGACATTGTGTACATCCATGGTATGCCTGCATCTCTAATCCTGTAAGGTCTTTCCCTCTTTCCCCCATCTCAGAAACAATGCAATAGCACGATTTGAAAAAAAGCATCAGGAAAAACACATGGAAGACCTACATATTGGAAATTACTAAATAAAACAATGGTAAAATTATGCCCAGCATGTCAACATTATGTAATTATGTATCACTTGTGTACAAAAACTAAGGACATGGAAAGAAACATGTTTCCAAGCATGAAAGGTGACCTTTTGTGCAGTGGGTATCTGACCTGTTGAGCTGTTATTTTGGGTCTAAAGGTCTGTGTGGAGTAATCCTCTATAGGACGATTGGCCAAATGCGCTTATTAATGGTTACTACAAAGATATATGTTATCCCTGTGCTGAAAGTGTCTGGAGGCTGTAGAAACACTGTTGAGATGTAGCATTTTGGTTTGCCTTGTTCTGCTGCTCCTGAATTCCCTGCTCTTGGTCTCTGCTGGAGTTAGGCCTGGGTTTGTGTAGGTACACAGTTTGTGGTAATTGTGAGTGCGGCTGAGCCTCATCTCCAACAGTCTACAGCTGTGAGAAGCAGGTGAGCAGCATTGAAGGCAATGAGCCATGGAGTGCCCAGGTGCACTGACCAACCACCAAAGGGAACAGAGGGCACATAGGTGCAATGCATCAACATGAGGGGTATAAAAGGTTGGGCTAATGAACAAGAAGGGCATATACTTGCAGCCTTCTGAAGTGGTATGGTGTTCCTCTGCATAGGTTGAAGCTTTCTGAAATTGTGTGAGGATGCTCTGTGTATTGTGGCCCTCTCAACTGTGACATATGCTGTGACAGGTTCGGTCTGACTTTGTGTAGTTACGTAGTCGTTCTCAGAACCAACTCAGAAAATACCTACCATTACTACCCATATTTAAGTGTATATTTTTTAGCAAGTCTATGGAGCTGTGGAATTAATGATTTTGTTAAGTGCATTTAGAAAATATAACAGAAGAGGTTAGGCGGACCAAATGGTTCCTCAGGACTATATAAATGGCATTTCAATTGCTTGCACTTTCTGAGGAAAAAAATCAAGAAAATGTTGAGTCTTGTCCATAGAAAACATGCCTTAGCTACCTGAAGTAAATTGAAGGTATCATAAGCTTGTGGCAGATGGTGAGTTAGGGAGAAGAAATGTTCTTATTTATTTTTGTTCACTGGTAGGCTTTTCTGTAGCTCTATCAATTTAGTAACAGTGTGACTCATATGAAAACTAATGAACGTAACCTGTCAACAACCTTCTGGGCTGAGTGAATACCATCCTTTAAAATCTGCAGATCTCTGAGGTGTATCTTTATCCTCCATTGTCTGGAGCTACACCCATGGAGTCACAACTAGAAGCATGGATTAATTTTCATGTTCCCAGAGAGAAAGGGCATAGATCATACATAATGTGGAGGTTTGTGGACCTTGCAGGTGAGGCTGTCTTCCTTCAGCTGCACATACCTGCAAAAAATAGGTCCAGTTTTGAAGTGATCTAGACTTCTCCTTTAGGCTAATGACCTAGCACAGGCAGCTGCAAGACAGAGGGCTACAGTCACAGAAATGTTGTTATTATTATTGCAGATATTTTTCATCACCATCCCCTTCCTGACTTCTATCCCTGACTTCTATCTAAATATCCCACTGAGGGGAAAAACAGCAGCCACTGAAGGTGCTGTTCCAGCTGCTCTTCTGGGCTTCACCTTTGCTTTCCAGCCACTCACTCATATTGTTTGTTTGAGATGGAAGGACCAGCAAGTGAGGTCGAGAGCCACAAATGCCCCTGCTGGGGGGTTCCCTCTACCATGGGACAGGACACAAGGTAAATGGGCAGCCTGAGAGCTGTGCCTTCTTTCACTGCTAATACACATCAGAGCCATTGTTAGAAGTCTGGTATCTGATAAGCTGAAAACATGGATGGTGAGTTAATGCCTGCTTCTTCCAGAGGGGAAGTTTTGTGACTAGATATGCATATCGTGCTTAAGGACAAAAACTTAGTTCAAAATTGTTTTGGCTTCCTGTGA
>NW_005054299.1:13835051-13888365 GCF_000277835.1 Geospiza fortis | reverse complement strand
AAGGGAAAGTGCATGTTAAAAACATTGACAGGTCTTGACTGCAAAATATAAAAGACTAGTACTTTTGGCATAAATTGCTTTGGGAAAGCTGAACATCAGTGTATTTTAAATCAGTTGCTACCAACTTCGTTTTAACCAAATCTTCTTTGTCTAAAATAGCATAAGGATGACCCTGCCATATGAAGAAAAAATAACCACGAAGTCAATCTACAGCCTTTGGATGAATAGGAAGACTGTTAAGAATATTGGAATATGTAACTAGATTCTGATATATGACCTCACCTGTTATTTAATCCTAAAATATAGAAAGGCATGCCAGACAATAACAAATTTGTGACATGCAAGTTTCTTTAAAAGCAAAAGCAAACGTAGAGTTAAATAGAATTATTACCTCATACATTGTAGCGTTCATACATACAGCACCCTCAGGACCCGAAGAAAACATGTAAATTGCAAAGCGTCTGGTACCACTGTGTATTAAATGTGTACCATAATGTACTATTGTGCATTGTCAAGAATTAAAATATTTTTGGTATATTTTTGTGCAATGTACAAAACCAAACAACTAAGTAAAAGTTTAGAAGCAAAGTGTTTGGTAAGTTTAGACATGATTGATATGAAAATGTGGACTTCAATGTGATTGCTTCAAACATTTGCTCTTGGCATGGTGGAAAAAGAAAGTAATATATGTTTAATATAAAACATGAATTATTATATAGAGTGTTGTGGTTCACTGAGTATACAAAGTATACAAAAGCTTGCTATTTTTTTTTCTAGTACAGAATCATGACTGATGTAAAAAAAAAAACCCAACAAAGCATTAATTTAAGGGCCACTTTACCTAAAAAGAAAAAAGAATGGGGAAGAACAATGAGAACAGGGACAGGTGAAGATAGATAGGCAGTGCAAGTAAATGTTGTCCAACAAAATATATTGAAATATATTGGTAAATTCAGCTGTCTAAAAAGTTGAAGAAAATTTGTTCTTCAAGAATTTACTAGTCAGACTTTTTTTAATGTAAGTGCATGCTCATATTTGTTACAGAAGGAGGACCTGAATGTTAAAGAAACATCATTACAGTAATCTTTCCCAGTGCCTCCTTTAACATGGAGGCATGTTTTATTATTTGTGATTTATTATTTCAGAAGTGGGACTGGTTTTATGTTATTGTTCTCTTAAATTTTTTTCTCATTGTTCAGATAAAAAATAAACTATGTTGGTGTTTGGTAGTGCCTGGTCAAGAACTAATTGGGAGTAGATTTTTATTTATCTATTGACCCTTCAGGTTTGTCACTTTGTTAAGTGCAAGACACTGCAGAGGGGTTTTTTCTTCTCATTAGCTATACTGTACTTTTATGTTAATATACAAGGGGCTCTTTTTATCATTTGCAAGAGGCACGCTCCATGGATCTGGATAAAAGGGTGTGATTTCCTGACTGCAGATATAGACTTTTTCTAAATTCTAGTGGCAGTAAAATTGCAGAAAGGAAAAAGGAGGTACTTGAGTAGTGCATACTTTGCACTTAATCTGAGAATGCATCTGTGTTTGTGATGGACAGAAGGTGTGGCTTTCAGCAGTCTAAGGATACAGTAGGTGCTCTGGTGTTACTGCTGGAGCACAGTGCCAGATTACTGGAAGAATATCATCTGAGTATCAGGTACTTGGAGAGCACATGCTCCACCAGATGCAAATAGATTTACCTGTCATGATCCATTATTTTGATGCTGAAAGTAATCTGTCAGCTTTATCTGCTTTTCAACTCCCCTTCCTCCCTCATTTTTCTTCTTTTGCCACTTCACCTATTTCTGTCTTCTATTTTCTGACTTTTTTTCTCTGTATGCCTGGTGTTACACCTCACCTTATGCTTAGCATGTGAGGAAGGAGTATAACTTCTGCCCAGCATTACATTCTTCCTTACTTTACATTGCTATTGGTCACATTTCATTCAGATTCCCTTATGTGAACTGGGGGTTTTATTAACCATTGGAGCAACTGTTCTCCCTGTAATATTATAAACTAAATTCCATTTCTTGGTTCCCAAGAAGTCTTCTATTGTATGTGGACTTCAGAATGGAAGAAATCTGAAATATTTATGCTTTAAGACATACAGTAGGAGGAATATAAGTGGGATGCTGCATGTTTTTACAGCGGTTATTCCAAGCATAAATTGGTGGTCTAAGGATTAACAGAAGGAAGAACGGGAGAAAAATACAGAAGCAGCAGACCAAAGGGGAGAGGATAGAAAACTAAAATAACTGGGAAATTATTAATAAGGTATTTTGTCTAAGGAGAAAATGAGAGAAGTATTTTCCTCCGCTTTGTATGTTCAACATTTAGGTGTCTGACTTGATCCTCTGTAAATAAGCTTGATGCTCAGAGAGTTAGACAGTCTCTTAGCATCTAAGCCTTTTAAAGTGTTTGAATTTGGGTGGCTAAGAAACTCAGAAGAAAATAAATGAGTTATCTGAAAACACTAGAGCCTTTATTTTGAAACTGAGACAAACAGTGCTAGTAGTCCATGCTAATGAACAATACTGGCCGTGCATGTAATTTTTCTCCAACTTAATCCGTGATGTAACAGGTCCATTAAAAAATGGAGTCATGGGTTTAAACCAGGCTTGGGTTATTGCCATTGCTTCCAGTCAAACCATACAGATAGAGATAGGCACTGTAATGAATTGAGCAATGATACATTCCTTATGCTAGAGTAAAGAAATTTTGCTACCTTAGGCTTATAACAAGTATCTATTATTTCTGTGTCAGCCATATCCTCTATGATCTTCTCCTCCATCATCTATAGTAATGCCAGGTTTTACCAATGCTCCCTATTGCCTTTTGTGTGTGCATTTGTTCACTAATTACCTAGTGAAGAACATGTAAAAAGACTATATCAACATTTGATTATGTGCCTAAAAGCCAAGTCTTATTATACAGGCACCAAGAGCAGCTCTCTGCTGCCAAGGAATTGGGGAAAAAAGCCAATTTATCTGTATCTTTCATTCAGAAAGGTGCTTTCTCATCAGTTGCTTTTCCTTCAATCAATTAAAAACTTTTTTAGTTTCTCAGAGCTGCCTTCTGAAAACTTTGTCCTTTTTTCAAAAATTTAGCACATGGATTAAAAAGTTACCTGCATGGGAAAAGCAACAAAAAAAAAATCATTTAATAAATGAGTAGACTAAAACTAGATTCAGCGCCATATTTCAGGGGAAAAATGTAGATTTCATTTTAAATATTGATGTCAGTAAGTTAGTCCTTAGTGGAAGCAGTGTCCTATAAAATCCATAAAATTTTGGGTATGTAATGGATATGTATGCACCCATCAAAAATAAATAATTTAAAAGCACTTCTGATTTCCAGGAAACCTACATTTGTATAAAAATAAGGCTTCTAAAGAGTAAGAAATGACACTATGTTTGGCTGCTGAAAAGACTCAGTAAATAAATAAAATGCAAATGCATTGCCAAAGATTTAGTTTGCTTCCTAAGAATAGAAACCCAAAGAGAAAATCCATTGATGCCCTCAATACAAGCCATGGTAAAGCTGTCCTCTGTTTTTAGGTTGATCTTTCATACATTCTTTTAAAGTTTCTTTTATTTCTTCTTTTATTGAGAAGAGGACATGGAGTATTGGTGTGTATGTTAACATTGTCATTATGAGTTTCATGAATATAACGCCACATCATATTAATTTGTGACAATATCATCAGTGTCTGCACGTCTGGTACCAAACAGCCTTAGAAGAAATCAATCACATAACCATTGTTCTTACTTGTACTGCCTGAGATGCTGGGCATGAGGTTGTTAGTGGTTTTCATGTTTTGCTTTTCTCTCTTTTTACTCATAGTCATGCAATTATGGTTTCTATTGAAATGAAAAAGGGCTCTTTGGGTTCTTACACTTTAGGAGTTTAATAAGATTCTAATGGGGTGTTAATGAAGTGCAATTTAAAGAATCCTCTATGAGAAGTATATGATAATTCTCAGAGAGCTAAGAGGTGCACATTGCTTATCGATAAGCAATTCCAACTGAGTCATTAAGCCTCCAAATTTGTGCCAATTTTTCTAATAGAATATTTAAAAATAGCAGTTCAGGAAGCCATCTCTTCAGCAAAGAGAATCCCCAGGCTGTCTCATGCTTTTGAACATATTTCTCCCCACCCTGCTTTTATGGCACAGTAAAAAACATGTCTCACTGCTGAGATCACTTTCAGGATCAGCAGCATAATTTAGGCTACTTTGAGATTGCTTAAGTTCCACTGGGAACAAAAGCAGCATGGACCTATTTGAGTAGTTATGGATCCTTCCCTTCTGCAATAACTTTTCTGCTCATGGGGTAAAGGAATGAAACACTGTGTCTGCCAGATTCATCAAGCCACAATCTTGTTTTAGTTCCATGTTTCTACTGCAAAGGTAAATCAAATTCAGGGAACACATGGAAGAAAAAATCAGAGAGGTCAGAAAAAGAGGTCATTGATAGTTTTCTTACTTCCTTTAGATTCAGCTCTGAACTGGATCCATTTTCTTAAATGAAATTAGATAGCAATATAAAAATTACATGATTGGCATGATATAAGTATGAAATGTGCATTCCCCTAATTAAAAGAGAAGAAAGGGTTAATTACATCTCTAGAAAACTAGACATTTTAAACTGTTCAGAATATAATAGATTAGGAAGTATGGGAAAGAGTGAAGCCTCTAATTGTACAACAATATAGCCCACTAATAAATCAAAGCCTTTCTCAAGAGCAGTTCATTATTAATGCCATTTGCTTACAGATGAAAATGAAAAATGGCTGAAAAATCAATTAGGACATTGATTTTTCACCATTATAAAAAACTGGAAAGTAGGGATATTGAATGAGATCACCATTTAAAGAATCATTTGATTCTGCTTGTTTCTTAAGAGTTTTATAGCATAGCTTGGGCCCTCCTTCCCTGGCTCACTGACTGATGGATTTTATTTCTTTTCTCTGTAGAGAACCTCTATAGGTGAAACTCTTCAGTGTGTGCTATGCTGGGTTTTAAGCATATGGATCTGTGATACTAAGGTGTACCCCAAACTAAACGTGTGTTTTCAGCACTTTCTTAATTTTTATCCTAAGTATTTATCCCCTCTTGAGAACATATTTTAAGTAGAGTTGCTGAGCATTTAGTACAGGAAGATTGAGGTAATGTCTGAGTTCTTCTGCTGCCTCTCTTGCTCATGACAATTTTAGTTCTCCATTGAGAAGGGTCTTCATGTAGAAGTGTTGAATTCAAGGTAGTCTATTAACTATGACAAGCCTCAAAAAGGTTTGTGTGGTATGAAAGAGAAGGATATTGACCAGATATCAAGTGAAAAAATGAGCCCTACTGGATTAGTTTACTAGAAGGCAGAGTTAGACATGTAGCCCTCAGATATCCTGCACCTCTTGAGTTTCTGAATCCTTTTCCTAGCAATGTAGATGTCAGGACGGAGAGATCTGATGGCTAAATCAGAAGAGGAAAGATGGACCTTAGATTCACAAAAAATGTATTTGTGTTTCTCACCACTGAGGTCACACTGTTGGCCCAGTGGAGTGCTTGCATTATCCAAGCTAGATAAGCAACTTTAGACAGGAGACCTTCATCCTTGCTTAGATCTATGCTTCTGTATCTCTATTAACAACACTCAAACTAAGCTTATTAAGCTCTCAATTCTAATATATTTTTATTAGAACTGAAAAAATCTACCTATTCCTATACTCTGATAGGCATGTCAATAGGTATGTTAATGTTGCATATCTCTGCAAACTTTCAGCAGTTCTTGAGAAAACCTTTATTTAAAATGGTTTATTTATTATTTTGCCCAGTGTATGTATTCTGCAGTAGTTTTGTTTATTTGCTGGCAGTGAAAGCTGACATGAATATATAATTTCTAATGGAATCTGAGCTTTCTTATTTGTAACAGAAATCGAAAACTCCCAACAAGTTATGAAGCATCACAGGATGCTTCATAAAGGTATTTTATATTTATAGTGTCAGGCCTGAATGCTGAACTAGAGTTCAGTGAGGTTTGTCCACATATTCTTTCAAGAAGAAATTAAATCCTCTCTCTATATTAGTAAAACTTAGTTCTAAAACCTGGTTAACTTTAACATTTCTGTGGCATGCTAAATCTAAACCATTTCAACTATTTATAGCTGTGAAACCTTAATATTAAGCTGTAATTTACCTGTAATTATAGTAAATACTACTATAACTAGTATAATTATTATCATAAGAAACCAAACATATTTTGAAAATCGGAGCTATTCTTTGCTTAACGTTGCACAGGTCACAGAGCAGTCAAACTGCTTGCATTCATATTTCTTAGCTTTGGTATTGTTTCTGGGATTTTTTTTTCTTTTTATGGTACTAGAAAGAAGTTCCAATTTTTGCATCGTTATTTTTCACTTGGAAAAAACATGATCTTTTGGCTATTTGCTTTTGTAAAACATCCTGCAAATTTCTATCCTCCAAAATGAGGAAAAGAAAATAAATAGCTTTTAGGCACAAATATCTAGAAGAAATTGCATATGAGATCTGGTAGCAGATTGCAAGTGAAGCAGCAGGAGAGAGCAGGATATGTGAAACAAAGGGCTCTGTCTCAGAGGAATGCTTTGTGCATCATTGAGGTTTGGGAGTGGCACTCCAGAAGCTTTAACAGCAGAGCAAGCTCATATGGTACCTGGCACACTAAAGGGAAGGTGAACTGTATTGCAGCCACCCTGAGTCTGAAGGATGTAGTACTATTTATTTTAAATTTAAAGAAACTGAGCCACAGTTGGTCTGAACATGAAATATATGGCTAAATGGGGGTTTCATCCATAATCAGAGGAGGAGGAATAAGAGGTGCAGTGCAGCTGTAGTGTTTCAAGCAGGTATCTTAATACAAGAGCAAGTGCTGCACTGGGCAGGGCTTATGAGTGAAATAAGCACCTGTCCCTGCTGGTAATTTCCTGCTTAGACTATATTCAATGCAAAGTAGCTGAGAGATTACAGATGGCAAATGATGTAGTTTATGTGCAATGAGCTAGGTACAACGCTGTTGTATCTATAGATAGGAGGAGCCTGATTTATTTAATGTGCCAATGCAGCATTAGTGTGTTTGAAGAGCATTTCTCAGCATGAGAAAGCAGCCAAACAGCTGTGCAAGAGCAGTGCAGCTTAATAGGTGGAATTTTTTAGGAGACCAAATGGAAGCTATGATGCTGCAGGTTACTCTGATAGACAAACGGCATACACTGTGGGAGTACAGCTGTGTGTAATGTGGAGTTCTTGGACGTGTTCTCAGGGTAAAAATATTATTCTGAAAGGAGCTATCTCCTCATTCTATGACTGCTGAGAGATTGGTGTTGTACTATTGTCAGCTGCAGGTCTTTATGCCTGAGCTGGTACAGACACTAAACAATACCCAAAAGGCTGCAGTGTGCCACAGATAAATTCAAGATGTCAGGGAATATTTAATTGGTTTTACAACTTGTTTGATTTTTCTTGTACCCAGATATGATTGTGCTTCTTAGCATTAACTATTCAAAGGGGTGTAGATGTCATTTACTTCTCCTTCTGTGTCTTCATTTCCTCCCTCCATTTTGGGCAAGACTTACAATAGGACTTGCTTGCACAAATGTGCAGGTTACAATTAACTTTTCCCAAATGATTGACCATGTCTGAGTCAGACTTAGTGAACTGATCAGCATGTTTTGGGATTCAGATTTCATACAGTAGTCTCCTACCTTGCTGCTGTGTTGGTGCACTGTTAGGCATCAGTTGTGGGATTAGATCTGTGATCCTCTATACAGGAAGCCTGAGTTTCTACAGTGGCAATCTGAACAATGCACTATCTTTTGCAGAAGAAGTAGAGAGAAATTTCCTTGGGTTTTGTTACAGACTACCTAAGATAATTTTGGGAACTATTTTCCTTTTTGAGGTTTTAATCTTGTTCCACTAGTTTTTTTTAAGCTTTACAATCATGCTTGGCATATCTGATTATATCCTTTATTCTACAAACAAAAAGGGTGCTCAGGATCACTAGTTAAACTCAGAACAATTATTTGAGAACCTGTATCTCAACTGACTTTATTTCCTTCTTAGATATACTGTAATGCCTTATCCAAATTTATGAGTGAGGTATTGTGCAGTGTTTAATCATCACCACAGTTACATGCAGAGCTTGCATTGTTAAGTGTTTTCTCATTGCCCCGGGGATATCTGGAAATGGAAAGAAACAATATTGAACATATTGTCTTCTCTTTGTTACTATTTTATCTTTGAAAGGACTTTGGCAAAGAAGAAACGATGTGATAGCTAGAGCCTCACTACTTTGAGCAAAATGGTCAGCTAACTCATTTAAAAAGGTAGTGCATGTGAAATCAATTTAGTGAGACTGCATAATAAAGAAAGGTCAGCTGCTTGGGAATCCAAATGAATTTGCAGTCACAGATGAAATCTATTTGAAACAGCAAAGAAAGATGCATGTCCTAATATAGATTTTTCTCTTCTCCGTTCAGACCACTCATATACTTTTTCACTTACCTATTGTGAAGCTGATGAAGGTATAATCTACAGGTTTTTAAATGGTATTTGGTAATTGAAATAATACTTTTAAAATAGTAAATAATATATGTCAATGATCTCTTAAGGTGCTCTGCAATAATATAAGCACTCGACAGTTTCAAAAGCAGGAGATCTGATTTATGTTTTCCTCAAATGATATCATGACTTTGTATCCCCAGAAATCTCCTCTGGGGGCAGATTCCTTTCTAATAGGTTAGATGAGTATTAAAAGAGCTGAAATCTCCTGTTACCTCTCTCATTAACACCCCAGAATGTTGCATGTCGGCATGACAGAGAGTCAGCCACGCAACTTCTCCATCCAGCTTTTGTAAGTGCTTTTGCTGGACCTATCCCCATGCTGTGTCACTAAGCATCACTGTTTTCACACTGAATCTATAACAACAGCTATATGATTTCTGGTGAGTAACTTGCTTTTTCAAAGCAAATTGACAGAGAAATGAGAGAAAAATCCTTATTACCTGTATGTTGAAACAATTCAGTAGCTTCGCAAGCTTCTGGCCTTAATGCAGAGGTGGTTGTTACTTTGGAAGATTATCTTTTCCTGTCAGTAGAAAAAGGCAGTACATCCATATTCTGGTGAATTTAGGATGTTTGGTGCTGTTCTGGGCCAGAACTCCTGGTTTATGTCCAGGAACTAGTCAGATAACTGGGAAACTTGGGAAGATTTTGTCCTTTAACTTGTAGGAGATAGAAGTTGAGTTTCCAGCAATTACTTCATAAGCAAATATTGCTGTGAGGTAGAAGCAGACCTGTAGACTAAAAGAGTTGGTGTTAAGGTCTTTGTATTCAGGATGTTGTTCAGGCTAACTCTGCTCTAGTGCTGCCCAATGAAATATCTTCCATTTCAGACTTGTGTTTGGAAGTTCTAGTTTTAGTGGGATCTGTATTTAATTGAAAAACCATTCCTTTCATGATTTCTATTGCAAAATTCCATTCATACCTATTAAAATTATTTTGCAAACATGAAATCAATTTTTAAAATAGTTTTGCATCATTGTTCTTAAATGTTTCCTACTATCAGGATTACTTATCCTCTAAAAAACAGAAGTAGAAAAATGCTGTATTGCCTATATTGGTGGTTGTATGTCAAAGTTTATAATAGTTACATAGTAAAAGTCCATTGACTTTTCTAATAACTTTTTTGATTTCCTGCTGAGTACGGTGAAAATGCATTTACTGCCATTTCTGACCATTCCGGTGTTTCATCAACCATTACAGAAACTAATGGCTGTAGTGGAAGTGAACTACTTGTCTTGGGTGGTGAAAAACGCAAGGAGAGACTTTCAAGTTGCTGTCATTAGGGCAAATTGATGCTAATATCATACAAGTACGTTTTGTGTGTGTGGTAGAGTGAGGGAAACAACTTGCAAATATGATTAAATTGTTGTTTTGAATATTGCACATCTGTATCAGTGTCCCCAAGAGCAGTGCTTGATATCCTGACAAGGTTGGTCTTTGCTAAGATAGTCCTGCACCTCCTCTGTCACTCCTGTCTGCTCTTGCAATTTCTTTGTTATTTACAATGGCTCTTGCTTGATCTTGTGATGAGATAGTTCATGCTGCTAACATCATCCTGAAACAGCTTATTTTGTTTATATTTTGTTTATATCATTAATGTTACAACTAAATTAACTTATTTTAAGTCTCCAGTTTTGCTTCTGGATGCATACAACCTGAACTGCTTCAACTATGTGGCTCTCTTCTGGCATTTACTTTTGTATGATGAGTAGACTTTAAACACACTGAAATACTGTTTGCTTCTTCAGTAATTTCAGAATTTATTATTTGCACATAAGGTCAAACATTTTCATGTTTCTTTTTCTTCATTTTTCAAACTCTGCTGGTTCTGGCTGGGTAGACTTAATTTTCTTCACAGTGGCTAGTATGGGGATATGTTTTGGATTTATGCTGAAAACAGGATTGATAATATAGAGATGTGTTTGTCATTGCTGAGCAGGGCTTACACAGGCCACTGTGGTTCCATCAAAACTATTTAAAATCCAATATATAGCCATTTTATATAGAATGTAGAAGAAAAGAATGTGAGAAAAGAACAAAATATAGTTTGAGCTAGGAAATTCAGCGTTCTGTTTCAGAGCTCTGCTCTGAAACTCTGGAATTGCTTTACGTGAAGAGATTTTAATCAAAATCAGATTTATCTTGATGTTTTCCCTTGTGGATTTACTCTTCATTTCCACCTGGCAGATGCCTTGCAGTCCTGATTGATAGAGCTGAATTCTGAGCTATAATCCAGATGGGATTTCTGTTTTTTCTTCTCACCCTGCTGCCTTTCTCTCAGCTGTGCTATCTGGGGCATTTCTGCAGACAAATCCAACTTCAGAATGGAGTTCTGTTCAAGGAGAACATAGAAAGGCAACTCCACTAAGCGACTGACCTGCTTTCTCCATACAGCTTCCATATATAAGGAGGCTCTTTTCTCACCAGTTTTAGTGTCTAACTAAACTAAGGTGGAAACATTTTCTAGAGGGAAAATATTTACACTGCTTAGCTCTAGCATTCCAATTTACTAATATAATCTGTCTTTCAAGATACATTACTCTTTCCATTGCATTTTATCAAAAAGGCTCCTGCAGACCAGTTGTCTTGAATGTATCTTAGGTACATACCTCAAGAAGAAAAAGGTAAGAATGTGTATGAGCTCCTGTGAGCCTTTTTGCCCACCTCTGCTAGCCTATTCTGGTAACTGAAAGCTTTGGATGTGGTTTGTATATGAGCACCTTTAGATGTCAAATTATGTTTCTGTATTTCAGAATACATCTCTAGATTACATTATTATCAGAGCTTTCTTAAAAGTGTCTGAGGATTCATGTCAAAATACTAGTTAATTGTGGGGCTTTGGTATGCAGAATGCATTAGTTTCCTTGTGCAGATTAGGGTTTTCTTAATTTTCCAGTATTGCTTCTACATGTCCTTAAAATAGACTTTTCCTACAGTGAGTCCAGGTGTTTCTTAAAACATTTTATACCTCCTCCCATTCAGGCTGGCTTTGAGTCTGAAACTGCATTTTGTTGTTTCCTACATCACAGAATATTGGCATATATTATTTAATATATTGCTTATTTTTTCTAATGTCTGTCAGTATCTCACACGTATATCTCAGTGCTTAATAAAGCAATGAGAATGAAAAGAGACAATTGCCATAATACAGAATTGGAACACAGAAGACCTCAGAAATAATAAAAAGTTATTCAGTTCAACACCTTTTATGAAATCAAACTCACATTTTGTGACCTATTTCAATCAAATCCTCAGATGGCTTTTTATTAAGCAGTTTATTAGTATTTCTATGAATACCACATGAATATGTTGGAGTGAAAAATATCAGAAATCAACATTATCTTTGAGGCAAAGTCAAAACTATTTAATGAACAAAAAAACTTTGCTGAAGTCGGTTGTTGGTGATATCATACCTTCCTTGCTGCATGAGCCAAATGGACTCAAAGTGAATTTATAAGGAATTTCTTTAAGAATGGGCTAGGACTATATTTCCTGAAGTCAAATTTAGGTTTTGAAACAAAGCAGTGGTAGTAATCATGAAGAAACAGGAGCATAGAAACATACTATACAATTGTCCCCTTACTATAGAGAGGCCACTTAACACCTGTCCCAATTGAAATGAGTTAAATAGACTCAAATTACAAATATTTGCTTCTATTTAAAAATATCTTTATGTAACAATCTCATGTGTGGAAAATAGGGTGGCAGTACTACAGACAACTTCTACTACATCTACGAATAAAATTTGAGTGAACGAATTCAGTATCACCAAAGCAGCTGCAAGCCAATCACATTTTATTAGCCAAAACCATCTGTTACTCCTAGTTCTAGCATTTTTTCTATTGTCTGGTGAAAAACAAAGTAAGCATATTTAAATGTGTGTTGTTATTTTTCATTACTGTCTGTTTTTTCCTGCTTTAAACATTTAAGGCATTTTTTCAGTTCTTCAATCTATGTATCTGTGGTTTTTTCCATGATTTGTGGATGAACTATAATTTGAAAGGATCTTTGTACAAGGATGACACTTTCAAACTGATTTCATAGTTGGCATTGTTCTTGAGGTTTTGTTGATGTTGCTTTTAACTGGGCACCCTCTCCTGAATACAAACTTGTCTCAATTTGTTCTTAGGGGATAAAATAATTGTGATGGAGTACAACTTTTGAGGGTGTCATAGACCTTATGAGGTTTTTGCAGGATTAGCTTTTACAGTGTATTTGTCCTAGGAAGCAGTGGATAAACTTGCAGTCCTTCAGCTCATGAAAGAATGGATTTGGCCCAGTGACAAACTGATAAAATTTCTCATAAAATGTGCTAGACCTTGGTTAAAGTGGAGTTTTTGTTGTGATAGTTAAAATGAAATCAGGTGCTGATTCTGGACTTAATATGTACAAACAAGATGTGATGTAAAGAGCCTGAAATCTCAGCAGCTTCTTCTTTTAAGTTGCCACACACTGATTTTCATTTTTACAAAACCATGTGTGTTATTTAAATAATGGGGCTTTGGAGGAGCTTAGCTTAGAAGCAGGCACAGAAGAAGCACCTGCAAGTTTTGAGTCAGTGAACAGATGCTGTTGTATATTTGAGCTTGTATTTAGAACCAGAATCCTCTTCTGCCATTCTACCCCATTCTAGTCTTGGAATTTTCCTCCTGGTACTAAATACAATAGTATTGGATTTTCAATGTTGCAGTGTCTTCTGAATTATAAAGTAATTCAAGGCATTGGTAAAATAGCCTATAATATTTACTGTGCTGACAGGTGCTGCTGAAATTGCAAAGAAAAAAAGTTAGGAATAAAGATTTCTAATTGTATCAAATGCCCATGAAAATATTTTTAAGTATCTATTTTCACTTAAACAAAATTTGAAAAGCAAAGATGTATAGAATACAGCCAAATTCAGAATATCATAATTCTTCTGACATGTCGTGGAATTTTTTGTCTTACTCAAGTGTAGAGCAGGTCTTCAACCTCCTATGTTAAAACCTTCTTTATTAGTTGTAGTTAGTGCAATCTGGAGGAAAGAGGACACTGAGAGAAAGGGTAGTTTTGTCTTTGGCTCTGAATTATGTGAACTCAAAACCTTTCTCGCCTTTTTTCCAGCAATTAACAAGGCTGGCAGTACTATTTATCTAGTCTGTAGGTTGTCCTTGAGGATTCATTGAGTATTAGTGCACTTTATCTGTACTACAGATGTGTCTGTGTGTGTACAGAGTCATAATAATATACAAAAACCTGTGAAGGAAGCACAGGAACTTGCTCCCAGAAAAGCTTGGATGTAATTGGAGAGACTTTGCCCTCCATTCTGGTAGATAGGGACAGAAGAGCTGAGCATTGGCAGAGGGTCGAAAACATGCAAGGTGCTGTAGGCAGGATTCTTTTCCCAGATTACAGAAGACTAGTCAGCTGAAGTTTAATGCCAGCTTGCTGGAGGGCAAAAAGGGGAGCACACCACTCTGCAAGGAAGTGTTCTTCCATAAGAGAACAAGTTATAAGAGAACATGTCTCATTACAGTAAATTTTCATTTGAGTTCTCCTCTTTGGCCCTTTGGAAAAATATTTTATTATCACAGCCCTTGTCATGCATGCACTGAGCATTCTGGGATTTCTGAGTGAAAGCTGGTGTCACATATCCTCTGAACAGAGAGAGACATAGCTCTCCCAGGATTTTCCTGAGAAGCTGTGAGAAAGCTCAGAGAAATAATCAAAACAATTATCTCAATCTCTACACCTGGCAAGCAAACTCTGTAAAAAGGTTTGGATAATCATTAGGCAGGCAAAATTTGTTTGTCAAAGATGTTTACAAGGAGTTGTCCCTTCTTAACCAATAAGTGAGAGAAGATTCCTAAAGGCCAGTCAAGTCTAAGTCCACCATTGCTTCTATAAGAACTGTAGATTTCTAATAATAAAGTGCCTTTTCATGCTTTCTGATGATAGACTCTCTGTATCACCTGTCCCTGATACCCCATCAGTGATTCAAATGTAGTGGATATACTGTCAAGAAAGGAAGTACAGGCTAGAACTGGGTCAGTGAAACCTAAAGGCAGCCATATGCAGTCTGAGAATCCTGCTTCAGGCTGGTTCCTGCAGGATCCCTGATTGACCTGTTTTTCACTTGAACAGTTCCTTTTACTTCCTAAAAGGTGTTACAGTTTGATTCAGCTTATTGAGGTTACGAAGGGAGTCTTTGTTTACAGTTATTTAAGCCTGCAGATTTTAAAGCCATTTAAAGCTGATGACAAAAACTTATAGATATTTCTGTTCCTGTCAAAGGGAAAGATATTCTCACATGGATTCACAAAAAGGGCTATTTTAATGGTAGCTTCAATTGTTCAGCTCACTAAGTATTAAATCAACAGCTGTTTTCCTCAGCTTTCTTTAATTTTAAATATTCTACTTGTAGTGGTTACTTTGCAATAGGTAATACAATTGAACAGTAATACTACTGAAATCTGTAGCAGAAATTTTTATCTTTACAAGATATTACAGGCGTTGCCTGCATGCAGTTTCAAATTGAGAAATAAAAATATTTCAGCTTTTCAGTTAAAATTACAAAAAAAAAAAAAAAGCTTTTATAATTAGTGTTGGGTTCTCTGAAAATTAGAGAACAATCACAGAATCACAGGATATCCTGAGTTGGAAGGGACCCATAAGGATCATCCAAGTCCAACTCTGGCCCTATGCAGGAGGAGTCATACCCCAAAAGTCTTACCCTGTGCCTGAGAGTGTTGTCCAAACACTTATTGAAGTCTGCTGGGTGTGGTGCTGTGACCTAGGGAACCCGTTCCAGTGCCCAACCCCCCTATGGGTGAAGAATCTTCTGATATCCAAGCTCCCCTGACTCAGCTCCATGTCATTCCCTTAGGTCCTGTCACTGGTCACCAGAGAGAAAAGCTCAGGGCCTGCTGCTCCTCTTCCCTTCCCAAGGAAGTTGGAGATTGTAATGAGGTCTCCCTGCAGTCTCCTCCAGGCTGAACAGACCAAATGCCCCCAGCTGCCTCTCGTATGGCTGTTGAATGTTTGGCTTCACCACACTGCTGAGACAGTGAACACTGTGTCTACAGCTGTAGGCTTTGGTGCTGTTACCTAGGATAGAGTTCAGATTTGAGAGAAGGTTTTAAAAGTTGCTTTTTATGTTGAATACAGGGTTCCTGTGGATACCAGACTCTTTAAATGTAGTAACTTGGTCTGTGAACATGGAAGTTATTCCCTTGCAGAAAAATTCCAGGTGTTTAAAATTTCAGTGATTGTAAAGGCTTTTTATTCTGGTGGTAGACACCTTGTAGTAGTTATGATGTAACAACATAGCTGAAATTTTTTATATGCACCTTATCAAAACCAAAACAGTTTCATGTCATACATTATGTCTTGGCAGCCTGGAGTTCCCATGTTAACATGCTCAAATTTGTACCCTTCAAGCTTCAAAGAAAGGATTAACAGTGCTGGGGATTTCAGATTTAGAAATATAAAGGAAAACCCGGTTGTTTACATGGCAATCTTGGTCCTTGTCATGAAACAGCCCTGTAGATTGCTGTACAAGCTCAGTTTCCCTTCAGGGCCTTGGAACAGTTGTTTTCTTCCCATTTCTCAGGAGGCTCTCTGCACAGGACCTTTATTCTTACTGCCAGTTTCCATTGCACAAATATTCCTTGCTCACTGCAGAAGATTTACAGACCATGTCGGCAATCAATTTTCAAGTGTGCTGATATTTGAGAATTCTGAAAGAATGGCATACAGAATAGTTTGAAAGCTGTAAAGAATTTAAACTATCTCTGCCTATTTCAATTTTCAGTCGGATAATTAGTTACTAGTACTTCAGGTAACCTTAGTTTTTGGGGGTTTTTTAATCAGAGACCAGCACTTTTCATTTGCCTCAAGAGGGTACAGAATGCAGAGAGGAAAAAAAAATCCTGAAACAACAGAGTCTTCACCTTCAAAAGAATATAACTATGTGGAATTTTACCAGCTGGTTTTGCAGCTGGCTATGAATTGCAGGCTGTTTGTTTGCTTCCAGCACAATGTCTCCAGTCAGTGAACAGAAACAGCAATCTTCTCTGGGGATTTTCTATCCAAAACAGATTCAGAGTACTTGTTCAATGATGACTGAAGGCACAGATTTGTCTGCTGTCATCTGAGATGTGTGAAGAGTGCAAGACTGCTTCTGCACAGAGTATTCTTTGCACGTCTTGCTACTCTAATCTATTTTTTAGAAAAATAGTTATATACAGTCATTGTTTTCCTCTGAGAATTACTCTTTCAGTGCTGCCCTTCACTCAGTCCTTGGAAAATGTCTTCTGTTCAGCAGCAGACTCCTACATGGGAAGCTTATTGGGAGCATCCCTACAAAACATATTCAAGAGCCTTGGACATGCTTGAAGTAGCTGAAAACCAGTTATCCATTAAGATAATATAAGATACCATACTGAGGAAAAGTGAAAAATGTGAAACCTGCTGTGTATCAATATGTCACTCAGAATAGAAAGAATGCTCTTATTAAGGAATACCAATATTAAGGAATATTGTAGCAGCAAGAGAACTTTCCAGCAAGGGAGGGGGATGGGGAGGAGGAAATGCTACTCTTCTGTCAAGCTATTCCACACGCAGGCAGGCTCCTACTATGTGAACATTGATCTTAGTAACACAATTGTAAGACAGTAACTGTAAAAGAAAGACATATGCAACATATATGAAGAAAAAACCTCAAATCAACCACCAACCAAACCCCCAAACATTAGTAGTAGATTTAACAACAGCAAGAAAACTGAAAAGACCATCAGACAAGCATGATGTAACTATTACAGTGGCTTTAATGTGTTAGGGTATAATCTTTTTTTCGGGTCCAATGAGTCCCTGGTTCCGTTTCCTCTTCTGGTTACTTGCAGAGTAAAATTGGTGGTGCCAACTACTTTAACTGCACTCACTTAAAACTGTATCACTTTGAAGGTGCGTTTTAAAGGCTTTCAAGCAGATTGCTTAATCTGTTTTGGAAGTGAGATGAGATACTGCAGCTATCATCCTGTGGAGTCATATGGAGTAGCCTTGCTTCACCACTTGTTTTATCCATCTAGTTGCAGGTCACAAATGTGACCTCTCTTCTGTGTTAGAGCTGTTAGAGTATGCTTGGCTTCAGCTGACATTCAAAAATTAACAAAAGGCAGCTACTTGGTTAAAAAAAGCATGCTTTTTCTATTGTTTCTTGTATAAAAGGGAAATATTTAAAATTGCAGTGGGAAACAAAAAGCATCCCATGAGTTTTAGCAGTGATTCAGGACCAGAGCCTGTAATTTGATGGCTCATTCTTGCTGATTTCCCACCTCCTTGATTCTGTTGGATGTAGAAGGCTAGTCTGTAGGAAGAAAAGATATTCAGAAGTACAAGAATCCTCACCTTAAATAAGCGAGGAATACTCTGCCTTATCTTTTAGAAGTATTCTTTAAAGTACTTCTTGTATTTTCTGGCTACTGAATAGCTGCTGGAAAAACTGGAAAATGGAAGAGAAATATTTCATCTACAAAATTAACATATTAACCCCTAGCAGTTTTGACAAGTGTTGGTGTAAGCAGGGATGGATTGTGCATTTTCAGCAGCATAATAAACAGTGACTGGCTCAGAGTTTTTTCAGAGCAGAATAGAAACAATTGCCTTAATAATTGTTTTTCCCTTTCTCAGTTGTCAGAGACACTTCAGTATAAACCATTAGCCCATCAAAGAACTAGCTTCTTTATTTCAGAATTCAAAGAAGTGTATGCTCAAGTAGATTGCTTATATATAAAAAATATTGTATGAATTACCTTGATTTGAATAATTAACTTGAAAAAAAAGAGAGGGGATAAAAACCCAAACCCAAGAGAGATTTTCAGATCTATTTTAAATGAGAGTCTGCATTCTGCATTCTTAAACATTTAATGACAAAATTAGTACTTGAGGAAGTTGTTGCATTTGTCCTTCTAAAACTTATGCTTTCTGAAACCTACAAGCAAGGAGACTAATAAAAAAGAATTGTACTTTCTGATTTTTTTTTTTCAGTGAGAATGCTTGTCCGCTGGCGTTTGAACTGAGAAAAACTTATTTTCTGTAGGTCATTGGACAGGGAGAACCCAGTGGCCTCCTGTTAAAAGCCTCCATATCTCATGACTAATCCTCTTAGCCATTCTGCTAAGTTTATCTCCTGACAGCAGCCAGAACAGAAAACAGCTGGAGATCAGAATAGGTAATATTAATAGCAACAGAAGCATATGTGTTTTTGCTACACGTAAAGGAAAGATATTATGGAAAAAGGTTTGGATAATCATTAGACTGTTCTATGAATACCTGGAAGTAAAATCAAACTAATTTGGCCCTGCTTAATAGATTTAGTGCAAGATGCAACAGAAATATAGTGTGCTATACCTAGAAGCGCTTAGGATGACATAGGAATCTAGGATTTGGAACACCACCAGTTAGTGATGGGAAGCTATGTGTATATCTTGGGTTACACTCCTAATTCTCTTTAAGTGTGTTAGCTAAACAAGTAATGGAATAATAGTGTTCCATGGCAAGCTGCCATCCATATCTGCCTTAACTGTATCATATAATTACATGAAATTTTACAGTAAATATTTCCATTCTGGGTAGCTACCCACAAGTCAGAAACAGTTTTGTAAAAGGAGCGTTTTAGTTAATTAGCCTTCTGTAAGTGAATCTGCTATCTCATGACTCCTGGATGATAAAATTTATGAGTAATGGAATGCATAAAATAATTATTATAACAGTTGTTTCTTGTAGCAGTATGTGGCTACAAGAAAGTAGTGACGAGATCGTATCCAGGGAGGCCACAACCCGAGGGCAGGGGAAACAGACAAGAAAAGTCTTTTTGTTGTTTAGCATGGGAGTCCATTTTATTTCTCCCCCCCCTGCCTCGTGCTGAGAGGGGGCAGGAGCTGGAGGCCTGGGGGCTCAAGCAAAACCCAGAGAGCCAGGAGCAGACCCGGGACTGGGGTCTTATCAGGTGTCCCATGGGAGGTGATTTAATATCAGATTGCAGCCTCCTCAGAATGGGAAAGATCCACAACAGATGTTGCAAAATCAGGGGAAAAAAATCAAGGAGAAAGACCCAACTTGGAGGGGAAGACATGAGTGACATGGCATGGATACTGGAAAAAAAACACCAACTCCTTTTTAAAGTGAAAGCCATCAAAAGGCATGGGATGCCATGAAGTGCAGGGACATGGACCAAAGCTTGCCCAATTGATCCCCATTGAAATCTTGCAAAACAGAAAAGAAAGATTTACAAACAGTGTGGAAAGGATATATGATCAAATGAAATGCAATTGAAAAAACCCCAAAAATCCAGAAAATTGGGACATCTAGTGACTACAAGAAAATGGTCTGGGAGGAAATGAGGTGCAGTGCAAAGGACCAAAACATGCCAAAACTAACCTCACACATTAAAAATACGGGTGTTAGAATGGTAGGTGATCCTTCCTGTTGCTTGTCCCCAGCAAACCTCTCCTGCACAGCCCTTAGCTCTGCTCCCCACCCCTTCCCCTTATTAAGTTGCGTGCTCCCCGTGGCTCTTCCTCTTTCCCGCAGGGTTTACCCTTCGGCTACTGTGTTACTCTGCTGGAATAAAACCTTGCAAAAGAGTCTTCTTGCCTCTTTTGCTGAGCCAGTTGTGGTGAATGTTGAATGGAGGTTTGACTGCATTGCCTAAGTGTTAACTCAGCTTGCCTTTCGACGGGAGAGGTTTGTTGGGGACAAGAGATAGGAAGCAGCACCTACCATTCTAACACCCGCATTTTTAGTTTCTTTCAATAGATGTATAAATGTGGGGCAATTTAGGGAAAAATTTAAATGGATCATTATATTAAAATTAACTGTAATCCAGGGGTGCAGTTGTTATTAATCTTTCACATGCATGAATATGATAATGATAAGAATGAAATCCACTGGAAAGTTTTCCAAAGGAGTTTTATATTGATGTGGGGCTGTCTGTGCCTAGATAGGCAAAGTTGAATGACAGGATATGTGGCTCATGCCACACAGGAGATACAAAAATGCAGCTATCATAGCAGTGAAAGTTTAGTTAGGATTTGAAGAAATGAAGTAAAGGGAACCTTAAATCACTCAATTTAACTGAGGTAATATTCTCTGAAGTGAGCTTGGGTAAGGCTAGAAAAGACAGGCCACAGCAGCTTTTAATGCTGTAAGAGGATGGGAGTTTTTCTTACTTTGTGAAGTTACTTTATGAACCTTCAGACTCACTAAGTAGAAAAATAACTAAAGCTTGTGACTAACCCACTAACTCAAGCTAAGATCTCTCACTGGAAAATTTAGTATCATGTCAATATCCACTGCATTATTTCTTAAAACTGTGGAGTGGTTTTTTTCCACAAAGAGTCTCAGCTGAGTCTCAGCTGCAGAACTGTATCTCCAGAGCTTAAAGTTACCCTAAGCCAGCGCTTGAAGCAGAGTTATTTTATTACAACCAGTGACAACAAGTGAGCTACATAGATGGTCCAGTGAAAGACTGGTGAGTTAGAAAGCCCCACATGAGCATATTTATTCCATGATTAGGAAGAAAATGGAGCATAAATTAGTCTTAAAATCTGAGTGCCTAAAATGCACACTAAAAATAGTGTCACTTGTCTTGCATTTGTTTACTTTTTGAGGTCCTCTACCCTCTACTTCTAGACCAGAACCTGAAATGTAGGGCCGAGCATTCAGCTGGTGTGCCCTTTGTGCTTTTGTGCTAAAAGCTCACCCAACAACAATCTGAGTGCTTTTAGTGAAGCCTTAGGAAAATGCTGAGAAAAATCTGTTATGTTTGCAGCTCTCCATTGCTGAAAGCTAGTGAGAGAAATGATGCTGTATCTCTGTGGTACCTCAGTGTCTAAGAACAGCCATACCAAGGAGCTGTGCCTAAGGGAGAATATCCCAGTATGAGAGGTTTGGTTCTTCTTCCCATTCACTACTATTTTTCTGTCTTTCACTGTAAGAGATTCTGCACTTTAGATCTGTAAGTAATTTAATACCCTTACTCAATGAAGAGAAAAAATGATTTTGCTGTATCTGCAGGATGTGTTCTGCAAAAAGATATAAATGCTACTGTAGCAGTCATTACCCTAAGGAGGTAGCAAAAATAGAGTAGATATGCTAGTTTATCTTGAAAGACCATTTAAAAATTAATTTGATATTCTAGCTAAAAGACTCATGCAGTGAAACTCTGCTCCTTCCTTTGGGAGATTTACACTGCCTAAGAGGGCTGAACATCAGAAATCTGTTTCTGCCACAAATGCTTAAATATTCTTTATCTCATTTAATCCTTTTACTCCTAGATACATTTTTCTTTATGCCATGCTGATAATTTTCCTTTTTCATATAATGTCTACAATAATTTTTATAAATAGTCTTTATGTTTGCTTTTAATTATTCATCTAATGTAAATATTCTTGGTTATTTTGTCATATCTAGGCTTCTGATTAGCAGTCATTTCATCTGCATGTTGGTGAATTCCTTCTATTAAACAGTGTCATGTTCTTTTCATTCCCTACGTCCTCTCATTTTTCTATCTGCAGTTGCAAGAGATCCATAATAACAGAAAACAAGAGACTTCTTATTGAGACTGGTTTCAGTATGAGCTCAGTGTCTCATATATTCTTGCCTGCTTGTGTCTAATTTGCTGTCAGCTTTGTCTGAAGACTCCTGCTGTATTACCTGTTTAATTCTTGCTGCGTGGGTTTTTTTCCTCCCCTTTCAGTGTCAGGGTCTCAAATTATTTTCCTTGTAGTTGTGCTAGTGAGCATTTCCCTACTGTATTGTATGTTAAGAGTGCACATGAAGTAGCAATCTATGACTTACAGAATGTGGATTCTATTTCTAGTTCTCCCCCTGGCCTGCTGTGTGATGTGAGACCTGTGATCCTATTTTCCTCTGTAAAAAGAGAGTATGGTCCACCTTTCTCCTGGAATCATAGATCTCTGTTGACATTACAGTGAAAGGACAAAAAAATGAAAACAAAGAGCTCCCAGAATCAGAGTTCTATGGAAAATCCAACAGACTAAAACAAAGAGGTTAAAAAAGCAAGATTGAAAAAGTTGCAAACTCATATTTTCTTATATTACTGTAAGAACTGATGTGAACTAACTAAATATTTTTAATAATCCTAGATTTTATTTTCATTTTTCTAGCTACTTAATTGCTTTTGTGTGCAAAAAAAAAAAAAAAGATAATCCTTTAGCTAATCATATCTCTTAATTGTTTTCTGCAGGTGTGTATTAAGCCTGTGCGTAGTACTCAATAGAGTATACCTTTGACTTGCTCTATATATCTATAGTTCAGACCTTTTTTTCAGAAAATTATTACATTTTTTATTATTGTTATATTCTTTATTAGCTAACATTGTACTAGATAAAAATTCCAAAGCAAGTATAGACAACAGCAGGTAGTAAACCCAGAAAATACGTGGTTTATTTTTTCTTCCTCCAGAGCTACTACAAAATGCCACTCTAAGTACTGGAGTCAGTTTAAGAATACAAGCGCCTTTAGTATTACAAATTTATACCATTGAAAGTATTGCTTTAACACCTCCTCACTTAGGTGGAAGTGTCCAATATGAAATCAGTTACACCCACTTTATATGACTGAGCAAATCCCAGCATGATTTTTTTGTTGTTGTCATTGATTTTATTTTCCTTCCTTAGCCAACCTCCTTGGAAGTCAGAAAATAAATGCACACTGACATCACCTGAACCAGAAGCAGGCATTACCATTCAAAATAAAACTTACTTTTTTTTCAGCCTTGGGAAGCTAGGGAGCATATTTGCATTCTCTGGATAAAGGTCTAATACCATACACAGCCTCATAAAATGCACACTGAGGCCTACTATTCATGTTCACGTGAATAAGATGGAAAATAGGCAAACAAATACTTTCTTTGCGGTACATTTTTCTTTTAACTTCTATGAAATATTTGCTGATTTAACTCTCAGTGGACAAATTAGGACAGCAATCCTAATATTTTGTCTGTTTTGGCATGGAGGCTCAAAGAAAAAAGAGCAAGTGGCTCTCCTAGGCATGTGCTTGGGTGCATTGCTTTGGTTAAATGACAAGTTAGTTCCCACGGGTCAAGGCTTGTTTTGATGTCTGGGAAGGTCTTGTCATTCCACTGATTATAAGGTTGTGTCAGGGTACCTAAACTCTCATTTGGGTGCATTTTGCTTTGGATTTTCTTTCCTCCTGAGCAATAATTGATTTAAAATTTTTTTGGTCACATAAAAATTTAGCACTGCTAAAGGACAACATTTTCAATTGGAACTGGCCACAGTGATATCCAACACAAGGTGATGCCTCACATCTTTGAAACAATGGTATTGTTTCTGCAGTACAGGCAAGAACTTCAAGCAGAGGCAGAAAATTGCTAACCTTTTCAGCTGTACTTATGTAACCCAAGAAATTTTAGAGCACCTCCTGCTCCTCTTTCAATAAGGAAGTGTTCAATTTTAAGAGTTCAGATGTTTTAAAAATAAGGTCTTTTGAGTTGAGCAAAGTTAGACAAAAGTTTGGGATAAAACAGCTTGCTGGCTAATGGAGTAGTCACAAGACCATCCTTTCTTAAAATGTAGGACTGAAAAGGATCTGGGGTATCAATGCAACATTCTGCAATAGATTATCTCATTATGTAATCTCTTTCATAAAATTATTTGCCTTCATCTTGAAACTGGTCACTTATCTCTTCCCTTTCCAAGTCCCTTTCTGATTTCCATAGAACACCCTGGGTAGCGGATGTGTTCTGATCTCCTTCCTATGATTGTTAGCACCATGCTGCTTTGTGGTCTAGGTCTTAACTAATACCCAACTGAATTTTTTTCTTGTACACTTAATCCTAAATGTTTCCTTATTGATGTTTGTTCTCTCTGAGCATACACAGATAATACGACAGCTAACCAAAATTCCCGAGCCCTTTCTGCCTTTACTTATAGTGTAGAATTACAAGTCCTTTGGTTTTAAGTAATGAAGTTCTTCTGGGCCACTTTTGTTTAGATTTCACCTGCTTTGAATAAGGGTGAACAGAATTTTGCTCAGATGTGCTTAAGACCATACCTTACAGTGTATACCATTAATACCTTACATTTTTACTGAAAGCACCTTGCCAGAGACAGCCTGTGTTCACATTAAACATCTTTTTTGTGGCTCAGCTCATGCTGAGGTTGGCTATGACAGCCAAATTTTTCTCCTCCACTATCATTGCTGACTAACAAGTTCTTCAAGACAGCTGTATTTATTAACCCCCAATAAGGAGATCCTGCATGTATTGCATATTTTCAACTGTAATTGTTCTTACAGCTCCCAGTGCAGTATTTTTATTTGTTTAATAAAGTTTGGGATTTGTTATATATTGATTGCTTAACTGTGATTATTTTTAAACGTGGTTCATTTCCTAGACTTTAGGTTTTAGATTCTTAAATTGCAAGTGTATGAGCCCAATTATAAAACCCGTATTTGGGATTTTCTGGTTTCAAACATGTTTTGGACAGTCATTCCATGAAGTACAATGCTCTATTTCTCCTTGCTTAGAGATGATTAATGATAAGCACAGTACTGGGTCTCCTGGGTTGCATGTATTCCTTCTAATGTAAATCATGATTTTTGGATTCTGTTCTTTTTTTTTTTTTTCTGGTAAAGACAATTATATAGGGTAAAAAGGAGACTGTCAAAACTTTTAGTCTAAATCTCTGTTAAACAATACATTTAGAAGTCTATCAGGAATCTGGACTACTGTGTGCATTCATTTGTTCCTTATTTTATTGCCTTTTTGAATTCAATGTAATAGCTCTATTTTATTCATTCCCAAACACAGAATCTAAGATGTTCATCCTGGGAGTAGGTAGGAAAACTGATAGAATAAAACATCTGCCATATCGGAAATCTGGGCTCTATTTCCAACTGCACTAGAGCAGACCTTGTCCAACCTCGGTGCCCCAAACACCCATTACCTCATAAATGAAGGGGCTGTGGCTTGTCTACCATTTCAGATGAAGTCAGGAGATTTTGCTGAGGGATGGAAACAGAACCTATTAGATACCGGAAGAGCTGACAGAGGTCAAACAAACACATACTTCAACCAAGTACTAAGGATGCTTTATATATGTCAGTACAAAAAAAGCAGAAATGACAATGGGTGTAAAATTTTTCTTGTATCTTTTCCCTTCTATTCTTACAAATATTTATTTTAGCAATGGTCTTGATTCATTAGGCACTTACGCACATTATGGAGATATTTTCTAGAACTAAACACATTCTCAAGTACCTCACCAAACATTGCCTAAGCACCTGGTAGATGTTGTTTTTAGATTTGGCTGGGTTTTTAGTTCCACTCTTGGATGCCACATTGTCAGGAATGTTTTTGTCCTAGCCAGGGGGACTTCAGAAATGATGGAGTTTCATTGCATGGCAGCCAGAATCCCATGAAGTTGCAGCAATGCTTCAGGTTCTTACAAATGTCTGAAGATATCTGAAAGAGCAAAAGTGGTAAGCATCAGTGTCAGCCTTCAAAAGACAGACTAAACTGATATATGAAGAGGTTACACTTCTTTGTTCTACAGAATAAAGTAGAAGCAGGCAGAAGAGCCTTTTTAATCATCAATGCTGTGGGCAATATACCAGTAGTGTGTGTCATTTTCCTTTATAATAAAACTGATTTACTGAAAGAATTTTACAGTTAAATTTACAAGTGAAAATAGCAAATTTCTGCCTTTCAATGCTGCCTTCTATCATTTGAGGAATAACTGCTCATTACAGGATGTTCATTTGTATCTTTAACTTTTAAGGACAGTTAGGCAATAAAAGAAGAGCCCAAGGGAAACTGCTAAACTACCCCTTTCTAGGACACATACATACTCACTAAAATGAGTTAGGTTAAAAGAAATCTGTTTTGGCAAAATAGAAAAAATGGTCTTCACTTTCTCAATAATTCTGTACATATGGCTGAGTGAGGATCATGACATCTTGTTTATGTGGTGTTTGATCTGACTTACAATGGCACAGAAATATTTAGGTGCAAAGTGTTAGGGCTGCATGGTGTGACTAATTGTTCATGGGTGTGCAGCAGGGTCATGCTCAGTCTTTGATCAAGCAGCATGTGTGATCATAAAGTAACTCACTGAATCTCTTACTCAAGTTTCCCCAGTTGCTTATTTGCAGAAGAAGGAGACTATTTATTGTGTACCAACTGTTACAGTAGTTACATGTTTATTGGAGTGGGCAGAGGGATTTAGAAAGCTGTAGCCCAATCATATTTTCTGTTAGCACCATCTGGAACTGCATGTGTTCTTGACCACATGGTGCAAGAGAAAAGGTAAGCATCCCTTCTTTGTCAGCATCCTAGCTGTATCCACTCCTTTTCAGTGGGGCTATCTTTAATAGGAGCAAAGAAAGCACATAACCTAGTAATGACAGGATAATGGAAGGCATAGAAAAATTTTTTGATTATGACACAGAGGCAAGGCAATGATCTATACGACGTCTTCTGTTATACTCCATTTCTTGCTACAAACACCACTCTGAAGCTTTTTGACCAGATCCCCCTCAAAAAGACAATTTTGCAGTGTGAAATGCTCTGGTATCTGTCTAAGTATGAAACACTGTGAAAATGTGATTCTGAAAGGATCTATGAATTCCAAAGCAACAAGCAAGTCTGAGACCCCCCATATGCTCTAGTGTCAAGAAGACCTAATGCACAGAGGTAGAGAAAATAAGAGGGAAATGATCTTACTTCTGTGCATGGCTGTGCTGATAGAAAACATCATCTGGTTCTCTTTTCCAAATTTGAATATTTTTTTTTAAATAGTATGGAATACAGTAATAAATCTTATGTGTTCTTAGGATCATAGAAATTGTTTCACAGTGGAGAATTTGTGGCTTTGTCTGCTTAGTTTATAAAAAGAAAAAAAATTGCTGAAGTTAGGCTGGGCAAGAACTTGTGCAGAGATAAAATAACAGGTACAAAGGAGGTGGTCCAATGCCACGTCAAAAAGAATAGCTAGAAGTTAGATTGAGCAGAAAATAAATGTACATTTCAGCTAGGTAGATTTAATGGTGGAATATAATTGATCCTACTTGATCTTAGGATGTATATAACCCTAAAAGGAGGAAGAAGTTATATAAGCTGAGGAGGAAGAAAGCACAGTTGCAAATTAATACTGTTTTTATGACATATATATGTATGACATATGGCATCATGCTCAATATACAAAGTTGGGGGAAGAAGGAGGAAGAGGGCGGCATTTGCAGTGATGGTGTCTGTATTCCCAAGTCACCTTCATGTGTGAGGGGGCCCTGCTCTCCTGGAGGTGGCTGAACACCTGCCTGCCCATGGAAAGTGGTGAATTAATTCCTTGTTTTTCTTTGCTTGTGTGTGTGGCTTTTGCTGTCTCTATTGAACTGTCTTTATCTCAGCCCATGGGGTCTCCAGCTTTTACCCTTCCAATTCTCTCCCTAGTGCGGACATGAGTGAGTGGCTTCCTGGGGATTGGTTGGTGTCTGGAGCTGAACCACAAAAACATAATTAAATATTGAACTTCTAGGTCATAAAAATTTTTGTGGAATGCAGGAAACCACAAACTGAATAATGAGCTTGCCATACAATGACTGAAGTGTTCTACATCAAGTTACGGAATTGTCTTAGTACTTTTCATCTTAATTAGATGTTTCTGATATATTTATTGTCCACTGTTTTCAGAGGATCATGGATGTCATTTCTATGATGGATCATCTATATAACTTTAGATCTGGAATTTAGGCCTTTAGTATAGCATATCCTAGATCCACAATAATACTTCAATAAAAATCTGAAGTGTTACTTATCCAATGACACTCTCTGTGGTGTGTGGCACAGATACTTCAATTTTGAATGCACACCATTTTGGAATTATCAAAAAATATGGTGACAGTAAAGGTCTTTCAGTGGCGTAATTGGTACGCAACAGGGAAATTATTCCCTACATCTTCATTAATAATGCATTGAAAGCCCTTATTAAAGCAAAAAATTGAAATAGGAAATAGTCCAAACTGGACCACTGAGACTGTGTTCATAATGGCTGCCAAATGACAGACTAATTGTGCTTATTCTGGGTGGTTTATGAAAATCTCTTTTGGAAGGATAGAGTAAAAAAAAGAGTGCAATAATTGTCATCTTTAGCTATGATGGAGAGACTCTTGTCCTTATGTGATTAGCTAATGGACTGTCAGATAAACCTAAACTTACAAGAATCAGTTTAAATCAAAGTTTAAAAGATTTGAGACTGAAGGGTATACCCAGGAAAGCTATAGGAATGCTGTAAAGGTGAAAACATTCACTCTTGTACCAAAGTGTTCCTTGACACCAGCACGTGTACTGGAATTTTTGACGTTAATAGCAATTTGTTTTATATTTGTTTTATATTGTTTTATATAGGCAGTGTTAGGTTAATGGTTGGACTCAAGAATCTTAAAGGCCTTTTCCAGCCTTAGATCTGTGATTCTCTTCTAGAAATAAGATTGTTCTTGTTATTTTTAATGTATTATCACTTTCCTTTTTCTTTCCTCTGCTTCAAATAATTGGTAAATAAACTTTGTAATTGCTCTTGTACACATTGGTGTCCAGTTAGGAAAAGGTTAGTGAAACTGAAACAGAATGTCCATTATGGAGATGCAGCAGCAGTATCTGTATTCAAATCTTCTACCATTTGGCTGAGATGGTAAGCAGTGTGGTAGAGAGTAAGCTCTTTGGTTATGCATTCCTGGATGTTCTGTTTTACTGAAATTAATCTTGATTTTACTTTAAAGTGTTAAAGGACACAGAGTCTGTTTCCTTCAGCCCATTGCTTGAATTGTGTCATTTGTAAGTTTCTCAGTAACAGATGTGCAATAGCACTTAGTGTACTAAGTGTGCCAAGCTCATCTACTCTACTAGTACTGTAGCTGACAAAAAACTAAGCTATCTTTAATTTGCAGTAAGGAATGACCTCAGACATCTTACTGTGTGACTGAGACATATGTTTCAAGTGCATTTTGTTTATAAATATGCTGTGATAATGTGCCATCTACTTGCAAATGGTGATTACTGCTTATACTTTAAGCTGCGATAGTCACAGCAACCTGAAGGAAAGAGGATGCAGAACACAGGCTTAAAAAAAAGAAAAGAAGTTTGGTACAGTGTTGCAAAAACTATTTGGGGTGGTTTTTTGACTAAAGGACACAAGGTTAGAATTACAACAGATTTATTTCAAGATCATGAGATGCCCCCTGCCACTGCCATATGGAAGGATGTATTTCTAGGAATTTTTGAGGCATTTATACATGGATGAAATAAACTATTAAACATGATTATCCAATATTACACAGGCATCCTTTAGTCCTCTCCAATCATATTTGCTTCCTTTGAAGTATTCTTAGGCAACCTGCTGCACTCTGGTTGTTAACATTTCACCTTCTGAGGTCCAGATGTTTCCCTTCACGTACCAAAAATAAGGAAATGGGGTTCCTTGTCTGCTTAGGGTATCCTGCTTATGTCACTGCTCAGGTTTGCTATTCAGCTGTTTAAGCTCAGCAGTTAACTCTTTTGTCACATACATTATCTGAAACTTGCCCAGTGTTTCAGATAGGTAAGTTTATTTATGGGCTTGTAGGTTTCTGTAAACTAATTTTACAGAAGGGTCACAGGAAGTATTTAAGAAAAATTAGTCTGTACAATTGTACACTACATCCTAGTGTACAATATGTGTGAGAAATTCCTAAAAAATATTTTTCACTTTTTGTGGATGGATAAATTATACTATTTTACAAACAAATAACTAGAAGTGAACTCGCTTTTTGAAGGTATTCCTCACTAGCAAAAGGCAGTGTCTTGCAGAAAGTGCTCCCAGAGCACATTATTCTGCTACCAGATGTCAATCAATACTAGTTTGGTCCAGCTGTGTGGTGTAGTATTCACAGTCTCTAAATTGCATATGCGCAGAGGTGTCCTTCTGCATGGGGCAGCCCAGTGAATCTCAGATATACAGATTTGCTTTATCCCTGTGGGATAAACAGACAAGTTTGAAGGTTACATTCACTGAGTTTCATTATTGCAGGAAAAATCTAAACCAGCACTGCCACGTCCTTAGAAGAGGAAGAGGGAGTTTTTGTAGGTGGTAATCAGAATTTTTCAACCTATCTCAGTAATTTCTTTTACTTAAAAGTTTCTGTTACTGCTAAACCAGATGTGGAAATACAGACCTATTGATATTCACATTCTTTCTAAGGGTGAAATATTTAGCTAATCCTCCAGTATTGCTTTGTATGAAAACTGTACAGCAGATATGATTCTGTGTGAGTCTGGATAGACAGAACTGTGTGACCTGGATATACAAAGAGCAAAATTAGATTGAGCAACTGATTTCAGTTAGAGACAGTCTGATTAGCAGGAACAAAGAACAGCTGTACTGCTTTAACTAACATCAGAACACAGAGCAAATAATTAAACATACTTTTTTCCTTGACTATGCTTTCATAGGGTTGCCTTTTAATTAAAAAAACCAACTTTTTTTCTTCTTTGAAAGTAACTTTATAAAGTGACAAGATATAAATATCATGCTTCTCATTTGTCAGTTTCTCAGTCCTCATCTTAGATATTCTGAAATAGATGGAAAATTTATCCCAAATATAACAGTAGTGAACTTTTTTAATAGACTTCAATTTTTTAGCATTTTATTAGGGTAGGTTGCTGGATAGAGGAAACCAGTAAGTGTATTCATGATAGAAAAATATACAGCATGAGTTGTTAACCTGTATTTTATAACAAAGCCCCTAGCCATAGAGAGAGATTTTTAAAATTTTTCTACCACAAGGAGAATTTCAGCTGGATCTCACTTATTTTGTTCTGACCTTTCCTTTTATTCTTCTTTGCTGACTGTATTTGTTAATCATACTGTCTTTGGAATATGCATGTTGCTGTCACCTCATTTTGCCGGGTGATACATTATAAAGTTTTATTATTGTCCCTATAACATTGCTAAATTAACAGCATAATCCCTTCTCCAGGACTGACTTCTTTCTGTAGTTTTTGTGTATCTGCACTTTGTCTCCTTTTTTCTTTAATGTGATTAGATCCTGAATTTATTGTAAATTTGAAGGACATATCTGTTCCAGATGTCATACGCAGATGCCTCCTATAAACTTTGTCTCTTGTTTTGCTAAGAGCATTAATGTCATCTAAGGAGCCCTGCTGATGGGACTGATATTGCAGCATCTACTGTCCACCATTATTATTCTTCTGTTTGCTGTGATGAATTCTGCATGCTTGCATATTGCTTGCTCAGTCAGGTGAAGTCTCTGCAGTTGATGGTGGATGTCTGGTTTAAACAAATCTGTTGTAATTAGCACACACATCTGTCAGCAACATTTCCTTTGTTGTTGAGAAAACACTTCATCTCTAAAAGGATAAAAAGGTTCATTAGAAGCACTGTGCTTTGAAGTAATAATGCTCAATGATACATTCTGTTATGAACCATAACATTAAACAAAGCATAGTTGAAGATGCATATTTCTTGTGAAAATATATAGCATCCCAAAACCTACTTACAAATTTCTTGACCTGATTATTTGGCTGACCTTGCCATGGATGATCAATTTTTTTCTTCAACAACATATCTTGCAATCAAGAAGCAAAATCATCAGAAATGATGAATACTTTAGTATTTTTTTTCTAATTAGGAAACAGAGGAAAACTAAGATTCATGAGGAAGGTGTATAAGCAGAATTTGTTCACCTCTGCCGCTGAGCTAGTCAGCCTGCAGTATGAATGACACAAAGAATGGATTCACAGATGTCTGTTATGCAAACTTAATCATAAACCCCTCTGATGGTCAGTTTGTGTTTTTCAGTATTTGAAGGTGTTTTTTGAAAACTATATTTTGTAGATTCTTACCTATAGGTTATCCTCTTCCAACATCCTCCCTAATTTTTGACTTTGACTGAGTATTCATAGATTTCATTTGGAATTCCCTTCTCTATCAATAGAATTTGAAGGCACTTAGCATGATTTGCCATGCTGTTGTTGAGAGATAGGCAGTAAATGCAGCAAACCTTTAGTACCACATTTTCTTCAGTTTCTGCTGCTTTCAAATACAAAACCAAGGCTTGCAGATGAAGAATTAAAGGTAGCTTTTTAATCCCTTTGGATAGTCTCACTAACTGTACAGATTACATCAGGTGAAAATTAATTTTGGACATCTGAAATGTTTGTAGGATCAGGACAACAAATTGCAAGTAATGAATTTATTTGTAAAAACTAATTGTTTGCTTATCATGAGAGAGTAAGAAAAGATATTGTCAAAAGGAATCTTATCTCATTTACTCTCTCAGTTGGATAATTTTCTATAATGTCTGCTAAACAGAAGGAATATTCTTCAAATTCTGAGTTCCCCTCAGAGTTTCCACTGAGACTCTGACCTCCTTTATTCCCCTAGGATAGGAACAAGAGAGAGAACTGGGATGCCTCACCTTGAGAATAACACTTGTGCCTCTGACATCAATATTCTAAGAATGGACTCAAAAGAACAGTAATCTCCCAAAAGGAAAGAAAAATGGGGAGAAATGTGTCCAAAACACACAACCTCTAGATTAATTTAAGAGAACCTACATCCTGCTCTGAAAGCATCTTATGAAAGTACTCTGACCTTCCTTCTGCGGGGATGTCAGAGTGAGAACACATATTAGTGTAACAATGTTTCTCCTCCCAAGATGTGCACAGTTTCAGTTTAATTTTAGAGAAGGCCTTGCGATCTTTGACAGATCAAGTGGTGATTTCCTAACGCTCAGGGGAAAACAGGTTGATGATGTGATGTACAAAATCAGTCCTTTTTTTGCATTCAGTTTTGTCATACAAACTCAGTATGTTCTTGCCTATACCAAAGGTTGAGGTGGAATTCACCACCCTTCCTACTCATTCTCTTTTCATCTTACTCCTTACAACAAACACTCCTTAGCGAGATTATGTAAGAATACTTAGTACATGCATTTATCCTTCTGTGTGCTACTCCATACTAAAAACTTCTGGGAAAACTGTATTGATTCATATAGGTACCTGCAATGATGAGTGTGAGGAAACAAATTTTAACAATGATTTTGACAGCAATGCCAACAATTTGTCAGTACTGTTTATCTGATCATGTTGTTCTGTCCCACTGATACCATCTCTTGGGCAAATAGTTCTAGGCAGGTTGCTAGAAGTCAATATAAGAGTTGTAAGGGAAGAATATGAACAAGAAGAGATATTCCTTGCCATTTCCTGTCTTTCAGCTCCAATTCTGCCTGTTAGAATTGCTCATCTCCAAATCCTGCTCAAAACAATGTTTGGTGGGTGC
The DNA here is from genome assembly GCF_000277835.1 of Geospiza fortis. Taxonomy (NCBI): domain Eukaryota; kingdom Metazoa; phylum Chordata; class Aves; order Passeriformes; family Thraupidae; genus Geospiza; species Geospiza fortis. Next base: position 13,854,413 of record NW_005054299.1, on the reverse strand, counting down.
TTTTGCACATAACACTGTGGTAATGAGAGAACTTTTTTCTATTAGGGCACTTTCAGTATCATTTGGTTAGAAAATAGGGGTTTTTTAGTACTCTGAAGTGATAATTTGTTATTTAACCCCTAAATACAACAGCAGCAACCCCAAGACAATATTCTTATTTTTTAATGTAGTTGTGTAAAGGTAGGGTACAGTGGAACATAATGTTAGTGATTGCCATTACAAAGGTCTTACAAGGATCAGCAGACTGAGTTTTGTGAGTTGTAATCGTCATTATGCGCAATCAGGTCTTCTGGAAATTCCCTTGCTGTCCAGGTCTATTTTGAATTAAGGCTGTATGCAGATGGTTTTTATTCTTACACAACTCTGTTATATATTTCTTCTTCTCTTGCTGTTTTTTGTGACTAAGCAGGCCTTTCTCCCTGTGTTGGTTCCAGATTTGGAGGTATAATGGAGCAGATGTAATAAGCCAAAAGTTGGTGCAGCAGAAAATCACTGCTTCATGTTATGGTAGTGAGTAAAAAGGTTTGTGATTTCTGGTTGCCTCTTCTTGTGTGTTTTGTAGTAGCAAGGTTGTAGAAAACATGCTGTAATCTGTACAAGCTCTTGAGTCAGAGCTCATGGAAGTTGAGAGGAATCTTCCCAATGACTTAAATAGTTTTGTAGGAAGCCTACATTTAAGTTAGTCATTATGCAAATGTTTTACAAACATGCAGCCTAACTTACATAATTAAACATATTTTTATCCCTAATAGTTCTTTTTACTTCCACTGTCCTTCAGGATAAGGAATGTATGTGGTCTGTTCCAAGAAAACCTTCTATTACATTCAACTGCTTTGTAGAGTTGTACCAAGCAATGCATTAGCCATAGATAAAATGCTGTGCACCTCTTAATTTAGTCACTATCAAAATTCCTGGAGGATTTTTTTTATGAAGCATTTTTTGTCTCTAATATTTTTGCTCCAGGATGCATTTTGTTTTAAATATTCATCTTGGTCTGAAGAAACAGCTCGGTTGCACATAAAGTTAATCACAAAACTTTTCTTTAAGTTCCATTGTCAATTCATAATGGATTTCAAGCTATCAATTAAAATTATTTTCATGTGTCTACAGAAGGTTATGAGAAGTTCCATACCTGTGTTTAGTGCACCTATTAATATTCCAGTATATAATTAGAGTTCTGCTGAGTCTTGGAGTTGACAGCAGCTTGTCAACATATTTCTTGCATTCTGACACTTTCACCAGCTCTTAGAAAACATATTTATCTAATTATAAAAATACCAATTGTGTGCTGTTGCAGATATGAACATTAAGGGAAGGGCTACTGCATATAACTTATTCTTGTTCTGTAATAATGAGCAGAATGACTGGCTCAATTAATCAGTTCACTTGATTTCCTGAATTTGTTGTGTCTTCTGGTCTTTTGTTTTTGAGCCAACAGCAAAAAATAATGACAACTTTTCCTCTAGATGTTGTATTAGGATGTTTTATAGGAGACTAAACAATCCCAAATTTATTTTGTGTTCCATACTTAAAAGAAAGCCATGAAATCTAATAGCACTGTGCTTTGCCATTCATAGCCAAAGATGGTATATCAGGTTCAAGAATGTTAAGAGCTGCAGTTTTTTCCAACTTTTTTACTTTTACTGAATTTGGCAGCTTATAAAGATTTAGTTGCTTTCCCCAATTCTCTGAAATGAAAACAGTTATTTAAACTCTCTTACGTTCTTTGCAATTCAGGACTCATAATAAGAAAACAGCAAGTCTGGAACAAGATTCTGCTGCTGCTCCAAAAAGCTTGGCCTGAGTCTCTGCAATAATTTAGAATTGTTTGGAAGTGTTATGGTCAGAACCATAGCAATAGCACCTCATGTTGCAGTGAAAAACTGCTCAACACGCATATTTTAGATAAGGACTGAGGCAGTTTGTTTTATTAGACATCTAGTTAATGAAAAATCAGTGAACTGCATCTTCAAGATCAGTATTAGTGATGCAATAGATAAACCACAATAATAGATATTTTAATATATTTAAGTACAGGTACAGTTTTCAAACCACCTTTCTATACTGAATCCTGGAAACCTCTAACCCTGCCCTATGCGAACCCCACTGTCAAGCAGCTTCCCCTATTTACACAAGACTCCTGTTGGAGATGTTGATGCTCCAACTTCCTGTGAACCTTAGCCACTTCCCACAATCCCTTGGCACACACAGGTGAAAGCACAGCACAGGTGCACTTGTGCACCCCTGGCCTGTGTATCTCTACCACTTCTACTCTGTATTGCCTGTCCATTACTTGAGTGCAGGCTGCCCACAGCGTGTAGTGGCAATGATTCTAACACACCCCTGTGGAGAACACAGTGTAGATCTTTTCTGACACAAAACCAAATTTTGACTTTGTTCATGTGTTGCAAATATTCATGCTGCTTTTGTAACTATTTGCACTTACTCTCTTACCTTGCCAGACACTGTTATCCAGACCACGTTACTGAAGAATTCTAGGACAGAGCTGTACAGATTTACCCACCACTTGCTAGGAATATGTGGTAGGGATCTAATGTGTTGGCAGCTATAGAAGAACTTACTGCTCAAATATTTTTGTCAGAGCCCAGTTGTAGGACCAAGGACACTATGTATTTAGTTGAAAATATGGTTGTATACCTGTTGGTTGCTAATTTTTTGACAACTCTAGTTACACAATTTTGAGCGCATTCCCACTGGCACATTCAGATTTCCTTTTGGGGTTATTGCCCTCCTTCCTTTTGTACTTCCTTTTGCTGATTTTATTGAGTGGTATGTCTGTTCCTGCAAAGCCAGGAATCAGGTCACTGTACTACACAGGTGTTATTTCTAGCAGCATAATATACTTAGGACCAAGCTGAGTTGCTGTTTACTTGTAATTAGTGGTAATAGTGTCACATAACAAATCATTAGCATGAAATATTCATGGAATTTTTCATCCAGATTTCAGCATCACCTGTCAATCACAAGTATCTCAAAAGTGGATGAACATTTTCCAGTCCAGTTATTTTTTCAACATACCTATCAGGTGTGACATTTCTTTGTTGAAGTGATAATCTTGTTTGCATTTATCTCATTAGCAGTATATGTGTACAAGCACTCATACATGTTTCTAGCCCTTGTAGTGCCTACAGGCACATATTCATATTTTATTTCTTTCCTATGAAGTATGCATGTTATAAAATGTCAGTGTGCAGCTCTAAATCCTCCAACTCCTTTCAGTCTTCTGGATAATTTTAAATATTTCTTTTGTGCATTATGCAGGCAAAATGGCGTACTCTTCTACGTGTTTTGTCCTATGATTTCTTATGCAGGGAAGTTTTATACTTATTGATGTTTACTTCAGGTGGGAAGTTGTTCTTGTTTTTATTACTTTTTATTTTTAAAAAGTTCATATTTTGGTTTTGTATTTTCCCTGGAGTTGGCAAGACACAAGGTGTGCTCCTCAATCATCATGAACCACCGGCACTCTTCCTAGAAATTGTGGAACTCAGTGCATGGTCTAAGATAGGTCACAAGAAGATGACATAACACAAGGCTTAGTGACTTGTCAAATAAAAGATCTTTTTTGTTCTAGGATAAAGGGGGTTTATCTTATATTGCTTTGTTGGATGATTTTAGAATGCACCCTGACTTTTTCTGGCAGATAAGTACATGGCAATTTTCTGTGAATTTGGAACCCAACTTTCTTATTGCTAACCTGACTCCTTGACCTGTAGCAATAGTGCAAACTATTGATTTACATGACCACCTAGGAATCAACCCATTTACTCTAGAAGATCTTTCTTGTGGAATTTTGATCTGACACGTCTGTGTTAGGGTTGAACTGCTTTCTTTTGGACTTCTCAATGAATGGAGAGAACAGTCTGAACTTCTGTAGCTATGCTTAGGGAGGGTGAGAGGTTATAACATTGCTAGAAATGCCCTCCATCATATAATTGCAGAAGAATATGAATAATCTGAATCTCACATGGAATTTGATAGACACCAAGCATTCCTGTCCTAATAAATGAGGCTCATGATACAGGACATGCAGAGTGATACAGGACTGCCTATATCTAGATAAATTACAGAATCCGTCAGAAATTCGAAAGAGACACTGCATTCCCTGACTTTACAATCCATGCTGTTAGGAAGAAGCGCGTGATTGGTTCTGTAGAGAAAAAAGATGACCTATTCATTCAGATGCCATATTTAATAAGAAATAATGGAGAGTGGGAATTTAGATCTCAGCCATTCATCAAGTATAAGCTAGAACCAATTTCTAGATATGAATACAGATATACAAATACACACACGCATGCAAACATTTTCCCATTCAGTTTTATCAACTAAAGTTTGTCAAAACTGGTAATTATGCAGTAACCTAAGCTTTGTAAGGAAAGGATACACTGTGGGGTTTTGGTTTTGCTGTTGTTTGTGGTTTGGAGGGGTTTTTTTGTTGGTTGTTTAGGTTTTTTCCCCTTTAGGTATGTGCTTTTAAAATTGTTAGAAAGCAGAATGAATCCTTAAATAAATGCTTGCAAGAATAGAATTCTTATGTGGTCAACTGTGGAGATATTTACTGAGAGGGGAGCAGTCCTGGCCCATTCTTAGTCTTCTCAGTAAGGTTGTTCATGCGATAAAACTATCTCTGTTGTTTTAGGTTTATACATAAAAACTGCCAGACAATATAATATTAGTCTGGAAGACTAGAACTATGAATGTGCAGAAAATTTTTATTACTCTAGGAACATATGCATTTGGAGTGGGACTGATAGTTTTCTATCCCTCTAAGCCCCAGATGGATCTCTACAAGCTCAATTAAACTTCAGCAGAATTGCTGAAAACACACAGATGCCTCCTCTTGACTTTGTTGAGATTTGGTTCATGTTCAAAGGATGAAATGGACATATATTTCAGTTCTACTGGAATTTCTGTTTATGTAGGGCACATTAGGATTCCAGAAATATCCTTAGTAAACATACATTTGTATGTCTGTGTTAACTGCAAAATACTGTTAATAAATATTAAGGTTGAATTTTCTGTATACTTATGTGGAATAAATCACACCATAGACAACATTTATTGCGTGGAAGGACATTTTGCATGATAGATTTTGGAATGGAAAAGAAAAGCCAGTTCTCCCTCTTTTTCTCATGTATTTAAGAACTTGTTAAAATTGTTGTTCAAAGCAAATTTTTGTTGGCTAATGTTTCATGTTTGAACTTAATGAGGAGATTAAGCCACTGTGAGGAGAAAAGTTGTGCATATTATGATTAATGTAATTCATGGCATTCTAAAGTTGTTCCATTTATTTATTTACATAGAAAAATGACAGAAAGAAAACTCTTCAATTATTAGTCTAGTGCTGTAATGAGTCTTGTGCCTGAACGAATGCTCGGCATTGGGAAGTTATACTTGAAAGAAACTGTATGGACATTAATAGAGAAATCTGCCTGTAAAAGTGAACCAAAGTCAGGCTGACAGTGTGAATAAACAAAGGCAAACTGGATGCACATTATTCCATGCTTAATTCATTACTCTAGACAGTCCAATTACAATCTGAAAGACATATGGAGTAGTTACTACAGTTGTTGTCTGCTGACTTTGGAGATATATGCAAAATGCCTCTTCTGTTGATAAACATGTTTTGTTGATAAACCATCTTTAGCACGTTAAGAGTTTGGGTGAAAGTAATTTCACCACCTCCAGAAGAGTGACACCATACATATATCTGTACTTTAATTTGGTTCTTTGTGTAATTATATCTCTTGGATATATAAAATAGAATTTCACTTATCCAGGAAGATTAATGCTCTTAGTCTGTGGAAATACGATTTTTAATGCCTATATGCAAATGGAGAATTCAATTGCAAATATTCTTCTATCCTCTCCATAGTCCCTGTTTTTGAAATGTTCATACTTTAGTCTTAAGTAAGTTATAATTTGTCCAGGAAAGAGTAGATCTGCTGCATTTTATGCATTTTTCATGAAATTGACTTTCAGATACATCAGAGCATTCCTGGTGTGATGTCATCAACTTCTCTCCTTGTCAGGGCAGGCTCTGCACTCATTCTTCAGGAACCAAGCTTCTTGATGCAACTGATTGATTCAGTCAGGTCTTTCCCAGGTTAGAGAGAATATTTCTTTAGGAAGATTCCACTTTCAAAAAGAGGCAGCGTTATACTCTTCACATTTCACCCTTGAGCCAAGCACCATCCCACTGCTTGGCCTGCTCCTCAGAAACACGCTAACTCCCTGATCTGAAAAGAACTCTTTTGCCTTGCCTTCTTCCTTTTCCACCCATGACCACGATTCCTTGTGCACCAAATAAAAAGCAATTCAGTGTTCTACTGATAACTGCAGTTAGTGAAATTCCCCTTTGTCTGTACTGATAAAGGCAGGTTACATATATGGACTAAATAAATAATAAAAGAAAATTTATTTGGAACATGATATGTTCAGATTTTTTTTAATATTTAGTTTCTTGTCATGGTAAATCAATAAACCTATTTTCAGTTAGATCTAAAATTCTGAGAAAACTACAGTGACTAAGCTCAGAGAGTTGCTTTTAAATACAGAAAATGTAAGGGTCTGATGAAGGTTTAAAAAACTTCTATGATTAATATGGGCATTTACTATAAGAACTCAGCTCTCAATGTGAATTAGTATGAAAAATGATGGTGATGAAACAGTCTTTTCATATAACTATACTATTTTTGCAACAGCTTTAATTCCTTATTCACCAATAACTGTACCAGAACTAAATACCCAACTAGCTCTTGGCAAATAAGAATGCATTATCCTTTGAAATTAATCTTAGATGAATTTAACACTGGAGAGTTATAACTACCTATGCTATAGGTATTGAGCATCTTCTTGGTAGCTGGATCAGAGTGATCAGTTTTCAGCTTGTGAGATAGTCTCTTGGATGTCTTGTTTCTCATAGAAAATACCTTATTTTAATTTTGAAGTTGCATATTTATTCTCATGAGGTTTCAATGCCTGAAAAAGAGCAATCTGAAAGAAACTTTGTCCCCATCAGGCCATGGAGATGAATGGTGAATTGTAATAAACAGTTTTCTTTTTTTCTTGATTTTTAGTTTTTACTAGGAAGTTTTTTTCTGGACCTTGTGGAACTAGGACACTTTAAAGGTTTGATTTTAATACTTTATATTTTGGCATTATTTCAACTTGTTTTCAATGAGACTGAGAGCCAGCCTTGTAAAGAGGTTATGGGTCTTGGAGGTACCAAAAGAGATTTTATAGAACTAATATTTAGCTGGACACTTCCAGCTCAAATCATCTATCTGCAATTCCAGTGTTTCATGATTTTCTAAATCAGCTATGATGTATAGAATCTATTCTCATTCTCCACAGAACTTAGTCTGGGCTAGTCAATATGGTGGAAATCCACAGAGTTAGCTACCCTAAGTCTGCTAATAATTTTCGTGGGATGTTCAAAGACCGTGAGTGACTGAAATCCTCGGTGAAGTAGTTGCATAATCATTTTATTATGTTTGTAATAATGGGCAGCTCTTAACATTGTTAGGTTCATTTCAAAGAACAGATCTCTTCCCTTGAGGCAGGTAGAAAATTTGATTTTATCTCAGCAGCAGGATTCAGCTTTTCTATCACAGTGTTATGCTAATTTCAGTAGGTAAAAAAAAAAAATCTGCAAAGCAGATCTTCAGAACATCTCTTTGAGTTCTTTTCCCTAGTGGACAATAGTTGCTATAGCTGACCTTTTAAAAACTAAAGGCAATCTATTTTGGGTTTTTTAATATTTTTCATGACAAATCTCTAGCTGAATATCTTTATGTACATGATAAGCAAACAAAACAAAGTGTTCCTTACCTAGCTTAATTTATGATAGCTATTATCTGCTACTCCTCTAAAATATGGTGTACCTTACACTGCTTTCATAATAGGTGCTCATATTCCATTAATTATGTTTTGTTTGTTTCAAGAAAATGTAAGAAATTGAGGTAAACTTGAACCTCAGACAGAAAGAGATTTATACAAAAAGAAATAGAAAAACAAATAACTCTTTCTGCCTTTGCTGTAACATGTTTCTATCCTAATTCACAAATTGAAATAACAAGTAGGATAGTATTTCAGCTCTCTTAACATCATCATGGGAGGAAAATGATGACAATAAACAGGAAAAAATCAGTAATCTGTGACTGCACATTGTAAATATTTCTGGGACACTAGGAAAAACACTTATTCCATGAGATGTAGAGGATTTTAGCAATAAAACTTTTAAGCCTCTAGGATGTTTAGCATGAGGATTTCTCCAGTCTGAATACAAGATTTTTTTTAAACCAAATATGTATTCTGAATTTTATATTGCAAAATACTTACCTGTGGTCAGTATAGATTTTTCATGTACACAATTACAGCAGCAAATATTTCTTTTTCTCTTTTAACATATCAGTTGTGTTTCTGCTCAAGTCCTAGGCTGAACTCTTACAAAGTTAGATGAAAAATTTGGATACAAACCAAGACATAGAAGTTAGTGGCATTGACGAATTATTTCTTCCTTTCAATGTTCTGTAGGCAGATATTCTCACTCATAAATCCTGAGAACCACTGCAGCCCTGACCATGAAATACTTTTCTCATATTTGAGAGAAACAGAAAGTGTCTAGGATTGTGCAAAGTGACTCATTCTGCAAAGAGAAGTATCCAGAAAGCCAGGAAGTGATGGGAAACCAGACTCCTAACTTAGATTAGAATCCTGGTGTCTTTCATCTTTTAAATAAGCACATGGATTCTTCAGGTAAACAGTGCAGATGATAAGGCTCAGGTGCCAGAATTGCACAGATGATACTTGTTTCTACCATCTTCACTTTGTCAATACTTCAGTGGCTGAGGCATGCACTTAAAAAGATTTGTTTCTTGGTGAAGAATGGTAGGCTGAAGTACTGAAAATTCTTAAAGTCACAGCACAGTTTTCTCTGCTTGATATCTACAGAGTAGTTCATATTTTAAGAGAGCTTATGGGTGTCTTCCTGATCTGAACTCTCACAGATACAGATTGTCTGTGGGTTGTTTTGGAGTGACCATGCTCCTTTGTAGCTTGCTCTCTGTTCATGAACAATGGATACATTTACCACTGGAAATTTTTCCCTAACCGTTGGATAAGGTTTGTGGTGTGAGCCTTTGGCTCTTTGTGCTCTGCTTTTCAGAGGTTCCTGAATTGTATTCTGGTCCTGAAGCGAGGCCCCTAAGTGTGAGTGAGCTCTGCTTTTTTTCTGATGGCATATTACAACAGTAGCTGTTTCTGTCATCTGGTTTCCCATGTAATTCCAAAATAAACTCTCTCACTCCTTCTTCAAATTAGTACCTGATTTTGTGATGACAACTTCCAGTGATAATTTATTTCTACCTTTATACTCTTGACTACCCTGGAAGTTCCCACTGACTGGAAAAGGGGAAATATAACTGCCATTTTTAAAAGGGGAAATATGGAAGACCTGAGGAGCTACTGGCCAATCAGTCTCACCTCAGTGCCTTGAAAAATCAGTGCCTTGAAAAATCAATGCCTTGATCATCCTAGAAGCTATGCAAAGGCACGTGGAAAATATGATTGGTGACAGTCAACATGACTTGGCTGTGGGCAAATAGTGCCTGACAAACTCTGTGGCTTTTATGGTGGGGTTACAGCATCGGTATGAAGGAAGAGTGACCAATGTTATCTGCCTGGACTTGCGCAAAGCATATGGGTGTCCTGTACAACATCCTAGTCTATAAGCTGCAGAGACAGGGATTTGACAGATGGATCACTTAATGGGTGAGGAATTGGCTGAATGGTTGCACTCAGAGTTGTGGTCAGTGGTTTGATGCCGAAGTGAGGAACAGTGATGAGTGGTGCTCCTTGGGGGCCAGTGCTGGGACCAGCGCTGTTTAACATCTTTGTCAGTGACATGGGCAGTGGATCAAGGGCGCCCCTTAGCAAGTTGGCCAGTGACATCCAGCTGTGTAGAGCAGTCAGTATACTGGAAGGAATGGATGCCATCTATAGGGACTGTCACAGCTTGAGGGGTGGGTCTACATGAACATCCGTAGTTGAAAAGGCCAAGTGCAAGGTCCTGCCCTCAGTCAGGGCAAAACCAAGCACAAATATAGGTTGGACAGAGAATGGATTGAGACCAGACCTGGAGAAAAGGACTTGGGGGTGTTGGTGGAGGAGAATCTCAATGTGACCCCAAAATGCATGCTCACAGCCCAGAAAAGCAACTGCATCCTGGGTTGCATCAAAGGTAGCAGGGCCAGCTGGTCAAAAGAGGGGATTCTCCGCCTGTACTCTACTTTCATGAGATGCCATCTGGAGTATTGTGTTCTCTTCTGGAGCTCCCAACATAAGAAGGGCATTGACCTCTTGTGGTGAGTTCAGAGGAGAGGCATGAGGATGATTACAAGGCTGGAGCACCTCTCCTATGATAACAGGCTGAAAGAGTTGGGCTTGCTCAGCCTGGGCAAGAGAAGGCTCCAGAACGACCTTATAGCCCCTTCCTGTACCTAAAGGGAGCCTACAAGAGAGCTGGAGAGAGATTTTTCACAGGGGCTTGTAGTGACAGGACAAGGGGGAGTGATCTTAAGCTGGAGGAGGATAGGTTTAGGTTAGATATTGGGCAGAAATTTTTTACTGAGAGCCTGGTGGGCACTGAAACAGGCTGCCCAGATAAGTTATGGATACTCTAAGTATGGATACCTGGAAATGTTGAAGGCCAGGTTGGATGGGGCTTTGAGCAACATGATCTAGTGGAAGGTGTCCCTGCCATGCCTGGGGATTTGGAACTAGATGATCTTTAAGGTCCCTGACAATTCAGACCATTCTAAGATTCTTTGATTCTATGTCTCTTTTTGTAGCAAAGATAGAACTGCAGGTGTAAAAAATTATCTCTTTAAAAGACAGAATTCAAGAAAGAGCTGGCCTGTGACTAGAATGAGATTCCTTCTGGGAAATGAGATTAAAAAACATCTCATTAACTTCTGCCTCAAGTTTAAAGATGTTACTTTGATGTTGTCTACTCTAAAGCCAAGAAACAATCATATCTCTGGGGATAAAACCTAACATTTCCGGCAAAGAATTCTCTTGCAAAGAATTCTCTAGCAAATTGCTACCACAGTGCTACAGTGTTAAATTTTCCCTAAAAAAGGTTTGCTTTGTTGCGTGGTACCAGGGATTGGAATGGGCCCTAAATATGTACATTAACAGATATTGTATGAAATAGTATCTCTCTTTCCTTCTCTCTTTCTTCTGAATTTCTCTTCCTGTCAGCAGGTAAGTCTTACTTGAAACCAGACCAGATGTGATGTTCCTTGTTGGGCTTTTTTTCTGAACTTACTGATCCAAGAATTTATTCCCCACCCCCCACCCCCCACCCTCTGCCTTATCACAGACTCAGTAGAAGTTTGGAAAGGAAATAAAGAAATCCATACTGTAGGCTAAGGCAAGACTGAATTAATTGCAAATGTCTTGCCTTCAAAGGAAGCCAGATAAAAGCTATTTTCCTCATGATAATGTGTTTTGAATTTGGATGTGAACCTTTCTACATCTGTAGGAGCAAATATTTGCTTTTGCCAAGTTACTATGTCAGCATAGTCTGCTTGGCTGGAAGTGGCAGGAAGTGCAACCACTGTTTGAATGATGCTGAGGATTTTATACTCAGCAACTCTGATATGGAGTCCCTCTAAAAAGAGTCTAAAAAGAGTTTTGGGGTTTTTCCCTTTCTTTGGTCTGAAGTGCTGTTCCAGATATGCTCCTAGTTGCCCAATATGGGTTTGTTATGAACACTTTTATGCAATAGTGCTCCCCTTTGCTGCTAATATTTGCACACAGCTATATTGCCAGTTACCTCATGCATTACTGGTTATTTAGTCAAATAAATGGCCAGATAAAGTTTAATGAGAAAATAAGAACATTTCAGTTGTTAGATTTAACAGTCAAGTCCAAGAATTAATTAATTTTTTTTATATTTGACCAATCTTTTAGTTGTAAATATTTTTATACGCTTCCTCAAATTCTCTTTGTTGTGAAATCTGTCCTTTTCTCCACTTTCTCACTGTAATTCTTTTCCTGTAACATCTCTATTACCATGCATGTCCCTTGATATTTTGTCAGACTTTGTTTGGCCTGTTGTTTTTGGCTTATGAAGACTGGAACTAATAAAAAATAAGTATTTTTGTAATATTGAAGAATATTCTCATCTTTACAGATCAGAATAAAATACTGGAAAAGATGCTATAAGATTAACTTCAGCTTATGAACTGCTCCAAAAATTTGAGGGAAAATCCCTCATCTTGAAAATAAGGACATAAGAATCTAGCTGTGTGTCTTGGTTCACTGGAGTTATCAGTGTATATTGTTAGTGGTCTGCTAATTTTCAAAACTAGTGTAAACTTTTTTCATTTTCTCAATGAGATTGTTTTTCAGTTTGAAACAACAAATGAAATTTAAAATCAATATGAATAGAAAATATAACTGTACATTTTTGCCATTGTCAACACACAAATTTATCTTGCTTACGTAAAGATAATTCAGTATTTCTACTCAAATAGACTTCTTAGACTTTTCCATTTTATTAGTAGTTATACTAGGATTATGATGGTGTTTCAAATAGGAGATAAATAACTATATCCAGGGAACAAAAGAACTTATGATCAACTAATTCATTGATGGAAATTTTAGGCTATGCAATGAGTCTATTGAATCTGGCATAGGCAGGCTACACAAGTCATAAAGCTGGATTGTTCTAGACTTCTGTGGTTTATAGCTGACAAAGTTCATGCCTAAGGTGAGTCTTAAGGTAGACTGAATTCAATAATTTTTAAATTATAGTGCTACATGGAACATACATATAGATTTGAGTCTCCATTAAACTAACATGGGAAAAAATTCCCTGCTTTTGTATTATTAGAGTGTGAATGTGTAAGAGTATAGAGTCTACATAAAACATGCAAATGAAATGAAAATGAAAGCGAGGCCATGTTATTATTACTAAATTCTAAAAGTGGAGTGTGCTAATCTAAACTGATCTGATCTCAAATTAAAGTCCATAGCAGAGCTGAGAATGAGCATTTCAATTCTGGTTTGGTGTTACTACACATGGCCATGATTTTATGTCATTATTCAACAGGAGAAAATACTTCTGGTACTCTGAACAACGTTATCAGGAGGATTTGGAGCAGAGAAACCTTCATCTCATTATCTTATAAACCTTTAGCATGAAAATATGTTGAGGACAGTAGAAATAAGAGTGTTCAGATGGGAATAAAGCCCATCAGGAGTTATGCCAATAGGAAGGATATTTTATTCTGCTGGGGATAGGAAACTAGTAGAGGTGGGTTAATAATTGGAAAAATTTAAAAAAAATTATGCATTCAATTTTTATCTCCTTTTCATTACTTATAATGCAATTTCATGGATTTTCTTAGTGTTCCTGTTTCATTATCTGATATTTGGTTAATCATTAAATGAAGTTTCTTTAATTTAAATTTTGCTTAGGGACGGACAATGATGGAATTTTCTGTTTAAAATATGAAAACATTTTTAAATCCAAACAGATAATTATATAGCTTGGTTTTAAACTATCACATATTTATGGGAATATGCAGACCACCCTGTATTGCAACCCAAGGTTGAAATTGATTTGCAAAAGCAAATAAATCTGTTGGTTTCAATTGCTTTATTATGAAGGAATCTTGGCATTTTACTGGCAATATTAGCACATTGCTTTCTGTAGCTTAAGTTTTGCTATTGTATATTTCACAAATAATGAAGAAGCTCTTTTTCTGGGAACCTTGACCTTTTGGAGAGCTGGAAACTAATGCACTTTTCTTTTTTTAATGCACCTGAAACTATGAAGAGCTTCTGGTACAATACTTTCTTTTGATTACATGGCTGATAAGGGGACTGGCCATACATTTTATTCTAGCACAGTGAGGTAGAAGATACAGTATAGATTTTTCCCTGGACTTCATCCAGGAATTATTAAAAAGGCTTTGGTGACTGTGATAATAATGAGAACCATATTGCCATGTCTTCTGTATCTTTAAAAAATGAGATAATACATTTATTTTTCCAGCACAGTTCAGATACTTCATTTAACTGCTAAACAGTATGAACTGCAAGTATTTTTGTTCTTTTTTATTGTTCTCTAAATAGAAAAGCACTCCATGTATTACATTTCTGATTTATCTGAGGGGGCAGATCTAAGTAAGGCATGTGAAAACAAAAACCCAGCATCCTCATAAACACATATCTGACCAATGTAGCCATCTAATTGGGTACTCTGCTGTTCTCAAATACATAATTTTTATCTTCTGCTTCAGCTTATCATCACTGGGGAAAACATTTAGTTTCTCTAGGCACCTATCCAAATTCAGACTGCAACTGTGGAACATGAGATAAAATGTTAGGTGTGCTTTTGGGCAGCTATGAATATGTATTCTGCCCTTAACACTGTAAATGTTCTGGGACCAAATTATTTTGTTTGGTCTCTAACAGAGATGCTTATCTGTAATGTGTTTTGTAAAGGAAAATAGAAAACAAAGAGTCTTAGTTTATAAGATTCTCTCTGTAGGATTTATCACTCTTATGTTTCTTTTAATTTGTGGGGTAAACCAAATTGATTTGTTGAGAAGCTGCAATGTTAAATATGGCCCACAGTACAGAAAAAAATTATACTGTGTTTGATATACTGATAATTTCTGGCCATTTGAGGGATTATATCACAATCTCTGGGATGTTTGTGTCTTGTGGGCAATATTTTATTGCAGGAAGAAGGCATTACATAAACACAGTAATATTATTTATTGTTCATTGAGCCATAGAAGTTAGGAACAGAAAATGACCTATTAGCTCATGCAGTTTATATCTCCACAAAGCAAAGGACATCTCTGCAAGTGTGACTTGATGACAGCCAGATATATAATCATGGCAAGAGTGCTATGACTCCAGAAAGGCAAATATGCAGTCTTATTTAATTTTCGTAAAGCATGCAAAGTTTATGCACTGCATTGACCAATGCAACCAATACAATCACACGTATATATATGATCTCAAGAGGTATTACAAATCTTGAAATTTACCTTACTTTTGGCATCATCACAAAACATACAATTCAATTTCATACTTAACTGATAACCAGCTGAAGAAAAACTGATAAATCCTTCATCTAGTACGTGCTTTCCTGTGAAGAAAGCAGATAAGGAACAATTTTTGCTGTAAGGTCTGAACCATAATCTGTCTGCTTTCCCTTAGTAATAAAGTTTATTCTCAGCAAAGAGGACTCTAAAAAGTATTAATCTATACTTTTAGTTTAAGATGCAACCAGTATTTAGGTTTTTTTTTAGTTTAGTTATTTAGCAGGTGAATTGTAGACTCCTGTTAAATTTTTTATAAATAAATAATTACTTCTGTGCAATAGGCAAAATCGAAATGTTAGTGCATGTCCTGATAGAAGAGGATAGATTTGCACTAATATGATAATGAGGATGCATGTCAGTCTTGAGAATATCTGAAAACTCTCCACAGTCATTAACAAAATGGTGATGATAAACAAAAAACATTTTTCAAATATGATAATGGGTACTCCTCTGTCTTTCAGAAATATCTCTGCTTCCCTGCCCCAAACTGTAGACACTGCAAGCTAGAGAAGGCTGCATTTGCCCTACTTTCAACAGGGACTAGTCAAGATCAAAAATTACTAATTAAAGTGTGCTTAAGGGAGATTGTCATACAGAGGAAAAAAACCCCAAAATCTAAAAGACAGCAGTTTCAAAGTAATCATGTAGTGATGATACAAGCAAGTAAAAATGGTTTGTTGTTTATAACTCTGCAAGAATATGTGTGTTCCTACCAGTAAGTGAATTCTGATATGAATAATACATTTTTGGGTCTGAACAGCCAAAGTCATTATTTGTAAGATGAAAATCCTGTCATGGCTTCTATTATTTATACTGACTTTTTCTGTTTATTTAGGGAATCATTCAAGAATTTCAGTCACTTTGAGTAGTACCTTTATCTGTAAAAGAATTTGTTCATATAATTAGGACAGCACACAAAGTAAATTATCCCTCAGCATGTGAGGGGTTGACAGAATCATTACCTCATTAAACATAATGAATAATTACTGCAGCACTTCTTGTGCTATTACTTTATTATTGGATACTAACTAAAAGTAAGTAGCTCCTATTAACTGTGATGTCACAAATAAGATTTTCAGAGAATCACTTTTGTTAACAATTATCTGCAATTTTTTTCTCTTTATTTCTGTCTGATGCAAAAAAAAAATGGTGCCTGACAATTTTTTCTTTTTTTTTAATTGAAATTAAATATGCACTATATTAAAAATTGTTGGTATGTAAAAAGCAATCTAATCAAGTCTATGAGTTTAGCTATGTTTTCTGCTTACTTGTTTCTGAAGAAAGCTCCTAGCACAAGAGCAAGTGGGAACATACCTGGGGTTTTGTATGCACGATGAACTGGCAGCTCATACCTTGGCTGAGGTTTCTTCCATTAAGTTTAATGAATTGAATTGGAATAGCAGTCTTGAGAGTTCCCCCTGCTCATCTATCAGCCTAAAACACATTTGTCAACTCCATCCAGGAGCTTGCCAGCCTTCTTTCTCCAGCCATTGTTTTTCAACAGTAGCATACTTTTACTAAAGAATCTGGGTAAATAATACAAAATAAATGCTCCAAATCTTACTTGAAAAGTTATTGAGCTGCTTTTTTCTCTCTCTCTCTTACATACAAAAATATATGACTGATACCTTCATCTATAGCTCAAATTTGAGAGACAGTATTAAATATTTGTTGAATTGTTTATGCAAAGGATTTTGAATTCTTTGAAAAGTTAAACTATTTCTAATGGGAGTTTCACATTTCTTTATAATGTAAAGTTAAAAGGTTGTCTCCTTGTATAGATCTTATTTAAGATAGCAACTACCAAAACAATCAAATTCAATGAAATTGTTCTCCAGCAGAACTTGAAGGAATCATCTTTCATGAAAAATCAGTGTGATTTTTCCACTTTACTTTGGTAGAAAATGAGCTATAGGTCATTAGGATTTGTAGGTTAATCATGCACAAAACGTAAAAAGTAGCAAGATACGAAGTTTAAAGGTACCCAACCAACAACAGTAGTTGGTGTGATATTCCTGAATTTGTACTAAGGAGGGATTGTAGTATCTGCTTTGAGACACTGTAGGGGAGAAAGAAAAGGTTACCTGATATGTACAGTCATGATCCTGTTTCCTCTGAGGGTTTTTCCACAATTCTATTGGAACAATCGGTGGCTTGTACAGCTTGTGGCATGGACCCTTATATCACCTTGTCCTACTAATGCAACTGTTACATAACTGCACTTAAAGATGAAAGGGAATATTCCATATGAACAAGGTGCTTGTTGTTGTCTTAGTCAGTTCATAAATGTATGCATTTCTTGTTGCAGATCAGAAGGTAAATCTCTAACTCCTAATTTTAGCTGTGTTTCCAAGTGAGCCCCATAGGGAGGGAAAGCAGAGAAAAAATTCTAGCATGCATATATGAGTTTGGTAAATAGCACATCTGCCCTTGGTAGTTAACTGGGAAATGCACATATCCTTATCCTTCATCACCCTTTAAAACCATCTGTTTGAAAAATCAGACACCTAGCATGGACAGGAGCACCTAAATCAGGCTCTAGCAAGGTGTTCACAAAAACCCTGTCTAGTGATTGGGGAACCTTCTGACGTTTAGGCAACAGGCACCTAAATCTGCACCAGCAACCTGTAGTTCTGCTCTTGCAAGTTGCCCAGTTGGACTGCCATTCTGGTGAATTGCTCATCAGGAAACTTCTGTGAAATTCTGGCATTAATCTCCCAGAGAGCTGTGGTTTTCAATCTTAATCTTGTTGTTTTAATGCCAGCTTTCAGATGTGTAATTTCCAGTCTAAACAAACAAACATGCAAAACTGGGCTGAGTCATTTGAAACAGAATCATGTTAACAACTACAATCAGCAGGGCTGAAAGATTTTCAGGCTGACAGCTGCTACTTTAGCTAATGAAGTATTAAGAGCAGCAGCTGGGTGTTGTCTTTCATGTAGAGTTAAGTGAGAAGTGGTATGGGACATGCTTTGGCAGGGTATCTAACTGATTGTTTCAGGTCAGAATTAGAAATCTTGGTTTAATGTAATTAATGTACTGTGGCTGCACTTCACAGAATTTGTTCAGATTTTATATGTCTTAGCTTCTTTCTTTCCTAATTTTTGAGCCCAAATTAACTATTCCAACCCCAATATTCCATTCCACCTCCTTGGAAAATACAATTTCCATTTCTCAGCCACTAACTGCTGGTGCCAGTCTTTCTGTCTAGTAATCATCCTCCCAACAATGCATATATTTCTTAGATGTAATACAGCTAGACCCATCTTTAGGTGTGTATATAGGTGACAGAGTTCAACTGAACTCTCCTCTCTAGAGAAAGAGCAAGAAATCTTCAGACAGTAATTAAGAAAATATAATAATACCTGTAGATCTTGGATTTTCGAAGAATCTGCAGCAACTGCATTCCTAGATAGACAAGTATGTGTGATTAGGAGGGCCAAATTCTGGCTATAGGCCATATTTACTCTATTGGTTTCTCAGTACACTGTTCTGTTCCTCACGCTTCTTTAATCTGAACAACTGAACAGATTCATTGCAAAAAACCTTACAGGATAAGCATCCTTTCTGTTCTGCCGGTTCAACAACCTGGCCTGAAGTGAACTCTCAAGGGCGAGAAAAATCCTTGTGTTTCTATAGGCTTGGTTCCAAACCCAACTGTGTTACAAGAACAAAGCTTCTTGGTTTAGGGAAAAATAGGTCTGTAGAAAACAGTAGGCTTGTCTATAAATTGAATAATGATCTTTAAATTCTCTGGGATCAGTGCAAGTAAACAAACCTAATTTATGCAAGCTAGAATTACTGGCAGCAGGCTTTAGATTAAAAACTATGATCAAGACAGCACTTTTTAGTAGGTAAGGCTTCCAGTAGAATACAAATAAAAATATATTGAATATTCAAATAATTAAAAGTATGAAAGAAAGATGAACTCCTAAAAATTTAATTGAAAATCTGTGCTGAAAGCACCTTAGCACATGTTCTGTACATTATGTAAATCTAGTTGCCTAATTGCCCCATTTTTATGTGACTTAAAACTTGTGGGAGGCCATATTTAAATACACACATCAATTTTTGTTATCTTCGTAAGTGACAAGAGCCTATGCAAAGCCATAGGAAGTAATAAATACACTATTGTAATACATTTCCCAATATGTATACACATATATCATCCAGGCATAGGACCATGGCGTGCCCTTCATGATTT
>NW_005054299.1:13800862-13835021 GCF_000277835.1 Geospiza fortis | reverse complement strand
GCTAACAGCAGAGAAAGCTGAGCATGATTCATTGCATATTCCCAGTCACATAGGAATTTCCAAATTACAGCGGATCCAATTAGTAGCTTAAAACCTCTGATGTATTTACTGCAGATACTGTAATCTCTGCACAGCTTTAAACACCAGCTGTGTTCTGTCAGCAGTGAAGCCTGTTGGTTGCAGTCTTCAAATGTACAAGGATAATTTGAAGTGTAGTAAAATGTTGCTACCGTTTTTCTGACATTTGCTGCTAGTCTGTAGGTCTAAGACTTCAGTGGCGATAAGCAATGCTCTAATATTGTTCCGGTCTTGGAGGAAAATTATTCAGCTTCCTGATTAGTGCATTCTTGCATAGTTTTATGACTGTTTAAACAGGAAATGGCAAAATCAAACCCTAGAAGTTCGAGCTCCTTGGGCAGAACAGTCTAAAGTCACTATCAGAATGACGCTACTGGCTCTGGGATTTATGACTTCTATTACACAAATAAAAAGGATATAACTTTTATAAATCTGTAAGAAGAATGTTGCCATGGCACATCAGAAAAAAAGATTTGGCTGAAAATACGAACTTTGTGTGAGCTTTATAGCTCAAATTCCCAGTTCCAAAAATTAAGATTGCACATGGAAATCATCTAGCCTCCAGGCCCAGAACCTGCACACAAACAGTAGCAGAAGGACTCTCCTACCTGACGTCAGCTGTTGCATTGTGACAGACAGTGCTTTCTATTGTCACACAGGAAAAACGTGCTTACTTAAAATTGGCTGCTGGTTTATGTGGAAAAAAAAATGTGATGTTTAACTTATAGAAGGAGGCATCAAACCAGGAGCCAGGGGATAAAGATGTTCCACCTGATATTTTTTAGACTTCAGCGGTGGTACATTCTGCATAATTAACTCATGCAAGTCATCTCTGAAGGAAAATCTGCCTAACCCGTGTGTTTAATTATAACATCTGTAGTTCCTATGCAACACTGCTTCAGGAACTGGAATTTGAAATCACGGTTTTTGTTTCCCTGTGTTCTGCAGCTGAATAAGAATGAATAGGCTTATACCAACACAAATGAATCTGCACTTATGTGCCTGTTGATGTTGGTCAGTAAAAAGACAGTAACTCTTGTATGGCTGCTGCCTTACTGAGAATGATTTTGTAGCAGCACAGGACAGAAATTTTAAAGTTAGACAAGACTTCATATTTACCTGGATTATTTTTAGTTCTTGGAGATTTCTCTGATTTTAATACTGAAGAGAAAGAAACAATAACATTAGAACTTTTCTTTCTATCTAGGAGAAATTAGGGTACTCTGTGATGATGAACCAAGCAGAGAATGTGCCTCTCACATTTTAGCCAAGACCTAGAGGTGTAACAGCTAAGGATGTTTTTCAAATACTGACAGGGTTCTGTTGACAGGAGAATATGCTGTCTTCTTTGCTGCTAGAAGTGGGAGCTTCGTCTTTCCTTGATTAAGAAAAAATTCCATTATCTTAGAGATTGATATGTTGCCATTGTGTTTATAGAGGACTGAAGTCTCATTGGGCAATGTTGCCATAATATATGCAGTGAAAAATAGCATGAATTTAGAAATGTATCACAGTATGAGAAATTATGAGAGAAAAATTGCCAACATCTTTACAGATTTATGCTGATGTATGCCTGAAGAATTTAATTGTTAAAATAATACTGCCTTAGAAACAGTAGCAGGCTTGCTTGAATATCCACAAGGAATTATATTTTTATTCAGAGACTTGTGATGTTAGTTGGCAAGGTATAAAATAATTTTTTCACACCAAAAGGATGAGATATTTGTCTTTAAAGTAAAAAAATAATTAATTTTAATAAAGAAACTGCTGCTGCATTTGTCTAATTGTATTGAAATGTACATGATGGGAAAAATACACACAACAAGGCTGTTTCTTTCACTGTGTCACTTTTAATCTGAATACCTGCATTAAAATCAATATTAATAAGGATACTTGGCTTCAGGATCCTAGTATATCTTATTGTTTATATTCATTAAGTAAGGAAGAAATGAGGTAAATTAGGTAACCTTGAAAAAACCTTTGAAATGATGAAAAAATCTGTCTGAACCTCACACTTAATCTCCCTCTGGCTGTTCAGGAGCTTTTAGAGAAAATGTACATTTATTTCAAACTAAGAAAAAAGGCGCAATGTGAAAATTATATTCATGACCACACTGCTCCCTCTGTGACATTCGAGGATGAAGTTTTGCCTGCAAAGTAGACAGAATCTGTCTGCAGCTTCCACTTTTCTGCTATACAGGTCAAGCAAATAATTCATCCATTCCTTAGATTATCAAGTTTTTCATTAGCATTTTCATTTTTTCCTGTTCTCATTCTATCTTGTTATGATGTTTTCTCACTTTTTCCATTTTAACTGCCCTGTTTTTGATATGCCTTGTTTTTAAACATTTTTGCTTTTTTTAGAGAAAAGTCTTGCTACCAGTGATCACTTCACAGTCACCATATGTTGCAACAGCTTCAATACTTAAATTTTGGTTTTCTAAGTGAGGTTACTTGTCAGATTCAGAGCTGACAAAATGCCCCTGAATTACACCTAGTGTAAATATGGATCTTTTTTTTCATCATTCAATATTAATATAGGTACCCTTTAAAAATCTTAATGTATCTTATTACTTTCTTTTGGGTCACAGATATGAGATGGGTTTTTGTATATTTGGCTCAAGATATGTTCATCCTCATTCTCCAGAGACATTGAAATCTGCAACTCTAGTGAAAATCCAAAAGATTTCTGTCCATAAGAGTCTTAATCTGGATATTCCCTGACTCCAGTGCTAAACATCTTACAACTTTTTGAAAGTTTGGATCCTAACATTCAGGTTTTTGCTTGTGTTGCAAGTTTGTTACAAGGGGATAGGCTCATAGTATAAGCAATGTAAGGATTAAGGAGCCAACTTGGAACAAGTCTAATACAACAGAAACTCTGCTCCTTGCTCTGTGTCACTGGCACAGAAAACATAATGGAAAAAACTATCTAGGTCCCTTAGGAGATATTTATTTGCCTACAGCTGTAATTTCATTAGAATTCTGAAACTTCCAACTGAAGGTTACAACGGTTGTCTATTATGGCAATTTGTTCTGAAGACAGAAAAAAGACTTTAATGATAATAGTTTACCCTTGGCAGTCTGGTTTCTCTCTCAAGAAAGCCTTTGTTTTAGCCTTTTAGTTAAAACAAATAAGACAATGAAGATGATGGTACTTGAATGAAACGGCAGGAAGAAACAACCAATGGTTCCTTTGTTGCAGGATCAAGTGGAGGATCCATTAAACTCCAGCTATTATTAGGTGACCATAGCTCCTCAGCCTCCTGATATTGTTGAAGCAGAAAATTAAATATCTTAGCTGTATTTTGTTCTCATTTTGGCACCTAGAACTGTATCTGAGCATGGAATGTTTTCTCCATACTTTGTTTTGACAGCTTTCTGATCTGCTTAACAGTCTGAGAGAGGAGTATTTATACAGACATTCTGGTGCTTACAGACTTAGAAGGAAATTTTCAAGGTGCCTTTGGAAGTTTTTACAAATATTTTAAAGACCAACATTACAGGAACCTTCAAAGAGGAAAGCATTAATAAATCCTTAGATGCATAGGTAGCTGTTAGCATGAAAGATTTTGTCAATTTGATTATGAGAGGGTATATAGTTTTCACTGCTCTGGCCAGTAGAATTGCCCAGAAATTTCTGCTGGTTGCTTGATTCTCTTGGTGTTTAAACACAACTAAGACACTAAAATGGAAGATATTTATATGAAATGTAACAACTTTTGGTACAGGATATAAAGAAGCTGTATTCTAGATAGGCAAATATACTTTGGTGCTCCTCTTATTAAGAAAATCTTTCCATTGCGAAATCTCAGGTAAATGGTAGGAATGTCTCTCACTTTAAAAGCATAGACAAAACCCTTTCTGGACATCTTCTACTCTGTGATTCTTTCCCCGTGCCTTTCTGGTATTGCTAATCATTGCCAAAGCAGATGTACTTCTTAAAATGATGAATTTTGCCTTTGGGACCTTTCCACATAGGAACAAAGTAGAGTAGCTACTTCTTACACTACTCCTTGGAAAGTATTAATGAAAAGAATAAAACCAAAAGCTCTGTGCCTTTAATACAAGTATTGTTTCAGGTATGTTTCATTGCTTCTTGGATATTATTTAACCTAGAATTATAAATTCTATTTATAACTGAACAGTACACAGCATCACTGGTAAATGTGCTACTGCCTTGTCAACTCAGAAAAGTTATATCTTCAGTCCAACAGCATGTGTTGTAGGGTTATTTGAATGTTACCCTAGCAAAAGAAATCCTATTTGCACAGTACTTCCTTGGGTCTAGAACAGCAACTTGATTCTGTGTTGAAAATCACTTGAAAACAAAGCTGTTTTAGATTTGAAAGTAACTGGACTAATAAGTGTCCTTTTAAGTCACTAATAATATTTTAACTATCACGATTTACCATTAAAGCTCAAGTTATTTGTCAAGAGGTCCCAAACCGAAATTGGAGCATTTTCTGTAGCTGTTACATATTGTCACAAAATTGTTCCCTTTCTCTCTGCAAGCACTGGAGATGAGATGACTTTTTTGCTTTAGGATTAAATTCACTCTGGACAAAAATTATGGCCAGGTAGGTACTACTCAAGTTAAATTGTTCTACAATCTTACCTGAAGTATGTTAGTCCAGATCTGTAACGTAAATATCCCAGCCATACTTTCACACTTAAAGGGTGAATTTATCTTCAGGTGGAGGATTTATATAAGTAGATATTGAGTCAAAAGAAAGATTCAGTTAAGTACCTGATAAGCCAAATCTATAGTATGACTTCTGCTTGGATCAAAGATGGGGGGAAGAAAAGCTTTTGTGTAACTACATATTGTCAGAAATCGAGGACCTTTGGCTTATTTGAGACTTTGCTATTTTAATTCGGGATGGTTTAGTCTTTACTGGAATGTGACCTGCATAATAGAAAGTGATGTTACAGTAACAGTTGTAACAGCTCTAGATCATGGCAGGGCTGTCTGGGACTGGAACAGCAGCAAAGAGCAAATCAGAGTGGCTTTAGGCTAGTATAAACACATGGTTTTGAAAAAAAGTAGCAAGTTTATCTTTAAAAGTCTGTAAATTTGTGCGTCTTACTGACTGAAAAAAACCTGAGCAGACAAATGCTGATTCTAGATACAGACCAATGTAATCTCTGCACATATAATTTGCCTGGGGAAAGAAGTACCCTGCAGAGGAGAGTGGTAGTGTAGTTAACATGAATGGACTAAATTATGTGGGAGTTAGACTAATATCCAAAGCATTAAGTTCACAGAAAATTCATTCCCATGATAGGATAACACTAAACATTTTCTTACAAAAATGTAACTGAATACTTTAAAATGTTCATGATAATGTTAAAGGAAATACAGGAGGATTTCTTCAAAGTGTGGTTCCAGGGAGGAAAAGGAGATATTGAAATTAGAGCACATTCTTAGTACTAGAAAAACTAAACATTAAATAGTCATGAGTGCACTTCATGAGAGTTGGGGACAGCTTCCCAATAATGATTAGCGTAGTAGTAGAAAGCACTCAGTACTTCTAAGTGGTGTGTCATCACCTCATGAAAAACACTGCATGATGTAATTGCTTGTGAAAGCAGACCCTATGAACTTGGCAGTTCCCTCAAGCCCCAAGGCTGTTTCTACTTTCTTTTAACATTTGATGTTTTCTTCTAACATTTGATCCTTTCTTTTAAGAGGACATAATTTTTTAGAGAAGGTACCATATATCACTCCATCATATTGTGGACTAAGCAGAGGCAAAGAGAACAGACTATTAGGTACTGCCTCAGGTTGTGTTAGACAATGTGCAAATGCTCCATATTTTATTTATCAGCCATGTTTTGTCATGGTGTCTGTAGGAATGGAGGAACACGGTTTGCAATGATTAAACTTAATTTAATGCTGGTTTATGGTAATTATCCTCTCCCACATTTGGGGAAAAAGAATACAATTTATTAGCTGTGAATGTTGTTGCTACATAGAGGAATATTTACAGATTGTTTCAATTTAAATAGGTAGATGTAGATGTTTTAGCTGTAGAAATGTTCATTCAGTTGAGAAACAAGGAATCACTGATATTATTTATCCATTATGTTACAAGTTTTAAATATCTCTTATCAATACTTTTTTCAAATACAGAGTAATTATGAAAAAAAAAAAAAAGGATAGATTCTGAAGAATCTGGAAATAAGAGAAAAAAAACCCAGTATCTTATAAATTAGTCCTTCAGCTCTCAAAGTAAGAGAAATGGCTCATATCTCCAAGGGCTAGTTTATTTGGTAAATCTCTATACATCACCAGGACTAACAAAAGGATGGATTGGAATTTTCTGTCAGAACAGACTGAGTATGAAGTAACCAGAGAGGTCCTGCGTTATAGCAGAGCTCCTTGCTATTCTCCTCTTGTTCCAGTCTTCTGTTTTCTTACACTCTTCAATGTTGCAGTGCAAAATTATTCAGCAGTTTGGCTGAGAATGAGAAAACTTCATTGCATAATCACTAGTTTCACATAAACTACAACTTATCCCTGGGGTATTTTTTTTCTACAAAGCTGATTTTACTTTATTTGCACGATATATGCTCGGGCTTCAAATGAAGAATCTGCAGCATTGACAACAAGAAGATACTACAGACTACAATTGTGACTATTTTTAAAAATAATGTGCTTTCTGTTATATCATACAAAGCTCTAGCAAGCCTTTTGATCAATTTATCCAGTACTCTTACCCAGTTCTGTGACAAAAATAATTTTTCTTTACTAGTTCATCCAAATCATAGTGACATTTATCATTCTGTTCTTCTTCGTGCATTGCAAAGAGATAAAATAATGACAGAACTTCTGTCTGTCAGATACACTTCTATTCTCTGTTCATAAATGTCCCAGTAATACCAGTGAGATTTACACCTTGTGATGGTGGGAAGCAAGAAGATTTTTTAATTTATATTTCAGTATTTAGCAGAGTATGGCTTAGAGGTCCTCATGTGCTTCCAGCTATGCTAACTGAAGGGAGTGAGACTTGAGGGTGAATTTGGTAAAAATTAAATAGATAATTACTGAAATGTTTTTAGAAACACTAATCTCATAAAAATTGTATAAAAGTTGAAGCCCTGTCACAGGAGCGCCTGATAAATGTGTCAATAAGCCATCTGTGCTCCCTTCCTAAAGTGAACGGCTCAGTGAGCCCAATTGCCTTCTGAATAAAGCAGTCTGGTCTCCCACTGTTGACACAAAATCACCCCTTTTACTGTGGCACCCTTCTCTGTTGAGCCAACTATCTCTTACCACTAGCTGCATCCTCTCCTGCAGTGAGGAGGAGATTATCCCATTCAGTCCATCTTAATGTTTCTCTGGAGGCCTGGAGCTAAGCATACACTGGCTTGCTTTTCCCCAGCAAGTATAAAGTATTAATGCCAGATAAGTCACCCATCAGATATTTGTTCCATGCTCACTTTTATTTAGTTTCTCAATACCTTGAAAAGATAGATAGCACTCATCTGAAACAGGCTGGTAGGTGGAAAGGTTGACATAGTTGCTACCACCTTTTCATCTTTTGGAGTATTGTAGTAGTGGATTAGATGACATCAATCATACAGAGTTATGTACAATATATGGTGTTTTCTGTTTTATGCTTCCAAGTAGAAAACCCAGAAAGTCTGTTTTATAAGCTCAGTGTACAGTCATATACATGGTACCTCATAAGAGTAGCTGTTAGCAGTTTGGAGTTTTAATTAGCTACGACATAATAGCTTGGAAACATCTATTCTGAAAGATACTGATTTTATCTGAATTGCACAATTTAGTTTTTAAAATTTACATAGATTTCCACAGCTGCACAGATGAAATTTTCCATTTGCATGACAAGGTCAGGTATTTCTTCATAAAATGCATTTTATACTATGCAAGCAGCAAAAGGAGGCACCTTTCTCTCTTTATGGTTTTACTATTAGATTTTTAAAGACCTTATATGTAAAGGTACATCCTTCTTAGAGGCAAATTATTATTTGTAAATTTGTAAATTGAATTCTATTAGAAGTCCACTGGATGCTCACACTCTCACAATGCTATTTTGATGTGGGATACATTCATCAAATTCTAGTGACTTTAGATAGTGATATTATGTTTTGTTTCCCCAGTTACCAAATTGGAGAGAAATTATTTTTTTAATATACAGGAGATATTTTACTGGAAGACCTACTGTCTACTTTGCGCAGCTTCTTGCACATTTACTGTCCTTGCATAAACATGAAAGCCCACAAAAGATGATGTGATTTAGGAAAGTGGTTTCTGCTGACTAGACCCCTTCTCTAAGACACTCCAAGCAATGAGCTGCATGGATCTGTGCTAGCTCTGTGCAGGGCTGATGTCAGAGCTCTGCACTGTTCCCCTGCTCCCAAGCAGAGATATCAAAATATCCTGGACACAATCAGATGCATCTCAGTGGGCTTGTTATTCTTGTTTCAGTACCAATGTGGCTACAGCTGAGAGGAAGAGGTGGCAGAAGGAGGTCAGAAGCATAGCTGAGGAAATTGGGACAGAAATCCTGAGGCTTAGATAGACTCAGGAAGGATTGGTAGATTTCAGGGAAGGGGTCAGGTACTAGGCAGACCTGGATTCACCTGACAATATTTTGAGCTGAGGCTTGGCTATCAAAAGGATGAGAACCCCTGAATGATGAAATCTAGGAGTTTGAAAAGATAAATCATATACAGGCTAATTTTCCCTGTCAGTTTCTCCAGATATGAAATGATGACAGTATTTTTCGGGGATTTATAGGCACAATGAAAAGTGTGCATCAAATGTTTGTACATCATATTTTTCCTTAGAATGTGCTTTCCAAAAGGATATTGCTTATTTCCCTATTTTGGTTTTTTTTTTCCTACTGATATGGAAACAAAACTGAATATTAATATTTAATTTTTTAAAATAAAATTTGCAGCTAGTTTAGAATCTGGGCATTTCAGTCGTCTCATAAAGATGTTTGTCTATAAAACCAGATATGGTATATCTCGGTGTTTGGAAGGCCTCTGTCTCCTGAATCACTTAAAGTATTCATTGAGATTTCCTTTAAATTATGCAGTGGGAAGAAACTTGTAGAGCACTGATAATTATGAGGAGAATCAGCTATGAAAGGATTGCTTTAAAATGCATACTGCAGAATATATTTGTGTGCATCTGTGTGTGCCAGAACCCTCACCTGAGAAAAAACAAATTAATCCATATTTGGACTGAAGAAATTGCTTTCAGACCAAAGCAGTGGATTTATCAGGATTCACCCACCTCACCTAAATTCAGGAAGCTCTGCAAGAGTTCCTCCTCTATTCTTGTGCAGCTCTTATGACAAGAAAGCCTGGATAATGGATAGCCACAGAAAAGCAAAACCAGTGTGTAATGAGAGCTAAAAGAAGCAGCTGCTGTCAGAACTTCTAAAACCTTCATCCAGTGAGGAGCTCACATTCAGAGTCCAGTCCTCCAGATGTTAATTTTCTGAGACTAACACATGGGTGACCTTCATTACTTAAAAGTTCTTTAGGTAATTGTCAATGCTCAAACACACATTTTTATGCAAGCTAACAGCAGACTAGCAGAAAATACGTCTAATACAATATTCATGGTAAATTACTGTAGCAGTTCAACATAGCCCATAGAGTTTTTTTCTATTCCAGTTTTAATGACCATATTTCATAGTGAAGTTGAAATGCTCGAGGAAGTATGAAAGAAGGAGTGGCATGAGTGTAGTGGTAAAGGGAGTGCAGAATTACCATCAAGGCGATTTTAACAAAAAGTCCTCAGTCTTGGATAAATGCAGAAAGGATTAGTAGATGACAGAGGAAGGGACTAGGACCAGGCAGACCTGGATTTCTGAATCATGGGACACTGGTGGTTTTTTCAGCCTTTTGTCTGAGCTGAAACAGATAATTTTAATGCTTTAGGGGTTTGGTTGTTCTTTCTCCTGGATCATTTCTTGCTACTTCTCACTCCTATTTTTAGCAAAACTCTTAACCACGAAGATAAAGCTAATCAACCCACAGAATAAATATGGAATTCCTCTAAGTAAAATCCAAACCATAGCATGAATTTAATTAATCTTTTTTTTTCTCTCTGTACATACTTGGTAACTAGCTAATACAATATGATATTAAAAAATAAAGGCAGAGCATATAAACAAGCAGTGATGAAGAATGTCATCCTATTCAACAAAGTGTGATTAATCTATATGGCTTTTAGACTCTTAGAGATTTCTAAACCAGATAATATGTGGGGCACAGTTCTTCTTTTGAATTGCCCCATGGTGTTCACCTGTTCATTTCAGGGCTAGCTTAAAGGTTTTAGTGAGCATTAAGCTCCAGCTGTTAGTTGTGTTGCTGCTTCATTTGCAATGAATTGTGCAGTTACTAGCTGTCCCCCTTATCATTCCATAACCATCATAACCATCTCTTGATTTTATGTGAAGAAAATAATGTGTTACTGTGCAAAACTGCTGCAAACTTTACTTTCTCTTTGAATAAGTGATTGATTGTACAAGGAAGGCTGTTCATTAGATTTACATTTCTTTTTAAAGTAGATTCTGGAAGAAACTTAACATATTTTGACAGGGTTTTTATTATTCCAATTAATTTCATTAGAAACATTCAGGCACCTTGAATATTCTAAATAATTTACATTCAGTGCAGAGTAACCATCTGTGTTGATAATTCCTGGATTTTTTTTCCCCTAATTGCTGGTCTATTTCTACCAATATTCCTAACTAAAGGTACATTATGCAATAAAACAGATAACAATCTTTTTTCACAGTTTTATTTTTCTTTGAAGATCAAGTCCTCCATTTTATTCCTTAGCCATTGCAGTACTTCTCCCCTCGTTTAAATACATTACATATGTATCAACTCAACTGAAGCGCCCAAAAAATTCATAGCCTATCTCCCTTTGAGCCATGAGGTAGTTATGAGATATGGTGCAAGAAATAATGTTTGCAGTGTGCACTGATGGACTGGCCAAATTAGCATGTATTTTGCATTTGATTCACTTGCTTAAAATCTAAATATTTATTTCTAAAATTTCATGTAGGAGGATCTGGAAATGCTTACATTGAGGTGATATTTACTGTAGGAAATACAGTAGCTATTTTGGAGTGCCATTAGATATTTGCAAGAAAGCAGAGGAATTGACTGCTGCAACAGAAATGACTGTGAGGTGGAGTTAAGCAGGCAGACAGTAAATGGCCCGGTCAAGGCAATTTTTAAGTACTTGAGAAAACTTAACTTGGGCTAGACTACAGGGCACTGGGGATATAGTTACAGTGTTATGAGACAGAATCAGATTGCATTGAAAATGTGAGACCATCTCACATCCTGGTCTTCACCATGCAGAGTATAGGCATGAAGTGGTGATGTAGAAATCTAAGGTAAAAATTGCATGACCGTCCAATCCCATCATAAGGATGCAGTTCTGAGAAACTGTTGCCTGTTGGTGGGAATTAGATATATAAGGCGAATACCTAGCTAGGAATTTCCTAGTATGATGAGGATTATTAAATGCACTTTTTAGGAGTTCTGTATAATTTTCATGCTTTTGTAGTACTAGTTTATGGTACCAGATGCTCCCTCAAATCATCTACCATTGATCATGTTGAAAAGCTTTGCAAAAGTTCATTGATTAAATACGAAAGTTTGGAACTTTGATATAAGCTGTTTTCCTTTTCTCTTCTCATACAGAAATGTTCTTACTATTCAGAAAGCTTTTATTGACCTTATTTTTTGGTTAGTAAAGATAAAAACCTGTTAATTTACAGCAGGGTTTTTTGGTTGTGAAAGATGTCAATGGTTTATAGATTATTGATTATAGATTATAGATTATTGATTAAAAAGTTAGGTTGTAATAATAAGTAAAATGGTAGTAAGTCTGTTGTAAGTTTTTTGACAATGATATACAAATGCATTTTAATGCATTAGTTGATATGGTTCAGAACTATTTACATTTTGTATCCAGTGCAGACAAAATAAAATATAAAGGACAGAGCTGAGTGCGCTTTGCTCTGTGTGATGGTCGTAATGAAGTAACTCCCCATGCTCCAGTAATCTGGTAAAAGGAACAGGTATTAATTAGGCCTTACAAATATATTGTTTTTTTCTAAAGATGTTCCTTATAAAACAATTTGTGCCTGACTCCAGTCTGCTAAAACATCAGAGATAAAGTCACATACTTTTCTTGTATTGTTCTTTAAGTGTCAGAAAGGGGAAGATACATATTTTAGTGTGTACCAGTGAGAAGAGGCTAGCTCTGTCTTTTCTGTAGTGTGCCTTTAAGTAGATGAAGAGAGTCTACATCTTTTTTGACTCAACAAATAGAGTTTTCTCAGCCTTTTTTTTACAATAACCATTTTATAGAATGCTACTTTTTGTGAAAGAACCAGGGAAATTGTTTGGGTTTTTTTTACCTTACCAAATATCACTTGCAAGACTTTTCTGCCTATTTCAGATGGTCTTAGGTAAACCAGATGCAATGCCAATCAAACATCAGAGCAAGGTTTCGTGATCACTGTCTCATGCATTTCTAGTTTATGCATAAGCATACTTGTGATTTCTGTAGAAATTTAATTCTTGGCACCTTGTGAACTTATCTTCATAAAATCCATTATAACAAACTTCACCTACATCCAAACTGAATCTCATTCTAAACCATGTATATGAGAAAGAGACCCTAAATTGTGTAAGTCATGATGCAGAAGTTCTTTCCCCTATACTTAAGACAATAAGAAAGGAAATGGTGGCTGTATTTTTCTTTAAGTGGTAGATTTCCAGTGGAATTGAGGTTAGAAGAGCTGGTCATGAGGCAGTGGCGTTTCATTACCACAAAAATCTGTAGGCTCTCTCCATCTCACAAGCATACAGAGAGAATTATTCTGTATTCTAAAATCTTTTTATTTTGAAATTCAAAATAAATAATGGAATCATAGAATGGTTTAGATTGGAGGACCTTTAAAGTTTGTGTAGTCTGACTCCCCTTCAATGAGCAGGACTTTGTCAATGGGAGCAGGCTGAGCATACAACATGACCTTGGATGTTTCTAGGTACGGGGCATCTGCCACCACTCTGGGCAATTTGTTAGTGTTTCAATACTCTCATTGTAAAATCTTCTTCCTTATATCTTATCTAAACCAACCCTCTTTTAGTGTCAGTTTTTACTCCTGGTCCTATCTCTGACCTGCTAAAAAATTAGTCCCCATCTTTCTATAAGCCCACTTTATTAATTGAAAGGCTGCAATAAGGTTTCCCTGAAGATTTATATGTATCAGCATACAGAGCAGTGATCACTGGCACCTACTAGTCTCTAGCCTCACCAATTTCATGAAGAAGAATACAAGCACCATACCTGAGCCCTTGAGATTCCATGAAATGTAGTATTATGAGCTACTGCACCTTAGTAAGTAGGAAGTTATGTGGAAATCTTATTCACATAATGATGTGTTGCCATTGCTTTCTTGCCATCTATGCAGGGTTTATTTTATGACAGAAAGCCTTGCCCTATGATTTCAGGAGTAAGCAAATGACAGATGCACCAACGTATCAATTTGATGTGTCATGATGAAGTAGCCATCTGTCCATTGCTGGTCTAGTGAATTATGATTTTCTCCATAAATAATGACTTCTGAAAAATAAAAGACTTTAATTCATCCTTCCTGTTACCTTACAAGCAAGTAGAGAAATCTTTTTGAATATATCGTATATTAAAACGATCTCCTTAACAGAAGGTCATGTTAAGAACGGTGCTTTTGTTCCAGTAGCTGTTTGTCAAGGGATGAAGAAATGTTCACTTCAGAGATTTGTGGCCTCACAATTACCTCAGGGTGATTCAGGAACTTTAGCCGTTTTCTAAATTTTTTGCCTTAGAGGAGAATAACATCAAAGAGATTGTTCTAGAATCAGTTAGTGTTTTAATATGTCCAATTCACTTCATAAGTGTTGGTTATATATTTATCATTGCAAAAGCTACAGATACTTAATCCAGTATTTCTTATTTGACATCTTTCTATGGATTTTGAGATGGCTATTACTAAAAATGAAAGGCACAAGGGACAAATCAAATTTGAGATATGCATAGTTTTCACTGATCTATTTATTTAGATTGTTTTACGTCTGGGGGGGGGGTTTGATATGTTAACATTCTCTTCTGAACTCAAGTAATGAAACAGATACACACCTTTGGATTAAATTCAATTACAACAAGTCATATTTTCTCTGAAGAGCCAGATAAGCTTTTCTAAAGGGATAGTGGGGCATTACAATGAGAAGTACCAGCATTTGATATAGAGCACATTAAGACCAACATCCTTGAGAGCAATTTGGTAAGTGAAATTGTTGCAACTTCTTTGTTAGCTAGAGATCTGCTCACATGAAGAAAAATACATTCTAGAAGAAAAATACAAAAAATTTAGGAAGAAAATGTTAGCACAACTTGTTATATCTTGATGCCTAACTGAAAGCACCAAAACCCATGTTTGGGAGCTGAAATATAGGATCCAAGTGTCAGAGATGCAGTCTTATATGTAGGTAAATACAAAGGCAAGTGTTTGATTTTTGTCTTAATGTTGTACATCTGAAAATTTCTTCCAACACCTGCAGTCAACTATTCAACCAGTTCTGTATGTGACACTGGATATTTCACAGCACTGCCAATTAAATCATGAAGGTCAGCCAAAATGCAGGCTTGAGAAGTATCTACACAATTAATCATGGCAATTTACTTAATTCAGTTCTGCCTTATGCATTTAAGCACTTTGGGAAATTAATAGCTTTGCTGATTAGTGTAACAGAAACTGAAAAAATAGGTGTCTATTTTATCTTTGATATGTCTCTGCTAACGCTCATTATGGTGCTTAAAGCCTCTGGATATTTAAATAAATAGCCTTTTCTCACATGCACACTATTTTGCTTATGCTGTCTGCAAACAGTTATTGAGAATAAATTATGGAATTGAGATGAATTTATCTCAGATCATGTAATTTTATTGGGAAAATATGTTTCTTTTAGTATATACTCATGAATTCTTCTCAGACACGATTCCGTACAGATGCATTCTTCTAAAAGACAAGATGTTTGCAGGCTTCAAAAATGCATGTTAACACTGTAAGAAACCTAGTTTCTCAATTAGGTGACCTCACAGAGTGATATCAGGAATGAATTAGATAAACAAGAGGTCTGACTATTACTTCTCAACCCTAAGCAAAAAGTTGACACACACTTGTATTTAATTACCAGTCAGGTTGCACTTTTCAGGACTGCCATCCCTGTTGGTACATTACTCATTTTGTAGTTCCACCTGTGCTCAATTAGTTTTTACTGTCCTTGAAGGTTCTTGATACCAAAGCCTCTAGACTTGCAGGGATAAATCAGCTCCTAAAAACATTACCTGTCTGTGCTGAGAAATGCTTGGTTAATAGTGAAAAAGCAGACAGGGAACTGAAAAATCACTAACTTGACTATGAGAAGGGCAGTGATTGCCAATAAATATTAGCACTGTAACTCAACTTTAAAGTTATGTCTACTGTCTGTTCTTCAAAACAATAATTGATGAAAGTTGGTAATCTGTTTTTAGAAGAGTTTTGACTAGATGTACTTCCAAGCTGAATTTCTCAGTTAATGGAATTTTCCTGTCTAAAGGTGCATACAATTTCTGTATATTTTTTGGCATCTTTTGCCTGAAAAAGAAGATTTTTTTTTTAAAAAGTAAGTTTAGGGAACTCTGACACTGTTCCATAAAGGAGGAGAGTGATTGCATGGAATACGTTATTGTCCACATTAGAGCAAACTGAATGCTGAATACTAATGAAAAAAAAGGTTGATTTTTATATTCACTTCAGCTTTTAGATTTTTTTGAGATTTCAGAAACAATAGCCTAATGGCTCCTTACTGTTAAAAAATTGCATTTTAACAGTAGCTTGAATATCTCAATTATTTGCTTGTAAGCGCTGGTTGTTGTTCTGCCTTTTTCCCTCTTTTGAATATTCTCATTTTTGAAGTTTTATTCCCTGTGTAGATTCTGTTCTATAGTTATGTCAGTTCTTACTAAAAATTGTATTTACGTTGACTGGACAACTTTGCAGTTGCAAGTCTGAAACAGGCTTCCAGTCAGTTCTTCACTAGTGCAAAGACACAAAACTACAGAAAGCCATCCCAATGAATTGTTAACATGTGTAGTCATAGTGAAAAATATACCTTTTAATGTCTTCCATTGTTAGCTTGTTTTGGCATTTTATCCACTGCTTGATAGTCTTGGATATGACTCTTCCCAAGTGTGCTTTTGAACATTCAAATCTGAATACAAAGGAGGCAGTGCCCACAAGCTTCTTCTCTACTATTGATATCCACAGGAAGGAAAGGTGGGCATGCAGGACTCATGGGGGCGTCAGCAAACTCCAAACAGGGGAAAGATATGGATCATCACCCCACATACCATGTTTGCTTCCCAAGGGAAAGCAACACATCCAGCTTGTTCTGTTGTTTTCTTGACAGATGGTACAAATACTATCAGCTGAAAACTGCTGGCCAGTGTAGAATTTTGAAACTGGAGATGCTTTTTTCTCTGCCACACAGCCTTGCTCCACTTTGCAATCAAGCTGGATCCAACTACTAATCTGAACCTAATAAAACTTGGGAAATGTAGTAGGTACTGTGAGGAAATGAAGCTAAATATGGAGAGTCTTGGTTCAAAACCTAAGCAGACATATGCTTCCTTATGACTGCAGGATCAAAGTAATAGTTTTGCAAAGTTTGCAAAATCAGCATAGAAACCTAAGAGGATCAGATATTGTGGACAATGCACTTCACAAAAGTGAAGGCCCTGATTTGCCCAGTGTAAGTTGTGATATCAACATGATAATTAGTGTCTTCCAAAGATGTTAGAGGGTGAATAGCATCAAGTGTCTCTTTTAAAAGTAATATTTATGCAACTGAAGTGTTCCCCTTATAATCTATACTCCTTTTTACATAGCTCTACAATCTATTTTATCGCAAATTAAAATAGATTATTCTCATGTTTTATCCACTCTGAAATAAAGCAGCATGACAAAACCTGTGAATTTAATCATTTTATGTACTTACCTTTCTTCTTAAAATGTATGCACATACAATTTAGTATCAGTAGATCACAGTGTGCCATCTTACTTTCAGTAGACCTTCTGTTTGGAATCATCAGGAAGAGTATTTAAATGTTGGTGACATAATATAACTCAGTAAAACTAGCAAAATGTTAGAGCTGCCCATGATATATGAGCAGGATTAGTTATGATAGTATTGCAGTTTTCAAATGTACCATGGCAGGAATATTAACAATAAAACAGATCATTTGAATTTCATTAGTATGTTTTGAAAAACAACTGTGAAATTGCTATCTCATGCCATGATTTTAAAACTCATAAAGTGCACTAATCTGACAAAAGCCAGGAACTGAGTCTGGGGTATTGCAGTGTTATCACTGTATTCATGCTTTTGCTCTTTTGTTCTTTGAATAGGAAAGGTCTTTCTTGGAAATGTGAATAAGCAATATGTAGTTGTACATATGTGCACATGTTTATTCATTGAATAATATAAATAGGATTGGAAGGCTATCAATATATTATCTCACCAATCCTCACCAGCCTGCATAATCCTTGAATTATTATACAACCATTTCCAAAATGATGATGCTTCCTTCAGGCAATTGTTTAGACCTTGGTTCTCCTATTACAAGATGTTTTCTAATGTCTGTTACAAATATTTGCTGTAATTCAAACATTATTGTAAATCATAATCAGAGAACACTTGCAGAATTTTGTGCTCTTATTTTCTAAAATACTAGGTCTTTGATAATTTTTTTTATAATTGCTCTTTTTTCCCTCCGTATAACAGATTCCATTTTCTTTCCACTATAGTTTGTAGATCATTTGGGGATGATGTTTTCTTCTCTGCAGTCTTTTCAGTTGTTCCACATCTTGTATGCATGACAATGGTTAGCAGCCTCATAACTCAGGTGGGGCTCCACCAGTATTGAGCAGAGTGAAGCAATTTCCTTATGAGTGTTACCTGGTAGTAATTGTATGCAATAATTTCTTTTTCATAGCATCACATTGCTGTTGACATATGTTCAGTTTCTGCACTGCCTTATGTTTCACATCCTTTTTTCAAGGGAATGCTGTTTATGTAGTTTTCCTTTTTCAGAACTTTTGGAATAACATTCAGCTAAATAGTGAAGGAGGAAATCAGTGGATTGTGTTACCTCAGTTCACAATGTATTTTCATTTCTGCATTGCTAACATATTGAAGAAATACTTTACTGAAGGTTAGGGTGTCCATATCTTTGGATGTCTTTTGAGTATTGGCTTCTGACCTTTACTTCCTGTCCCTCTTTCTCCCCTCTTCTCAATGCTTGTTTTTTATGTTTTTTACTTTAAAGAACTTCTAGCAGTCTAGTTTCAACTTTAATACATCATTTTATTGTTGGAAATTTACCTTAAGGCCTCAGACAGAACTTTAGTATAGAAGACTTTGAATTGAGAGAAAAAAAAGATTACTTTATTCTCATAGAAAAGTTATTTTTTGTTTTAGTTGTTTTCCCTGAGGAAGTTTCTAAACTGGCTGATATGTAAACTGAGGTGCCCTTAAAGGAAAGCAACGCACTCTCAGGAAAGTGTTTGGATCAAAATATTCCTTGCTGATTTACTCAAGGCAAACTCATGCAAACTATAAATAAAAATCAATTACTCCATGCATACAGATCTAAATTAGCACTATATTTACTACCACTGCAAGAGCTGATAGTTCCTAAACTACAAATGTGTAGGAAAAACAAGTATATATGATGTATGTTGGGAAGCAATAATTTAGCTGGAAAACATTACAGGCTATCTATTGGTTTAATTAACTGGGGGGGGGGGGGGGGGGGGAGGGGAGCACATCTTTGAAATAAATCCAGATATGTCATGCTAAAATGTAGTCAGCTGAGACAATTACTTTTGTGGTTGCTAATATGCTAACAAGAAAACACATTTTGTATAGAATTTAAGAAGAAAAACAAATCACTATTGGGGAAAATAACATAGATTATATTACACACACAACTATGCAAAACTAGATGCAAAATCAAGCTTTTGTGAGTCAGGAATATTTGAGTACAGATTGCCTGGGCTTATGAACAGAGAACTTGATTTCCAAGCTTTATTCCAGGAAATATCATGGCGCTTTCATCTGTCTGACCTTGACACTTGTCTGACTTTGCTAATAGTGATACAATAGCTATATCTTAATATTCAGACTTAACAGAGAATAGCAGGTCTTTCTATTTTCTGACTTGCTGATTTTCTTCCTTATCATGGAATTTCATAAGTCCACTTATGATCTCCTGAAATGGAGGCAGTAAGAATACTGATAATATTGCATATCACTCTCTCCTGCAGTGGCACCTGTTTACTTTTCCATCCCTGCTGGCACTGTTCTTTCCACTTTTAGATGTTATTAAGTCAGCACTCTGTACCAAACCATTTTGTGGACTGAACTGGCTCCCCTGCTATACCTGGCAGATCTTCCCTGGTGTAAAATTTTGACCAAAACAGTGTTTTTCAACTGAGCAGACAGTGAGTTGAGAAGTCTTTATCTCCCCTTATTTAGTATGCTGCATATCTATTCCCAGCAAAGTGATGAGCTCTATGTAATTGAAGTGTGCTAGCTGAAGAAGATGTTGTAGGCTTGCTGAGAAGACTTTAGGGAACTCAGAACTGGAATAAATTCACTAGGAATGCATAAACAAGTACAGAAGGGAAAAAAAAGGTCAGATCTTAAAAAAAAACAAAAGTAAATCTTTAAGATTAATTTTGAATATGATTAATGGTTTTTTTAACTTATGCTCTTCTAAAGTTCAAAGTATATTTGGAAATAAGTTTTCAATTAATCTTTTTCCTTGACTATTTCCTTCCTGAGGATGTGTTTATTTGTGCTCATGAGTCCTACATTCAGTTGTTCATAATAGCGCCTGTATTGTGTGGCTGACCAAACACACATGGGCAATCTTAAAGATGCCTTCTGATTTCCTTGGCAATCCAAAGAAAAATAGCTAGAAATTCCTATTGTACTATCATTACATTCCATAGTGCTGCTGTCTCCAGAGCACTGTCACCGGCACAGCAGGCATAAACCACTTTCTAGCAGCATCAAAAACAAGTGGAAAAATTACTAGATACAGAAATGTAATTTTATCTCTTAAACTGATGGATGACAGCACAGATATATCCACAGCATGGAGCAAGAAATTGTTACTTTCAAATGGAGCCATGCCACTCTGAACAGAACTTCTGTCATCAAGAGTATCCATTTCATTTGTACTCGTTGACCTGCAGATTTATTTGATATGATTCTATCTGTCTGATAGAGTTTCTGCTTGAAAATATACAGGCAAAATCCCTCTGTTGGCATTCATTCTAGGAGCATTATTCTCTGTTACTAGTGTGTCAGGAATGCACTTTCTAATTTGAATAGTACCATGAATAAAATAAGCTTTAAAGTTGCACAGACTTATGAAATTTTAGGTGACATTCTGAATAGAAATTCTATATATCTGTATGCTCATGTTAGATATTTTCTTCCTGTCAGAGAGGCATTGCAATCGTTCTAAAGTGAAATTTAGATTAATCTCAGTTCTCCTAGCTTTTTCCGGGTCATCTCTTCTGTTCCTAAGACATCTCTTCTGTTCCTTTTTTAATCTCTCATATTTTTCTAGTGGTTTTGGCCCTATGGCAAGTGCTTTCAGCAGTGGCCCTTTCTCAGAGACACATTATTGAAGTCCGGTCTTCCTTGAGGAACTTGGGAAATTTTATTACAGATTTTGATAGAGATTGGCTGTTATCTCTTTAATATTTATTGAAGGGATAAAAATTATGTCAAATTCAATACTACTAAATGCTACATAAATGTTAGATTTTACAGTGAAATGATTATACACTGCTGCATTGTTAATCAATTTTTAGAAGACGGTGGGTATCTCATGGCTACTGTTTGACTATTTTACTATCATTATTTCCTGTATCAGCAAATTTACCTGCCTAACAATGTCTGCTTTCAATTATGCCAGGGAAATTTCTGAAGATTTTTTAAGTGAAGAATTTTCTGAAATTTTCATATATGTGAGCAATATTGTTTATGCTAAGCTGCTGTTGTAAATGGGTGGACTAAGATGATTTTTGAAAGTATGCTTTCTTTCAAACCTGCAGTTACCAACATCTTGTCACCATACCATCTGTCTAAATATTTTCAGAAACATGATTACAAATAGTTGCTATGTTACTATTTTTGTTTGGCAAACGGCTGCAAGAAACAATGACTGAAATACACTGTCAGTTTTGCCATTTTTTACAGTGAGACAAGAATAGCAAGTTTCTCACAGGAAAAAAGTCACTGAAAGGCTTCTTCCCCAGTTCTTCTCCGCAGTACATGGTGTTTCTTTTGTTAATATCAACTTGAATGATATATACCCTGCCATTTGGAGATCACGCTGGAGTGTGAATAACAATGATGATATACTCACTATAATAAATGAGCTGCTCCAAACAAGTGCTAGGTTTTACATCATAATATTGAACTTGGTTCAATTTCTTGTCCTCAGAAAGCCAGAAGTAATTGAAATGCTGTTTAGTTCTTTAACTACGTGGATTGGTGACAAACTCATTAATATTTAAGTGTTTCAGCTTTTACCTACCAAATGGATAATCTACAAATTCTAATGCACAGAATTAAAATTGTCCAGGCTAAACAGATTTAAGCAAGGAGTTTTGTCCTTAAAGCTGATTAAGTTAAATAGCACAATACAACTTTTGAAGCTATGAAATTAATTGATCATGGAAACAGGAAGGCCAAGGAATATAACCTCTTAAAACCAAAACTGTCTTAAAATTTCTCTTAAGACCAAAACTGTTCTTTGGACATATGACATAAAGACTTTGCATTACTTAATTCATTACAATAAAAAGTGTGTTCATCTCATAGCTTGAAACAGAATTTTTGTTCTACATTTTTGGTTGGTGCACTTTTTTCTGCTTTTCCCAACTTCCCCATTCAGGCTGACTATGGGGTTTGAGTGCGTTTGTGTTGGTTAGAGACGAATGTCTTATTCCTTT
This sequence comes from Geospiza fortis, assembly GCF_000277835.1. Classification (NCBI taxonomy): domain Eukaryota; kingdom Metazoa; phylum Chordata; class Aves; order Passeriformes; family Thraupidae; genus Geospiza; species Geospiza fortis. The sequence goes on along the minus strand of NW_005054299.1, from coordinate 13,812,810 downwards.
TGTAAAAAATGTTACTATTTTCAAGTTAAACCATCTTTTAAATATTAAAAATATGAAATACTTTAAGATGAAAGCTAGCCATATGATGAAGAACTATTTAAAATATGGTTTATGATCTACTTCTCATAAAAAATTCTTTACCATTACAAATGTGTTCCTGTATTATGAAGTAAAAACTATTCACTAAGGATTTCCCACCTACTTGCTATTAATATTTTAAGTAAACCTTTTTTCTTAAAATACAGTTCCTTTTGAGTTTGATTTCATGTGGTGATTTTGAAAGTAATTTTATCTACAATCACTGAAAGCTGGATGATTTTGAAAGTCATTTTATCAACAACCACTGACAGCTTCTCTGAGTATTTCTGTGACTATCTCTGAGGGGTCCTTTTCTGTTATGTATTTTTAAGTTAGTAAGAGAGGGTCTTAATCCTCAGAAAGGATAAGTCTTGCATAAGAGAAACCCATTTTTAATCCTGCTAAAACTGCATCTGTTTTCTTTTTGATCCCAGAAAAATATCCTGTGGAAAAAAATACCTGCAAAAGAGCTACATGAAATGTTTAATGCAGCTGCTACAGAGAACTCACACTGGAGAATAGTGACTGAAATTAATCCTCTTTCAGTGTTTCCTGTACTGCAAAGTATAAGTTGAAGCCATTTGGCTATTCTTTATTCATCATTGCATTAAATTGAGGAATAAATAATTAATGTGTTTTTCTCCTTAGCATGAAACAGGGTGATTACAAAGGGAAAAGGAACTCAAAGATGTAGAAAGATGATTTGAAATGCTAATGAATTTTGCAGAAAAGATTTGTCAGGAAAAAGAGCAGTGTCACAGTAGATACATATTGCTTGGAGAAAAATGTGAGGCTCTCAGTGAAAAGATCTTAAAAAGGAGATGGGGAAAAGTGATAGAGTGGCACAGTACAATCTTGTGTTTCTGTAGTTCCTAGAGAGATGGGCACAGATAATTCAGAGAAAATAGACCATATGACTCAGCTCACTTTTAGAAACTGATAGGACTGAATTTTACAGCTACAAAAGCCCGTGACAACCATAGTGTAACAGACTAACACAGAATTTTGCTAACTCAAAGAACAATATATTATAAAAAGTTCTGTGTGACAGAAGTTGCTTATTTGATTATGTTCATGTTATCTCAGATGATGCTGCACTACAGCAACTGTACAAGACAAACACACTAAGCATGTTTGTAACATAGATACAATGACAGGTCTATATGTTATATATATATATATATATATATATACACGCACACACACACACGCACACACCTACCTGTATACATCTACCTGTACATTATGATTATCTATAGTGTTTCTTCAGTGAGCCAATTCTGTAATTAAATGCTGTGGTTTAACAGGCAAAAACTGAATTGTGTTTCATGCCTATTGATGTTATTGCTCATGCATATTTTTTTTATTTAAATCTTGGTTGGTGAAATGATGTACATTGGGGTCATTAAGTGATAACTGATTTTTCTTTGGAGTTGTTATTTTAATTTCAGTACCTCAGTGTAAACAGTGATATTTTTTTACAATTAGTATGATCCAATTTAAATACCCCTTCAATAAAAATATTAACCTATGAACAGAAGGGGTCTGAGTTTATTTTCAGAATAAAACAATATTTTAAATTTCATAGTAGGATGGCATCAGTGCATTCATTCAATATTACATGGACTATTTTTTCTTTTTAAATCTATGTTGAATCTAACTATATAAAAGTGTGGATAAATGCAAATGAACATCACTTGATGAATGAACTGGAAATGTTTGGCTTTGTTCTAGTAAACAGTGACTGAATTACAGAAAATACAAAATTTTTAGTTTCAGATTGTTAGCCTATTCACCATCTCTTCTTTGTAGCTGATCAATTCTTCATCCTTCAGGTTGTTTAGACTTGCCCAGTAGTCTTCACATCTTTGAAGCAGTGCATTTGAAGCTGAACACTGTCAGTTATAGACTGAATCAATATTTTATCAGCTTAGTAGATGTTCTTATGTATAAATACATGTCAGAGAATATTTTGTTTTCTAGAACACTGAGTGTTAGTGCAAAACCACAATCTTTTCCCCCAAAACTATTTTTAGATAAACTGAGCTTTGAATTTTGATGTGGTAAAAAATAAACTGAGCCATCTCCATGAAGCAATTTGTCTCTGACCCAGTTTTCATAGTAAATTAAATTAATTTTTCATGCTGAAATGACAGAGAGCTTGTGATTACATAGCTCTATGCATTTGTAGTACTTTTGACCTTGCCTTTCATTAATGCAGCTATTTCACTTATACTTACTCTGGCATTCAGAAACTATGAAGTTATTCTAAATATTATTTAGAGATTTTATTGGAAGGGACGTTGGAGGGCATGATAAACCTGCACAGTCAGAACAGCTCTGGGACTTGTACACAGAAGTCTTGAGTCCATTGGCAGGGATTCTACAACTTATTTGGGCAGCTGGGTTCAGTGTTTAAGCACACTCCTTTAGGGGAATTTTTTTCCTTCTCTTTGGCATTTCCCTTTCTGCAGCTTGCGAGTGTTGCCTCTACTCCTTTTGCTGGGCACTTTCAAAAAGACACTGACCTTTTCCCATGTATTTTCTCCATAGCCATTTACTTGATAATTGAAAACTACGATTTTATACCTATTTAACCTCCCTCAGACTGAACAGATGCAGCTCCCTTCACTTTTTCCCATATGTCACATTGTTATGTACTTAAGCCCCTTAGCCACCAGGATACCGAGTCACTGGATTCTTTCAGCTGTTTGAATTCAAGTTTTCCTCCCAAACCAAATGGTTCAAAATGAATTTCTGGTAGAAAAAATTAAGTTCAATAAGAGAAATACTTCTCACAATTCTCCTTTAAACAGGAAAGTATTTCTAGGTCTGCTTTAATTTTTTAGCTTCTACCTGAAATATACTTTGTCTCTGCAGGATTATGAATTATATTAATAATTTGTCATGGTTTTTGCATTTTGATTCCCTTTGGGACTTAAAGGCAGGGTTCCTTTCCTTATTTAAGTTCATTAGCAGTATGGAAGGGTCCAACGGAACTGATGTTTGTGAGCTAAAGCAATGTCAAACTGTCCTGTGACAGTGGTTGGGATTTCAAGCACTTAGTTTCTGATAAGCAGCTCTGAATTTGTACCAGGTTGAATCAGGCTGCTTAGCAAATGAAGCTCTGTAGCTGGCACAATTTCTGGTTTTGCTATACTAATATCATTTTATATTTTATATCTTCCACACTGAAGCAAATTTCTGTCATTCTTACTTTTTCCTATCAGAAGTTGCTATAGCAAAACTTAGCCTAGTAAAGAGACCTCATTTCACCTTGCCTCAAAGCCCAGTGCTGCAATTAACAGTACAGAAATAGGTGTATAATACATAGGCAGTGGTATAAAAAAAGTGTACATTTGTCAACAGATACAGTTAAAGATCTTCCTTATTCAGGCCCCACCTTCTAAGCATGAAAAAATTAACATCAAGGAGGCCACAATCCTTCTTCTGTGCATCAGCTTTTAAATTCCTTCTGCTATTTCGCTCACCTGCTAGCAGTGCTTCTCTATAGCCAAAGGCTGCTTGGGAGAGTGCTTCCTTTTATGGGTAGAAAATGGTCACCACTTTCACACAAATCTTTTTTTGCCCTTTTTCAGGGTATCTGAGGACCTGTAGATAGCAAGAAAAAGTGATGTCTAATCTTTTAACAGTTCTCTTCCCAAACCTATGAGTGAGGCTGGTGTGAGTAACTGCAGAGACCCTCTGTGGTGCTGCCAAGCATTGTCCTCACCAGAGTTCCCACAGTCCACATATCTGCAGTGATTTCTCAAAGAATCTTCACAAGCTTAGCTGTTACAGTGGCTGTTCCAGTGGAAAGTTGCAGCCAACATCAGAAGATGGATTCCCAACAGGTTGCAACCCAGTAGGTGGAGTAGAGCTTCAGGGTTTTTCAGATGGGATCAGATAAAGGATTTATAGAATTTGAAGAAAGGATTGAGTTAGATTCAATTTCTACTCATCTGTGCATTGTTTCTATACATGAAAAAGGTAGTATGGAGCATTTTTTGCACTTACTTCTGACATTAAAAAGTCATTTTTCTAGGACAGAGTTTCCTCAGAGGTGGGGTTTATAGGGAATGTTCTATAAGCATGGTTGCATTATTTGCTAGAGCAATATTGAACTGTATGAAATTTTTGACTGCCTGCTACAAGTTTCTAGAGGGTAGGTTATGTTCACCTCTAGCATTAATTGACTGGTTTTTGGCAGACTCAGCAAGGATGAAATATTTCTTAGGTACGGAACTTAACATGACATCCCATTCCTGCACAGAGTATAAGAGCATGGAGCTTACAGGGGAAATTTGTGTCATTGATGTGTTTTCTCTCTGCCGTGGATAAACAGCTTCAGCTCAAACCTGGTAGTTTTTGAACACAGCATTTCCCTGAAAATAGGTGTTTAGTGAAGAGGATATTGATAACTGTAAACTCCCTGCTGTGAACTTAGAAGTACCTTTTGGAAGAAATCAGGCATGCCATTAGCTCAGAAAGTCTCTAAAATATTTACAATAAGAAAAAGAACAAAAGGAAACAAACACTAAAGAGCATAAATTTAGTGCCCAGCCTGAAAACCACTTATAATTAGAGATAAATTTAGCTTTTTTTTGTATTTTTCATTTTGCTACTTATTCACATTTCCACAAACTAATAGCATATGTGAAAAAAAAATCAGATTAAAGATGGTCTGTGATCTATGTGGTTTAGATAATGCTTCTTTTTTCTTGTCTGTGACATCTGAAAAGTCAGCTAAGTGTCTTGTTTCACTAGCTACATTGATTTCTTTTAATCAATCCACCAATCAATCATATAATAATGCTGATAAAAAGTGATAGCCAATATGATAAATTTCTCAGGCTGCAGACAAATTGTCAGTAGATTATTAAATTTATTTGATTGTTACTCTTTTTTTTTACCTTTAGTTTGATTCTTACAGTCTGTTTTGAATTACATCACCTGAAGTGAAATACAGATCTCTTGCTCAGACACCATCTCAAGGGTTGTTGACAATCTGTCCTTCAATACAATAGCTATTGAGAATGAATTCTTCACTCCTTAAATCAAATTCATCTCCTGGGAGATGGGAGATAACATTACATTTTTGTGTCAGGGGAAAAAACCCACAGTTCTACAACCTCCAGCCTGTACAAGTCCTCTTTGCTCTCCCTTTGACAGCACAGAACATGTGTATTGACTTACTGCTGTTCTGACATTGGGTCTGTCCTGACAAAGCGTTTGAAAATTATGTGTGGTTGTACTGCAGACCAAAGGTGCAAGAGATTAGCTACCAACTGCCCAGGTCTGATAAAAGCTGAAACAGTCTTGAACCTGGCTTCTGGTTCTCCTAAAAACATTCCTTCCTTATCACATTAGGCTAAAATGCAATGAAATTGATCTAAATGTGGGGTTGACAAGCACACCTCAGATAAAAAGTAAGTAGCTATCAAAACTTCCAGATATGTTTGGAAGTAATGGTTCAGCTGGGTTTTATTTTGTGTGAGGAGAGATTGCTATGTTTATTTTCTTTGAACCAAGGTACCATGAGTTGTATTTATATCTCCTGCTGCATCAAATTAAGCAGAAACAAAGAAAATGTGCTCTAGTTCATCAAACCTCTTTGTCTGCACTTTCTCTTCAAAACTTATCACTGTCACGTCCCCTGACATCACACCTCACACTAACAGCACTTTATCAGATTTTTAATATATCATTCAAAGGAAAGCTGGATTTACTTAAAGAGGCCAATTTAAAATTGCCCATTTAAAAATTGATGTATTTCAGTAATTTGTAGAATTGCTGTTCATTACAAACAGTGTTTATATTATTTCATATGCTGTATGTTTTATTTAGGGTTTGCCAGATTCTTTGTATCTTCCAAATGGTACTGGAGCCCACACAGCAAGAAAGGACCCACACTCTGCCCACACTCTCTCAAGGGATGATAGGGAAGTAGGCCCTTTTTAGAAAAGTAAGTACAGGAATATTTTCATGGTGAACTGAGGAAAAAAGGGTATAGGCAGGGGTACAAAGGCTGAGGTAAGGAAGTAAATTAAGATATTGGGAGTAACTGAGTAGGGATAAAGGAACTTGTGAGAGAAAAGGGTGAAGACTAGAAAAAGAGAGAAAGAGTCATTGTGCTAAGGACGAAGGTATAACTTTTGTCCCTGCCCTGCATCTGTGGTGGCAATTGTGGGCATGGGTTTTGTCCTTATAAGAGTATTTGAACCTCTCCGAGATCCACATGGAAATTGGGATCTGGGGATGTGTGGCCTTTAGGATAATTTGAGGCCTTCCCTTTGCAGGGTACCTATTGAAATTACTTTCACCATAATTAGGAGAATGGGTAGGCAAAAGAAATACTCAGCCTCATCTCTATGTGCTCAGGAAGACACTCTCACATCAAACTGTTTCAATTTTCAGGTTTGGGTTTTTTTTTGCACATCATAGAAGAGTAAGGTTTCCTGATGCCACTGTAGTTTCTCATAACTCTGACTGGCTGGTGTTTCCAGTGTGAAACAGCATGATATGAATTCTAAATTATTACTTTCTGTGAGTATGGCATATTCTTCCATTTGAATATATGCCAGAATATAGCTAAAATATAAAACAAAATTTTAAGAAGATAGCATTTCAAGGAAAGGTTTCTGAAGTAACATGAATTTATTTTCCCTGTTAGCCAACTTCATTGTGCATTAACATTTCAGTGGTCCTAGTTTCTGCAGATAAGTCAAGTTGTTCTCAGCTTTGAAGAACAAGAGAATAATTAGATTAGTCAGGTCTAAAGATCAGTTGAGAAGAAAAGCTAGATAAATTGTCAATATAACAAAAGATTAAATTAATTGCTGACAAATCCATAATAATGCATGTTAGATGCTATTTGTAGACACAGTTGAACTCTAAATGATGATATACTGAAGTATAGGGATAGGAATTATTGTTTCCAAACCAGGGAAGGCCTCTAGCACCAGCCCTTATTGAGGCAAAGATAAATATTAAGAATGAAAGGGAAATAATCCTGAAATTAATTAATCAGTAACTGTGTTTAATAAATTGTACATGCTTTCATTGGACTATTGTATGAAATTTTCATAAATAGAGAAAATATAATGAAGTTTCCTTTTTGTACTTGAATATATAAGGAGCTCCTTAGAGTGGAGAAATTGCTAACAAATTAAATATGTTTCAGAAATTTAAAATAGTCAACATTGTAAAACAGTATTTCATAGATGGGAAGTGAAATTTTTCATCATTTTAATGAACTTCAACTGTAATGAAAATTAAACTTACAGTAGGAAATAAGATTGATTATGAGAAATGCATGCTACTGTGTACCATGAAGAAGTGAGAAGTGAGTAAATGGATATGGAAAAGAGCTGTGACTTGAATTCCTTTTCAAGCTGCTGTCAGTTGGACATCACAGAACACTGTTTTGGCGCTAGTATTCTATGCTTTACTTGGTAATTTTTGAAGAAGCCCAAGACCAAGCTAGTTTCTGACTTCATCGATAAATCTAATAAGGAAGAGATGTCCCCAACTGGGCAGGAACACAAACTCCGAGGCAGTCACTGAGAATCCTGACACAGATATGTCAGTTCTGCAACAGTCAGTGGTGAGTCAGGGGTGCAGGTTGTAGAGAAGAGAGGGGTAGAAGGAGAGGCAGATCGTCAAAGGGGAAAACAACTAGAACAGGCAGCCACAAATTTTTGTACAAAATACAGCAAGTGTCGTCTTCTTCTGGATGTGAGAAAGAGCCAACTTAGTGGTACATGAACATACCTGCTTTGTTATAATGCTTTTCATGTACACAGTATCGTTGAGCAGATAAATTCTTTCTGCTGTCCAAGTGCTTAAATTACTGCATAACAGTATAAAAACATATATGAATTTTCTCCCTCCCAGTCTATTTCTGAGTAGTTCTCAGAGAGAAAACAATTTCTAGTGGTGTATTGTCATTTGCCAGGGAAGGAATCAAGGATTAATTGTTGCACTATTACTAAGTATGTGTTCCCCAATTTGCCCTTCCTTGTGTCACAACCCACCTTATGCGTTCCCTAATTTTTCAATCTCTTTGTGCTCCTTGCCTGCCACTGAGAGCTGCCTCTCAATATCTTCTGCTTTTAATCTCTTCCATCCTTCCTTCTGTACTGTGGTCACTTCACCTCACTTGTACATCTGAAAATCAAAGCAATTTGGTATACCACCAAAACAAAAGACCTGCTTTCATGCATGCACACAGCATTGTGAAAGCCACAGAGAACTCATGGCTCCCTCACCCTACCAGCACAGTCCTTAGGACTGCATTAGGTCACAGTTGATATAAAGAGATGAAATTCATGCTCAATATCACTCAATGGCCTTTCAAGAGCATCATACACATCAGCTGACTGAACCTCACTGCCCTACCAAAGTAGTCGGTTTTAACTCTTCGGCTGTAATAGAGGAACAAAACAGACTTGCTGCCAGCCACAGTACATCAGTAGCACAGCTCAGCTCAGAAATGTGCTATTTTGTCAACAGCTGACTGTAACCACCAAGTTATATTCTCTCCTATATGCAAACCTAGGCTCCAGGCAGGGCCTCAGCTGAGACCACACTCCCCCAGCCTAAGCACAGACCCTGCACTACAGAAAAAGCTCCCTCCCTTTCCACATATTCACCACACTTTGCAAACATTAACTAATTAGTTAATCTGGGGTCCCACTTAGAACTGAGATACTTTTTTTAGCATCTGATTTAAAGCTAATTAATTAAGATACGTTTTTGGCTTATTAAGCTCATCATAATAAGGACGTTATTTTGATTAGTCTAACACTGCACTCTCTCTCTTAATTTTTTTACTCTGAATTCATATCATGCTTGATCAAAGAGTAAAAATTGCTTATTGACAATTTCACAGTGGATAAGAACAGCAGGGAACAAGTTTGCATTTATAAAAGCAATTGTATTTTCCCATACTCTGTGATATCCAGAATGCTTTTGCTTGGTAGTCACTACAAAGGGCCACTTGCCCTCTTATTTCCATCCAACACTGCATTCAGTTCAATGCAATTTCAAAGCCCTCTGGAACATTCTCTCTAAGCAGACAATGTTTCTCTATATTTCTCTCCTCAAAAGCACAGAATTACATCACAAACAATACTTGAAGGGAAACCCACAACAATCTTCAGTTCTGATGAGGAGAGAGCAGCAAGGACAGACCTGCTTATCTATGTTCCCAGAAAGCTTAAATCTTAGATGCAGCTGAAAACCAAGCCCACTAAATGCCTATTTTTTTTTTTTTGTGGTCCACTTAAATTCACTGTCCATCAGATTTTTACATTCCTGTACTATTGATATGAAAAGGTACTCACCCTGACCTGCCTTACAATAAAGAATTAAAAAAGCAAGTAAACAAATAGTGACCTCCAGAAAGCAATAGAGTGCTTAAAGCAGATTTTTCAATGTTATCTTATGGACTACTAAGGAAGAAAAAGATTTTTTTGCAGCATATTTCTACTAGTATGCATATACAGTTAAATAGACAACTTTTAAGTAAACTTTGGCAAAACTTCCAGTCTCAATAAATTATAGAACTTGCTCCTTTTTTTTCATTGCCTCATGTAACAATGTGGTGCACTTTTTAAGTCATATGCTGCTTCACATTCCTCTGCCTCTTGTTAGAAGGAAGTAATTAATGAGTACCTGGGAGAATTTATTTTCTTAAATGTAGCTCTTCACTTTTCAAAGTCCCAGACTTACCATTAGAGTAGCTTTATTATTAGTCATGATTCATTTATAGAGCTAGAGTTTGGCTACCTCATCTTTTCCCTTCTAACTTCCTTTTTATTATTTTATCCCTTGTGTGAAGACCTAGAGCAGGAGATAAGGTTTCCTTCCCTTTTCTACTGTTCTCCAGAAGCAGGCTCCCCTCTTTCTTCACCTTCCTTCATATTTCTTTATTTCTTTACATATTATTTGTCACCCTTTGAATGTGCAGTAAGCTTCATCTATCACTTATCCAGTAGGATATTCAACATAGATACATCTTAGATGTGTAACTTGCGCATATTCAAGCAAGATGTGCAAATACAGCTGCTGGAAGAGCTGTTACCATTAGCAGAACATTCACAAAACAATCACTACATCTTGGACTTCAAGGAAAACTTTCAGAGTATCATTAAAAGACAAGCCTAAGAATTGAAGTTCATAACTTGAATCCACAAAAAGAAAATCATATAATGAGATCAAGACTTTAGAATTTCCCTTGTGCCAAACATCACTCCTACCTCATTGCTGCATAGGAGATAATTACTTCTTTTTCAGTATTCTCACAGGAGCTACTGAACTTCTCTCCTCCTCCTTTGCTAACATATCACCTTATCTTACGACTCCTGACTCCTACCTCTTCTTTTTTCAGACTGATGACTGATGATAATTAAACTGAGACCAATTTTCGTAAGCTATTTGAAGTGTTTTGTTTCTGTTTTCTTACCTGAAAAAAAGTCTTTGCAAAAACACTTGCCTATTTTTCCCATCTGTATCAACTGCTCTAAAAAAATACACTTTTCCATTCAAATTATGTTCACCACATGTTTTCTACTAATGGAGAGGCTTTCACTGATTTTGGTAGAAATGAGATGACATTTTTTGCCTTCATGTAGTTATGACCATATAAACCAGGACTGTTCAGTAGAATGCCAGCAACATAATTCCTCTTGGCCTCTCTTTTTCCATTAATACTTGACATAACCTCTAAAGATTTGTTTGCCATTTGGTCAATGAGTAAGCTATCAGAATACAACCAGGCATCCAGTTTGTAATAAACGGGGCAGTCCTGCAATACTCAGTGGATCTTAGAACCAGACTATGACCTAAAAAAAGGAGAGAGGTATATTGTGGGCACAGGTATGAAGCAGCAGCATCCAGTCATGACTGCTTTCAGTTGCAGAAGAAAACCTCAGTGGAAATTGGGTTCCTGGAAAATTCAGCACTTCTTTCACCCATAGGCTATGCATGTATGTTTAAGCATGATCATAGCATGGACTAACTTGTCAGAAAAAGTGTTGAATGAAAGAATGAAATGTCTGTCTTGAGAACAATTGTAGCTTTGAGGAGCCATAAGTGTGAAATGGTATCATCATGGTGGATTAGGTTATGTCTCTGAAGCACTGTAAGTCATATGAGCTGAGCTCATTCCATAGGAGAACAAATAATAAAAACAATAGTAAAACATATCTATACAGTGAAATTAAAAAAAAAAAAATCAGAATAATATCCTTGTCCCTAAAGCTAATTTGTGTGCATGTGCCTATGCCTACATTGCTTCTGGCTGGTTCCTTCTACAGCAGGGAAGCTGTTTGCCACATGGCTGACATGGTATCCTATAGCCCTAAAACACAATTACTTTTACGCTCAAAGTGCTTGAAATTTTGTGAAGAATGTTCTACATTCCACCAATATGTTTTCATCACCTGGCACTGACGTTGTTTATGACAGGCCCTAGGGTTCTTTGATTGTAAAGGAGGGGGTGGTGAAGAATTGTACAGGGTGGGGAGAGCTGACAGTGTTGCAGTCTTATGATAACTCTTTTTCAGTGTAATCCTGATGTGAATCATCCTCAGATGAAGTGAGGGCACTTTGGAGAAAACTGGTATGAACAATCCAGGCAAAGCCTGGGGGAGAAGGAACAATGGAACACTGCACTCAGCCCGGGGTCAAGCGCTCAGGTTTGATTCTTTTCATTTTACCATTGCATACATCCTTGACGTTTCACTGCTAAGCAATTTTTCAGACTAAGACTTTTGAAAACAAAAGGTCACTGTGGCAAAAATCTATTATAGTAAGGCTTTGCAAAAGAGGACAGGAAAAGGGCTGTATTAGAAGGAAAAAAGAAG
>NW_005054299.1:13767470-13800849 GCF_000277835.1 Geospiza fortis | reverse complement strand
AGAAGGCAGGGGGAAGAGGCTGAAGAGAGAGACAAAGGTAAAGAGAGGACAAGGCCAAATATATTGTATAAGAGAGATGTGCAAATAAGAGCATGGGAGGAAAACCAGGCAAAATTAATCAAGCTGGGAGCAAAGTGGAAGCTAGCTGTAAAAGGTCACAGCAAGGTGTGCTCATGGGATTGAATCAGGTTTTAAAGGAGGCAGGTGAGCCAATCTGCAAAAAAAGTTGCAGACAGCTTCAGGAAGATGAGAATTTAATCCACAGGAGAACGGGGATAGAGGGAAAGCAGCATGTTTAGGAGCAGTAAGATAGAGGTAGCTCCAGTGTTATTTTTTAATGATAATTAATAAAGGTATTGTGGGTTTGAAGTGGGAAAAATGAAAATGTTGGTAGTTAGCTGTGGGTAGCTATTGGCCTCATTTGGTCTCAGTATGAACCAGATGTACCTGATATATACTCTGATGGCTTTCTTCCTCTCTTACAAGTTTTACATTGTCTATGGAATTCAAGCTATACATGATGTATGAGCTCAGGTACAGTTGCACAGGGCCTACTCTCAGTATGATCTCTCTTCAGGGAGTGTCTCAAACCCAAGCTGAGGCCACTGAAAGAACAAGGGTAGACAGGAGTTTTTAATTTTAAGCATCAAACTTTCAAGTGGATGAGCTCAAGTCAGAGTCCTCTGATTCAACCTGGAGATCTTCACCACCAACCTCTAATCACTCCAGCAGAGCCTGCAGCATTTGCTAACATCCTTGAAACTAGTTCAAAGCCTCATCTGACTCTTCAAGCAAATTAAAAGAAAATAAAGTTTCTACTAAAAAAGAAGATGAGGGCATCAGGATGGATGGATTACTCAGTGTAAACACACCACCCTCAGAAATAATGCTGAAATCCCAAACTCATTGTAATCTTAGAGAAACACTGTTCAGCACAGGAAATTAACAGTACAACAGAAGAGGTTTGGATTAGTCATTAACTGGCTAGACAGATATATAACTTGATGACAATCTCTTCAGTCAGAATTACAAAACATATGGTCACTGCATTCTCTTTATTTCAACGTGTCAATCACAATTGTGAAAGATCCCCATCTACCACCCTTCTTCAAAATTAGTATTGGGAATAAGCATAGACACTGTACTTTGTTTGGTCATACAGGAGATCACCACCCCAATTCTATTACTACTAGTCCATTTTGAGACCTATTATTAAAATGTGAAAGGAAGGTGAACTAAGCTATGTATAAGGAGAGGACAGATATATGGAAGTATTCCCAGGTAATAACAGGATTCACCCTGCCCACCCTATAACTGATACAATGCACATATTGCATGTTTTGCTCCTCATATGCATTTATCACACTGAACTGGATGACAGATCTGTTGCTATCCCACAATATATTACAAACAGGCTTGTTTCCAACTCCTGGGTCGAGAGTCTGCATTCTTCATCACATCCTTTTATTAAAAAAATAATTCAGCTATGTGTCCAAAGACACATCCAAATTGAAGGAAATGGATTATAGTGGCAAGGAAGAGATAGCATTTGGCTTGTTGCTGGTTACATGCAACTGCAGGTATTAGCAAGAAGTGCAATACAGCAAGAGTGGATGTGCAGGGAGAAGCAGTTGATGCAGGCAATGCAATGACCAGTGCTGGGGTGCATTGGAGGGCATCTTTCAGTTCAGTTTCACACAGGAAGTCTCTTGTACATAATACAGCTGCTCTATGATGTGAACCAAGCCATGATACGTAGAGCATGAAGAAGGGATTTATTTCAAAAGCATACTCTTGAGCCAAACTCAGATGTGAATGTAAACAGGCCCTGTGTGTGCCTGTTTACTTCACAATGACAATGAATTTACAGGACATGACAACAAATGTGAAAATGGATATAGGTAATTGAAAACAGGAAGAAGAGGACAAGCAGCTGTAATTGAGACAAGGAAGCACAAAAATGCTTAAAGAGCAGCTGTCTGAACTTTGCAAATGGCCACAGTTATTCCTGTTCTTACGCTGCTGTTATTTTTTTTTTTCTTCTGCAGCTTGTGAATATATATTGTAAACAGAGAGGAAGTTCTCTGAGTCTATAACATACATTGAGCCACTGCCTAGAATAAAAGAATCCATGCAGTGCTGGGATAAAAATTGTATCTGGTAAGATGCCAAAGAGGAAATGGTCTATATTCTCTTTTCAAACACTTTTGCACAACTGTGAATGCCTTGAGTCTGATGCCGTTTCTCCTGGCTTTCACTGTTTTAAGAAACAGAATATCCAAAATTGTCTTCCTGTTAATGTCAACCAAATTAATACCTACCTTCTGTCTGTGTTTTTTCAGTTATGAGACATTCTAAAGCAACATCTTATTTTGTTGATAGTATAAACAAACACTGCGTGGAAGTTGACTTTAATTTTAAAAATAATTTGAATATGTTGCTGGCTTTTAAAATCAACTTTCCAAATTTAATAATGCACAAATTTTGTGTACAAATAAATTCTTAAGCCTATGTAGAGTCTGAGTATATAATTCATGAAAGAAGGTGCCATATAGGCCAGAAGTAATTATTGGAAGTTAGGTAAAATATTATTTACATTTATGACTGAAATCACAATCATTCATGGTCTCATTTAATTTTTCTATTGCTTAAGAATTTATTTAACTCCCTTTAATTTTGCTGGTGTCAAAATACTGAACACTTAGAGTTCTACACATAGATGACAATACCAGCTAAATTCAAATTGCTTTTTTTAGTATATTCTCTTTCAGAGATGATAATCTTTCTTTTATATTTACATTACATACAGAGGGCACCCCAATCAATCGTTGTGAAAATGTATGGACTTCTATAAAAATTTTGTGGCCAGAAGAAACAATTACACTGTTTTTATGACCAGAGGAAACGGTTGCACCACTATCCTTTGGTAAACTATTTAATACAAAGGATATTACTTACTCATTGCCTTTTTGAATACCAAGGCACAATTTTGTGTGCTGCTGAGTAATACCTAGTGGGAACATTAACAGACAACTTTTCCAGAGTTGTTGTGAAACCTCTTTTATGTAACTGTAATATAATTTTGCAATTTTAATTTATTTTTGCTTTGAAGAGTAAGTATCCATGTGGCTGTATTCCATCTGAAATCTTCAATGTCTGCTTTTATGTAAAATAACACATAGGAGAGAAAAAACCTGTTCTTTCCACGTACATTTTTTTTTTGGTCATTCTTATTTCTCATCTTCATTAATCTGAGCTTAGAGTTTTTACCAAATATATTGGTTACTTTTTGATAGTGAAAAACCTCACTAACTAGTATAAATGATGTTAAAAAAATTAATTCAATTTGTTTGATAATTCAATTTTTATAATACATGTAATTTCAAATTGGTGATTTTCAGATTTCTTCTGAAAAAGATTTTTTTTGGCTTGCTTTGGCAGGTCAAAAATTCTTTGTATGAGATCAGTATTATGCCAGAAGGATTCTGACAGGACTGTGCTGAATTGGCAGGAGACCGTAACAGTGAGCTGTAAGTTTTATTAATCTTCATTATCTTCTAAGAATTTTCTAATATGAAAAGGCCCATCCTAGACGATTGAAATGAGAAGTTAGCTAATGTTTGTTAGAGGTAAGTAATCCTTTTGCAAGCTTTACTCAATCTTCTTTTCTGAGCAAAACTACAATGCTGTCTTTGCAATGCTCAGATTGACTTTTCTAAGCCCTGCTGATGGTTATCAGTACATTCAGGGTACTAGTAGCAGTACTACTGAATGGATAAGTTATTTAATACCCACGACAATTCTCACAGAGAGGTCAAAATTATCTTAATCAAGGTGCTTTTTCCACACATTAGAGACAGCAGTAAAAAGAACTTATAAGATCATTGAATCTTCCACATGTTTCAGGTAGCCTGATTATGTCCAAGTTAAAACGTAGCATTTTGTTGGTGCTGGCTTTTGAGCTGTTAGTTCATTTATTTCCCTTTATCTCCTTTAGTAGTCAGCTCTGAGAATTAAATTCATAATAGACATTCTCCATTCATAGGTGGTATCCTTCCAGTTAAGTCAGAATTCTTACTTTATTTTTGTTTATCTCACATATGTGTAACTAGATACTCCAGATCCCCTGGCAGTTGCTTTCCCAGTTTTCCAGCAGACAGTTTGGAATCCAACCAAAGCAGCATTTTGTTTTATAGAGCAAAGCATAATGAGTGCACTTTAAGTCCAAAAGGTGAGTTGGGCGCAGAGTGGCCACATGGTGCTCTGTGACTGACTGAGAGCATGGTATTGGAGCATGATTAGGCTGATGGAACTCATTAACTGTAGTAGCAGAAATGTAATAAAACAAAAAATAGTTTGCCCCAACAATAACATGTTCTCATTTGAATGATAAAAACCTCAAATGCTCAGTGATTTGTTTTGTCCTTTATGTTAACTATTTTAACAGGTTAGGATGACTTAAGATAGCAAATAAACCAATGCTTACTGTTTTCAAAAACTTGGGATCTACTGTTATTCTTAAATAAAACAACTTTCCAAATCTTCTCTTAAGTAATAAAAGTATCATTTTCAACAGATAGCATAGATCCATGTGTTCTGACAGGCTTAGACTTGCTTACATTTTCCTAGAATGACACTGGTAATATTGATGTATTAACTTACCTATAAAACTAAATGGAATTCTGTTCTAACATTGTTTACACTAGTGACTGTCTTTTTTCATCATCAAATATGTACTAGCTGTATGAATTAAAGATCATATATAGCAAAAATTCACCTATTTTTGACTAGATACTCAGGTTTCTTCTAGTTCCATCCCTCTGTTATTGCAAAGCAGGAGTCTCTTCTGCTTTTAGAGATAAAAGCTGCATGTACAGCATCATCTGACACTCATTTTAGTTCTGCTCCAGGGTTTTTCATCAGTTATGTTTTTTTTGCACCATCTAAAATAAAAATTCTGCTCTCTTTGCAGTTAATTGATTATATAAAATTTCTAGAATTTCATTAATGTGGATGAATTTTTAAAGCAAATTCAGGTGTTCTGGGTTTTTTACTTATTTCACAAATATTTATATCCATATATTACAAATACAGGGATTTATATTATATATGTTCATATTTGTGCAGTATTTTATTTTTAAAAACCCAAACCTATCTAGATTACACATTTTATCACATATCTGGTGACTGTTCCCAACAGTGCTATCTTTTCACAGAAGATCATAAATTTGTGCAGTCATTGTGTTCCTCATCATTCGGTGGTGAAATAAATCCCTCTCTTGCATTGCCCATCTTCTCTAAAAGTATGGAAAGACCCACTGGGGAGCCAGAGAACTCCTTAAAGCATGACTCACACATAAAGATGGGTCAGTCTTTTGTCTGACTTTGGAGGACAGTTAGAAAAGTGAAAGAGGTGGGAATTCCACTTACTTTCACTTGTAGACTTCTGCTTTTAAAAAAATAAGGAATACTGATGTGAAAAAGACTATCACTGTTTCAAGTTATGCCAAGAATTTTCAAATGAAATTAATTTTAGAATTTACTTTTATAGTAAAAATAAAAGCAAAAACCTTGAAGCACAAAAGTAATGTACTTGGTCTTATAATTAATTAAATATTATTTATTTGTATGTGCTCACATATTAGTATTTATATGTTTTTATACATAACTGTGGAAAAAACAGCTTAGTAACTATAGAAAGGATATAATTAAGTCTTAATTTCTTAAATAAGTCAATATTGTTGTACTAGGGCTTGTGGAGAAGGGAAAATCAAAGACTGCTCAGATTAATTTTTTTACCTGGTTGAGTTTGACTCCTGCAGATAAGGTTTGGGTTAGCTGTGAGCTTGTTTCTGGATGATGATATTATGCTTTGACAGGCATCTTTAAAGACTGGACAGCACGAGTTAAATCCTTGGTGCAAAGTATCTAAATTTGATGTTGGTTTTTCTGAAAATATGTCCAATAAATAATTAGCCTTTATTTTTGCTGAGTGCAAAGAGTGCAATTCTAGGAAACTGGAAGTCACAATGATTGTGACTTCCAGTTATTAGGAATTAAGTTGTGTTATTAGGAATTAATTGTGTTATTAGGAATTAACAAATGGAGTTGTGTTATTAGGAATTAATTATTGATTTGCAATGAAATACCACGGCTGTGAGCTTGGAATTTTTCCATGTTCTTCTTTAACTTTCTCTTGGTCTTTCCTTTTATCTCCCATACACAGAATTGTATTCTGCTCTGAAGATGATGAAGACATTCCTTAAGTGTTTCTTTTCCTACCCATATTTTCTAAGTTCTGTGGAGAACTCACGGGGTAAATATTCTGAACTCTCTCTCAGCCTTCTAATTCAGCATCACTTTGCACGCCTTCACAATTGCTTGTCCTCTCTCTTATGTATTTCAATGGTTCCACATTCAACATATTCATTTCTACATAATACATATTAATTTCTACATAATATACATCAATGTGAACCCTAAAGCATGAATTCTGAAGGAGCTCCGACAATTAATTATTTTGACTATTGAAATGAAGTAATGTTGTGCTTAATGTTATCCAGCTTTACCTTCGAGTCTTTGAATAGTCTTATTTTTTCATCTGCTAGGGTGGTGATGTTGTCTTCAAAAATATTTCTCAGAAATATAGTTATGCATTGTATAATCATGTCATATTTTGATTGAAAATGTCAAATGCTTAAAATCCCTCAATGTGCGCAGTGCCCGCTGACTTTTGTATCCAAATTTGCAATGCACTTCAAAACCTATCTTGCCATATCTTTATGTTTTACATTACATAGTTTATGTAATGTAGATAGTTTATGTAATGTTTTTGTGAGACCAGGAAATCAAGATGCCTCTTTTTTTTCCCTTTTGTCCTCTAAAGCTTAAACTAAAACACAAACAAGCTCTAGTTCTGCTTGAGGTATTCATTGGAGCACTGAATAACCTATTAAAACAGATTCTCTATGAACACTGGTAAATATAAAGGAGATTGAGAGATTAGATTATCACATAGTCCATGTCTTCACAGAGATTTATTTAGAAGATTTTTATTTGAATAAAGAATGAAAATAAAAGATAAAAAATATAATTTCAGATATGTGTGCAAGTTTTTTACATTTTTCAAGGTCTGAAACAATAACTTTTTCATTGTTCTCCTTACATATACAGAGAAGCATCTTGTTTGAGTAAAATGATTATGGGTGATACAAAACAAACATCAAAGCAACCAAGATCATATATACATGAACTCTGGAGAGGATCATCTCTCAGTGTTATGACATTTTAATGAATTACTTAAGGTAATTGATGCAATTAAAACATTTCAGCTTGATCTTTTCTGTTCGGGTAATCTTCAGTTTAAAAGTACCGAATGCAATTGGGTCATTTATGATGAAGGGCAAGTGTTGGATTCTGCCAGCACTTTGAGGTTAATCAGATGACCAAACTTTCCTCAAAAGAGGAACATAAGTCTTGACAATTTTTTAAAACAGAAAGATTCTAGACATATTTTTCTACAGATCATAGAATCATAAAAACAGAATGGCTTGTTATGGAAGGGATCTTAAAGATCATCTAATTCCAAACCCCCCGCCATGGTCACATAGTGGGACACCTCCCACTAGTGCAGGCTGCTCATATGTTGCAAAAGAATCACAATTTAGATAATATTGTGTTTCATATTTTAGAAGCTGGGTGCAGATAAAGTGCCTCTTCTCAGGCTTCTGTGAAATATCCTCAACCCTTTACATTATCAGGTCCTTTGCTGAAATTAATTAGTCTCGAAGTCCAGTCTAAATTTTTGCTGTTTTGAGGATGTAAATACAGCCTGATTTACATAAAATACAGCAACATGTAAAGATGTTGATATGAATGATAGAAATTGGTTTTATCCAAACTCCAAGGCTCTGTGATTTTAGACTTTTTTTTAATTGTACATCTCATGTTTTAGTTGATAGTATTGAACAACAAAACTGTTAATTGAAATCTTTAAATTCCCATTAGTGCCAGAAAAGATGCTATAGTCCTGTGAATTACATTGCCATGTTATATTTAAAAAACAAAGTATTAATATTCTGGTAAGTTTATCATTTTCTTCACCATTCTGACAGTTATTTTTCATTATGCAATTATGGTTTAATTATTTTCTAACACTTTAATCAATCAGTGCTTTGTAAGGGTTTGAATTTAGTGAGGAGGAGGTACAGCTGTTAATACATTCATGGCCAGTTTCAGGGAGATCATTACTTTACAAGAATAGCCTCTAATAATTTCTAAGCACTAAGTTCTCCTGGGCGTGCATGGACTGCAACCACATTTTTAAATCCCTTGATGCACTTCTCAAGGAACTTGCAAGCAGCATTGCAATAGATTTTGCAGAAAATATTCTCAAC
The DNA here is from genome assembly GCF_000277835.1 of Geospiza fortis. Lineage (NCBI taxonomy): Eukaryota > Metazoa > Chordata > Aves > Passeriformes > Thraupidae > Geospiza > Geospiza fortis. The sequence continues at coordinate 13,792,453 of NW_005054299.1, read as the reverse complement.
CCTCAAATACTATAGTTACAGAATCTTTGGGAATTTTTATGCTAAAATTGTAGTTCTTCAATATAGATCAACAAGCCTTTCATGAAGAACAAGAATTTCAAACACTAAACCAGAACTGTAAGTGCTGAATACCTTCTAACAGGTTCGCTACCAAAATCCCCTTTGTTTCTACAAGAACAATGGGACAAATTCAGCCAGAGTATAATCTAAATTTCACAAACTTCAGAATCCAGACGTTTTACAGTAAGGCTGAATGTTGGTCAAAGTGGTATTTTCTCTACCTCTTCTACAATGTTAGATTCGAAAATGTAAAGGGAAAGTTGTGCTGAAACTGTGCAAGCCCTACAGGAGTTTAAGCAGGATGAAATGGCAGGTTAGCAAGGTTCACAATATAAGCCACATCCTGGCTTCAGAAGTAAGCAGAACAGACTTAATTATGACACCCGAAGTTATGAAATTTGTCAAATATACATGAACATTTTTTCAGCATTCAAAATCAAAATGAAAACCTTAAAAACTAGAAGGAGCTAGCATTCTTTTCAGACATATTTTGTTTCATATTTAGGTTTATTTTGTCAGTATTTAGAGTTTTTTACCTATCATCAAGATTTTTGTTTTAGCAAATTGTGCCAATATTTTGGTATTAAATACATTGATAGACTAAAGACTGTATAAAACACAAGTTCCATGCTTACAGTCAGCAAAAATCAAAGTCATTGCTTTTGCCATCTCTCTGTGCTCATTGATGTTGCAAAGCTCAAGGAAAAGTAGGTGACAAAAAACCCAACAAACTCTCAAAGTACCAGCCTCCACACTGTAGTATGTACTTGCCATTATGAATGTTTTATACACAAGATGTTCAGCAGCATGGATGCTTCATTAGCCCTGGGTTGTGCAATCCCCAAGTATAAAGTTGGCCTCATTTTCATAGGTGCTTACAGCTCATTATCAAGTCTGTGTAATCTTATATTTGCTGTACTGCTCTCTAAATCAGGCCAGCATCTTTCAGTAGGGGTAGCAATTAAAAAGGAGATGTGATGTTCAACTTGTGTGATAAATGAAACTGAATGTAAGTACAACTCATTTATCACACACAGTAGGGTATATTCATGTTGTTGAATGGTTCTAACAACTGTTGACAAACCTAGTAAAAGAAAATTATAATCTGTAGAAAACTTAAGAAAAAATATATTCATGGATGTACACAAATATACATACATATCCTCTGGCCCCAGCGCAGACTCCACCTGTTAATCCACCATCCCAGCATTTTATCTTCTCTCTGTTCAACCATTTTCCTCCAAATATCTACTCCATAGTCAGTAGTCACTGATAATTCCCTGTATTTCTATTGTGCATCTCTGCTTTCCTTCCCCAAAATAAGACCGGCATCTCAAGTCCTTCAGCTACTTAAGGCACATGGTATCCCTACAGTACTAGGTGTGTACATAACCATTAACTTTCTATGTCTTGAAGTAAGGCATTTTCTGATCTGCTTATATTCCTGCAGAAGCAACACTACTAGCTCTTTAAAAGATGTGGCCCAAAGCAAGAGCTGCAATTTATCACTGCATTCACAGTTTTAGAATTTCCCTCTCTTGCAACAACTCCAGTTTCACATCATCCTGGCAGAATATTTCTTATTCTGTGAAAGAAGAAAACAGTTTGACTTACCCATCTCGATGAGATGTGGGTGATTACTCAGTGGGAGCTTGGTATGCAAAGTGGCTTCAGTTTTGCAGCCCCTCCTGCTCCTCAGGAAGTGCTTTGCTGCCACTGCTCCATGGGGTTTTCTTTGTCAGTGCCGCTAGAACAGACAACCACAAAAGGTGCCGTGGTGCCCATGCAGATTGTGCTCCCCCTGCTTGGAGAGCTCTGGTATGGTGGTGGTGAAGTAGCAGTAGTAGAAGTCACACTTTCATTTTCCACTTTCACAGACACAAAGAGTGTGTCTTGCTTCTAAGTGCGCTGTCAACTGCTTCAGGAAACATTTCCTTCAGACAGATGAAGAGTTTGTTTGCAACTGCCATTATCTTAATTGTGTGTCATTTTCTTATGTAAAATCCTAATCAGGAAAAGCTCACATTATTTTAGAAACACTGATGATTTAAAAGACATATGTATATATTTTGAGTACAGTCTTGTTCTTGAAGAGGCAGTTCTCTTAACAAGAAAATATTCTCATGATTTTCAGAGCATTATCAATAGTAGAAAAAAAAGAAATGAAAGAAAAATCAGTGAACAGTTTGATGATAATTATTGCCAAACAGGTGCCACCATAAGTTGCATTGGTAAACAGTGACCTCTTATTTGTAAAAATTCTTTGAAAATGTTAGAAGTATATTATTATAAATGTATAAGAAAAATAGGTAGCTTACATTTATTCAAATTTTGATTTCATTTTGTTCAGTTTGCTGATGTCCCAGCTATGCACTGGAAGGAGATTCAAGTCAAAATTTAGAGATTCTGAGCTGAGACAGAACTCGACAAGGAAAGGATGACACATTCTGTCCTAATGTCCAGGTCAGACACCTCTCTGCTTCTGGTCCTATTTTGTTCAACAGCACAAGTGTCTGGGGGTCATCCAATTTCATAAATTACTGTGAAAAACTCTCTGGCAGCCATCTCAGCCAATGTCTCCAAGCATCTCCCTTGTTTCCAGGCAAAGCAATGCATAATCACAATAGTTACACACTTTTATGAACTAGAATTTTCCTGTTGCATCCAAAAATTTGTCCAATATCCCAGAGCCAACTGTTTAGAGGGAACAAGTGATCCTGCTGAGGGCTGGGATCATAGGGGCCTCGCAAGAGGAGGTGCCTCTGCTCACACGACATTGCAAATTAAAGATTTATGACATGAATTTGGATGTCTCTCTGAAGTGGATATGGAGCGGGAGCTACAGGCCTGGAAGGAGAAGGTGGGGAGAGTTTGGAGGTCAAATGTATCTGCTAAACTCTTTTTGCTGCCTGAAAACTAAACATGAACTGGGAGGTAACAAAATAGTACACTTTTCAATACTTGAAAAGAAAGTTTAATTACTGGATGGCCTGGAGCTATGTGTGAAGCAGCTACCTAAATTTAATAATCTAAATTAGAAGGTTAGTGTGGAATTCATTGCACCAACTTCTGGCATTTACAACATAAGCTGAAGGCATATGCACTTAAGAAAGTAATTTGAGGCTTCTTTTTAAGGTCAACGGGAGAAGCAGAAAGTGATTCATTAGACCTATTACAGACATGCAGTTTAAAGAAGATTTACTCCCTATTTTTCCCACTGACCTTGAAAGGAAGCCTTAAGTGACCAGCACAGCTCATCAAGTCTGCATTTGCTTAGACAAATCTCATTTTTAGGCTCCCTGCATAGACAACTTTCAGTAAAAGAAACAAAGGAGAAGCCTCCTTTAGGTACTTTGAACTGTCATCTTGCTTACTACTGACCACAAAAGAAAACCAAAGACAACTAGATTTAACATTGCAGTTACATATTTACAAAGTACACATCAATAATTCCTCTGCCCTCATTTTCACTGTTTATTTTTGCCATTGGTGACAATCTGAGAAGTCAGAATGTATTGCATATTAATTAAGTTGATTGAAGATGTAATAAGGTTTACATTACTTACAGCTAGAAAGGACAGGATTCAAAAAGATTTAAAGAAAATAGACAAATTTATAGTGTGACAAGCAGAATACAAGAAATGAACTCTGGAGAGTTTAAACATTAACATTATAAAATATGGATTTTATTACAGGTATTAATAACTTTGAAAACAGGAGAACGTAGAGAATGGCACAAACTCCCTGTGAAACCAATGCCACCTTCCTGTCTTTGAGGTCAGCTGAGGTTGAGCACAGCTGCTTTAGTAAGAAAACACAGGTTTGTGGTTTTTTGTAAGGATACAAAGATTTAGGTAGAAAGGTACTCATTAGAATGTAATCTTGATACTTAAGGGTAGGTGAACTTTTGAAAGAAAATTCTTAAGATGAGAGAACTGGTAAATGTCCATCTTCTCTTGATGTGAAAAGGAATTTTATAAAGAGTGGAAAAGTGAAATCTAAGCCTATGTGAATACAGTAGAAAATTCCTGTAAGGTGCTCTGCTTATATACATGAATAAGCGCCCACGGCAAAGACATTAATTTCTGTGAATTTAGAGGTGCTCTGAGAAGGTCAAAGTCATCCTCCTGAACTTGGACCTGTCAAAGGAGATAAAAGCTCTTCAATCCATAATGAGATTGAAACTTTGATGGATGCCTGTCCTTTGGGAACAGCTCACAGGAATCACGATTTTACAGTGCTGTAGAATAATCTTTGTTACTGTCAGACAAAGGGATGATAAAACAGGGTTATGCTCATATTTAGTGGATTCCCTTGATGCTTCGAATTGCCTTTGTGTACTACAGGCTGTAGAGTCACCTAGACTAAACAAGTTGCATAAATTAGAATATAAGGAAGGACAGGGTTTTCTGCCTACAGAAAGGCCTCTGAACTGAACCAGGCTAAATCTAGGTCAGTGCCTGAAAAGAATCTGTCAGCACTCCACATACTTCTAATAGTTATGAGCAAAAAGTGTAAAAGCTTGGCCTACAAAACCACAGCCCAGCTTCCAGCTGTGACCACAATGAAAGCACTTAGAGGTTGAAGCTTTTTTTTTTTAATAGACCCATTTTGATCACATCCTCCAGATGGAGAAGGTAATGTATGTGCTGCTTTTTCCTGAAGCTTGATCCAAAGTGTTTTTTAAGGATCCTTACACCTCAGCAGGTGGTTTTGTGACTTGCATAATCTGAACAGTTCACCTGTCCCTCAGCATTTTCAAGTGGGAAGATAGCTTGGACTGATGTAATTTGGTAAATTAATTTCCAATTACCTCTGCTGTTCTCCACATATATTCTAAAACAGGTGATTCAACAAGCTTATCCGACACTTTCTTTTATAACCACTAGATCATGTTTGCTTCAATTTTTATTTCTATAGAGATTTTTTGCCTAAATATACCTATTTTACAACATCAATTATAATTATCCAATATAATTATATTTTTTTTGTTTTCTTTTCTTTTAGGGTCAAGTATACAACAAAAATCTTTAGAGCAGAAGTTGATTTCATCTTTTACTCATTCATTAATGTCCTGCTACATGAGTTAGATTTTTCTGCTATATATATTAATAATATTCATAGAATTCAAAGTCAGAGAAATATTTAAAATGTGTGTTTGAACTCTTAGATAATATTAATATTGAATTTCTGAGAGTCATTGCTACATCTGACTTGCAAAATCCTCGTTTGAGTGAATCTTTTAGAAGGACATCAATCCTAACTGAAGGTGATGAAGAATTCATCATCTTCCATGATATACACCCTCACTGTCTCACTACTAAATATGACATAATTTTTGCAGTTTGAAGTCTGCTAACTTTTTTCAGTTGTTGATTCAAAATCTGATTATCTGTAAAATCCCTTAATTCTTTTCTTGCCATCATGGTCTTGACAATTTTTAGGTGAGAGAGCAGTTGAGGGAAGCAAAAGGCCACTGAAATCTATTTGTATCTAACAGCTGATTTGATCCTAAGCATTCCTCCTTTGACTCCTGGTCTCAGTCTAAAATGAAGCCTCTTCCTTCCCCTCATCTAGAAATAGCAACAACAGTGTTTTTCAGTCACTGTTTTGGCAAACCCAACTTTCTGTTTCCTCCAGGTATTTATTTGTTCAGTTCTTTGATGCCATGGAAAATAATTTATCCCATTATCATTTAATTGTTCTTCTCATGGGACTATACAAAATATAGATTGAAATTCATTCTCTGCCATGAAAATATTATTTACTAGAATAAGACTAACAAAAATAGTGACAAATTCTCATGTGGGCGTACAACTTTTCAGAATCAGATCCTGAAGTACACTCTACAAATGACTAATATTTTTTTACATCTAAACTCCATTCAAAAATAGTATCAAAGAATATTCCATTTATGTTCACATACTCAATGTGTGGGAGATGAAATTTTATTTCAATATTGTGAAGTATTTTAAGCCAGTCTGTTAAAAAAATGCCAACCACACAAAATCAATACAAAACCCAAAAGAATAGCAATTATGTTCTACTATTCAAAAAGGTGCCAGTTACACCACATGCACATTCCATTTGCTACAGACCATATGATAGCAACTTTCTGTTTACTGTAATAACACAGAAGGCTGATAGTTTGCTGATGAGTGGTTGTCCAACTCCTAAATTCTTTGGGAAAAAACCTATTAATATAGAAAGAAACTGCCTCACCTAAATTCCACTGCTGTTGTATGTCTATGTTTTTTCTCTTCTTTCTCATTAATATTTTATGTACCATTTACATCCACATCCACATCCATACAAATTTCACACATTCTTATTTTTTAACTAAAATATAAATTCAAAGAAACAATTATCAATGAAAATGGTACACCAATATGTGATTTTCAGAACTGCCTTTAAGTGTGTAACAAGAGCAAGTTCATACATATGTTATCTTTTATAACTTCCTTCTCGTTTTCTCTTCATAACTTCGGTAAAACTAAAATACAACAGGGCTGCTACAGGATGGAAATAAAAGAAATTGTAGACACCAAACTGGAAAACAAGAGAGCCTCAGACCTCAAGAGGGGAAGTGGTCCATAATACAGTGTCAGATATTACTCTGATTCTGTACCTGAACATAACCAAAAAACAATAAGCCAATATGCATAATATATTTTGAGCATGTCTATTGTAGTAATAAGAGAATCTTAATACTCAGTTTTCTACTTGCTGTCTCTGTTTTCCAAAACTGCCTTCAAATTTCCATCCACTTCTACACTCTCTGCAGCAACCTTTTACACTTTGATTTTCCTTGTACTAGTTGCAGAAATATATTTCTTTTCTTCTTTTTGGCCTTCTGGCCATGCTCAAATTTGTAGCTGCAATATTGGATAGATCTCTTTTGAGGATTAGATACTACTGCTGAGGTGACTTCTCAGATTAAACTGCCTTCTCCTTCCCTGACAACTTTGGTCTTTGAAATAAATTGTAATATTTGGGTTTGCTCTAGTTGACATTCCATTTGTGTTATCACATCCCAGATTAACACATACTCAGAAGTTATTGCTAGGAAGGGACTTGTGACTGATAAGAAATGAAACACACTGACTGTAAATGCAATTAATGCCAATAGAACATTAAGGAGCAAAAAGTTTTTTTCTGTACAGTATGGCTGGTGGTCATCTCAGAGGGGTATGCAAAGCAAATTCAGATTGTTAGCCATATAAAAGAGAGAGAAATACATTAATAAAATATATCTTTTCTCAGAGTGGACCAGATTATGTTGAGTCAGGACAGTTCTACTTATTCTTATGTATGCTTAGAAGATTGGGTAAACAATCAAAATCTATTACTTATGGAGCATTTTTAATCATGATAGAGAATATTTAATCAGTTTTAGGAATAGAAAAATTTATTAAGAGTACTCTTTAAGAGATTTATTTATGATAGCAGCATAGTATTTACAGCCTAAATAATGGTGCATATATTTTTTGCATCCATTTCAAAGTACTAACATTATACTATGAATAAAAACTGATGTAATATGTTTTGGCCTTTATTTCTGAGAGGAATTTTAGTATTAACTTTAAATAGCGTCAGTCTGTAGGAACTCGAATTGGTTGTTATGATTAATATAAATTCTTTCAAGCTATTTCTCCTGACCCTAGGATCAAAGAGTAGCAATAAGAAATATTTTTACTGGGTTGTGTTGTTTTACATATTTCCTGAGTAAATTTTTAAATAAGTATAATGTTTTTATTTATTTTATTGATAATAGTGGCAATCTCTAAGTCTGTATTATAACACATGTGGTAAAAATTTGTTTGGCTACACAAGAACAAAGAACTACTCAGGAACCTTGCACAGCTTTTTGACAGTGCCCAAATGCCTCTCTCAGCTATGAAGCCTGTTGGTTTTCCTGACTTTCTTTGACAAAATAGATTGCAGGAAGGCAGAGAATAATCTTGAATTGTTTCTGCACTTACGGTATCTTCAGCCCAGAATAAGCAATTAATAGATTTGAGAATTACTAAGCTCCTTACTTCCCTTGTGTCCAGAGGGAAGATGTAGAGATTGTCTTGCATGAATGCAAAATCCAGCCCATTACAGAATTTAACAAATTAGCAGTGTCCATAGAAACAGCAAGAAACTTCTCATGTAATCTGCAATCAGATTCTATTATCTACCTTTTAGCTCTGTATGGCATTTCTAGATTGATGTGGCTGCTGGCATTAGTATAAACAGAAGCTTAGAAATTTTTCTGAATTTACTCCATTACGACAACCGGGTATGATGATGAATTTGTATCTCTGCGGACTTTGGAAATGTTACTAAGTTACTAAACAGAGATGAAATAGCAGCAAGGGGAGATGAACTGAAGGACCAGAACCCTGGTTTTCATTAATTTCTATTTTTTAAATGTAGATTTCAGGTACTGAAAGAGAACCTTCTGTCCTAACTGATGTAATGAATAAGCACCAATGTTGTGGCTACCACTCATCACCAAGGAGAAAACCCAGCACTATCAGATAACAATTATATACTTTACCTTCTCTGGATAAAAGTTTGAAATGCTTTTGAAAAAGTATTTCACACTATTGCTGAAATGTAGGTGTCGGTCTGTTGCTGATGCTTTTGTATCCTACAGCTTGCATGCTTTTCCTGACAAAAGGCACAGTTTTTCTCATGGTAGTGGTCTGTGTCTTCCATTGTGTGGTCTGGTTTTGCAGCCAGCAGCTAGAAAAGTTGGGCTGTTCTTAGTAAAGAGTGCAATTTAGGGCATTCATTTAGTGCTGTCTTGTACAACTACAGTTCTTACAGCCTCGTTTCTAGCTTGTGATAATGCCCTAAGGCTTGACTAGTGATGAAAACACCATACAGTTTTGGGAAAATGAAGGTATCATTACAATATGTACTGAGACATTTTACAAACAAAAATGAGCCTTCAAACAGGAGCACTGCTGTACTTGACCATACAGGACAGAAGCAGTGATGAAACTGGTATGTTGCCTTGATGTTTTGGGGGTTGTTTGTTTATTTGTTTTGCATTCATTTTTGTTGCTCAAAATAATAATCAGAACAGCAATGCCAGAAAAAAAAGTCAATGCCCTACAATTTTTATTCAGTTGTAAACATATTTGCTCTCCTGTAGCAAAAATATAGAATCATTTGCATACATAATCATCAGAAAATAAGAAGAAAAAAATGTTTTTTCACTGACAAAAACTCTCTTCACCTCATTGTTGCTGGTTTCATTTTCAGAAAATCTGGTTTTGCATCTTTTGAAACATGTTCTTTCCTCTTGGTCAAGAGAAACAAGGGGTTAATTTTACTGTGAAAGATATTTATGTGTTGATTATGTCTAGCAGGCAAAGGACTTTAAGAAAGAAGGCTATCACAAAATGCATAGTTAATTGGCTCAGTTCAGCATTTTGTGTAAAGTTTGCCCAAGTAAAAATATAATATAGCTTTAGAGTTTCTTTTTTTCCGTATGAATCTAAGAATGAGCTTTGGTTCTTGTGGTATTTCTGAGTGTCATATAAACTCACAGTCAATAAAACTGAAAATCAGTTTTCTGAAGCATCTATAATGGCTGCTTTTCTGCTTGTTATGTAGATACTATGCTCTCAGGTATGCAAAGCCAGTCAGGGAGAAATTAGTGAAAATACCATAGAATTATCCATGACCTTTCTAATGTAGCACTTCTGTGGACTAAGTGAAGACAACATGCTTTTTGAGCACGTTTATGTAAAGTTTCATAATAATCCTTAATGGGAAAGGATAAAATATCTAGTATCTAGTTCCAGAGTACATGGAAAATACTCTGTGCATAATTTCTAATATAAAGAATTTATAAAGTAACAGTTCACTAAAGTGAAGCATTAATAATATGCGCAAGTAATTATATCATGTCATAAGACTTCCATTTTCTTCTCCTTTTTTGTTGTTAATTTCGCATAAGTCTCACAAGCCAACAATGAAATCATGTTTATTACAAACTGGTGGTAACATGCAAGCCAGTAAATAAATTGTTAAAGAACCTCAGTGCTGTCAGCATCCTAAATTAACTAATATACCTCTTTAGTGAATATTTTGCTACCTTTTTTTCATCCATCAGTAAAAATGCATAAAACCCCATTGAGATATGTTATACTACGCATGAAAGAAATATCAACGACACATTTATTGGCCTTTTAATTCAACCATGTTTATGAGGTTAGTATTACTTGATGTTGCACTTGAATGTAGCTTATTAATATTGTTTCAGCTAGTTGAATATTGAGCTTTTCCCAGTCCCATATGGAACTGGAAAAACTAGAACCACCTTTGCAATTTACTTTCCCAGTATCACTTCAGTTGGGTTGTTTGGGTTTTTTTGACTGGGGAACTTAAACTGTTGCCCATGCAATATTAACCACCATTACAAAATGCATGCTGTGATGGAGGGGGGAACATAAGGGACATAAACTTTTAACTTTTCAGTGACACATGACCAGAAACATGTGGGGCAATGATAATGTGGAGGCTGTGGACATATCAGTTCCATCAGTTCTTCAGAACAACTTGTGTTAAGTGGGAGAATTATTTTAATTTTTTTTTGTGGACTTAGAAATATCATTGTGAGTTAAAATTATTATTTGCCCATCATAAGAGGTGATGGAACAATTGCAGCTTTGATAGTTCCCTGAAAACCACTATTCTTTGGAAAATGTCAGGACGGAAAAAAAAGGGGAGATTTAACTTTGTATATTCCCTGTTGTTTAATCTTGGAAGAGACAGATTTTTAATTTTTGTGTATCTGTCTTTGGAATTGTATGGATTAAATCAGGATGCTGCCCAGTGATTCCAAGAAAACACAGGCATATTCTTTCAGAAAATTACAAAATATGGTTAGCAGAATGCAAATAGTTCATAAAATGTTCAACTACTTTCAGTTTAAGCAAGGAATATTTCTTTTGATTTTTATTGCATATGATAATTTTTGATGAAAAAATATTTGACATTCAAAAATCACATCTTCAGAGACTTTGAAGATGATACAGAAAGGCATTAAATACCTGTTTGTACTGATGTCCATAAAAATAGGATTGTGCTTCACTCTGTATAGGAATTCTTTCCCACGTAACTTGGGAGAGAATACTGTTAATCAAATATGAAAAAAAAGGCTGGTGTTTGATGCAAAGTAGGATTGCACAATTGTCTCCCATTTTTTTTCCACCCAGCATAATTTATAGTCCTGTGCGGTGTCAGTGAAAGAAGGTTAAAAGATTTGGAGTTGAAATCTCAACTGCTCTGAGTTGCAGAAAATGTAATTTTCATTTTTATGTCATGAAACAAGAGTAGACCCAGAAAAATAGATTGCTTAGAACTTAGTGATTCCAACTAATGTGCAATTGCCTGATTGCATTTTAAAACTACCTAGGCATTTCTTGAAATATAGTGTAGTGCTTTCATTAGTCATTGATCACCAATACTAGTTATAAAGCACCTGTTTAAAGTAATTTTTGTGGAATGTATTAAGCATAAAAATAATAAGATTTCCAACAGAAATTCTCTGAAGAAAACTGCAAGGACACATCTCCACTGTCTTTATTTCATTTTGCTTACAAATTTAATTTTAAATGTGTTTATAGAGATTTCATTTACTTTAGTACAGCAATGATCACTTAGAGCATTACAAGCTCTATTTAAGAAGTGGACAGAAGCTCAACTTCTGCAGAAAAACCTTTCCCCTTTCTGATTGTAAACTGAATGACAATGAATAAAGAGAGGAAGGGGAAAGTGTTGCCTTACTTTGCAAGATTGTCAACAATCTAATGTTTCTGTAGAAAATTCTCACTTTGAGCTTTTGCCTTCTTTTGTCCTGTGAAGCTATGTCCTACTTCCTCTTATGAGCCTTCAGGTCACCAAAAGGCACCATAAATGAGACAGGAACTTGGGTATATGCAGTAAGACCAGTGTGTTAAAATTAATGGGATTCACAGAGAGGAAAAGTGCCACAGGCAGCAATGGGAATAAAAGGCCATTTGCTTTCCTTTTGCAGGAAGAAAACCCCTGCAGCCTAAAAAATGTGCTGCTGCTGCTTTTCTTTATAGCCTTTTTTTTTCTTTTTTTCTTTGTCCTTCTCCTCTGTGGGAGGCCAAGTGGACACAAGGTAGAACGTTGCTCCAAAGTACAGGAGTCATGCTGGGAGTTCAAGGAGAATTCTTAGCCCATAGTTGTGAGCCCATCCATATTACACTTTCTCACTGGGAGTAGGTAGAAAGGTAGGCAGAACTACAGTATAGAGGTCTATTTTGAGACAAGCATACAGTGCAGTGACTGCTCCTATCCTCTAGGCTATTGATTAATCCCCTCTGTTCTTTGTACATGTCTAGAAATACAGAAGAGTCCAATAAATACCTGCTTTCTTCCCTTCCCTTCTTTCCCGTTTTTCCCCTTCCCTTGCCTTGCCTTGCCTTCCCTGCCCTATTGTACAGAATGAACTGTACAATATGGAAACATGGAAAATAATGAAGTTATTGCTGTCTCAGACAGCAGTTTGTATCAATATCCTAACTTCCAAGCTTTTCTCCCTGGTTTCTTTTCTATTTTCATGCTTTTTCTGTTTGTTTTTCAGTGGGTTGTTTTTCCTCTCGGATACCAAATGCCCAATGATGCCAAGCAGAAGACTGGCAAATGTTTCAGCTTTTAAGGCAGACTCTGTAAGAAGCTATTAGCTGTTCTTACCCCATGATACAAAACTACAGAATCTATAGTTATGTACTGCAGCCACAAATATTGTATCTGATTTCCAAGCCCTAATGATAAGCCAATCTGTGAATTACAAAAGTAAAAGTATTGTTCTTCACTCCTAAAACAGACAGTCTGGGAAACCACAAATCACCTCAGGAACTGCTGTCAGTGGCCCAATTAGTACAAAAGCAAGCAACTAAAGTCCGCAAGGTATCCAGGAAAAAAAACCCCTTGTATAACATTATTGACAAATTCAATAATTTAAAGAGGATGAAACATGATATATCCCCAAATGCCAAAATCGTTTGCAATATTGATCTTTTTTATCTGCTTTCTGTTTCTCTAAAACCATGAGGTGCAACTGGGTCACATTTTCAGGGTTTCTTCTACAAACCGAGGTTACTCCCCTCCCCCAAATACACTACATGCAAAATTCTCACTTCCTTGCAGAAAATATTTTGCATTGGATTCTTTTCTTGGTTGTTATTTTTTAACTGAATATTTTGAATGGCAGTAGATGGTCTTCCAAATTACCATAGGTCAACCAGCTATTTGATGATAACCTCTTTAGGCTGAGTAATAAAGACATGACATGGCTATGGGATATGCTTGTATGAGATTCAATGGCCCCTGTAGTGTGCTCTGGGGATTAAGGACAAGTCTTTCTTTTTTTTTTTAATTAATTTTGAAATTTTTATATTTGAGTTTCAACAGTACATAGTGAATGATGGTTCTAAATAAGAGGGCTGGGTAGAGCAGCTGTTCACAAAGTAAGGAGACTGCATTTTGCAGTTCAGGTTGGAAAGTTATGCATTAGGTCTTGGCATTTCTGCATAATCTGACCTGAAGGTAATGGAGGATGGTCCAGACCTTCCTCACTTTATAACTGGTACCAGAGTTATTTTACCCTGAATGTAAGCGTTCTCTCTTCCAAGCCCTACTTACACCAGTGCTTCTTCTTTTGTTTGTGAATATATCTGGAGGCACATCCCACTGTTCTTTCAGATGAGCTACATCAGATGCCTTTCCCAGCCAGTTACTTCAGTTCTTTAAAAGCTATGTTTGGGAAGAACACTGGAGGACTATCAACTCACAGTGACTTGTCTCTTTGCTCATAAGCAGTATGTCAGGTGGTTAGTGTTTAGTGTTCAAAGAGTAATTTTTACCTTTTTTATTATGCTTTTCTTGTCTCCATTTTAAACTGCTTTACAGCTTGTATTACAAGAAGAAATTATATAGGTTTACTGCTTTATTAGATTTGGAAGACATATTTGTTGTTATTATTAATAACCTAATTTTTAAAAAAAATTCTGTAAAGAATTGTTCAAAATGGATTGCCTTAACATTCGTAAATATTAGTTTCCTTCCGTACATTACTAGTAGAGAAAATTAAATATAGAACTTTTACAGAATTTAGTTTTTCCTTTTGAAATGATAATGCTAAAGTATATTAGAAGAGTGTTGAAGGATATTTCAAAATCAAGTGTAAGTAGTGATATTCTCATCTTGAATTGCAAATTCCTCACAGTGGACTGCAAAAGTTTAATTACAGTTTGAATAAAGAAACTCTGCTTAGGGAGATCATTACATCACAGGCACTAATGCTAAACTGTTAGCTAAATGCTAAACTGTTTTCCCCAGCCTCTCTGTTCACTCCTCAGTCCATTTTTCTCAGAATCCAGCTACCAGGTTCTATAATGTTGCTCAATTCTCTTGAGTCTAGTCTGTGCTCTGTTTGCCATGCTCAGACTGGGCCCCCCCTGTCATTAACAGACTTGATAATGTCTTCAGGCTCACTTCAGCTAAGACACACCCTCAAGGCAGGCAGCAAAGGAGGAAGTGCTGATCTCCTCTCTCTGGTGACCAGCATTAGGACACAAAGAAATAGAACAAAGCTGCATCAGGGTAAATTCTGACTGGGCATTAGGAAAATGTCTCACCCTCCCTGTGAGAGGGTGAATCACCAGGCTTCCCAGGGAAGTGGTGACAACAGGAAGCCTGCCAGAGTTCAAGGTGCAGCTGGATGGCATTTAGCCATACTGTTTACTTTTAGGTAGTCCTGCAAGGAGCAGGGATTTGGACTTGATGAGCCTCATGGTCCCTTCCAACTCAAGATATTCTAACATTCTATATAATACTGAGATTAGTTTATTGATTTTGACATGGTGCTAGCCAGTCAGTACCACATTTGCCTAAAGTTAGAGTTACAGGGAAAGCTCTTGAAGTAGCCATGGAACCAACAGAAAGAACTTAGGTTTGATCAATATTTTGATGGATGTAGCATTTATGGGATAGCCTCAAAACAGTATGTACTGAATTGCAGAAAGACAAACCTGAGTCTTCTCTAAAAGCAAATTTTTGTCTCTTCTGGTGAAAACCCCATGACTGCCTTCGTTCCTAGAAAGACAGTCCTAATTAACTCCCACTTTGTAGTTCCAGAAAGTAGTTATCAGAAATAATATTCGATTTCTAAACATTCTCTCCTTTTTGGATAGACTTCTGTCTTTTATGCCTTGATGTTAAGACAGAAGTTCAAGAAAAGAGAATCTTTTCTAGTTCATGTTCCCAACCCCCCAGAAGAAACACAGACAGAAGAAGCCTGTGAAAACTCTGCTTGGTATGTGACATTCAGGTATTCTTTACCCATATAGTTACTTAGAATTCCATGTGAGGTCTAAGAACTACATAATGAGCAAACTGTGTGAATTAGAAGTGCAACATGGTCAGTTGTGGATGGATTTTTACAAGAAACGAGGAAGCACATTCCTGGTACAAAATCAATCCCTTGTAAATTCTACTTCTCTACCAAAACATTGAGCATATTAAAGCTCTTAAAAGAAGATCCCTAAAGTGGCCTTACTTTGATTTCTTATAACGTTTCAAGAATTTGAATTTGCAAATTCTAGAACACCTGATAAATTTGGTTGATGGGTTTAAGCATTTATGTAACTGCTTCAGGTTTTTCAGCTTCTAACTTCCATTACATAAGGGCAATTAAATACTTTATAGAAGGGAAGTCGAGTACTGCAAATTAACTGGAAAACAAACAGCAATAACCCAGTATACCTACTAAATACTAAGATACCTTGCACTGCATCAATCTTTTCTACCTTTTCCTCAGGACTGTCACAATTGCAAATGTTTTCTGCATGAAAAAAATCTTAGTGACGCATCTAGGGATTATCTGAATCCTTCTTGTGCAGTATAAAAAGGGATCATATACACCACAACAATTTTCAGGAAAGGGTAATACATACTTCAACATTCAATAGCTTGAACATTCACAGTAATTTCCAGGCTTTACAGATGATCAAAATTTGAAAAAAGTTCTAATTATTTTTAAATTTCAGTCTCCTAAAGAAATCCGGATTTTTTCCTTTCTAGAGTAGAGCATACAAACTGTGATGACTGCAGTCCCTCCTTTGCCAGTTTTCCAACTTCACAGGAGTTTTAATATTTCATTTCAAGAAGATTTGGTTTAAGCCATTGAGAGTGTTTATGAGGAAAAGGAACTCTTCCCTTAGAATACATTTCCTGTGGATTGTATTAGAATGAACCACATTTCATACCAGAAGTCAGCAAAGTTCATCAGGAGCACATCTCACATGTCTTACATTGTGGCTGTGATAGGTTGGAGCTATGGCAATTCTGCCTGGCTCTGCATACAAGGGATGATACAATGGAGGAAGCACTGCTTGCAGAGATAATATCCATGCTCCGTCACTCAGCTTCCGTCTTCCAGTATAACCTCACTCCAAGTGAGGGTACGGCGAAGTGAGGATGAGCTAAGACTGTTTCTTTGAAGCTGTGGCTCTAAAGGCAAACATATCATGTCTATTTATGTTAATCTGATCCCAGAAGTTCATAAAAGGGAAGACTATCCTATATCCCAAGCATCTCAGACAGATTCAGTCCTTTCTGAATCATAGTCATTGATGATTCAGCAAAGTGTTGGTCACTTTGGTCACATTAATACAACTGCACAATCAGTGCATATTCAGATGGGTAAAATTACGTATGAACCAACCGGTTTTCGGGCCAGCTCCAGCATGTCACTTTTGAATATGTTAAATGTAGCAGAAATATATGTATGAGGAAGAAAAATAGTTTTAGGGCAGAGAAAAAGACCATATCATTCATCCTTCCCCATTTTTCTGAAATGTGACACACTATACACATATTTGTTTCAATCTTCAAACCAACTATTGCTTCTTGAGGTAAAAAGTGTTTTAGAGACAGAATATTGGCAGCTTTGGCTCATGTACCCTATATAATCAAGAAACAAAGCTAAGCCAGATGAGGAGATCTACACCAATGAAAAACCTAACCTTGACTGTTGGTATTTCCATTTGTTGCCTCCTTTGAACTAGTTTATCTTGGTAGAAAACTCTTCTAGCCCTCTAGCTGTAAATCTTTTTACGCTAGGAATCTGCTTCATTTTTGTTGTCAAGGTAGATGCGCGTTCCTGAAAAATTTTATTTTTGCCTTGTATTGTTACAATCCACAAACTAGTACATATTGCTTTCTTTTTATCACCATCTTATTACAAGTGGGTTTTTTCCTGTTAGCATTTGGCACTGATAGTTATTCATTTCCACTTCCTTCAAATAACAGTTGACATATTCTGCATTTTTGTTTTTCTGCACCTTAATTCTCCTTCACTCTGTGTTACTTTGTGAAATAGCATCAGGGCTGTAAAGTAATCAGGACTTTGTAATGCAGCTGTCAACATCACATAATGAATTTGCCAAGTCCTGTTGAGGCTGTATCCGTTTGACAGCACATCTATGGTATTTTCAGCACCCTTGCTTGTACTTATGTTGCTAAAGCCCCAGTAGAGAAACATAGTGAAATCCTTTACTGCATAACCACTGGGCTGAAATTTCCTCTGTAGTGTGTAATCATTAGCACAAAACCATGGTGCTTTTTCTGGCTAAAGAGTGGAATGAATTCCAGGAGATCTTCTCTCAATCTTTAGGTCTTTTAAAGGCTACTTAATAACTTTGGCATGTCTTCTTTGTATCTCAGATTTTATCTGCTAAAATGGAATAACTGCTTCCTTTCTTTCTCTGATCTCTGACTTGTTTATTCAGATAGAAAGCTCAAGAAGCAGAGAGTATCGCTTAGATAATACCTATGCAAAACCTTGTACAAATAATCCCAAGATCTCTGTCCCAGCAAATGTGAATGAGACAGTGTCTGCAATTTTTTATATTGTACCTGAGCCATAATATATGCTAGGCACTGATTAATAATAACCTTTAGAAAACTTGTCCTGAAATGTTAATCATATAGGTAATCTTCTGGGTCAGTCAAGCTTTATACAAAGTACACTTATTTGCAAGGACATGATTGTCTGTAACTCAAAACACTCTAAATCCAGGCTGTCAGTCTATTCTTCTTCTCTCCTGCATCAACCATGTGAGAACATTGACCTCCAACACTGCTCTTCTGTGTGTAGCTGGTCTGATTCAAACACAATGATCCCAAATGCTGTTAGATCAGTTGGGCCATGATACAAAGATAAGTTTGTAGTTAAAGAATATGTGTCATATTGCCTCATGGGTCTTATTTTATCTTATTTTAGGTGCTGTCAAACCAATAGACATCTTTCTGGTCACACAAGGAAGCCTGATGTCTGATGTAACACAACATAATTCTTGTGGGGAAGAAATGTCTTTTGTGACATAACTTTCTGCTTTCTCTCAGTGAAAAATATTTCAGCAAATAATGACCCTTTCACCTGTATTTCCCTAGAAGCCACCATCCAAATGCTTATAAACACTTCAGCGAAAAATATTTTAAATCAACTGTATCTACAGTAGACAGGATGGCACAAATACAGATGAATCACTTTTTCTTCTAAGTTTTACTGCACTTAGAAAACATGTTGTGTTAAAGCTTCTAATAGTGTAGCTTGCAGTTTGACACTATTTAGAAAGTTCTGAGCTGATTTCCAAAAGGCAGTTGTAATTTAGGTAATTTTCTTAAGTTCAGAGTAATATCTTCAAAAATTAGGCAGAATATATTGAAAATTAATTTTCTGTGTTTAAAAAATTTTGGATTATTTTAAAGTTTACTCTTTTGTATGGTAGAAAAATATTTTGTAAGTAAAAAATGTCTTATATGTAAGATTGCTTTGGATAATTCCTGTTTTAATACATTTTGTGCTGAAAATTTTGCTGACTAAGTACAAACATACACTACAGAGGTACTCTGCTATTATAAAAAAAGAAAAAAAAGTTTTGTGCTATTTTGTTCTTTTTGAAATACATTTCTTTCTTTGCATCATATTAATCCTTGTGAGAATATACTTATGGGAGGTTTCAGAGTGCTGATTTAGAGCCTGTTCTTTCCTTACATTGCCCTACCAATCCATCCTCAAAAGAATATTCACTAATGTTTCCTTCTCTTTGTCTTACTTCCCCACCCCCTAATTGAATTGATTTTCTCTACATTCTTTTTGTTGGTTTGTTTCTGTAGTAGCATTGGAACATACTGCTCTGGGAAGTGGCAAAATCACCATAACTGGAAGTATTCAAAAGGTGTGTGGATGTGACACTTGGGGATATAGTTAATTGGTGAACAAAGTGTTAAAGGTTTGATTAAATTATCTTAGAGATCTTTTCCAACCTTAATGATTCTAAGATTCATGGAAGGTTGTTCAATTTTTTTCTCTCCTGTTCCTCCCTACACCTCAAATTCTGCAGATGTAGAGAATATATCCCTTGTTATCAACCAAAATTTATGTATGTGTTGAAAATAGAAGTGAAAAAGCATTCCTCTACCCCTGGGCAACTGTTAAAAACATGTCCCTTACAGTGTTTTTGTCTGCTGACTGCCACTTCTCTGGAACAGTTTTAACAACTCACTTCGGAGCAAGACTCCTCGAGAGCTTCGATCTTGTCAGAAGTCTGCTTGTTGAACTTAGTTGCACCAAACAGATAAATTCAGCATATAAAACCCAAGCTGAGGTGGTTGTGAACCTGCCCAGTAAACAGACCAAAAAAAGCCAGAACCTTTCACACAAATGTAAAGGGTCCCATTCTCACAGCAAGTAGACACCTATTACTTGCTGCCGATTTCTTTAAAAGAAATGTAGGCCAAATTTTGCCCCTTGGTTGCAGGTTCATTTTACAACTATTTTTGTTTCATGACTCCGGTGGGGACATAGAAGTGGAATAGAGGACAGAATTTGGCCCAATTAGTATGAGCCACTAATGAATATTATTTTAAGGTGCAAGATGAAATCTTGTCTGGACCAGATTATTGAGGCTCGGAACTGAAAATGTTCTTTGGCAATGTATGGATGGGTGTGGGGGAAGGGATAAAGGAGAGTGGAAAGAGCAAAGGCAGAATTTGGTTTGAGATGGAAGATATCATGTAATATCTCACAATCCCTAGTGAAAGTGAGTGTCCCAGTCCATGCTGGTATCCATGCAGCCCATGACAGATCCAAGGGGCCAGTTTAGCACCCTCTTATGTCACATGGAGATGGAAAGGAGGCCACAGGAGAAACATTCTAGGCCTAGACTTCTAGGTGAAGTGGTATTTTGATGATACTTACAGAATAACATTTTATTTCAAATTGAAGATGGATTAATTGATGTCTCAGGTATTTTTTATTTGGTTTCTGAAGGAAATAAAGTTTATGTAATTATACTATTTTTCTGTCAGTCCCAAAATGTGTTCTGGAACATGCCTTATTTCAACCAAATCTGACAGACAAGAGATATCTCAAGACTAATGTTGTTCCTAATTCGTGGTTGTTCTGTGTTAGGGTTTGCTATGTGTTTGTTTATTTGTGTTTGTGGAGGTTTTGTTGTGTTTGTTTGGGTTTTTGGATTTTTTTGTTTGTTGCTGATTTTTATTTATTTTGAATCAGAGATCATGAAAAGAAGAAAGAATTTAAAGGTTAAAATTCTATGCAAGAGACACAGAAAAGTTTGGTTAATAGTTGAATTCAGAAAGGGAGGGCTAAAGCAGGGAACATTATCAGTATTAGATGATGTTTCCATTTTATTTCTGAGGTAGGTGTCTGATATGTTCATAACCTGAAATCTGAAGCACCTCCAACTCCAAAATTTCCCTTTAACTTTAGATTTGACCCTCTGATTTCATACTTGTGACTGCAATTCTTGCCCAAAAATTGAAGATAAAGGTATAAAGGTTTCATATTGTGCTGCATAGGATTTGACAAAGCAACAATGCACAAATAATTTATAAATCTCCATGTAGCAGTCTAGCTTCTTCTTACTTTTTTCCTACTGCACATCTAGTGACTTTTACTATTGTGACCTTGTGCTTGGCACTGCAGGACATTGCACTTTAGGGGAAAAAAATCTCCTTTTTCTTTCTTATTTTTTTTCCCTCTCTGGTCCTTCTCTATTGCAAATCCATGTTTCAAGGATTGGCAGCTGCTTCCAAGATGTAGTAGCAGATGGGCTTGGAGACATGGCCAGCATATCAGCATAGAGGAAACAGCCCGCTGCAATGGGTTTATTCTTTGTAGGCTGATAGAATTAGGGGGGGCTAGGAAGGAGCTGGTGTTTTGGTAATTCTAAAAATTGTTTGAAAGATGATTAATTTAATCTGGAACAGGCCAGTGTTATTGGGAGATAAAAAGATCTGCCCATTTGAGTGTTTTTGTCAATTCCTAGATGAGAAAGCAAGCTGAGCTGAGCTGGGTAAGCAGGTGACAGTTCCCTTCCCAGGCGGCTGCCAGGCCCAGCGCTGCTGCTGGAGCTGGTGTCAGTCACAGCCCTCTGACTGGACAGCAGCTGAAGCCTGCAAGGCGATTGTTGCCTGCTGTTTTGTCAGGTGTAGTACATTCTAAAAAGTGGGTCAGTGCTTGTATGCAGCCCAGCTCTGCATTAGAAATTAGTACTTTGTAAGGAGGCTTTGAATCTATTACAGGTGTATACATGCAAGGATTGTTATGCAGCCAAAATAAAGTTTTGCTATAGGAGTTTTTATAGTTTTAGGTATATGCCATTTGCTGATAAAAAGTGTAAGGTTCTTGTAGATATGTTGAATTGATGGAACCCCTTCATTTAAAAAAATGCATTTATAAAGCTGGAGCACAGGGAGGGGATCCTTTAAAACT
The DNA here is from genome assembly GCF_000277835.1 of Geospiza fortis. Classification (NCBI taxonomy): domain Eukaryota; kingdom Metazoa; phylum Chordata; class Aves; order Passeriformes; family Thraupidae; genus Geospiza; species Geospiza fortis. The sequence goes on along the minus strand of NW_005054299.1, from coordinate 13,770,555 downwards.
TATCTAGCTAAGATTTTTGGAAGAAATAGAAGCTGTCTTTTTAAAAAAGTAAATCTGTTGAAGCCCTACCTACATGTTTCCACTTATATCCTAATTTTCTTTGTATTGGCTTGAGTTAACTCTGCCCCCTACAGCATTCATCCTGTTGGTATAGAAAATGGAAATTCAGTAGATTGCTTTAAAGGAGTTCCTCTGAGTCTTGATAAGATGGGCAGCGAATTGAAGAAAATTGTAGCCTGAACCATGGTAAGGTAAAATCATATAATGATATGCATGACTTGCATCTATTGCTAATTATATAAGTGAAATGTTTGTAATTTCAGTTATCCTTGCTGCTGTAGTCATCTGGGTATGGAAGCAAAGGGCCTTGACAGGAGCAGGTGTTTGGGTAATTCTGAAAATTGAGTGGAAGAGAAAGACAGCAGTTTAATCCAGCTCATACAGCCAATTGGAATTTCTTATCTACTACAGAACTGATTGAATTTTAATGAGTTGAATTATCTTTGAATTAAGTTGGTTGATATGGTTGTGGTTGTTTGAACAAAACTGGGGGGGGTGTTGCATAGATCTAACCTGGAAATAAACTGGAACCCAAAATCTGGAAAATAGCTCTTTATTCTTTTCAAATTAGATTAATAACCGTGTATTCACTAGGGACTGACATTGTATTCTTAGCTTATTACTTTGCCTGAGTAAAATTTTTAGGAAAACACAAAGATTTATAGTCATTAGATTATGTTTTCCCACTAGAAATCTTTTCTGCTTGGGGTCAGCAAGCAAGAATGTCTTAGCAAGTATAGCTTGTTTGCATGATTTTAACAGACTTTTTCCAGGCTTCTTTTTTTGCCTTTTCTCTCTCATTCCTAGTGAGAGTAGGACTGGGATAATAATAATGTTGGCAGTAGTAGTAGTAGAAAGCAGCACACCTACATGTCAAAGAGGGTGTTTGGAAAGAGGCTCAAACTCTCTCTTTATAGCCTGGAGACAGAAAGCAACTTTAGGACTCCATTATCTGGCTGTCCTGGATAGGCAGAAAGAAGTTCCTCTGGCAGTTGAGAAGGTCTGCTGGTAGTGTAGCTAGGGAAGGTAGGATACATGAGCCCTACCAAATAGCTAACATATGCTTTAAAAAAATCTTAATCCAGTACGTATGGGGGACTGAGACAATGCCTTGTACTCAAGTTCAGTGGCATATTGATTCTGTTGCAGTATTAAGGGATGGGGAGCAAAGCAGGTGGCAACTGCAGAGTGACACTAATAACTTTTCTTTATTAATATTTGCAAGCAGAAAACCCAAGAAAGATCAGAAGAATAAAGAAAAGGTTGAAGTGCTTCATGTACTGCTAGAGATACAATGTGAAAATTCTTATGCTAAAGCAGCATAAAGCAGGCTCTCCTGATTTATAGCACATGCAGTTTTTCTAAGAACGCTATATATATATATATATCTGTATGTATATGTATGCTGCTGGGATATTATATATTTGAAGAAACATAGAGGGTCTTTTGTTTTCCTTTCTTTTTCTTTCTTCTGACTGAATGTTTGCATTTATTCCAGTCCTTTGGGAGTAGCTGCATCTATGAGCATATAGAATTCCTAAATGGGCATCTGCAACTAAAGTTCAGTTCAGCAGATCTCTAATCAAGTTATTCTGTGTGAGCTTAAAACTGCTGCAGCTGGGACGTGCCATGGATTAAATCTCAGTGCCTTCCAGTGTGTCCTGCATGCAGCAGGATCACATAGATCTCATTTTTGATCCAGGTGTTTTGAGGCTGTATTGACAATTCTGGAAATACCTACATTTGCTAACTGAAGAAACTAGAAAGGTATTAGAAAGAGAACTGCAAGTCCTTTATACTGGTGAGTTAAAAGTATATAATATTGACAGTTCTGGTTGTTGGTATTTTGTTACACTCTTTTTTTGTAGTAGTATTTAGGTAAGGATTTTGAAATTGTCCTTCTAGTTTTAGAAGATACTGCAATTGCTGCTACTGTTCAGTTTATTCTTCCAGTATTTCACAGAGGTACTAGTATTACCTATTAATAATAATCCTCAATAACGAGTTGTGATGTGAGTTTTGCGTTTATCTTTAGAATTTTGACAGAGAAAAAAATTAATTACCTGTCTGATTTCTGACCCATCTTTTGCAGAAATACGCCTTAAGTCCAATCACAAGGACATTTTAAATTTGCCATTTGATCAGATGGAAGTAGAGCTCACTGTAGATCAAGTGATTAGCCAAGGGCTCTTCTGTAATTTTCTCAGAAATTTGTCTGGTTGAACTTCTTTACCATTTAAAGGCTATTTTCACTTAACTGCATTCAAGTGTAGACCTCTAGTTCAGCATCCCTTTATCAGAATAGCGACATCAGTGTAGCTCTGTAACAGGGGAAAAAAAATCTGCAGATGCCGATGTATCAATTGTACATACTCATAGAGACACCTATTTCAAAAGGACTGGAATACATGCAAACACTTGCCTGATGACAAATATTGACTAGGAAACTAAAATGTTGTTCTCAGCTCCAGTAAATATTTCTTGATGCACAGTGTGAGAAAGTTTTCTTGTCTATGCCTAATATAGCTTTACAGAGTGTGTGGGCAATTAGCGAGGTGGCTTTTCATAGTGTGAAAAAGGAAAGTCCTTTTTTCTGCTGAAACAGGTTTGAGCTAAATAGCAACACACATCAACTTCTACGAAAAAAGGTGGCAGCGGACTATAGAAACCACCCTAGAAGGTCTTTTTATTTTATGAGAGAAATCCTAGATACCAGGGATCTACGAATGTGGGCATCCCAGCGACCCTGTCCATCGGGACCACAGAAGAGATTCGATTTCTGAGGTCTGGTGCTGGCTGAGCCGCTGCGGCGGCGGGGGCTTCCAGACGGGACTCGGACCTGGACCGGAGCCGAGCCGGGGCTTTCGCCGGCTGGTCAGGCGAGGTGCGCTCCTGGCTGCCCCGGCGAAAGGGCCGGCAGCTTGGTCTGGTTACCTCCGAGAGAACCGGGAGCCCCTGCCCAGGAAGGGAGGGAGGGGACGCGGTGACGGCGAGGTGCTGCGGACAGGCCGGCGCGGTGGCCCCG
>NW_005054299.1:13759478-13767086 GCF_000277835.1 Geospiza fortis | reverse complement strand
CGGCCCTGGACTGCAGCTTCCTGGCGGCCAGGGCAACAAGCAGCGGCATCTTGGAGCATCTTCTTTCCCGAGTGCCCCTTCATCTCTCCCAGCCCGCTCCTCTCTCGTACCTGCAGCCTTTCTTTCTCCCTCCACTCCTACCTTTCCTCTGCCTGTCTCCCCTTCTCTTACCATTTTCTGGTTTTAAGCGGTTTTTTGATTTCCTTCTTTTTCTTCTTCCCCCATCCTGTTCCCTTTTGGACCATCTTCGTTTAGTACCTCTTAATTTCTTGATTTCTTCTGATTTTTTTTCCTTTGGACTTTGCCTTGTCATGTCAAGATGGAAGTCAGGCATGACTGGCTCTCCTCATCCCCCCATGAGGGCTTCGAGCAGATGAGGCTGAAGAGCAGACCCAGGGAGCCTTCCCCAAGCCTCACTAGAGTAGGTGCGAACTTCTACAGCACTGTCAAGCAGCAGGACTACAGTGCCAGTGTCTGGCTGAGGAGGAAAGACAAACTGGAGCACGTAAGCCAGCTTCTTTTTTCCCCCCACTTTTTTTTTCTTTTTTTTTTTTTTAATTTGTAGACCTCTGTCTAGGTACTCTGTTAGGCTGTCTGCCAGCTGGGACTCCAGAAGAAAAGTGTTGCTCCAGTAGTTGGGCATGGCATTTCCCAAATGATAGAGAAAGGAGCTATTTAGAGGTCCCATAGTGGTCAGATCTGAGGTAAATGGGATGTCAGTACTGTTCCAAACTACATGCAAGTGTCCTTCTAACTGGAAATATTTTTTCATGTTCTTGGCTGATACCTTCTTCTACTTCAGCAAATTCAGCACTGATGTGGGAGGAGAAAGATTGGGATGGTGCAGATGGAGGTTAGAACATTTATCTCATGGTGATTAAAATGTAGTTCTAGAATAGCTTAAAAAAATAGCTGCTGGTTGGTTTTTTGTTTGTTTGTTTTGTTTTTAATTTTAGATGTAATTTTCATTCTTCCCCTCCCTCATCGTTTTCTCCTCCCTGCATGGGACTTTGAACATACTCTATGTGGGGTAGAGATTTCCTTCAAGACTTTTCTTGCTGCAGCAGTAGTACATGACTTAACTGTGTTTGAGGCCACAATAGGACTGATACTGTGGATAGCTCTAGTGAATATTTTATGAGAATTTAAGGTGCTTCAAAGTGTTCCTGTCTCAGATGATGTTTGAAAGCATTCTTCATGTTACTTGTAACAGAAAGGAAATGGATTGAGATGACCTGCATGCTATGTAAGTTTCCTGAATGGCTTATTAGGTGAAACCCATTGTTAGAGTGTGCAGTACAATCAAGGCAGGAAAGTAGCTGCATTTACAGGGATGCAAAAGAATGTGGATGGGCTTGCATAATGCAACAGTCTGCTATTCTTTACATTAGTGAGTAATTTGCAATCACAGTCACATTGACTTCAAGAGGCACAGGAAAATATTTCTTCTGGTACAGCCACCTCAAGTCTCTTTGAATAAAAATGGTCTGATAAGAAGGATAAATTGTCTTTATTATATGAAAATCCTAGATGGCATAGTAGAGTCCTTTGAAGAGGAAACCTGAGAAAAGGTCCTTTACCAAGTAGTTCATAGACTGTAACCCTCCCTTCCCCCTAACCTGCAGAGACTATTTTATCCCTCTTAGTGAAATCTTAAACTTGAGTTGTTTATACTTCTAGGGAAATGACAAGAACTGATGATCTTTTGGAAAGATCACATTTCAAATGTTGAGGAAGGTATTGAATTCTGTCTGCCTTTTAACACAATTTTGTGATTCTTCACACTGACAACAAGGCTTCAGTAGTAAGCTTCTAAGTGAAGTATTCTCCCATTGTCAATCAAGAATAAAGGTCAGTGCCTTATCTCAGTACAGCTAAAACATTGAAAGCACAGAAATCTGAGCTGTGTCTTTTGTAACAGATTTTGCCACATGTTGATATCTGTGGTCAAATGAATAATTATTAATTGCAGGGGGGATTAATCTGTCAACAGTTTGATATCTGATAGCTGAAGGATCAGATACCTGTATATTAAACCTTATCACAATATTATAAGGAAGAAAGAAAATAGGCATTAACTTGTTTGAAGATTGAAAGTGCAAAACCTTTATTTCGTGTGTGGTTTTGTGGCTGGTTTTTTTTTCCTTTGGTAGTGTTATTCCTGTTATTAAGTACGTATTTTGTCACAATAGTTGTTTTCAATATCCCTGCAGCATTTGTGTGAAAAGCTTTCTCTGTAATGCATGTTCTTCTGGGGGTTTCCCTCTCATTTGGTACAGTTATTTCTACTCCCACAGCCTATTTGAACAATGCAAAGAGAAAAAAAATGGAACATTGATATCCCTTCCTTGCCATAAAATATTTATTTAATTTACATTTATTGTGACTGCCCCAAAGGACACTGATATGCTAATGGTAGATACATGAAAATACTTTTTTTATGGTTTAAGGCAACTGCATTACTCATGAATGTTGTAACAGATAGGCTATTACATGAATATAAATAAAATGTCTATTTATTTATAAATTCTATTTTGCTTATACAGTTTTAGAGCAAGGTTGTTATTTTTTGTTTTCAGATGAGTTTTTGAGGGTTTTGAGTGTTCTCTTGCTAGACAAGTTATTTCCTACACTCCACTCTTCCACTCCAAGAGACAAACCAATTACTTTGAGATGCAACATTTTGAATGGGATAGTCATTGACATATGATCACTTATGGCCAGTAATGAAGATATTCATATCCTCCATCCACCTCACAAAGTTTGCATAACATTTCATTGCAACTCCCTCTGAGATAATCATGTTACTTGAAACCTACAAAGAAAATCAAAATCCAGGGACTGAGCATTCATGGAGGCACTGAATTTAAAAGTATATTATCACAGACTTGATGCTGTACAATGACAGGTTAGGCAGAAGAGGGGTATATAGTGAGTGCAAGTCAAGGTACATATGAACACATTTTGAAGTTTCATATGTACTCTTTCAGCATTGTAGAGGGGATTGAGTTTTGTTTCATTGAAATGATTTCTTAAATTGATTTCAGTTGTAACAGGGATGAAATTGAGCCAGCATATTTTGTTCATTACTCACAGTAAGACCTTGAAGCCACAGTAGGTATTTTACACTGACTTTGTTGAAGTGAGTAGCCTAACTTAATCATGTGCAGCACTTACTAATCGACATACAGTTTGATGGGTTAAAAAACATCTTCTGAAGCCAATTTGTATCAAATTGTTTATGTAAAAAGATTCTCAAATATAGAAACAGTTTGTTTCTAGATCTCAAAACTGTAGCAAAGTTTTGGGTTTTGCTCTTGTGGTTTTTGGTTTGTTTTAGGCTTTTTTGTATACAGATGTCAATTTGAGGACTGTGGTAAAGAGGTTCAAAATTAATCTTCTTTATCTCTTCTGAAAGCACAGAACAAGTTCAGATGCACAAATATGATCGAGTTTCTTTAAAACTGATCAATATTTAATTATTGACTAACCATAGAGGAAGTCAAAATCTGTAACATCCTGTTGGTGTCTTGCTAATTAATTGTCCTTTGAATGGATCTTAATGTAGTGTGGCTCATTGGCTAGCTGGTTTTGTAGAGCTTTCTTTATCCAAATGGCAGCAACACAGTTGCTAACTTTTGGGAATACCTGTCATCAGGACAGTGTTATTTCCTGGCAATCCTCAGTCTGTTATTTTTGAAGAATCATAATTAGGATAAGTGATTGACAATTATTGCATCATTTTTTTGGGTTTTTTTACTGAAGATCTGATCAGCAGCAAGGGCAATATTGGGATTTTCCGATTCTAAGTGCTCTTGCTGTTATTTGACCAGTTAATGTTGTTGCTCAGCACACTGCTGTGCCTTTGGCAGCATTGCTACCCAGGGAGAAGAGTGGCCATGAGGTACAGGGGTAGCAGTGTCACTTGGCAGCAGAGGCAGATATCTAATATGCAACTGTTAGGCTTAAGACAGTTTACAAAAGCGCCTGACAAGCGTAGCCAGAATATTTCTCAGAGCTGCATGAGCAAATCATAAATAAAATATAGCTTTAATTCACCTGTGATAATACCTTTCTAAAAGTTGATTTTCATTATTAGTTCATTTTTATTATTCAAAAATTAGTAAGTCTGTTAGGCAGCTTTTGTTTTTCTCTTCTTTTTTATGATATTGGAAATTCTTAAAAAAATCATTGTTGGACAGTTTCCAAGTGCGTTTCTGCTCTTGCATTAAAATTAACAGTAATGTTAAAAGTCAGAAGACAGATTTGTAATCTCCAGAAGGATGCAGAAGACACCATGTGCATAGCTATAGCCTGCAACACCTAAACAAAAAAGGTGGATGTAGTTTGATGTAAAGCACGTAGCAGGAGTAGAACCCAGTGAAGCCAAATCAGTTGCTGGACAGTGGCAATGGCTTCAGTTTAAGGAAGAATAATGCAAGGATATAAATCAGAATTCAAAAAACATTCCCAAAGCAGGCCTAGTCTTGAAATAAATGCAAACACATGTTTTCTTTTGAGTTAAATGAGTTCATAGAATCACAGACTATCCTGATTTGGAAGAGATTCACAGGAATCATCTACAACTCCAACTCTGGGCCTGGCATAGGACACCCCAAGGATCCCACCAAGTACCTGAGAGTGTTGTCCAAATGCTTCTTGAGCTCTGTCAGGCTGGTCCTGTGACCACTTCCCTGAGGTGCCAGTTCCAGCCCATCCACCCTCTGGGTGAAGAACCTTTATCTAATATCCAACCTAAACCTCTCCTGACACAACTTCAGGCCATTCCTTCAGGTCCTGTCGCTGGTCACCAGAGAAAAGAGCTTGCTCCTGTACTTTCTCTCATGAGGAAGTTGTAGATGGCTGTGGGGTCTCCCCTCAATCTTCTCCAGGCTGAACAATCCAAGCAACCTCAGCCACTTTTTATGGCTTCCCCTCCAGCCTTTCACCATGTTCATTGTCCTCCTTTGGACTCACTTTAGGAGCTTTATATCTTTCTTATATTGTGGCACCCAGAGCTGCACACAGCACTCGAGTTTAGGCCGCAGCAGAGCAGAGCAGGACAATCCCCTGCCTTCCCTGACCAGCGATGCTGTGCTTGCTGCACAGTTGTCAGAGTCTTTTGTGCTAGGCAGGTATAAATAATTTGTCATCTGCAATAATGTTAGATACCAAAGTGAATGGCTTGTGTCATGTAGGAAGGTACATAGATGGGGACAATTCAGAGGATTCTAGAGAATTTGTTTCTTATATTTGAAGCTTTTTGATGGTGTAGTTGCAGATTATAATTCCAAATATCTGTCTGGTCCTGGAGATGGATATCTATATTTAGGTTTTGTCATTAAAACCAAAGGAACAAACTCAATTAAGTTAGAGGGATTTGGGCTTTTTCTCAACAGGAGACTGGTATGTGAATTGCCTGCCTGGAGCAGCGGTACTTAGCATGAGTTGTGATTCTTGCTGAAGTAGTAGCATGCAGTTTGCTTCACTGCTGACAGACTGTGTGTGGAGGGGAATTTTTATGTTGAAATGCCGATTTCCTTGCAGGTGTCTTTCTCCAGTAATGTTCTGTAGACAAACATAATTAGAGAAAATAAATGTTCAGAAAAGTGGAAAAAAGGGACCAAAATAATTGAGCAGTGTTGGAAAGTACTGAATAACATTTTAGAGGAAAAAAATAGAAAATGTTTTATTTTGAAAGTGGTATGGGGAATTTCAAATCCTGAGTAATTTATTACTGTAGTTACCACACACAAAAGTAATTTTGTATTGCAAAACAGTGAAAATATGATACCTAATAGTATTTTTTCTCTTTTTAGTTGCAGTGGGTTAACCTTGGTTTTTTGCCAGCTGCCTACCAAGCCACCCTCTCTCTCCCCCTCCTCAACAACAGGGAGAACATGAGATGAAAAATCTTTTAGCTTGAGATAAAGATGGAGAGATGACCAATTACTGTCATAGGCAAAACAGACTCAACTTGGGGAAAATTAATTTCATCTCTTTCCAATTAAATATAGGATAGGATAGTGAGAAACAAGGACAAGACTAAAATCACCTTCTCTCTTCCCCCCATTTTCCCAGGCTCAACTTCAGTCCTTTGTTTTTGAATCTTCAACTTCTTTTCCCTCAATCCCCCAAGGGACTGGCACAGGATATTGGGAAATGGGGGCTGCAGTCAGTTCATAACACTTTGTCAGTCCTTCTCCACAGTTCCCTGCTGTGGTGTGTGATCCCTGCCACAGGATATAGTCCCTCTCAAACTATTCCAGTGTGGGTCCTTCACACAAGCTGTAGCTCTCAAAAACTGTACCAGCATGGGTCCTCCCTATGGGGTACGCTCCAGGAATGGACTGCTCCAGCATGGGTCCCCAAGGGCTGCACTTCCTGCTCCTTTGTGGGCTCTCCACAGGCGACAACTTCCTTCAGAGCACATCCACTGCTCTGGCATGGGCTACAGTGTGGATAGCTGCTCTGCCTCCTCTGGTGGGGTTCTCCATGGGCTGTGGGGGCACAACCTGCCCTCTTCATGGGCAGCAGCAGAATCTCTGCTCCAGCTGTATGGAGTGCCTCCTTGCTGCTCTCCTTCACTGACCTTGGTGTCTGCAGGGCTGTTTCTCTTGCATTTTTCTTGCTCTTCTCCCATAGCTCCTGGGCAGCAGGGTTTTTTTCCCTTATATATGTTATTGACAGAGGCACCAAGCAGTCCTATTGATGGGTCCAGCTTTGGCAAAGAGCAGGTTTGTCATGGAGCCAGCTAGAACTGGCAGTGTCCAGCATGGGGCAGCCACTGGTCTCACAGAGGCCACCTCTGCAGTGTCCCCTTGCCCCCAGAACCTAACCATGTAAACCAAATACACGAATCCTGGAAGCAGCTCTTCATTCTGTGGTGTATGAGAAAATCATTCAACATTACATTAGTTTAACAGTCAGTTCTGATGATTTCAACATCAGTGACTTTCAAAGTCCAAATCTCTAAAGCTGAATTTAAAATATTTGAGAGGCATATTCACTGTAACAAGCTTAATTTATAGTGTCTGACTTGATGCTGTTGCACAGGAATACAAAATAAAGTTTTGAAGTTGCTCTTAACATTAATTTATATATGTATATCTAAAATAAGTTATAATTTAATCCAGCCTCTTCAAGACTTCTTAGAAATGAAAATTTATGGTTTCTGAAAAAAAGACAAATATCTTAGTCTACCTTTCTTTCAGATGTTAATTTCAGTGTAGGTATAGGGAAAGTGCTTTCCCTTACTTTGCTTGTTCTAATGCCACCAGCATTAAGGAAAATCCAAATTAGTTTTTTGCTACTGTCATCCTTTATTTTAACAGCGTTTACCATCCTTGTTTAAGCATTTTGAAAAACGAGATGCAGAAACTTGCAACTTAATGTCCTTGTCTGTTACACAACCAAATACTCTGCAGTCTTCAGTGATTTGGTCTTGTAGGTGACCATTGACTGTAACACACCTATGGGTAGTAGGAGTAGTTAAAACACTAGGAAAATTATGCTTCATGAATATGAAGCATCCTCACAAATGCTATCAGTTCCCTGTCTGTAGATGATGCCCAAAGAAGCTAGTTGCTGTGGTTGGTTGTGTGTTTA
>NW_005054299.1:13742056-13759451 GCF_000277835.1 Geospiza fortis | reverse complement strand
AAATACTGAAGGTAAAATAACTTTACCAGACTATCAAAAGGATGGAAGCAACTGGCCAGCTCATGCCAATGATTAATAAGCCCTGCTTTATTGCCATTCACGATGGGAAATCATATACTCGTCATTGTTCCTGAAAAAGAAAGTCCTGTGCTGGCAGTAAACTCTCTAGATCTGTCTCCCCTTATGGAATGTTTTCTTGAGGCGCAAGGGATGGATTTCTAACAGCCCACCTCTTGCTTTGCTTTTTTTGTAACATTTTTTCAGGTCTGATTTACGTGCCTTTTTATGGTTTCATTACTGAGAGGAAAAAAAATAGGCACCCCGCTAATGTCTTTAAAGGTCCATATATCTATATACACCAAATAGATCCTCTCTTGTATTTCTGAGTCTGAAAAGAGGTTTCTTTAAATGAAATTTGGATGGAATTTTTAAAATTTTTGCACTCCTAGATGACAGCTGGTAGAGTGAAAAAGTGTAGCATTCATTTTCCCATGCAGTGACATTTCTCTAATGTCTGTAAAATTGTGTAGTCTGAGAGGACAATCAAGTTGTTTTCAATTTGCCCTTCATGGTTTCTGGGAACAAAAGTAGATTACTTGAGGATCTGTCTCTGCTAGGCAATAAGTGTGTGCTGGGATCCATATTCCCTGACCAGCCAAGTCCAGGACGTGTGCTGCTGCTTGCTTGAGACCTGCCTGCTCATGTGGCAGAGATGAGCTGGGTGTGTCCCTAGGTGCTCCCTAGCCTGGTGGGGACGCAGTTGATCCATTCATTGAGAAATGAGGCACTTGCAGGTTCCCTGGCCATTTGTGCTTCGTGGGAAGGCAGTTAACCCACTTGTCACCCTCAAATGACAAACGCTGGGCTTCTTGTGGGCAGAGTGGCCACTCAGCTAAAGAAATGTGTGCAGGGAGTTGGGAGAAACTCAGAAATTCAGGACAGGGCAGAGAGGAAATGAATGATACATTGGCGCCTCATAAGTGAACTGATTTAATCAGAAAACATTTTTTTTATTAGATTGGAAACTTATTCCTAGGGTTTTTTTGAGTGCTTATCCATCAAAACTTAGTCTAATTTTTTTTTTCTTAATAGGATTTGCTCCTCAGAATTCTTTAACTTTTATAAAGGCTTTCCAAATAGAACATAGGATTTGAATATTTTTATAGGGATTTGTCTTCTTTTGTTTTGATCAATGCACTGTGAATTTGACTGTGTAGATAGCATCTAGCTCTGGACAAAGAAATATGAGAGTGGTATTTTTAGTAATACTACTTTGGCTTGCTGTCTGAAGATGAAAAAAAAATTCCCTATTTTTCCCCACTTTTGCACAGCCTGTAAAATCCTCTATGTGCAGTATTTGTAGATGAATAAAGTGTATTTTATTAATTGCTCATCTTAAAACTAAGATTTTGAGAGAGCTTAGGAAGTTTCATTTTTGGCTGCATGATGTCAACATAATCAGCAGCTTGTTTTGTAACTGATAAAGTTGTTGCAGCTCATAAATACCAGCCATTCTATTTTTATTTTTGTTGCTATTCATTTATGTCTATTTACAGTTGTAATTAAATGTTTAATGGAATAAAAAAGCTCATGTATTTGAGAATTGCTGCTAATAAAACAAATAGTGATTTAGATAATTCCTGGCGTTCTGATACATTAAATAGACTGGATTTCCCCGAGGCATTTTTAACTGTTCGGAGCAGAACCAAATGGGGAGCAGTGATGAGATAGTGATAGTGACCAACTTAAAATTTATGACACTGTTGTTACTGCAGGAAAGGCATATGTACTTGGGGTTGTACTCTAACTTAGTTTTCTAAAAGGCAGTTTATGCTGTGAAAAACCTGCCACAATGAGCAATTTGTATTTGTTTTCAAACACAGGAGTGTGTAAAAGTTAATAAGGTCTTCAGCACTTCCAGCCACAATAAACATGCCTTACTCTGCTTTTCATGTTGCAGAAATTCTGCTGCTGTTCATTAAGTTTCATGACTGATCTTTTCTAGGCAGAGTTGTTGGGGTTTTTTTTTGATAAGGGAATATGCTTTATGGGCTGAGCAAACTTCAGGTGTTACCTCAGCTGAGGCTATTTGCTGAGGATGGTGTTTAAGGTGACACTATTTCCTAAATGCAGCTTGTGCACTTTTGTTTGATCTTGTTCCAAAACCACTATCCATTGACTTCATTACTTTGGATTCAAGTTGTATAGGAACTCCTTGAGAGAAGACTGTAAAGACTGTACATCAGCTTGGCTGTCATGGATTTGGAGCTAAAAACCAAGTTCACTATCTCATGCTAAAGAGTTGGAGGAAAAATCTGTCTTGGAATATTCACCTTTTCTTGAGCTTTAAGTTTCTGGATCGTCAGGTTGGTTGCTGTATAAATTATTTGAGAGCAATACGCAGTTAGCACAGAGCTATTAGAAGAACAGAAGGCATCCTAATATAACAGAAGGGATGTAAGAAGCTGTAATATTTATGTGAATATGAAAAAATTATATAGATCCAGTTCTTCACCATTTAAGCCTACCTTAAGGTGTTTCAGAAGGGAGAATATACGAGGAAGTCAGATGGGTGCAGGGTGCATTTGTAACTGCAATTTTGTGCCAAGAGTAATGAATGGGTATCTTAAGAAAACTCAGCAAAACAAAGCTACCTGTGAAATGATTTCTTTGTTCCCCAGTAGAATACTTCTGTACTTCTCTAGAAAGTGTAAGTGAAAAACAATGCTGATCATGCAAAAAAGCAAATCAAACCTAAACTATGATTTCAGATTAATGATGGCAGGTATAATCTGTTTTCATGTTTTGTGCTTATTTAAGTGGAAATGTGCACCTGCTTCAATGGTAGTAAGTGGGAGGAAAAAAGATAATGAAAACACCAAAACACCCTGTTGCCTCTTGTGAAAAAATAATTCGATGAGCCAATAGAAGAATGTCCATTGGAGTGGCTACAATAAAAATGGGGACGTGTCAGGTTCTGCTATTTCCCCATAGTTATTTGTTAGAGAGGACCCATGAGCATCTAGAAAGGCTTGTATTCCTGGAATACAAGCCTTTCTAGATGGAATGTTAAAAAGAAACACAAGTGATGTGGGGTCTTTTAGGAATTCTTGTGGCTTTCTGGCAGCTGCTGACAAAAGTTGGCCTGTTTAGTCTCTTCCTGGGTAGTGAAAAAATAGCTAGCATAGAAAAGATTGGGAAGATGAGTGAAATGAAATAAGTTAGAGCTAATGCTCTGTCAGTTTGCTCTTGGGCTGGAACAGCTCTAACAACCCTTGCAGTGCAGTGGGTGGGGATTTCTGTCTTCCGAAACAGAAGTTGATGTGCATTTGTAACCCTGTGCTGCCCATTTGCTATTACCTTATGGAATAAAGTGTTGCAAAGGTTTCAAGCCAATGGGTTGGCAGAGAGCAGACTGTTTTCTTTCTTCCCCTGAATCAGTACATTCCATAACTTCTTCCTGCTTATTAAAGAATTGTCTTAGACCTGCAGCCATGTGTTTAGTTCTGTAAGCTCTAATACTGAAGGCAGCTTTCTACTTAATTTTGTCATCTTGGATGCCTTGTGGAAAAGTAGTTTCCCTGAGTTTTCAACAGGATACATAGTGCTAAATTCAGGTAGGATCTTGATACTCTTAGCATTATTTAGATGTGGCTTCAATCATGGTTTAAAGTGTTTGCTAAACTGTATAAATTCTCTGTGTATCTTTTCATGGAAAACCAGCATGTTGTGTGACATCTGACTTTTGCTGTTGACTAGGTAAAGAGTTGCTCAGAGTCATGCATGCAGTCCTGTGCATAAGTGCTGCATAAAATAATATGGGATGAAGTATATTCAATTCTGCTTTGCTTTTTAGAGCATTTGAGAGCATGCATCTTTTGAGTAACTCCTGTTACTCAGGAGATCTCAGTAAAGACTACGTAACTTCCCTGGTTAGTGCAATGGATGGGAAGGTTCTAAGAAAAGATGGCTAGAAAATTAATTACTGAAAACAAGTAGACAAAAAGATCACTGATGAATGAAACCCAAACAATTTTGAAATTATTTGCAATTTTAAATTATTTTTGAGTGACTTATTTGTAGAATGTGAACAAAATCTATGATGCTGAGGACTGATTGGTGCTTATTTGGGATGTTGTGAGCATCAAAATACATCAATACACCAAATGCTGTTTTCAGGCTTTTACAGTGTAAACAATTTATTGTTTGAATAACAATTTCTTTGTGTATAGCATGAAACAAAACCCTTAAGTGTTTTAGAAAACATTACCATTTTGAACAATGCAATTTCCTTTGCCAGTGTGAGCTGCTGTCCCTGCAGACTTTTCTTCCAATTCCCCACTGGGCTTGTGGCCGGCAGCTAACACCTTCTGTGTTACTTTATCCCATTTTCTGCAATATTGTTCTCTCTAAGCCTTTTTGTCATGGCTTAACTGCATCAAACTCCTGCTGTGGAAAACTGGAATGTTCCCCACTGTATTCTGTGGCTCTGTGTATATGGTCTTAATGCACATCAGCCTAAATCAGTTTGTTTCTGCTACCATATGACAACTGAGACCTTAGTCTGCTGGAAATTTCAATTTTTAAAAAATGCTTTTTTTTTTCAGTTTGGGCACTTTGTTTCTCTAGTGTATGTCTGTGCTAGGGCTCTTCCAGGCATTATGTTTGTCTTTAAAGAACTGTTTCTCATATCCATTTTTTACAAGACACTCTGTTGCACAACTGTTTCCCTTTTTACTTCTCCAAGGTTCAGTTTACCTACCCAAGGCCCTTCCTTGGTTTTTAATTTTTTCCTGTTTATATCATCTCATCAATTCTTTCATGATGCTTATTTTTTAATTATTTTTGCTTTATTCTCTTGTCCCCATACTCTTGCTCTATCATCACAAACTCCTCTAACAAATCCACAGCTTGTTTTAGTAACACATGCCATGTTCTGCAATGTACCTCATGTGAAACACCCAGGGAAGATATAGTGTGCAAAATACATGTAGGATTTGCGAGAATGCACTTCTCTTATAAGGTTTGTACATAATTTTTGTTCTGGAAGGGCAACACTTTCTGAAGTTCTTAAGTGATTTAAACTCATAAATCCCAAATATGCACTTCTGAAAACCCTGAAGTTGCAAGGAAGATGGAAGTTTCTGAGTTGTGAGTGTGAGTTGGCTGACAGCCTTGCAAGTATGGTCTATGGATCTGGTAATATAAAAGGCAATGATTACATGAAGAGCAATAAAACTTTTCACCACCAGTGTGACTTCATCGTGTCAGCCAACAGCATGTTCTTTCAGAATGTCTTCTCTTTAAGTAAATAAGGACTCAAATTTTTTTTTTTATGTTCAGAGAAATACAAGCAATTGTACCTTTGTGTCTTGAAAGGGATGAAGAAGTTGTTTCTTGTTCATATGAAATCTGTTTTCCAAGTGATTGTATATTTATTTCTGTTTTTCAGGAATAGAAAACTGAGAGTGCATCTTTTCAAGTTAGTTTGTGCAGGTAGTAATTAGGATTTTCTCTGATCAAGTGAGAAATTTGTAGCAGATGTAGAAATACCTGTTTATTATAGAAGTACCACTGTATAGTAATACCTTCTGATTTACAGGCCACAGTACCTGAGACACATGAAGTACTTAAAATTTATGTACGTTTTAGCTCTCAGGTTACCTCTGTATGTTGTATTTTTGTTGTTTCGGGGTTTTTTTTAATACATTGCTTAAATAAGGGGGGGGTGAGGAGTATGGTTTTTTTGAAAGGCTGTAAACTCCTTTCTTGTTTGGACTAAATCTGGTTGCTGTATTTAAGCTGATGCTTTCTATGATTTCATTTTTTTTGCTAAAAGTTTCTCCCTAACAGCTGTTTGCACTTAGGGTTTTTAAAATGTGTGTTTCTCCAGCATTTGCAAGATTAAAAATATTTTATAAGAACCTTTGGGAATTTACTTTGCTTTGTTTATTTACTTAATGATTCTGTGTGGCATCAGATGTTCTTGGTTTATTTCTGGGCATTATTAATTTTTGATAACATGTCTGGCTCATTTATTCAGGCTCATAATGTGGAACTCCTGACTTGAGTAGAACAGCTTGATGAGGAACCAGTTACTGATGAGTGTTCAATTGTTACCACCATGAAGGAAACAGCTTCCCAAAACACCATTCAAGATAATAATTGCATGTCTAATTTGAGATATGATGATGGAGATGTAGTCTGAAAACAGCAAAGCTGCTGGTAGTGGCCTCTCTTCTGTGAGTTACTTTGGTTTTACAGTAGCTTGTTCTAGCTCTGCTTAATTAACTTTAATTTCTATATATGTGCATACTTTTAACTATTGAGCATGATATTGTAACAGTTAGCTTTGTTATTTACTATTTACTATTCATCGTGTTGCTTTCTTCCTTTAAAAAAAAACCAAAATGGTGGCTTGGCAGCAGAAGAAAGGTTCTCTTGTTATATTGTCCTGGCTGCTCTGCTGTGAAGGGAGAGATGAGTGATTTTTGAAAGCAACTGAGCCATGAGGCCCAGAGAAGCTTTTAAGGTGGAGGTGGGGCAAGCAGAGAGGGAGAGGAACAATGAAGCTTGAAGAAAGCAAGGGAAACCATAGGCTGGAAGATTGCTGAAAGGAGCAGAGAACTTGGTTGTAGGAGTACACAGAAAGATGGAAGTTCTTTTAGGATTCTGGAGTGGAAAACATGATTGTTCAACTCAGCCTTTGAAAGCTTTTGACTTGGGTAGCCAAATCAGAGGAAAAGACCTGCTGTGCAAGATGAGGGGGCAAAGATCTGTTTTTTTTTTCAGATCTTTCTATGCTGTTGGGTGAGTTCTGGATTCTGTATTAGCTTAGTACTTTTGTGCAAGCAATTACAAATAGAGTTCTGTAGATTGGGGTTTTTTCCTTCTTGCTGTTTGGGTTTGTTTCTTCTTTTGCTATACTCACAATGGCAGACTCACTGATTTCCTCTGAAGTCTCTGCCTGAAATGAAGCTCCATCATGAATCTCCACATACAAACTGGCCAAATATTGCAACAAGACAATAACAGCAAAAGCAACTTTTGTGGTTGAGTCCTTGGAATAGTGGGCTCTAAAAACATACATGAATGTTGATGCAGAGATTGATTTTCTTTTTTCAATGTAATTGGTATCATGGACACTAGTATTTTCCTGAGACATGTGGAGTCATTGGCTCATTGAACTAGCTTCTGTTGCACACCTTTAAGTGAGGGATGTGGAAGCTACAGAAACCACCAAAAAGGGGAATATTAAGTATTTAGAGTCATTAGGGGTCACTCTTACTTTCTACAAGCTGGGGATATTCTAATTGTGAGTTAATTTTATCAAAGTTGTAATGCATCTGACAAGTTCTTTAGGATTTTCTGTTGGTTAAAATTATTTATTTGCAATTTGCTGTGTATGATTGGACACAAAGATGCTGTCTTTACCTTGCTCTCTATTTTTTATATTTTCTGTTTGCAGAGAAGGCACATGAGTAATTTCTAGATGGCCTTATGAACCCTTTAGACATAAGTAATTCCAAATGTACTTTTGCACAAACCTTTCTGAGGTGAGGTTTTTTTTCAACCCTAAAAAAACTCATTCCAAAGTTTGTATTTATGGATATCACCTGAAAACAGAGGTAAAACATAATGATCTCACCTGATTTGTTTAAACATACTTATTCTGAGATACAGGAATTTTGTTTTCTTGCTGTGGTCTTCATGTCAGGCAGGTTGCCATTTATTTATGTAAAGATTCAAGCAGTTTTCATACCACTTTGCAAAGAAAAACTACATTAAAAGTAGAATTCCTTCCTGAGGACTCTAAAGCAAAGATTACAGAAATGAACTAATAGTTTTTCTTTGTTATTCCCTACCATATAATCTGTAAGGTTGTTGTTCTACTTGAAGCATGTATGAAGAACCATGCAGTCACTTCAGTCATGATTTTTTTCATGTCAATAACCCATTACATGCTATGACTAGTCTCCATCTGTCATTTGAGTGACAACATTGTCTTTCTGAGAGTTGAAATGCCTCCCTTTCTATTATGTTTCATGAGCACTTTCACTTGATAAGGGAAACAGGAGTTTATGTTGATATTTCAGATAATCAGGAAGCTTTTATTTTCTTCCTTCCTCTCCTATATGTTGTGGGACAGAAAGATATAAAGAGTACAGATAAGAACATCAGGTCTGATGGGGAAATGTGTTTTATGACCTGGAGCTGCCTCCAAATACAGTATCAATGCCACATATGGCAATAGTAAGAGTTTCAGTTCTTACATTACTTTCACTAACTTGGCATTTTCAATAAAATTAATTGTTGGTTGCAGATAAAAAGCACTGGATTTTTGGAAACTTGAAATAATACCAGTTCTTTCATTTTCTCTTAATCCTGAATTCTTGACTACGCATGCATCCTAATGGACTAATTTCAGAGGGAGGGGAAGGCATTATTTAAAGTCCAACCTGTTTGCAAAAAGTTCTTCAACGCTCTTAGTAAGCTGCATCTTCCTCTATGAAGGTGTGGATTTTAAACAGGCCTTTTCCTTTTGTCTCATTTTTTGGGATCTTAAACATAAGACTAGTTTATTTTCCTTCATATTCTAGAGGCAGTGGCAGATATCTTATTCTTGCAGACCTCAAGAGAAGTTATATACCACTTGGAAAACCTGTTCCTGAGCTTTTTAAAAGTTTTTGTTTACTTATTTAATTTGGTGTGACTTCTAGAATCTGTGGTGTTCTTACACCACTGCAACCTTTTACACTCGTAGGATGATATGGGAGATTGCCAGAAGCCTTGCCAATGTCCAGCTATGCAATATGATTGCTTTCCTCTTGTGCATGGAGTGCACAGTCATATCACACAGAAGCCATTCAGGTTAGTTGAATACAATTTGCTCTTGGTAAATCCTGGTTGTCCCCATCATCTTCCTCACTTGTTGCCTTCTCTCTTCAAGTATGAAAAGTCTGGCCTCTCAGTCTGGCCAATTCCTGAGCTTGACTTCACTTTGAATGTGGGAAATGTTTGCCCATTTCCAACTCTAATAAAGAAGTGGGTGTAATTTCTCCCCTGCACCTGCTCTTAAGTGCACCTGGCTATTATCTTTCTGGGATTACTCCCAAGGCAAGCTGTCTGCAGTTAGGCTGACTGTAACTTTCCTTGAGAGATTTCAGAACATATTTGTGACTAATTCTTTTTTGTAGTAGAGAAAAGGGTATCCAACAATAGAAGTACTTCTTTGAGACTCAAAATGTTGACCCAGTTTCCTCATATGCCAGAAGTTTCTTCTGTTGCAAAGTTAGCTTTGCTTAGCTTCCCTAAATTTTCCAGGAAAATGGCTAGTCTTTGAAAGAGCAATGGAAATGAGCAGAAAAAGTATTACTCAATTTCCACTTTATTATGCTTTTATATTCAGGTTCTAGATTCAGTCTCTTGAAGTTGGCCTAGTGTAAAGAAATGTTTTGGGCATAGGCACGGAATAAAATCTCAGGAGAGGATATCAGGACTACTTCTTTAAAAAGCAGAGTGGAAACAAGTTTTGTGTTTTTCTTGTGACCTTGGACAAGGTACCATACTCTTACTGCAACTTGTTTCTCTCTATGTATAATGGACTAATAATATTACTCAGCTTTCTGTAAGGGTTCTGGGGATGTATCCAGTCAATATGATAAAATATACATATAGACAAGTTGTAAACCATGAATAGTCACCAGCTCAACAGAATAGATGGCACATTGGAAATTTCAGATGCAATTCTAAGCATGTCTCCTCGCAGGTTGAAAATGAAATGGAGTTAGCCACATTCCTTGTGTTGCTCCTGCTGATTTTGTGACCAGAGGCTAAGATGATCGGCTTGCTGACTTTTATCAAAAGTTTAATTAGTTTTCTTGCCAAATGGAATTACTTACTTTCTTTCAGATAGGTGAAATGATCTAGCATTCATGTTGCTGAAGAGTGAGCAAATTTGATGAAAAGAAGGGAACAGGAATGTGAGAACAGGAGAGGAACTGATCATAAACCTCCCTTTTGATGGTCGTTTGAAATGCAAAGCAATTTGGCATCTTTAGAGATGTGTTTGACTTTATCTTGGCCTCACATAGAGTATGCTTTTTGGTCTGGTTTTTTTTTCAGAGTAGGAACCTGTATGGATGGCTGTGGCAGGCTATTGCAATGCACAATGATATTTGAGGACAAATTACTTCAATTACTTGTTTGTTCCATGTCAATATCAACATTAGCCATTAAGCAATTAGCTTTCGTAAAGTGAAATTTGACCTACCCTAATCTAAAAGATAAAATATTTCCCAAAATGACAGGACTACATGATTTTTGTAGACCTGCCTTCTGACTTTTGAAGTAGGGCTCTGATGTGCTTGGGACTTTTTGAATTTACAAGATGTGTCCTCACTGCATTGTGGAACTTGGGGCTAAGAGCAAATTGAAGCATATAATTGTGTTCTGACAGGTGGAAACTTAAATGCTATCATAGTACTTTTTAGCATTTTGCTAGGGCTCCTTCTTAGGGTTATTTATCTGAACAAGGGCTTTTGTATGGCTTTAGGGTAAAAGACAGTCTAGGTCCTAGTTTTGAAAGGCAATATTAATATTAACAATTCTTAATAACAGCTGCTTCAGAGAGCCTTAATGTGATGTTATGCAAGTTCAGATTTCTTGTCTTCTAGCATGCTGATTTAGCTATTGTTTCCTTTCAGGAAGGGTGAAACTTTGAGGCATGTGTTATTAGACTTTTTTGATTAAACTTGCATTGCTAGTACAAATTCATAATATTACTTACCAGTCACTTCATTTCTCACATAAAGTGCTTCTTATCTGTCTCCTTTGCAGAGTGCACTTATTAAAATATAGGCACACAGGACACACGCTTCAATGACTTTTATAGCATTTATTAGTATTTGCGTACTCTATGTGGCCATAGCTTCACAGAGGTGGGAGACCTTATCCTCAAATACTTGGATAAACAGTGCAAAATGTCACTGGACATCACTGATAACTCTGTGTCCACTGTCTTTACATCTGCTTCTCTTCAGACATTTTTACACACTGATAAATTCCCTTAACTGTCTTCTTCATGGCCCTTTGCTTGACTCTCTCCAGTAGCCCCATATTTCTGTTGTAGTGGGAAGCCCAGGACTGGACACAGCACTGCAGCTGTGGCCTCACCAGGGCTGAGTAAGGGGGAAAGATTCCCTCTCGTGACCTGCCAGCAATGCCCCTTCTGATGTAGCCCAGGATACTGCTGGTCCTGCTGGCCCCAAGGGCATCTTGGTGTCTATCAGCATCCCCAGAGCCTCTTCTGCAAAGCGGCTTTCCAGCTGACTGCCCCCAGCACATACTGACACAGGAACTGCTGAGGCTGTCCCTCTTCAGGCACAGGGATTTGCAGTTCCTTTTGTTGAACTTCTTAAGGTTCCTCCAGGCTGTCAGTGTTCCTCTGGATGGCAGCACAACCCTCAGGCATATCAGTCGCTGCGCCCAGTTCTGTATCATCTGCAGACTTGCTGAGGCATTCTCTGCCTTGTTATTGACCACCGCTGTCTGGGCCTGACCCGTCAGCCTCTTTTCAGTCCTCACTGTCTGCTCATCCAGCTCATATTTAATCAGATTCCCTATGAGGATCTTGCAGGGGGCTGTGAAAGATCAAGCACCAAACCATGTTTATTCTTGAACAGATCTGTAAAATGGAAGCAAATTGCCAGCTCATTTCATTTTTCTCAAGTCATTTGAGCAATTTAAACCAACAGGTGGTCTTTAAGAGATAGTTATTAAAATATTTAGTTACATTTCTCTGTAATTTTATAAAATGCATTTATTTTCATTAAATTGTAAGCTATATTTGCAAACAGTGTGGCACAGAAAACTATTTACCATTAAGCTGTTGCACTGATAAAAGCTCACTGATAAAGGTTGCTGGGAAATAGAAAAGAAGAAAAATGTGTAATAAGATAATGTATATACTTTCTGTCAACTTTTACAGTTGTGTATGTTTTGTAATTGGATCACTGGAAGCATGCCCATGAAATATGTCCCTCTTTTAAGTAAATCATAAAAAACAAGACTGAAAGGAAGGTTGGGAGTTACATAGTCCATGCTAATACCTCTGGAATGCGTTAGCTATAACTAAGTGTAATACTAAATGATGGATAAAATTATATTTTGTCATCAATGTAAAGACCTAATCATCAGGTTAAAGACTTAAAATAGTGGTTTCTTGTAAAAATATTTAGAACTTGGTATTCTTGCATTTTTGCCAGTTATGACTAATGTATCTAATCTTTTTCATTACGGTTCATATAAAAATGGTGATATTTTGTTCTTTGCTTATAAAATTACCAAGTCCCTGTAGGTTATAATACATTTATTATTACTTTTTATGTTTGCTTTTATTGTTTTATCTTGAAATAAGCCGAAGATCTGCAGTTCAAAGAAACTTGCACGCAATGTAGCCTGCAGTATAATTGTATTAGGATTTTGAAATAAAGCAGGTGTGCAGATTGTTTCTCAGGAAATAAAGTAAGCTCATTCTTACTGTTAATGTGTTTTTCTGTTACCTTGTCTTATATTCCAGTCTGCCTGTGCCTGCTTATTTCTCTAGGACATAATCCAAAGCCATTGAAATCTCTGCTAATTCCAATGAACTTGAAATCAAGGCCTTAAAATTCTCAATTTTAAACTTTGTGGGAAGAAATGTTGATGGCTTATGTAGTGCTGATTACTGTGAAGCCCTTGTCTTGAGGGCTTTAGGCTGTGTTTCATTTCTAAGATTATATTCAGCACAGACACTGACTTGGTATTTAATTTGTTATAGTTTGAAATTGAGTCCTTCTCTTAATAAGTGTGTTGTATTGCAGTTAGGGGTTGGGGCTTTGGTAGTAGTGTGCTTTTTACTTTTGTTTGTTGGTTTGTTTTCTTGTTATTTGAACATGAATGAGTAACCCTGTTGTTAAATTATACCTTTCCCCTCTCTGTTAAAACACTTCAATAATAACAGAAAGCCACAGAAACACTTTAATAATAACAGAAAGCCGTGTTTTATGTGAGGCTGTAAACCAGAAACCTGACATAATTACATTACCTTTTTTTTAGAAAATGAATGTTACTTTTATTTCATTAAACAAATGATGGTAGGGCATATAGTTTTAAGTATTTTTACACTTCTGTGAGCCTGTATGCTAAAGCAAGCAAGTACTAGTTTGTGATTTTAAAAAATAAAATTTAAAAATATAACAAGATTACCTGTCCTGCCTGCCTAACACCTACCTTGAGCTCTTCAGGTGATTTATAACCTGTTTACATTCTGCAGTTTGCCATCTGGAGTCCCAGTGTTTCCAGTTCCTATAGGTTTGGAGTACTGCAGAGTAGGGGATCATGATGCAGTAGGTGGAGGACGGTATAAATCAGGCAGCATTCAAAGAATCTTTGTGGTGGATGCGCTCCTATTCTTCAGAGAGATAATTCTGTTTATTCAATTTTTCAGAAAACTGATTCATTCAGTCATTTTTTAGTAAGATGGAATTTGAAAAAGCAGCTTGGTAAAAATGTATTGTTATCAATCAGCAATTGTAGTTTTTGTCTAAGTAAAAAAAGGTAGAGACTAGGTAAAAATGCATGAGTACGGTAATTCAAAGAATGATTGACTGTCTTGGGTTACCGACTGCAACAAATATGCTTTGCTTCCAAAGTGTATCAGACAATACCTGTTTTATGTTCATTCTTATCAAACTTCTATTACAGAAAGGGTGTTGTTGGGATTTTTTCATTGAAGACTTGTGATTTGTTTTACACCTCTGTGCAGGCACATATACCAGTTAAAAAACAACCATTCTTGTCTCATTTGATAATGTTGTCAGACTACTTCAGGCTACAGGCTTCCTTATTCTTCCCTTGTTTTTAAGGCTACATTTTCACTTTTTAAATGCCTGTTAAAGATATCTGTGCAGTAACACAGATTTTGATAGTTTTTTACATAGCTGCAGATTTGTCCATGTTATGGTATATGTCCAAAGGATAATATTACAAATAAAGGCGGAAGAGTATGAAACCATGCCTTTATTTTGGAAAGAAGGAGAATCTGGAACAATTTCAGATTATTTACTTTATCTTTACATTAAGAAAAGCCCCTTAGCTCAGGAGGCTGTGATAGCCACTTCATATAATATTTGGTATGTATTTAGTGGTTGGAAAATGTGAAGGTTACCATTGAAGCATCTGCCTGTTCTGTGAAATTTTTTTCTGTTTTTTTATTTAACTGCAAAAGTTGCTTTGGTTCAAATTGAGTGGTAAACCTGCATTTAACTCTACAAATTTGAAGGTTTTTGAAGGTGGACATCCATCACCAGTTTTGCAGCTCTAGTGAAGATGGAGGGACTTGGCTCTGGGATTATCTTTTGAACATATTCAGAGATTTGGACTCATTTCACAGGTCATAGCAACAAAGTTGTAGTTTGACCCATGTGACCCATGCTCACTGTATGACGCAATCTTAATTTATGAATGTATGTATCCTAATCGCACAGAAATTGAGTCATCTGAAAGCATGTAGAGAAAGTTGGAGGTCACCTTAATATTTTTAACAGCATATTGTATAATGTGGATTAGCATTCTGTACTGAGATTAGGGCCTTTTATGCAGCATGCTGTGCAAATGCCATGGGAGGCCTTGTCAGGAAGGCTGAGAAGGTGAAATAAAGGCAGAGAATGGCAATTTGTCTCAGTTTGTTTGGTTTGGATTTAAATTAGCTCTCTGACTCCTAGATTAATGTCCTAGCCACTATATTTCACTTTTGGGCTTGCCTGTCTTTATTGCAAATGTCTATAAGAAGAGGCACACTGATCTCACTTTTCATTTGGCCCCGGCACTTGCACAGACTTATGTCTACAATCACAAGTAGTACAGAAGCAATATAAAATTCTAATTAAAGTACACCCATCATTTAGCTAAAAATGAACTCTTCAAGAAAACAAAGAATGGTTTGCATTTGCATAACATATCTTACAATTTCAGTTCATGGGATTGAAGCTCTGGTCCTTGGATTGGGGAGGATATGGTTTTGGTTTTTTCCCACAGAAATATATTCTGTTTTCTTCTTAAATCAGGACTGAGTTAGCTGGAGATTCGCCTGTGTTCAGAGGGCTCAATAAAGTTTTGAAAGCAGCCTACTGAAAAGTGGGCAGAAGAGATTTCCAATGGGAGTATGTCCAAGTATAACTTTCTTTTCTGAGAGACTGGTTTTCATGAAGTAATGAACTACCTTGTTTTGAGAGAAAAAGATAGAATGTAAAACTGGCGTCAACAATTCCCTTCAGATTATAAGAGGTCAGAATATAATCCAAATGTAGTTAGTTTAATTGTAAAGACATAGCAAAGGAAAAATTCAAATATTTAGATCTGTGGGAAGAAATTTGTAACTCAGACTAGTCTGATTTGTGGTTTTTAATAGTTCCTGTAAACTATGTGTTCATGCTGTGGCTTTTTCTCCAATTAGTGGTCAAATTATTTATAGCAGATTCAAAGGCTGATACTCTCTTAAGGAAATTTATATATACAGGAAGCTTTATTTTGTTGGCTACATAAACATTACATGTAATTCTTGTAAATAATGAAAATTATTACATTTCCCTCTCTCTTCTGCTCAAAAAAGACTTAGCAAGATAGGAAGTATTATATATATCATACAGAGGGTTTTCATTGATTTTAAAATTAAGTCTGAGCATTGGATCTTTGAAGTTCTTTATTCAAGAAGATGCCTTTAGAGACAGGCTTCTCTCTGCTGTAAAGCAATGTGTGCAGCAACCAGGTGCAATGTGGATGTGTTTCCCATCACGTTTTTACTATTCAGATGTCTGACTTGTGGGTTCTTCAACCCCTTGTGTGAGGTATTTGGGTCTGTTCCCACTGAAGCTTATCCAGTAGAGGCTGAAAAGACAACATTAAACAAATGTAATATGGAGAGCATGGCTGGATGCTACTTTAGTATGCTGTTAAATTTAGTAGTCATAGTTTTTGCATGTCATCAGGGCAGAATCTTCCAATACTTTGGAAGTAGTGGTGGCATTGCTCTTGCAATGTGTGGCATTCTCTCTGTATATTTCTCAGTCCTTAGTTTTTCAAAGGTTATTTTTGTTTCCCTGGCAGGTCACTCCTGATCTCACCAATGCCATATTTTTCAGCTGAATAAACAATTGGAACATAGCAACAAGTGAAACACAGTCAAAATTACTGACACTGTATGTGCACTATGGCAGCAAAGAATTGGACCAGGAAGAATACCTAGGCCTTAATTACCTCTGGATACCTTAAAATCATTAGATGATTAAGCTATTAATGAACTTAAACTGTACCTTTGATTCAGTTTGACCAGTAGTAAGTTCATTAAGTTACTCATCACCCAACATTAAATTTCAGCTACACTGTTAAAATGTGAGTATTAATTTAAATTACTATAAATGCATATTATTCCTTTATTCCTCTGCCAGTACAGTGTAATGACTGTATGCACCAGGCACAGTATATTCTTGTTTTTGTATATTCTTTATTTGTCTCTTGCTGCGCTGCAAATTTTTTTTTACTTTGCAACTCAACCGCTATTCCACTGTCCAGTCACTTCCTGCTAGCCCGAAAAACACAGCCTTACAAGCAGTGATCACTTTTCATCTGGAAGATGTGTCCAGAGAAGTCAAGCAACCTTGATTTTGGCTTTGGGTTTTTGCTATCTTATTGATCACTTTTCTTTCTCACTTTTCTTTCCTAACTGAAGCTCTTATGTCATCCTACCAGCTGACTCCAGAGAACCACTAGAAGCGTTTCATTTGAGAAGTAAGCAATGCTTTGGCAACAAAGAGCAAGACTGAGAATGCTCATGTGTGAAGTTATATCTGATTTAATAATTTATTTCTCCATAGAGTCTTTTGAGCTGAACATCAACTCCATCTATGGTGGCTTTGGGCAGATTGCAACATTATCTCTTGTGTTAAGTCCATATTATCCAGATCGCTCTCTTTTTCTGGTTGCCTGTCCTGACAGTCAACTTTCTTGCAAAATAGTTGTACTGTGTCCAGCTGGGATGTAATTAATTTTTTTCACTGTGCTGTGTGGTACTGTGTTTTGGATACATGGCTAAAACAGTGTTGATAATGCACTAATTGGCTGTTGCTGAAGAGTGCTTGCACAGCAGAGAGGTCTTTGTTTCTCCATCTCTCCTCAAATTCAGTAGGAAAGTAGGTGGGGAAGAGGTTGGGATGGGATACAACTATGACTGCTTACTTGGCAATAGAAACTGGGGGTAGAAGAAGGAGGGTGTGGGGGTGTGTGAGTGTTTTCCATGGTGGTTGTTGCTTGAAGGGTATCCACACTTGTGGGAGGTAGTGAGTGACTTCAAGTCACT
>NW_005054299.1:13739876-13742040 GCF_000277835.1 Geospiza fortis | reverse complement strand
TTTGATCCACAGGTTTCCTTCCTTTGTTCTTGGTTTTGTCTTCTGTGTGCCACAGAGAGGGGGAAAGTGAGCAGCAGTATGGGTGTTGATCTTCTGGCCAGGGTCATTTCCCCACAATAGTTTATGTAAGCATAAACCATTTGCAGACCTGTGGTTGGAGCAGTGTTGCTCCCCAGGCACCTGTTAGGTCAAGAGTATCTGTGTATAAGCAGATGGTCACTCTGATTTGTGTGTGTCTGTACTTCAAAGATCTTGGCTGTTGGACTGGCAGCTCTGTGCATCAGTCTCCAGAGTGAGATAACCTATTCTTTCTCAGCAACTTCTTTTGTTTTAAAAACCATAGATTTACTGAGGTTATTGTAAGACTCTTGACTTTACTTTTTCGTGGGTTGGAGCCTCTTACTTCTCAGAACATGGAATAACCCATCTTGTGATCCTATGTGAAATGGACATGTTCTAAGCTTGGTCAAATGAGTGAAAGATTTAGTCTGTTGATCTCAACTGTATTTGGCATTAATTAGTTTAGGGTAAAGCCATAACTCACTGTTCCTCCATCTTTTAAGCCAGCAGTCCATCCCTTAAATCAGTTTTCTCCTTTTTGCAATATGGATAATATTTTGGTTAAAGAATTTAGTTCAGAAGCTTGTGCACAGTTTTTAGAATCTTTTCAAAGACCTTGCCACTAAAATCAGCTCTTCCCTATTCTTCCTTCTTGTATTCTTAGCACAAGTGGGCCAGATTGTCATCCACTGCTATGATCAGTTTTTCAAATGATCTGTCATTTCCAGAGATTGTTTCTGTTTAGCTGTCTGACCACTTGCTGTGTCTTTTCACAAAATGCTGTCAGGTAAGGGGGATATTGAGCTTGCATATGTCTTTCAGCACTGTGCAGGTCCATTTTCTGCTCAGCCTGTGCTGGAGATGCATACTGTGTACACCTACACTTCTCAAGTTTTCACAAATCTGTAGCAGTCATTTGCCTGCTTGATTTCTTGCTCATGACTCTTCATTTGGAAGTGGGTTTAAATCAGCATCACCTGATTCATAGTGTCTGGTACCTAAGCAAATGGTGGTGCTGTTCAAATACTTTTAATTTCTTTTTTAAGATTGGTTTCTTCCCTGAGAACCACTTGTGCAAACTCACGTGTTGTTTTTCAAAGTAGGTTTTATTTGTCACTGAGCTTTTTACACTGGAATAATTTGGCACTCTCCTGGCCCTGTTGCTTGGGATTTGTCATGTCTGACAGGCACTGTGTCACGCAGGAATATGAGCCTTAGACATCCAGTGCCTTTCTGAGCAGTTTCTCATCTATATGACTTTGCAGTAGTACTCTGCTGTGCCTCCCATTTCATCTGAGGTTTTCCAGAGCCACCCATCTCTAGCATGTGTGTTAGGCATTTGCTTTTTCAGGACAGTTTTGGAGAGGTGTCATAGTCAAGGAAGTCCAACAGATATAAGTCACCTTTATCTGTAGTAACCCTGAGGTCACAAAAAGCCCTGAAAATCTCCTTGGAGGCTGTTCCATTTTCTCCACTTCTGTATTTGACTGTTTTCAATTTAGTGGCATCACCTTTTCTCTTTCTGCTATTTCATCTGTCTTCTACCAAAGTTTGAGACTGGCATTAGGAGAGTTTTGCAGCAGAATGAAATGTCTTTTATGATCCAGCAAAATCACATTAAGTGTAATTTCACATGGAAACAAAAGGTAATTACATCAAAACAGCTAATGTTGTTACATGGGAGGCCAAATACTAATTGGCTATTTTTAGTGTCTGTGTTACGTAGGCTCTTTCCATAAAAACGCTGCCTTATTAAGCACTCGAGACAGCCTGTGTGGGACCGTTCTTGCCCCGGCTGGGGGCGATAATCCAGGTACCAGTGCCCGTTCTTGCCCCGGCTGGGGTCGATAATCCAGGTACCGGTGCCCGTTCTTGCCCCGGCTGCTGGCGATAATCCAGGTACCGGTGCCCGTTCTTGCCCCGGCTGGGGGCGATAATCCAGGTACCGGTGCCCGTTCTTGCCCCGGCTGGGGGCGATAATCCAGGTACCGGTGCCCGTTTTTGCCCCGGCTGGTGGCGATAATCCAGGTACCGGTGCCCGTTCTTGCCCCGGTTTGGGGCGATAATCCAGGTACCGGTGCCTGTTCTTGCCCCGGTTTGGGTC
>NW_005054299.1:13647673-13739799 GCF_000277835.1 Geospiza fortis | reverse complement strand
GGTGCTGCACCGCCCCCCGGTGGCCGCGGGCCGAGGCGATCGCGACCGCTCCCGTCCCTCCCACCTGGAATTCGGACACGGACCCCTGCGGCCTTGGAAGTTTGTAAAGGGAAATGTTGTCCTGGCAACCACATTTCTCAGTGACCGAAACGAATTGTTTGCTGAGTTATGCTGATTGTACTCTCAGTATTTAAAGGCTGTGTCCGATCTTCACTAATGATGAAAAAAAACCAAATTTTTGTTTCCTTTTACCTAAAATAATAGGATCATGCTCTTTGTACTTGGCTTTTTTTTTTTGTAGAAACGACTCTTGAGCTACTTTGTGATGGGAGGATTGCTCCAAACTTGCAAAATAGTGATCTCTGATTAGTGCTCAAAATACCATAAATTTCTTTAAATGGAACTCCTTCAACATCTGCTTTTGGCTTTAAAATATGATTACAGTGTGTGCTAATTTCAGTGGTTAGATCAAGAAATGCTGTGCTGCTCTGAGTAGTTTGGCTGCAGCCTGCAGAGAAATAGTAGCATCGCCTCTGTTGCCACTGATGTGGGGAAGTGGAAGCTACCCACCCTCTCAGAGCAGCTCTGCATCTCACTCTGTGTCCCATCTCCCTCAGCCAGCTCCCTAGAGTGAAGTGGCTCTTGTAGCCCACCTGGCTGCTCCAGGTGGAGGAGTGGTGGGAGACCAAGTCTCTGTGCAGCATTCTCAGGACCTGTGCAGAGAGAGGATCTATTAACTCTGCTTTCCTTTATGAGATTTTGAGGGCAGGGATTCATGTACATATGAGAGAGAGAGAGATGAATTCAGCTCTGTTTTGAAGCTGATACCTGTCTCTCCTGTTTAGGCAATACACATGGCTGAACCTATGTGAAACTTGAGCTGGGATGTGTGACCCCCTCAGAACAGTGGCAGAAAGACAATGTAGTCATTGTTTCTCAGCCCTTGGAGACTTTCTTGGCCACTGAATCACTGTAAAAATAGAAAGACTTGTTCCAGGCAGCTGGACTCTGGGAGGCAGCACTCATATGTTTTTTCAGCTCCATCAGAGAGATAAGGAGGATTTCTATTTCTCTGTCTTTTTTTTTTTTTTTTATGCAATGGACTTTATTTTGCAACTATTCTTACCTTTAACGCACACTTTCAGCTCCCCAAATATAAAGGGAAAATATTTCTTTGAAACATGTAAGCATTGTTTGTGCTTGATGGCAATGACAGCCCATCATCCTCTGTGTATTGATACTGCCCATTTAAGTAGCTGCCACCTGCTCCAGTTACAATCCATGAGCTGGCACATCAGTTTAGGGCTTGGTAATGTTAAACATCCAGGGCCATGTTTTAATCTTTGGTTACTGCTTGAGCAGAGTTGAATTAGTAAGGAGCCTCTTCTATTATATAGATGCTGTACCAATTTAATACGATCTGAATGCATTCTTGCTGAGTGAGGTCCAAACCTCTACAAGCAGAATTTTGCATAAAAGTTTTCTTTCCTGCAAGGCCAGTAGAACATCATCATCTTTTTTCTGCTTCAGAACATTATTTGAAGTATTTGAGGCTTTGCTTTTGTAAGTCCATTTGAAGAATATGATTTTACCGCTGGAAAGTTGCATGGATATTAATATATGAATTGTGAGTGAGTGATTTCAGGATGTAGCTTATATCTGAGAGTTTGATAAAGCTTCTTGCAAGGTGAAATACTGCTGTGTTTGTAGAAGAGTAACAGATTAGGTGGGGATATCAGTCTCTGATTTTCAGTGTTGTTGGTTGTTTTTTGAGCTAGCTATTTATTTGTAGATCCACCAAGTCTTGAAGATGGACCAGACTGAGATATGTGAAGTTCTGCCCCTCTCTGCACCCTACCCTGCCTCTGCCAGCTCTCTTCCGTCTTTCTGCTTTCTCTCTCTTTCTTTCCTACAACTTATTTTTTTCCTGCAAATCCTGTTGCTTTTCCGTGTTGCTAATGAAACGGATGACAATGAAGAGCTGATACTGGCATTTATAGTTGTGTCGTTTGGTTTTGGAGTTCCTGTTCTAGTTAGATTTTTGAAGGAATTGAGAATTTTCGTGTTCAGTTGACTTTTTTAGCCCACAGAATTGCAGCATTTTACCAATTTACACTCAGAGTGCACTTTAGACATTTCTTCACAGAAAAAAAATTTAAAAAAAGTCTTTATTGATAAATTCCATATGTTGTCTAGGTGCCTTTGAAGTTTTGTATCTGTTTTAATTTGCTGACTTTTAGAATTCCTGCCAACATATATAATCTTGTTTGTCTTCATTCTGTTATGCCAAATAATATTGCAATTTTTTGTCTTATTACTTATCAAGCTGTGATTTATTTTTATCTATTTACAACAAATTTTTCATAGATACTGTCATTTTTTTTTACAACTTATGGGGAGAGAAGATGCTTCATAACTCTAGGGACAATTTGGACAGACTTACAGAGTGCCCCAAGAGAGCCATAATTGCGTGTCCCTGAGGCTTTGTGACATCTCAGGCAAACCCGAAACAACTCAACAATTTTTTATTTTAATTTATTAGGATTTTTCATTTAATGAAAACCAGATTTTTTTTTAAACTCTTCTCTCTAGTCAACAATTGAATGCCAAAATAAAAGAAATTCTGTCAGGGCAAAAATTCTGTTCTTTGATCAGTTGCTTTATGTTTGGTACCAGTTAGTACAACCATTCAGTTGTTGCAGACTGAGGGCTCTAGTCTGAATTGTTAGATGTTGCAAAGAACACTTGTGAAATAACTTGTATTGCCATATCTAACCTATTTTCATCACAAAAGATAGATTTCTTTTAATCCAATTTAAGTTTTTATAGCTTCATTATCCATTCCTTGATAATTTAGAGTATTCAAGGGCATCTTTATGTCATCTAAATAAGTGTTTAAATTATGTAGCCTGCTAACTACATTTCTACAGGGGCCTAAAGAATGTGTTAGATACCTTTCAGAGCTTTATTTTTATTTTTGAAATAGCCTCTGAAGCAAGGAGCTCATGTTGGCAGCTCATATCCTGAGAGGGGTGAAGTCTGGCAATAGGGTTGTAACCAGTCAGCAAGGATTAAATTACAGATTTTAACTCAAATTTGGGAAGGAATTGGTTTCCTCATAAAAAGGAGAAATTCTGGACCTCTCTGGAAGATTTAAGTTCCCATTGCTTGTGGATTCTTCAAGAATTGAAGGGAGAAAAAAAATTACAGATTTTTTTTGAAGAAGAAGTTGGAGTTCACATTTAAACTTTAGCAGTTATATCAGTACATAACTCTGTCCCTTGGTGATCACTTTTTTCTGAGTTAGAAGGAGTTCAAAGTAAATGGAAAAGGTAGCTTTGTTTTGAAGCAGGTGTGCTAATGCTGAAGTAAGTTAGTCAACTTGAATTGTTTTCTCTGCCTGTATAGGTGCATGATAGCATTTTTTCTGTAAAGAAATATCTTTAGTTGAATTTAGGAGGCGATATTTGTGCGTGAATTTGGGAGGTGTATGTTTTAATTGTGAGAAGACTATGACAGAATTCATTCTGAAATTTGTATTCATTCAATAATTGAATTACTTTTCAGTAAAAAGTTGAAGTATTCTGGCTTCATTGGCTGAAAGGCAGAGTTGAAGATTGTTTGTGTGTATGCATAGGGCCATGCTACCCCCTCCCATATACATTTTGTGTAGAAACATTCAGGAGCACAACTTCTGCATGTCTTCATATTTGGCATCTGATCACTATCCCAGCAGACATCTTTGTGAGCATAAGGGTTTCATAAATTTCAAGGATTTCAGGAAAGGTTTGTTTGGACTATTAAGATGACCAAAAACTTTCTGATGGAAAAGTTTTTACATCTAAAAAGAGCAAGACCTCTGTAGCCAGATTGATTGCAATTGAATTGTTTCACAGAATTCTCTGCTGGGTCTCAGTGATATTAAATGTGGAACCTCTCTGATGGGAATCCCATTAGCAGTGTGACTAACACAACTGTGTGAGTTGTTTATGGACACTGCCCAAGTTCTGGTGTGGCACTGGGCACTGACCAATCTGTGCATCTTCTGCTCCTTCCATGCTGCTGATGTTGCTCATGACAAGGTATCTGTAGACAGCTTTCTGGTCAAACAATGAAACTAGGGCTGTCTACTGATTTTCTCTGTCCTGTAAGCTATCTTGTATACTGCTGTCCATTTTTCTTCCTCAAATTTTGTCTCTCTTGGTTTCACAGAACCTGGTTGGCTTGTTTTTCTACCCTTCTATCTCCTTAATCAGCCTTTCAGTACCTCTTTCCACTTTATCTTGCTATTTTTCTTAGGGATTGAACTGTGGTCCTTTTATTTGCATCAGACAAGCTCATCTGTAAATACAAGTCAAATTCATCTTTGCCATGATGCCTTGCAAATGAATTTTTGTAGCTCTGGCTGAAGAAGAAGGGTGTGGAGTAAAGAGAACTTCTTGTGGCTGTTCAGCTAGATGTCAACAGCTCAACATGGCTAAAACAGGCCTCCTGCAGCCTCCCTTCCTGCTGCTTCCTTGTCACTCTAGAAAACAACCTAATCTTGCCATGGTGTTCATAACACGTCATTTATTACTTTGTTCTTTCTCTAAGTTCAGAAATGACTTATTTTTTAACGTAATTTCTTAAAGTAAGTTCATTGCTGTTTCAACAAACATTTGAATATTCCATCCAGCTCTTCTTCCCTATTAAACAGGCTTCCCAATTAGTCCAGCATCCTTTTCCTTGCGTTCTTCAGGTCAGTCCTGCACTTTCATACCCATTCAGATTCAGTGAAAATCATTATTGTTTCCTTTTGCAAACAGAATAGAAAAAAACCACAGGCATCTCGTCTGAATTTATTTTCCCTCCTTGCACAGAACATAGTCTTCACTTTTCTAGACCTTTATAAATTCTCAGTTGTTGCAGAAGCATCACTCCATCCTCTTTCATTATTCATTAAAATTTCAGGCTCAGTCTTACGCTCTCTTAGTACAATAATATGCTTTCTTCTTGAGAGCATCTCCAAGGTAGTCTCTATAGCGTTTTGATACTCTTTTCTTTAAAACCCCTTTATTGTGAGGCCCAAAAAGCTTGGGAATTATTCTAAGTACTTGTTAAACTAGCCAGTAATCTGACTTGGTTCCTTTTGCCTCCCTCTTCACCGCCTCTTACTGTGAGGCGTTATTTGATAACGCCATGGAGTCAGGACTGCCTGTTTAGTTAACTTTTGGGTTTGTGGGTTTTTGTGGGTTTTTTTTTGTTTGTTTGCTTTGGTTTTGTTTTGTTTGGACTTTGAAAAAAATTATTTTATCACACAAAATACAGAAGCATCCTGAGCTACCATTGAGAGCATTAAGATGGTTATAATGTTAACTGAGTAATTAATCATAGTTGTAGCATTGCAGGGAAATTTGCTGTGAAATTTACTGTGTGAAATTTGTTCTTGAGACGAGTGGCAGTAGAAGTGCCAGTTGATCATTTCATCCCTTTGGAACTTACCACCTTGTCTTCCCTAGGGAAAAATGTGTTAAAAAAAAAAAAAGAAAAGCCGACAAAGAGCAACCACATGGCAAACAAAAGATGCTCTTAGCTAATCTGAAGGGGCATTTGGCTGCCTCACAAAAACACTGTGTATTTTGGCAGTTAGGAGCTTTGGCTTAGGAAGATCCATGTTTGGAATAACAGGGTGTGTTGCAAGTCAAAATTCAGGTATCTTGGCTGAGATATACGCGTAATCTGGCATGATGCCTTTGTGCACGGTGCCTAGCTATAGCAAATGCCAAAGTCCCTTGTGAACAATATATGAATCTCATTTTAGGGCAAAAAAAAAGAGAAGGAGGGAAAAGGGAGGCAGGATTTATTTTAACATTTAGTGGATATAAAAAAACAAGTATCAAGAAGCAAAACATTTCCATGAAGCATTCACTGGAAATTCTGCAACTTCTTGTTGCAAACCTCTTTATCACTTGGATTGGCTGATTTCCAGAGCATCAAGGCTAGGAATTGAGGGACTGAAATATAATCAGTGGTGATACATTTTAACCACATAAAACATTCTCTGCTTCCAAAGCCTCCAGTGTCTCTAGTAAGCAGTGCAACAGCAACAGCTCCTTGCTGCTGAACTCCAGAGACGTGGAAAATACTGGATCAGGATGGTAAGAAGCTTTTTATTTTTTCACCAGATCAAGGTTATTACCCTGTAAAAATGTTTAAAAGATGATGAAATTAGTAAACGTCAGTATTTTAAAAAAAACCAACAGTATGTAAGATGCAAAGGAATTATGATTTTTTCTGCAAGAGAACAGCAATGCAAGTTGGTGACAAATATATCTGGCACTGAACATGTTGTGCAGCTTATATAAAATCTTTTAAAACTGGGAGAGATTGCTGATGAGTATTTGATATAAATTGTAAGTCTGTCAACTTGGTTTATTTCAGAAGGACAGCTGTATGGGCTTTTAAAATTATTTTGGATTAATAATCTCTGACATAGACTTTATACATAAAAATATAAATAAACCTATGCCAATCACTCATGTAGGCTGTATGTTTGTATGGTTACTTTTGTAGGGGTTTTGGGGTTTTGCTTTTTAGAAAGAAGCAGATCTGCTCAGCACATGCCTTTGACTTTTAGGGAGCTATGAAGTTTTTATTTTTCTGGGTTTTCAATCCATGAAAACCTGTAAATTACAATGTTTCTCTAGTGCATTTATTTGGTGGGAAAATAACCAGGGAAAAGTTTTTAGAATAATGATTTTATTATTTGTACCAATTTAAATATTCTGACCTAAGCATTAAATCAATAGAAGTAAAATGTAATGCATATAAATATGGGATCTAAATAGAGTGTAAATTGATTCCAATGCTATTAATGGTTTAAAAAATGTCTGAGTATAGAATAAAAATATGCATATTAGCATTTTTCTACATATTAAAGAATTGGAGGGAGGAAACGTATCTTGGGAGTGTTTACTCCCAAGACTCATTGTCAAGACTGTTTTGTTGGGGTTTTTTGGGGGTTGGGGGTGGGTATTGATTGAAATAAACATCAAGCCCAATCTCCTGTGTGGAAAGTCAGCCGTTCATTTTAAGGGCATACTAAGTCCAGGAATTTATTGATTAGGACATTACAGTACGTCAGAGTGTGAGGAAAACAAATTACTGAATAAGTCTGAAGAGCACTGAAATACATTTACTTGACAGTCCAGCTTGATGTATAGGGAAGTATTCTCTTTGTGATTGAAATGGAAGAGGAGATTTTTAACAGAATAACTATGAGACTTTGAAAAGTGTACAGCAATGTGAAACAATATTTGATTTATATTTTCTATCTTTGTTGTGTATTTGTTCTTTCTTAGCAGTACAAAAATTAAAAAACCCTATCTATAAATTCTTTCTGATCTTTTCCTTTTCTAAGTGGTTTCACTGAAATAAAAGTCATGAAGCCAATCACGTTATCGTAGCCTATATGTTTCATGTTAGACATTGCACTTTGATGTGTTAAAAATTTATGATTTTCTTCCTCAGTATGCAGAATAGATTGCAAAATCAATAATTGAATGGCAGCTAGGCTGTAAGGTTCTTGGAAAGATGTTTAGCATGAATCTATGTGTGGTGGTTGTTGTTATTATTATTATTAATATTTGTTGTTGTTGTTATTAATGTTATTATTGCTTTTTTTTGGACAAAAATCCCCTATGTTGAGTAACCATTAAACAGTACTGTTGTACTGAAGAGACTTGAATATATTGTTTCTTGTCAGAGAAGACTGTGCCCATAGTTACTTTTATCTTGCATCTAAATTTTCTTACAGGAACATGCTGGAGGTAGGAGATCAGGCTGCATTTGCCTATTGTGATCACAGAACATAATTAATAACAAATGGTGTTACATATATTTCCACTTTTGTGATTCTCTAGTTCCTTCATAAGTCAAATGCAGATTATGCTTCTGTACCAGCAAGTTAATAAAAACATTTCCTTCTAGAAAAAATAACGTTCATGTACTGCCAGATGCTTGCTGTTAATAAAGTTTTAGCCAAAGTAAACTTACATTGTGTCTTGCTTGACATGGATTAGTTCAGTAACTAAAGCAGTGAGTTCACAAGGGATCTATTTCTTTCAATTTGGATGGCCTGGGCAAGAATCTTGCATAAGTTACTGAAGGGGAAAAAAAAATAAAAGAAACACACACCACACACATCCCCCAAAGATGTACCCTTAATAGTAGTCAGCAATGTAAAAAATTACATTAATAGTCCAGAGGGAACAGCCTTTCACTTAAAATTTTTAGATGATATGATGTCTTGTAGAATGTAAATAGTAAATGGTCTTAAAGAAGCCCAAATTGCAAGCTGTCAAATGCAGTAGATATCAGCTTTAATTATTTAAAGTGTTTTTTCTAGTAAGTCTAAAGAACAAAAGTAAAATTATAAAAAATGTACTGGCTTTACCAGAAAAACTAAAAAGTTATAGACGTGACTATCACAGTGCTAAATTCTAATAAAGTATAATTAGTGAAAGGGATATGTTTGGTATGGCAAAGTTCATTTGCAGTGTCTTCCTGGTGCAGAATTGAAAATAGCTTATTCAACAATTGGATGTATTATACCTCTAGATGAATTTAGGCTAAACATTTTTTTTAAATTTCAGTAACTAAATTGAAGTCTGAGAGTCTGCCTGAAAATGTAATCCTTATTTAAAGAGGTATATTATAAATATGTAAGCTGTGGACTTTATATGTAATATAAAATATGTTTAAGGAAAGGAAATATAGCTTTGCATCTGCTATGAACTTGATTCAAGATTTAATAATATTCTCAGGTTTTGTTCTTTTATGGGTTTCTGCCAGTTTTCTCGTAAAAAAGGCGTTTGTTCATTCAGAAGTACTCATGCTGACAGTGGTCAGAAGGAATCTGCTGCAGTATAGCTTTGTGCATGTGTTTGGTATTAACTTATATGTCCCAACTAACTTTTGGCACAGTTTGGTTTAGGTTAAAAAACTGCATTTCAGGCTGTTTACCATGCCAGTAAGTCTGGCACTCTTCTAGAGTGAAATACACTCTTGCATGCTCCATAAATATTGTTTGTGAAGGATGAAAATAAATCACATTGAAATTTCACTGAAATGTAATGTTGGAAGATTTCCATATGTATATATGTATATATATATGTATTAGCATTTACTTGTAATGAAGTAAGTTTGTATTTTAAAATCTCAGCATCTATGTTTATGGAGGCTGAATACTTTCAGTGAATAAAATATGTCACCAGGCAAGGTTTATGCAAAAGTAGTTCTTTAGGTGATGGAGGATTATGTTTTTAAGCCATTTGCCCTTTGATTCTACAGTTAACCTACCATGCAGATCAGGTTTTGCTCACTGAAATCCATCTTTTAAGCTGTGCCATTACACTGGTAGTATAACTTAAAATGAGTTGCTCTCAGGAAGTTATAAATTATTTGCTGTGTTTTACATAATGTATTGGCATGCCTGCTGCATCTGTGTTCAAGACAGGGTTTTATTCCTTCAGCCGTGAATATATGAAGAAACTATTGAAAACGGATGCTTTTAGCATTAGTCTATCCTTTTGGCTTTGATCCTGTCATGCCATCAGAAATTAAGTTGGTAAAAATGAAGGCAGGGAAAAAGGTCAATCTGGTCGCTAGGTGAAATAATTGATGGGAGCAGCTTCTAGAGGAATACAGCTTTAGTGAGAGGGTGGATGGATAATACATATTTTTCTGCATCTGCTTAATGTTTGCATCATGGCATTTGCTGTGTTTTGAAATATCAGGACAAAATTGTGTTTCCCATATATTTTTGGACCCTCATAGCAACATGGTATTTTGCCTCACATAATTGTTCTTGTACTTCATGACTATACTGAGAATACTGAAAATAATTAAGGTTGAGACTTACCATGGACCTTTATGTAAAAGAAGTGTAGAGAAGATAAAAAAGTACTGACAACTTTATACCCACCTGATACTGTGCAGATGCAAGAAGAGCAAGTTATGAGTTGTGCCCAGAAGGATATGTTTCCAGCACTTTTATAAGGAGTGAGCTCTAACCAGAGCTAAGGATGGATAATATGTAGTGATGGCTAATATGTAGTGGTGGGAGACATGGTACAGTTTGGGTAGATTTCCTGGTTTGCTTCCCCACAGAGTGCTGATGCGAAGCTGCCATTCCTAAAGATGTTGCACTAGAGTTTTTAGTCTACTGTAAATCTGTTGTTATGAATATTTCATTTAGACGTTTTTCAGTGTTGTGGTGTGACCTGGGGATACACAGCCCACAGGCAGCCCTATCGTATCTTTGATAATGAAGTTTCAGCTTGAAGGCGAGAGCTGT
Organism: Geospiza fortis; assembly: GCF_000277835.1. Classification (NCBI taxonomy): domain Eukaryota; kingdom Metazoa; phylum Chordata; class Aves; order Passeriformes; family Thraupidae; genus Geospiza; species Geospiza fortis. The sequence goes on along the minus strand of NW_005054299.1, from coordinate 13,729,463 downwards.
CTGCTCTCCTGGCCCTTTGTTGGGGCTCCACTTCACTCTTCTCACCAATATACACCTTGCATATCTGACTAAAGATTTTGGATTCAGAAAGGTTTTTGGAACCCACAGCAGAAGGTTGGTAATCTCTGGTGTTGATCCTTATTCAGTCAAAGGTGATAGATAAATCTGGTGGTGAAACCCTTAACACTTTTGACTCCATTACCACAATAGGGTCCTTTCTTTAATAGGCATGGCTTTAACTTCACAGTGCTAACCTTTTGAATTGCTCAGAGAATTTGAGATCTTGTGTTGCAGCCTTTTTTCCCCTTATGTGATGTCGCTTCCATGACAGGATTTTTATGTGATAATTTTCCCTGTCATAGGACAGGAGGTGGTACAGGTGTGTCAGGCTACCAGACTAGGGGCTGCTGACATGTTCTTCCTGCTAACTGGACATACATATGCCTAGTAAGAGGGAGAACCCTGTCTTAGCCATATAATGGGGATTTATTTGGTCAGGTGATGACTGAGACTACATAGTCATTTGGAAGAAGTGGCAAGAAAGAGGATGTTATAAGACTACACCTCTGATTTAGCTTCTTTTCCTGTAAATACCTACTTTTTGCAGTTTTTGTTGTGGTTCTTTCTTTTCAGAAAGAAAAAATCTGCCTAATGTGGTAGAGATTTTACCAGCAGTAATTCTAGAGATTAAGCTTTGAAAAAAATATATGCTTGATTTGGGACAAACATGCTGTCTGGGCCATTTGGTCTTGAGTAACTAAAGAGCTACTGCAGACCTCTATCATTCACATAAAAATGATCTTCCAACAACTCAAACTGGCCTACAAAATTTATGTCAGAAAAAGAAATGTTCCTCATGTATTTTTTTCTTTTCATTGAAGAAATAGAAGGGACTAATTTTAGAGAGTGCTTGATAACTTAAGGTCTTTTAAGTCAAACAAACTTTTAGATTATCTTCTGACTAAACTTGTATGCACTAATGTTAGTTTTCTTATTTTTCTCTTTGAAGGATTGTCGAAAGTATTAGGCATGTTTAAAAAACTTTTTTTTTGTCCTACTCCTCATTCCACTATTACAGAGGATTGATCACAAAATCAGCACTTGCATCTAATAATTCCTCTGCTGTGGCACAGGTAGAAGAAAAATGGTGTCCTTGTACATGCAAAGCATGAAAAAGTGAGTTCTGCGGGAAGGATGAATACAACACACTAGGGATGTTTTAAGCAGAATATATTAAGGTATCTACTAGCATTTGTTTGCTGCAGAGATTGTCATGAAATGATGCTTGTAGCTGGCTGTTACCTCCTTTTGCACTGGGGCTGCTCATGGACTGCATTTCCTCTGCCTATCACGGCTGGTGTGGTCCTGTAGTCAGCAAGTGGAGGTCCCTTGTCTCCAGCTGTGCCTTTTGTTTTCAATGTCATTCATGTATTCATCATCTAAAGCCAACTGCTTAGTTTGGTCTTCTAGGAAGTTGAAGAAGAGCTTGAAAAACTGAGTCCCAAAAGAGTTTTCTGTCTTAGTGATTCTGGTGGATTTGATGGGTTTGAGATTAACAAGTAATTGCCATGTTGCTAGATTCTGAGAAAGGAGGCAGTCATGTTTCTGGGTTTAAGTGTGTTAAAACAAACCAAAAACTACTAGGAAGCTGTTATTGTGGGTATAAGTTTTGTAGGGATTGAGAACAATGCTGTAGGGTGGCAGCAGTTTAATCCTTTGGTGCTTGCAAATAACAGCTTTTGTTGTGTGCCATAGAACAAGTGCATTGCTTGTTCTTTCCTTTTGAAGAAAATAAAACCCGAACACCTCCACAAGTTTAGTATTTATAACTTTCACCAAATGTGTATTTAGGTATTTTACTTCAGATAGGGAGTAGTTCTGCAGCCTAATAAGACACATTCATTTAGAGTGACTTGCTTGGAAAAACATAAACAGATTTAAGAGTGTACCAGCATAAACATGAATCCTTCTACTGCCTCATTTTCAGAACTCCTTGAAGTCATGACAAATGCAAGCCAACTGAACAAAACAGTTTTGGTGTAGCGCATCATAACACAGAACATGCAATTTATAAACTGTTATAGAAAGAATTTTATTATGTAATATTTTAAAATCTTATATGACTTTGTGAAACATTAGTTTTTGTAGCAGATTTTGGGTTGTCAGCATATCGCAAGTCCCCAAAATGCTACATCTCTTTTATAAATGTACTAATGGAGTTGTCTTCAATGTTGATTAGAGTCTCTTTTTAGTAAAAAGAAATGTAAAAATATTTGTGGGAGGATCTAGAAGGTGAAAAAAGGCTAAAATACTTTAAATTCATATTCATGTAGAGTGAAACGTAGTAGTTTTACTGGTTGTTTCAGCCTCATAGATTTTCTAGTCCAGGTTCATGGAAGTCATGCATTTGCTGTGCATCATTTTAATGCTCCAGTGAAATATTCTCTCTGATCTATGTCAGTGGGGGTAGGGAAGCACATAAAATATATGCTTCCAGTCAGTGATGAGAGAGTAGGAGGATTTTTCATGAACAATATAATTAAATTCATGCATGTAAAAGATACCTGCAAGATGCTGCTTGAGAAAGTACTTTATAGCAATAGATAATTATAGGGAAAAAATTACTTTCCTGGAGTGATAGTACATAATACTAATTTATCAGTGGTATAAAGGTTTTCTAAGCAGTTTGTTTCCCATATGTAATGCAGCAATTTTTTTTCTAATCTTTGTCTTCAAAAGAATTTTTGATCAAAATTTTTGTTGAACATATTACACTGGAATTTTAATACAGCCCTAATAAAAGCCACTGTTGTAAACATTTATTTAATAGCTTAAAAGTTATTTACTCTTCCAGAAGTATGAGAACCATGGAAATTCTCTAAAGTTTAGGTTTTCCTGTCTGTTTAATACAGTTTTAATTACGTGCATAGTTGCCACTGCTGTGGATCATACCCATATTTGTTTAAAGGTATCCAGAAGAGGTGATGATATTAATTCACCTGCTGCTAAATACTCTCCTACTTACAAAGTAACTCAGCAGTGACTCAGACATAAGAAATGAAAACAGAGTCAGTTGCTTAGGGCAAGTGATTACTGCTGGGTATGGTGCATTGAGAGTTTTCTGGGATTAATCTCATCCTAAGGCAACAAAAAAAAAATAGTGTTCTGTTCCCCTTCCTCCTTCCCACTACTTCTTCATTTTCTGTGGAAAGAAAACGGCTTCAGTGGATTTTGTTTTTGCTGTCTCCAAACAAAGCTGTAGGCAGTGTGTGTGGTAACATTTTCTGTAAGAATGGACAGCTTAGATACACCTGGAAATTCTTGGTCAAAAATACATGTTGTGGGCTGCGCTCTTAGTGTTGCCCAAGAAATCCTTGTTGTGAGGAGCTGGAGTGTCCTGGGGATGCTCTGTGATGCATTGACCCTCAGTTAGGAGCTCTGACAGGATATCAGGGGCCAAGGCTGCCGCTCTCTGCCCTGACCCTGCCTGGACCCGTGGCTGGGGCATCTTCACTAAGAGTTCACTGTGGAACATTTTCATTCTAGGCCTGATTGAAGAAGTCCTGTGGAGAGTATATGGTGAAAAGTAATTGGCACAGCAGTTAAACTTTGGGGAAGGTTCACTGAGAGACGTTACATTGAGTCAGCATTAATTTCAAGGAGGAATCCTGACCAAAACTGTGAAGCTGATTTTTTTTCAGCTATTAAGAGGTTTCAAAAGCTAAACCTCTGTAAGCATCCCACCTTAAAAAAAGTCAGTGCTGCTGGTTTTAATGGTCAAAGTGAGACCCACAGCTGAATATGGCAAACTTGCAGAATCTCTTCTATTTTCAGTAGTGACATGTATATTTTCTCTTGAGTCTCTGATCTCAGACTATGTTGTGTAAATGCAGATGTATTTTTTTTAACTCAAAAGCACAATTTCTGAATGGACAGTGTAGTCTAAGGAAACAGATATAGCAGAAGACCATGCTTAGCTTAAGATTTTTACTATCTTTAGGGCCTGGCACTCACTAGGCTGCAGAGAGAAGCATATTATTTTTTGTTATAAACAGCCTTCAGTGTTAAATTCTAAAATAGTTGTTTCCCGGAGGAGTTTTGGAATAGAAACTGATGTACCTGATAGTTAATTAAAATTCAGTGTTGTTTGTTCTTGCTTAAATTAGTGGAAAAAACCCCAAACCTTGCAGGAAACACCACAGAGAATAACATTCTGAACATTTCAATTTATTTTTAAAGATGAGAATTCCTATGGCTCAATTCTTTAAAGACTTGGAACATAATTCAAATGCTTCTTTGCCACCTGTCACTTTTTTTTTCATTTTTAGCATGTGTATTTTCTTTCATAGAGAAATAAAGGGAGTGAACACCTCATTTCCCTTTTCACACAGGTTTTTTCTGAATCCTAGTTACTGAACTACATGCACACATCACTTCTATTATAACACTGTAAACCACTTGCACAAATGCATACCTAGCAGGAGACCAATTGTTTGATTAAGTTACACCAGAATCTGGCTGGTATTATTGTCCAAACCAGAGAAAACCACGTGTAACTGGCTTTGTTTGTAATGCGAAGTTACTGATTAGCCAGCTAATATTTTCTTTCCCATGCTCACAGCCTCCCACACACAGAAAGATGTGAAAAACTAGTATAAAATAAGGTTTTAAGCTACGACAATGAGATCTCCAGATGTCTGATTCCTTGGTTTAGAAAACTGCATAAGAGCTTATCTATTCCTGAAATAAAAATGATTTAGATAGTCCAAACTGTCTTTCACAATCTCCCATCTGCTAGGGTGTGCATTTCATTTTCATGTAAATAAAATTTCTAAGTAATTCTTCAAATCCTTGCTGCACAGTTCATTACAGAGATCTCATGCTTGCTATACTTGTACCAGAAGGCAAAAGGACTGATAAAGCATGTGGAGCACTCATAGGATCCTTACAAGGCAGGCAGTCCCTCATGGAGAGGGGAATATTTCAGTGGATTTATGTACAGCATTAACCACTTCACCTGTATTATTTCCCTGTTGTCCCTTTCAAGAAATGCAGACACCTAATGAGGGGGATGGTAAAGGAGATTTTCCAAGCTTCATTTTTGGATTTCTGCCACGCTAAATCAAATAATTGGATTTTAAGCTGTCCTTTCATGTCATGTACTCTCTCACAGTGGGCTGGATTCATACCTGTGTTTAGGTAGGCAGGCCTCTAGTCTTAAAGCTTAAACTGACAGTCTTACATTGTTCCGATTTTTGAAAGGTTGCTTTAGCTTCAGTCTGACAGTTTATGGCTGCTGGCATGTTGGCAAATTGAGCCCTTTTTGTACTTTATACCAAAGTCACAACTGGAGAAGAGGAAGAATCATACTGACTTATATTTCCAAAACTGGACTGACTTGCTTACTTTGCTAGAGGTGCAGTTAATCAAAACAGCTGCAACTCAGAACACCTGGAAGTTGTGCAACTCTTAAATGTCTAAATGTAGATTTTAAGAATCTAATTTTAAGCAGGCAGATTTGATCAGTTTGCCCCATCGTTACCCAGGAAACCGCTTAATTACTATGCCGTTGCTTCAGCCCTCTGCATGTAGCTTTTAAAACATTTTGTTATAATTTTTCTTTTCTTTTGTCTTAAGCTAGTGTTTGTAGAAAGGGCTGGCTTGACAGCTCTGGCAAATGAAATAGTCTGCCTGCCCACGGAATACGTGCTCCCTAGACAGTGGCAGTCCAAACTTCCACATGCTGTTTTTTCAGTATGCTACAACTTTTCTTGGGGGAGTGGAGACAGGAAATAGGGTCCTTTTACATTCAGGTCTTTGCCACCAAAATGTGCGAGTGTCGTCAGGAAAAATGGCCTGTATTTTCCTTCTAGCACAGAAAACAGGAAGCTAAAAAATGGATGAGCTCAAGCTTTGGAAAACCCATATGTATTCTGTATCATCAAGATCACAAATTCAATCCTGCTGTGTTATAGTTAGCACTGATGACAGATGAACTTGTGAACTGAACAGAGTTTTCCTTGCTCAGTGCCTTGACAAAAGGATTTTTAAAGAGTTTTGAGTTCTGCTGAGCCTTCAAGAAAAACTCCTGGAATGATATTTGCATGGAAGTGGGAAATAGAGTAATTTAAAATATCAAGACTGGGTCTTCTTGTGTTTCCCTTTAAGAATGCTGATCTTAGCTTAGATTAATTGTGATAGCTGTGAATCACCTAGGGTTCTGTGAAAAATCACCCTAGACACTCAGTCAGTCTTTTCAGCACAGGACAGTGTATTTGATTTCCAAGTGGTTTACAGGCCTCCTGATTCATTTAGCTAGTAGCCTGAAAATCATGGAAGATCACTGGCAGAATCATACAGGTGTTCTTGAGTGAGCAATGTGAATTCACAAATGTTTGAACAAAAATAGCAAGGCATTACGAATTTAACATATCCATGACATCTTTTAATTTCAGAAATCTTTGCTCTACTATGACTGAAAATGGAAATACAGAAGGACCATTTACATCATCCAAAAATAAAGCATCTGGGTTAAATAGCTACAATGCTTCATAATCACTGTTGTTCTCTGTAGTTACACAAGGGGTTATCCAGGAATTTGTCACCTCTACTCAAAGCAGCTGAAATGATCCAGTCCAGGCTCAGGTTGCAGCCATCCCCCAAGCCATGCAATCCCATCCTTTTCCTCCAGCCAATGCTATCACTTGTAATGAACCAATTCAAGGAGCTGCTTGCTTGAAAGCTAACTGTGAGGTTTGGACTTTTGAGGTGAAAGACATTGTCTGCTGTGAGGGAGAGTTTTGCAGACTTCGATTTGGCAAGGAATCTGTGATTGGGCTTGTGAAGGTGAGAGTATTGCTAAACAGAAATGAAAATGGCAGTGTGTTAAGACTGTGAAAGCACAAAAGAAAACACTGGAATTTACTCTCTGGTCATGAAAGTCACTTGGGGTACTTTTGTTCTCTGAATGCTGTTTTGACTTACAGAATCATTTCTCATAGCTTTTTGTGTCAGACTATGCAGTCTGAGAAACAGATGGAAATTCTACTGGATTTCCTTCTGCAGACTGTAAAACAAAGCTGCTTAAATTACTGGTGCTCTAAACTAATGAACCCTTTCAGCATCTAAGTCCAAGATTCATTGCTGCTTTGAATGTTACTCTAAGAAATTAATGGTTCATTTATGTAACTCTAACTGTGCTGTCAGCATTGGTCTTGTACATGCTGCTTTCCTTTAAATGAAGAGAAGTAGGAACAGTGCATAGGAGAAAATGGAACACATCTCACTCATCATCTGGATTAGAATATATAATTCCTACCTGAAGAATCAATATTTTAGAAGGCAAAGAGCACTATGCTTTGCTGTCTTGATGCCTACATATTGTTCTTAAGTTTTAGAAACCAGTAATCCAGAAAAGAACTACAGAGTGAGTTTGCATTTGAAGATATAAAGAATATGGTTCTGTTGTGGACACATTAGAATGTATTTATAAATAGAATTGAGATCCTGCTTCATAACACTAAAATTTTTCATTTTTGAAACCTAGTAAACGCTTTTTTGTGTGTGTGTGCACCTGATTTTTAAATTTAAATTTGTTACTTTTTTCCTGTTTAAATAACTTCATCTTTTACATAGTTGGTTCTCTGATTCTAAAATTGTGGCCAAGTAAACTCTGAATTATTCACAGAAGTGATGTAGATTGTGTATTTTTACTGCTGACTGGTTTGCCTACTCTAAATACTCCTCATACCTGGACTAGGAAGAAAGAGACTAGATTTAGAGCATGGGAGTGCTGAAAAATGCAGAATAGTCTAGAATATCTTCTTTGCTTTGTTGAGATTGGCTTTAAGAAATAGCCAGAAATTGCCCATCTGCAATGGATTTCCTGTATTTATTTCTCCTGTGTGTTGGTCAACCATCAACAGATGCATTTTACTGAGCCATAAGATGGTGATGACAGTTTTCTTCCCTAGGCAGTTTATTAGTCGCTAATTCTGTTTATTAGGAACTTGATCAATTACAGTCTTGTCAAGTTTCCAGTGGGACTAGCAGATCTTTTTCATTCACTTTAATGATATTGACATAGTGAATTTTGTGCCAGTTCCATTAATTTCAGTAAAACTTGCTTTGCCCACTGACATTGAGTGTAGGTTTTGTCCTATTTGCTGAGACATTTACAAGCCTTTCATAATTATACCAACTTGAGGAGCTTGAAACCTACCCTTTAAACTTTTCTTTCCCAGTAGAGATGAGTATCTCTTCCTTTTGTTGTAATCAGAATCTATTCAAAATGAGCAAAAATTGAGCTTGTAAAATGTGTCTTATGGGCAAAATAGAGATAATAGAGACTTCTCAGGTGGCTGTGGGGTACTGCCAAGATTAATTTATCTTCTGTTATTATTTGGGAAAGAAGAGCAGGCCATATAGCCAAAGTACACAGTACCTTTGTGCATGCAATTATTGAGACTCATTTGCGTTGCTGCTTGTGTTTATATGAAAGGTTTATATATGAAATCCCATAAATGCATAGACATAAGAGCTGTTCTTATGGTGGACAAGCACTACTTTTTCTCAATAAACTTAATTCTTAAAGTAGAAAGCAAGGAGAAAATCAGTCTGCTGTCTTCATGAATCTAATGTATTTGCTATCTGGAAGCTGAGTTTTGGCACAGAACACATGGCAGTGTGTGGCACTGGGGAGCTCCAAGGTCTTGTACAATAATAAAGAAAAAGTGTCCTCCCCTGAAGGCTAGGACTAATACATTAGTAGCTGGATTTAGATTGATACCATTTCTTCTTTGATAGATATTATCAGATGTTGTTGGCATTACATCAGACAGTGTTAACTCTAGCTTTATTTTTTAACATTTAAACCAGTTTGTTAAATTGATGCTGGTGCTGTTTCTATGTGGTAATTGCTGTTGTTTTTATTGAAGTCATAAACTTTAATGAACCCATACAACACTTGGCATAAATTAAATATAAATGGTCTTAAATTTTGACAGATTTATGTAAAGGAGTTTCTCTGTCTTCCTTCTCTTCCCATGTCACAAATAAAATTTACTGATCAGCCCTAAGTTTTAATTTTTTATGCAAGTATTATATCTCCTTTGTAATGGTGACTGGATAAAGCTGATGTACAATGATGTGCAGGAAGAAAGTAATCTTGAAAATGTTCTTCAGAATAGATATGCTGGAGGCTAGGAGAAGATATTTCCATGAAAGCCTTCTGGACAGTGAGACTTCAGGCTGACAAAAAGCTTAGCACACTGATACCTAATGAACACTCTGAAATTGTGAGAAATGCAAGACAGTTCAACTAAACATTTTTTACCATTTATTGCAATCTTAGGGCATACAAAGAGCGTGACTTCATTGATGTGCTTAAGGCAAATGATTACAGAATTAGATTGTATGGTCATTCTTCACTTAAAACATTAGGGCAGCTTACATGTCATCACTCAGCAGTGAGATCTCTGGGTCCCTAAAGCAGGAGCAGCTGAAACCTCACTGTCACCCATGACAGCCTGTGTACAGTGCAGTAACCTTTCCCTCGTGCCTGCAAGAGGGTGTCCTCTGGTGCAGATTTTGAGGGATCAGTGACTGCATTGCCTTGCTGTGGGAGGTGTAGGCTGCTTTGTGCAGTGGGCCCCACTGTATGGCACCCCATATGCCCGTATGTATGGCACCCGGGGAAGCAGAGTCCAGCAGGAAGGGCCTGATGACCAGACCCCATCCCACCAGCCCAGCCAGGGAGGAGGGCTGGGGGGCAGCCTGGTGCTCCCATTGTGCTGCAGGCAGCCCTGGCCCAGCAGTACCCAGGGTAGGGCAGGACAGGGCTGTGGAGAGCTGCAGCCCAGCCCTGCTGGGGCAGGCACTGACATCTCTGGTAGCTGACATGGGCTGCTAGGAGGAGCTGTGGGGTCTAGCTGGCACCTGTAATGTCCTGTTACATTCCTTGAAGCTCTTGAATGCAAATTCTAGAAAATTCAGTGATTGTATTTTTTGCCATAAGTGACTGTGTTACTAATATTGAGTGGCAGTATGTCTTACAACTGTATTGCCCTGAAATACAGTCTTGGAGTGTTTAGCCAGAGTTCTCCAGGAAAGGAGTACCAAGGACCTCAAGAGTAGCTGTATTGTTCAGGCTAAACATCTGGCTTGCCTTGTATCCTATCTTTGACAGGACCCTGGCAAAGTGGGGAGAATATGGACTCAGTCATGTAATGTCCAGTTCTTGGAGTTGGCATTTCTCTTTACTAGCTCCCAGGGCTTTATTCCATGAAGAAAACCCAAAGATACTCACTTTCAAATCTATGTAAGCTTCTATCACCTACGTGTCTCATGGCAAGGGGTTCTACGGCTTAACAATGCCATGAGTACCCTTTTTTGTTTGTTCATTCAAGCTTGCCAACAAAATTAATTTAATGCCCTCTAATGTGTTTATTGGAAGAGACAGTGAATAACTGTTTCATAGTCATCTTTTCCATGCTGCTTATGAATTCATAGTTCTGTCACATTCCTCTGTTAGTCGTGTCTTTTTCCAAGCTGAAGATTACCAGTTTATTTAATCTTTCTTTATATAGAAACATTCTATGCTTTGATTGTCCTTTTTACCTATTTCTATACCTCTTCCAGTTGTTCTGTGATTTTTGAAATGAGTGAACCAGAATTTTGTGACTTTCAGGGTTTGGGTCCATGAATGTATAAAAATTCACAATGTGAAGAAATTTTCTTTGGTGTTCTGCTCTCTTTCTAGTAAATTCAGCTTGCCTTTTTTACCTCCAGACACTAAGTTGATGTTTCCATAAGTTTGCATGCTAAATCTGTCATCTTGCTCATAGATGGTTATAGTTTAAAAATAATTTTGAGGCAAATAAAATCAGAAATGTTGTGTGCATTTTTCTGCACTATAAGTAGCATAGAGTGTTTTGATATTGGCCTGGTGTTTTGGAATTAGATGTCACTGCTACCTAGGTTTTTATATGTTATTTTAGATTGAATAAGTCATAATAAGAGCCATAAGAGCTGTGGTCATGGACTGGAACGTGCTGAAACTATTGGAAGTTTCCAGGTGTTTATTGAAAATGACAATCTAAAATGGCAAATGGAAATGGCTTATGCTACTCCTCCTGTTTTGGCACTGTCCTGTATTCTTAGGGGACTTTGATGTTGTTTTCTGACACTTCTGACAGCAGTCAAAAAATTTTTGTAGAACATACTGAAGCCTTCCAGGCTATTTGAGTGAAGGTGTTGAGGCAGGCTACAAAGCCTCAATGCATCTTTATTCTCCTGTGCAAAGATATCTTTTCAGAGATGAGACAGGGAACTTGCTGGAATTGAGGGAGAATCAGTGAGTGGTAGCAAAATGATAATAACATTGCAGAAGAAATAGCAAAATATACTGTGATTGTTAAATGAAAAGATTGGAATTTATTCCTTGGGTGTGCCAGACACTTATAAAGGGATATTTTCTGAAGATATATTTATAGAGGTATACCAGACACAGATAAACTGGGGAAAATAGATAAAAGAAATTTGAGCATAGCTTCTGTATGGAAGAATTCTTTGAATATCAGAAGCACCACAACAGGATTTTTTTTCCTTCATTATGCTCTATGCTCCAACATCAAGGCCATGGAGAGTGAGCACAGTTACAGTAGTTCCTGAGATAGTGCTGGAGCCCTCATCCTGGGCATCCTTGGGGATACAAGCATGTGGCTTTAGATCTTTCACTAGATTTGCCTGAAAGTCAATGTATCATTTTCAGGGAAATTCAGCAACAAATGCCACTAATATTTTTGTAGTGTTCATCTTTTCACTCTTCTAAAACTAGTTCTTTAAATTACTTGTCTTATCACTGTAGTTAGTGAGCTCCAACTTTTGTCTTCCTTTTCTGTTCTCCTCTATCCCATAGACCTGTCTCCTTCTAATCCACAGAACATTGTTCTGTCAGAGAGGCTGAAAAGGATGGTTTGGGACCTTTAATTTTACGTAGGGGAACCACATTCTTGATTTTTCTGGCTGTGCGTGTACCTTGGAGAAATAAATCATAAAGATTTTTTCAATGTTTTTTCATAGCAGTGCTGGCTGTTACAGACAGCCCACTACCTCCCATCTCAGTTTTAATCACCTTGTGCAATAAGCCAAAATTACTGTTCAGAAAGATGACCTTAAATGACTTCATTATCCTAAACTGCCTTTTGGAATGCCGTCATCCTAGCGAACATTAATTCACTTTGATGACTTTTTGGTGTTACCCCTAAGACATTCCAGCTCTTTGAATAATGATGGGCAGGGCTGTTCTCTTACCCTGTCTTACCACAGCAGAGTGGCTCAGTTTGTCTACACATTAGGTACTCTCCTTGAAGTAGCCCTGTAAGTTTTATGGCAGCTCAGCATAGAGGCTGGAGAGGAGACAGGACTTGTTTTCAGAAAGGGTGCCATCCAAATCATTAGCTAAATTTTTAAACAACTGTTGGACCACATGCTGTGTTCAGTCTTGTGATTAAAGTAAGAAAATTACTGCAATTTTTTTCAAACTGTCTCATGGTTTCTTGGTGGTTTTTTTTTTAATTTTGTTAAAGTGTTTTTTTTAACCTTCAGACTGTTTCTTTTCTCTCTCAAGCGTGTAGATCTTCATTTCAGTCAAGAAGGTTACCCTGGTGCTTTCTTTCCGCTTGTGATTCTTCAGAGTCTAACAGAGAACAGAGTACTGGAAAATTCTTGCATCAAGCCAAAAAACTTGAGATGCTTTTAGTCAAGTAATCATTTACAGTCTCTGAGCCCATTCTTACATAGCAAAGAGATAAATTGCCAGTCTTGCCATCTACAAAGCAATTTGCACAGCTACAAAACATCAGAAAGGGAATATATTAATTTATGCAGATACAGCAAATAGATGCAATGTCCTTGGAGGGATCTCTGGATAAGCATGAGCATATTTATTGAATTTATAAATTGCTAGGTAATTTCCTTTAGTTTGAATTATTGTGGCTTTGATGGAAACTAATTATTTTTTCCCCTCATGTTTAATAAAATAGTTCATATGCTTCTCAGGCAGGACTGCTAAGCTTTATAATAACCTTTTGCAAACTACTTATGTTTATTATTGATATGTAGTTGAGATAGCATGTGCATGAGATAGCAAGCTTAGTTAACTTCCAGTTTACCCATTGGTTTTTTTTAATGTAAGAATTGAGCTAAAAGTGGTGCAAGAACCAGATAGATCAGAATGACATGTATTAAAATGTTTTCATCTTTACTAAATAACTGTAGAGAAGTTGCAGCCATGAAGGAGCTAAGAAGAGCAAGGGCTCAATTCTGTTCATGTTTATATTAGCACGAATTTTGAAGAAAGTCCATGAACTTTGTAAGGTTAATATAGCACTACCTATATGATAGCAGTACACAGTTGCAAACAGAAAAAGAAGTTACTGTAACACTTTATTGTTCAGGTTGTTCTCAGCCGCTGAGTGCAAAGCTAATGTTTACAAAGAAATTGAGCCTCACAGTCCCAGCAGACAAAGGGAGTTGTTTTGCCATTTGGTGTTTCCCCAAGAGGAGCAAACTTGTAATATGAAAAACAAAATCTATAACTTTTGCATGTTGTGGAAAGTTCCCTGAAGAGTATAGAGAAGAAAGGGACAAAGAAAACTGTAAACATGTTAGAAAGTCTTAGCAGCAAAGGAAAATGAAATTGCAACCTATTCTTGTTAATAGGTCATAGGGTAAATATGTAATAGGATAATATCTAAATATTCCATGAAATACCAGATGCTTTGAAGCATCAATTAAATTTTGATCAAGTCTTTTGTATCCAAAGTATAAATCAAGCTGATGAATTTACACCATATCTGATAGTGTTTCTATATATATTTGGTGTAATCTCAAAATGGGATCAAGAGGTTTGTCTAGCAGAGAGCCATGTTAAACAGAAGTGCTTGAGCTATGAGTGTGCTACCTGCCTGTAGGATATGACTGTGGCCAAATAAATATGGTAGATCATAGCCACAGTTTTATGTCCTTGGCAAAATCTGAATTTGAGCTCAGTGACATGGATGAGTTTTAGCTTGGGCATGTATCTAATTGTACATTTAGGGCCATAGGGAAGACTGGAGTATTCATAGACAGAATAGACAGGAGAAGGCAAAGAATTTAAACAATGAGTTGCATATTACCCCTGAAAAGGTTGTTTTGAATGAGTGACTTTTATGTGATTGTAGTCTGCATTTTAATGCCCCTGAAAAAGAAAGTCTGCAGTTTTATTATTTGAAGAAAATTTATAACATTTTTATAGTGTATTTATGGCTTTTGCAATATAAATCCAACTGTATTCTTTCTGAAGGTTGAGCTAAGCCTTTTTCCTTTTAAAGACAGTGGCAAAATCGTTATTATACACAGAGCCTTTTCCAAGCCAATAGCAAATTCAATACCAAAGAAAGGTGGGTAGCCAAGAAAGGCAGGAGCAGATGGGCAGTTTGCCATCAGTATAAAAATGGGGAACGTGAGAAATGTCATAGATCATGGCTCATACTGTGACTTAAATCTACCTTGGAGAGTGCTAGCAAACGTGGTGGCTGTTTAGTAGGTAAAGACAGCCCTTCAGAGCAACCCTCTCCCCAGTGACTCCTTACTGAATGTAACAAGTGTGGTGAGCTTACTGCAAAGCAAGTGTCATTTTTAGTGATAGAATATTTTAGTTTGTTTGTGGACATTTCTGTCTGTAATGCATGCACATGCACATCTTTAGGTCAAAGCTGCTACAAAAATTTGTCCTTCACTGTTTATTCAGAATACGTATTTCAAGCATCTCTGCTGTATGTTTGGGGAATTAGGTTGTAGTGAGGTCTGTGCATCTTCCCCGTATCTCTCCATAGGTACAAGAAAAGGGAATTTTGACACCAGATCATTGGGCTCTCTCTGTGAAATTTGTTAGGATGTAGTCTGTACAGTACGGATGACTTTAAAAAGTTGTGTTTAGTGATCTGTAGCTGACCTCCTGAACTGTATTAAATATTACTGCTTACTTGACTTTAATTGCAATGGCAATTTTTTGATTAAAAAAATAGTTGTGGGTTTCCATTGTAGCTCTTGATGTTTGGCAAGGTTTCAGTGACCAAGAAAGTTTGGGAAGTATTACATGCTTTTGATATACAATGACATTTGCCCAGAAATAAGCTCTGTTGGACATATATGTGTACACATACATATCTCTTACAAATGCCAGCAAAGATATCTACTGATTTGCATGGCTACCAGTAGTTCATTCAGTGCATGTTGGTCAACGAAATGAAACTTTTTTTTAGTTTATGGGGCAAGGCTTTCTGTGTAACTGTTTTTGTGCAAATCTCTTAATAGATTAATATGGAAAAAAATTCCTGTAATTAAAAAGTAATCTCTACATAGACATGAACATGGAGTATCAATCAGCTGATAATATGAGCAGGTGTGGCCTTTCATATAGCTTCTGCAGTAAGTCTGTTTTATCTTGTTCAAATGTTGTCTGTTATCTCAGAAAAAAATAAGAATAGTTTATTTTGAATGTGCTGTGTAAGAAGCACATACCTAGTGTGTCTATACCACTGGAGATTTTATTATTTTTTTTATAAATAGCTAGCAAACCAAGAAAAACAATTAGAGTTGCATTTCCTATGCTGAGGGAGTCTGGATGTGAAGAATTATGGGAATCACTGTTGTCTCAACAAGTGTGTACAGGGACACATGGTGACACACAGTAATCTGGAAATGTTACCAGTTTATACTATCTGAGTTTGCTATTTTTGAGAAGTAGAGTATCTACATACATTGCTTAAAATTATACTTGTTAAAATATTACACATTCAGAAAACAAATATGGACCCAATTTTACTTGAATTTTATAGGCTATTTTACCAGAATACACAGTAAACACTGTATTGATTTTTATTTATATGGAATATATTTAAGCCTTAAGCAACACATGCAAAAATTATTAGGACTAAGCTTTTTTTTTATAAGTACAATGTGCATGTGTTACACAGCTACTGCTTTCAGGAAATAACTTAAAATGCAAATTAATATAACAGTGTAAGATCTGCATATCTCCAATTACTTCCAAAATGCTAAAAATTAGTTACCATTTTGCTGCTCCCTGAGAAATGAAGAAAATTCCATATTTTGAGACCTCTTTGAACATTTTTTTATGAACATTTCTGATAGTGTGGCAAAATAAATGCAGATGTCTGTATAAATTTTACAGGACTTAACAAAATGGCTGCTTTCTTCAGTGAAAGCTTCTAATAAACTGTTGCTACTACTTCTAGATTGGGAATGAGTCTGTCACCCTGAGACTGAAATTTCAGAGATAAACCTCTTTACCTTTCTCTGGATGCTTTGCTGTGTTAAGGCCTGATACTGAATTGAAAGTATTGAAAACTTAAGCTGCACTTTATTTTTCAGTTTAGAAAGGCTTGTAAGGTATTGTAAGACAAACCTGTGCCCATAACAATTTTCATCAGTTGATAGCCTGCCATAAGAGGCTTTTTTCCAGAAAATTTAGTTTCTTTTCGTCCTGGGAAAGTATTCCCAAAGAAGTTCGTTGTCAAAAAAGAAAGGGAGGGGATAAAACACCTGCACCAGAAAAATATTGGACTTCAGAGTAGGATGAAAGGTGATAATGGTTTGTGGCACTCTTTGGCATGCAGTCAATCCTTCTTGGAACTCTGTCTGGTCCATCAACATCTCTGTGGTGAGGTGCAATACACCTCCTCTGCTTTCAGGAGCTCTGAAACCTCACTGAGGGATTTCTACCACCACCATGTCAAATTGCAGTGTGGCTGTTTTATATTCAAGGTTCATCTTCATCTCTCTCACTATTTTTACTTTTTTGAGATTCTCTGCTACAGAACTGAGAATAAGAAGACAGAATTTCACTGTACCTTCATTCCATGTTTTATTTTACAGAATAATTAAAATTCCAAATTGGCGACCATTAAAAAAAGCTGTAGTGATTGCCTACTTTAAAACAATAATAAAACTAGACACACATTCAACTAGACCAGAATGTTTTATGGTTTTCATGGAAACAGCCATCTCCCTGGATAGATATTTTAATTAATTTATTTTTAACCAGTAATGTATGTTAGATACCATATTTAATCTCTAAGATTTTCTTCCTATTGAACTGAGACTTGTGTGCTCATGGCTGTGCATGTAAATATGTATATTCATGTGCATTCATAGTTTTCCTTCTGAATAGCTTCTAAATTCATAGGTTGACTTCAACATTATGTAATACAAAGGAGTTCTTCCAGACATTTTCAAGTCAGATGTCATGATATTTGAAGGTGAGATGAGGGAAAGATATTCTCTGCCACCTAGTAATGGGTTTTACATAACTGGGCTGTGTTTTATCTAGTTTTTCGATTACTTGAATGCAAAAAACATTGAAGGACAAATAGAAAATGAAGGAAGCCAAGTTAACATTTTTTATGTTTGCCCAGTCAGTTATAATGTTGATAGATTGTCCTTATATATCTTGTTGAGGACATTTTTATTTTTAAAAATTATTTGATTTATCCTATATACAGACTAAGAAAATCAAAATAAATATTTGGACTTGATAATTGAACAATAGGCAATGAGCCCAATTCAGTAGAATGCTATAGTAATATATTAAACAAAGAAAAGAGTAGGACAAAGCCTTTTCCACAAAGGTAGCAAATGAGAAAAACAAGCTGTGAAATAAAACCTGACAAAATGCTGTAAATCAGGACACCTTGATATCTCAACATACCAGAAGGAGTCTGACCTTATTAATATGGAGATAAGGCGGCACAGGAAGGGCAAACAGTGGGGAGCATTTCTGCTGATAGAAGAGGTATCTGGTAATTCCAGCGAGAGGTGAAAAGTTAATCAGAGTACAGTAGTTGTCACTCTGCTGCTGCAGGAACATGGTTGCAGCTCTCTCGAAAAATAATCTCTTTGATCCTTCAAAACTAGATCCTGCTGATACTGATTTTTTTGTTCTCCCCTCAAGATAGCTATTATCTTCTGCAGGTTGTGAAACCTGGTGTCCATGTTGTGCAGCTTTTGTCTGCACTGTACGAAGGCAGAATAGAGTGGGGGCTTGTTAGTTGGAGTGAGACAGTGAGAGCGATGAATTATTTTTTGCTGTTTGGTGAAACAGGGAAAGGGGAAAAGATGAATATAGCTGAAATAGTGAAAAAAGAAAACATCCATGAACAATTTACTTTGCCCAGTTAACTTGATTCTCTTACCTTTATCTCCTCTACCCATAATGGTATGTGTCAACTCCACTAGGAGTAGAAAAAATACTTCTACAACAATGAGGACAGGTCTGGAACAGATATCACATAGAAAGAGACTTTGGTAGAGGGAAGTAGAAGATGGAAGTCTTAAATGCCTGCTGCTGTTTGTTTCTGTCTTTATTTCTCTTGGTGCTCTTTTTTGTTTGCTTTCTTGGTATATATTTGTGTGCATATATATATATGTATATATATATTTATACATGTGTGCTTATAAATGTACTGTATTTGTAAATATTCCAATATTTGTTCATTTCTTGTGATTCAGGGAAGCTGAAGTCAATATGGCAGTCTGATCTTTACTCATAATATTATATATTACTTAGCTAGTAAAGGAAATTTCAGTCAAGTGGAGTTACTTAAAATATAGTATGAACACTGTCATTTAATTCAAATACAGAATTCTGTAGGATAAGAACCATGGTACCTAAATTACCTCTTGAGTCTTTCACAGGAAAGAAAGCATAGATCGGATACACTTAATCACTATAATTAACTAGCTTACCTTTATATCTCTGATTAGCTGGAGATCATAAGCCTCTGTTTTCCTTTATATATCTTTACAGTAGATTATATATATTCCTATTGTGAATGTCACATTGGTTGTGCTCTTTGTGACAATGGAATTAACTTCTTGGCCAGATGGCAAATCTATCAGTTCAATATGTACTTGCAGTGTAGTTAAAAACTCAGAATGAGCTAAAATTAAATGCTTCCCATATGAGATAATTTCTTTTCCTGAACTTGTGTTAATTTATAACAGCGTTAATAGGACTTTTTCTTTAAGTGTATCTTGTCAGAATGACTGAAAGCAAACATAAAAAAAATTAATTTGAAATATTCTCAATTTGCGGTTTACACTTTATGGAAGAGAAACCAGGAATTTGTGATTTATATAACAAAATTTGTTAGTACGTCCAGGTTCAGTTGCACCACCTGCCCTTGACTGTAGAATTATCGCTTTATCGGAACTTAATGGGATAATGCTGTGCTTGATGGTAGATATATTCTTAGCCTGTTCCAATCACGGGATTAAATGCTAAAATCTCATTGAAAAGCTTTAACGTAATGTATTTTGCCTTGTTAATTTGGATAAAATGGCACATACTCCAGGTAGAGTGATGAATTCGTAATTCTACAGAACTGCACTTGAGCTCAAATTTGTGTCTAACATGCTCCCTGATGGAGTCTATGTGCCAGTAGCCACAACTTTTTATTTTTAGTCTTTTTTTTTCGGTCTTGTCTCATTTTGAAAGTATCTTAGCAAAACAAAGCTGTGTGCATGAAGCTTGAGCAGACTGTACATATGATCATTTAATGTGCCAAAAAGGACGTATGCAAACACTGTGAATAAACTTTCTTCATTGCTTTAAAATTTCACTTAGTTTCTCTTAAAGCTTTGTTAGTAGCAATGTTATATAAAACATTCTCTTGAAAGAAAGTGACTTGTAGTTGAAGCTATGCTGTCAGTGTCTTGCATTACTTAACTGAGTACATTACTAGAATTTTTTTCTACAGTTACTGATCATACAAAAGTAAATTATAGTTAACTTTGAACATAACAGAGGCATTTCCATTTGTAAATTAAAGTGTTGTAATGTAATGTAATAGTAATGTAAATTAGTGTAAATCAGTGTATTCATCTGCATAGAGTCTGGTCTACCTTCATGCTGCTACTTCTCACTGCCTACTTCTAATTTCTCTTCGTGATTTAGAGACAGATTTATGTTGGGTGTTAATGGTCATTATTATATGTCTGTTTGTGTGTATAAATATACATATTTAAGAATATAGATATATACAAAGACACACGCACCCAAATTAGTAACTGTTCTGAAACAGGAATCTACATTATGCTCTCTGATTTCAGGAAACTTGGCAACATGTGGGTAAGACACACAAAGATGTTTTGGTGCTTTTTGGCTGCTTCATTGATATGGAGTGATCTGTCACAGACATGCTTCCACTGCTATTGTTAGGTTTACTGTATTTTCTTTCCTTAGCACATAAAAATTTATTTATCATGTGCTCAGAAAAGAGCTGCCCAACATTTTGCTAATCTCCTTTGTCAGGGAGTCTGAAATTCTTTGATGTTGCAGTGGTAAATGCCATGGTTTGCCAAAGCACACTCTGTCCTGTCCTCTGTTCTCAAATGCTTCCTGTCCTGTATTCAGCCTGTTAAAATATACTGAATATCTGGATGTTACCATCTAAACAGGTTGTCTCTAGGCTGGAATGTGCCTTAATAGCATGGCAGGGCTATTGTTAAAATTTAGAATATTTATAACTGTTATAACAGCTCTGTTCTAAATGTTTAGAACATTTATAGCTCCTTTAGGAGCCTTACCTGAAAAGTTGAAGCTGTCTTAGTTACTGCAGTCCTGCCTAGTTTGGTGCAGAATTATGCTGCCAGAACAATATGTATTAGACTGATCCAGAGGAATTGGGATGAAATCACTCTGGAATCATTGTAGCCAGTGGACACTTCTGTGTTCTAGCTCACTTTTGTATTAAAAAGCGACCAAATGAAAATAAAAGCTGAAATAAAACCTGAAATAAAAACATGACTTCAAGTACTTCAAATGTGGGATGCCTCCCTTTTCTGGTGAGACATTTAAAATTAGTCTGAAATATCTAAGAGGAAAAGTTTTGAGCATGTTTAACCAGCAACTAAGAAAAAACAATTTTCCCCTTCTTTTTGACTTAGAACGTTCTGTTTAATTTTCGTAGAAATATAGTTAATCTTTAGATTAAAAGTTGAATGTGTACAATAAACAATTCATTCCACGAGAGATTTAAGAAATTCTTGAGTCAGAGTTAGAACAAAAATGTGGTTTTGATGAATGCAAGCAAAGTGTGGAAAAGACAGTATTACTGTAGACTATTTTTTTCCCGCCTGTTGATTTTGAAAACAAGAGAATTGACGGCTAGGGACAAATGCAGTATGGCAAGTTACTGCAACTGCATGTTTTGTGTCCATGGAAAATTCTGATTTTTATAGATTCTGATATTTGCATCTAGTTTTTCATTAGGAGTTAAGACTGTCAACATCAAAATTAAACTAGGTGTTGAGAGAAGTAGCCTACAATTCAGAGTAGGGCTTTCTAGCTGCTTGGTTTGCATGCTGTAGACTCCAGAAAGATACATAAAGGGTGTAAAATTTGAAAGAGCATTTTCTGCTAGAAATTTGTCTTCTGCACTCTAGGTCAGTCTTTTTATCATCTGCTATATACCCCCCAGCCAGCTGTCCTCTGATGATTGTAATTGATTTTAAATGGACTGTTCTGCAATATATTAATGATTTGCATCTTCCTGTAGTTATTAATTTCATTCTTTCTCAAAATACTGCCTTATGGGATACAGCTCTTGATGGGAAATAATAGACCAAATGTTTGTTTGCTCAGTTATTAGTTGCTGGGTTTCACCTGATTTCTGAAGAGTTCAGTTTTTAATTATATTTGTGAAATAAAGTTATACATAGAAAGTCTATCTGTACATAAAAGATGCAATAAACTAAAGTTCTGTATGTGTAACACAATTTTTTGGTTCTTTTTTTGTTTGGTTTTGTCCTGGTGAAATAATAGCTATAATGCTAGCTGTGGTAGGAGTCCTTACTTAGAGGGTTCTGGTTTAAAGACTCACAAAGAGATATTGGAATATAGAAATCTTATGCTGTTTTTTCATACTAATGAAGTATTAATAATCTTCTGAATTGGCTGTTCAGGCCAGGTTCAGATTGTTCAATACCTTATTTCTTTTTCTATTTTCAGGAGACACTAGATTTGAGTAGAATGTTATTTTTAGGGTAGACAATGGCCTTTTTTTGACATTGCCAAATTATAATACTGCCATACATTATGCTGAAGGCTGAGTCGATATATCATGATGAGAAGTCAGGGCCCAGTTTCGGGAAAGTGGCACATGAACACTTCAATGTATTCAGGCTTTTCACCCCTTCTCTTATGCCAGTTTTAGTTGACAAATTGCATCAGGGGTTAGTTGGTTATGTGCTGGAAACCTTTTTTTCTTACAGACGTCACTTTCTGAATGTTAATATCTTTCTGCAGTATAGAACCCTGCGTGGAGGAGGTCCAGATAAGTAGCCTCTAAAGCCCTGGATTTCTTCCAAAGTAGTTTATTGGTTTTCCATTTATAGCCATGTGCCTGTCCATGTGTTATGTGCCTGAGCTGTTGGATCAAAGGTTTGTTCAGACAGCAGTGAAGCCGAGGCAGCTGCTTCACTGTGTGTGTGCTCAGGGCCCACAGCCCCCCGCCCAGGGCAGGGTTTCCTCCCACCCCCATTCCATGAGGCTGCTTGCTGCTGAGCCCTGGGTGTGGGGGAAGGCAAACCTTTGGACTGTCTTTCCCTTGGTAGAGGATCTTATTTGTGTCTTTCTCAGCCAAGTCTACCTGCATATGGATCTTCTAAAATTTCGGAGATAATTATATTATATTAATCTTTCTATATAAATCAAATACAGATTCAAAAGACACTGGGCAGACAGGGAGACTGCTGGACAGTGTGTCTTCTTGTTTGCTTGGAAAACACATTAAAGGATGTGTTCTTTGGAGTATTAGTTGGTGATTCTCTTGTTTCAGTGGTTAAATATGGAACTAAATATTTACTGTTGATTCTGCTTTAAGCTGTCTGCATTCAGTCTTGAAAGGTAAACAAAATACACCAACTTGAAGTAGAGACTAAGGATTATTTTTGCCTTGCATGCAGTTCAGGCATTATAGCAGGATGCAGAGATCTAAGTCAACGCAATGTGACATGATGTGACATGATCAGGTTGTTCTCTGCTATAACTCTTGATTCCTTCTGTGGAAAAATGGAACTATTTAAGAATGTAGAAAATACATTCTGCAGCTCGGACTCATGGCGTGTCTAGTCCTGTACTGTGTGCCTTCCAGTGGGCACTGGAATGTTTCCCATCCTCTATAGCCAAGGGCACATCCCAGCCTGTTTTCTCTAGCATCTGATGAGGATGCATTTTTAAAAGCTTTGTCTAATCTCTTTTTAAACCTCCTGCTGCTGTTTGCTTTCATGGCCTCCTGTGGCAACAAATTCCAGATGCTTAATATCGTCTTCATAAAAAAGTACTTAATCTTTTTGAAACTTAACTCCTGAAGTTTCAATAAACATCCACTATTTCTGGAATGGTAGTACTTGGTGGATAATTCTGCCTTCACTATACCTGATGTTCATGTGTAGACATTGTACCCCTTGGTCATATTTCTTCTTCTCTCCAAACTACAGACTCCTGCCATTTTTTGGTCTTCCTAAAACATCTGTTCCAGCCTGTTAATAGTTTTGGTTATTCTTTTTCCTAATGGTTTCTCAGTTCCTGTATATGTGCAACTGCTTGGTCCTATCTGCTTGTGGCTCTTTTCCTTTATTGAAATTTATCCTGTTTTTGTTGACATACTCTCTAAAAAGTCAAGAACATTTTTAAATTTTAACCTTGTCTTCAATTTTTACGGCTTTGGTTTTGATTGAAAACTTAATAAGAACTTTTTATTTCTATTCCAGAATTTAGATTGTTAATGGAGACATGAGCAAAACCAGATACAAAGCAGAATCCTCTGAATCCATTCTAAATGCAGAATCCATTCTGCAAAATGTCCTCCCATTTTTTCAATGAGCTTGATTTTTCAACCAGCTTACACCTCTCCTGAGATAATCTGGACATAGTTGCTGTGGTTTGTAAGAAAGTTTTTAATAAAGGTGAGGGTATACATTGTTTTCAGCTTCTCCAGCATTAGGGCTTGTAACTAGGAGAGATAGAAATCAGACTTGATCAATGTGACTTTTGCATGACAAAGCTTCTTACCTTCTGCATATCTACATATTTTCTAGAGACTGAAGCTAGAATAACTAGCTCATTGTTTCCCAACCTCTACTGTCTGATCACCATTTTTTCTTGAATATGGGTAACACTTTTGCTTTTTCCACGCTTCTGATACTTCACTCAGGCTTGTGAATTTTCAGAGCTGAGTCCTAAAAGTTCTCTGTTAGTTTCAGCCACTGCCTTAAATATCCAAGGGTGAAACTAACTAGGTCCAGACAATTTTAAAATATTTAACTTTCTTTAGCAATCTGTTCCTTTTAAAGAGGATTTGAAGTGTTTATTGGCATTAATCATACTAGGTGGGAGATTCAAGGCTGCAATGAAGATTATTAGTGTATGCAGATTCCAGATTAAGGGGAAATAGTATTTATAATAATGTTTTTCTCTAATAAACACGCATGACCGAGGGTAATCAGGAATGATTGCTAATTCATCAAGTCCAGTTCCTTGCTATTTTTGGCAGGTGTATTGCAGCACCCCATAGAACCTGACTCACTAACAGCTCTTTAAGGGCTGTCCAGCAGTTATGGGTGTTGTAGACGAGTGCTTCTGTTGTCACATTTGTGTTCACGGGTGTTGCAGGAAAGGGCAGACTAATGAAATGACCAAAGATGTGAAAGCCTGCCTCTTAGAGCCTGTATTAGTGTGGTGTATAAGTATTGCCTTCTTCAGTCTGTAAATAAGTATAAAAAAAATGAAGTACAAGTTCAAAGCCGTGACATGTTTTGTTATGTAGTCAGTTTTATCAGTAGATGCAGCAATAGCATTGCAATTTCTTGGCTCCTTTTTTGGGAGAAGACATTCTTGTACTGCATTGGAGAAAGAATAAATTCCTGATTAAAATCTCAGTCTCAAAGAAATGCCTGTTGTTTGTGAAGAAACTGAAAACTTCAGGAGCCAGTGAAGTGTTCTTAACAGCTTTTGAGCAATGTGAGTGCAGTAAAGATGGAGGCCTTTTTCTTGCTCTTATTCTCAATTCCGCATGGGTGTCACAGGCTCCGATAAGCTTAATTGGCATAGGCTATCCTTTTTCTTAATAATAAACAAGCAGGTCCTTCCCAGATTAAACTTTAGTCTGAATAGTACTGTACTGAATAACCATTGTGCAGATTTTGGCTTTTCTTCCCACTCTCTCCCTTGAGGTATGAAAAAATTCCCATGCTTTGTTTTAGTAATGCAGTGTTTTGGTGGATTTATTTTAACTTAGGTATTGTTTAAGCTAATTGACCAGGTGAAAGAAACACATTTTACTCACAGTATTTTTGATAGTCTTTGTTCCTGCAGGAGTTTCTTTTCCAATCTTTCTTAAGCCCTGAACAAATCTTTCTCTCATGCAACAGAATTTCTGGGCTTGCCTGTCAGTACAGTCAAACTTGTAGGGGGTCTGGCCCTGGGCCTCTTAGCATCTATAGCAACGTTTAAATATGTAAAAGAGAATGAAATGCTCTGTTCACTGTTTTCCGTGAGTACAGGAAAGAAAAAAAGAGTTGTTGCAGCATAAGAGACTTAACTTAGGCAGCAGTCAGGTGCTTAGATATGGGAATGGGTTGCCTGAAAAGACTACAGGATCTCTTTCAACTCTGGATTTTTGAGGACGGGCTAAACAAATATCTGTTGGAATTAATATTTGTAGAAATTAACTCTGTATATGGACAGATGGACTGCAAAATTTTAGAGACTCCTGTATTCTGTGTATAAGGGTTGAAGACTGAAAGCCTGAACGCTGCGGCATTTACTGGAGGAAACAGAAGGATAGGTCTGAAAAGCTCAGAGGGATTCCAGCTCCCAAGGGGATGTGCAACAAGACAGCATCAAACAAGCAGTCTGCCCAAGGCCACTGACACAGGGGTCTGAGGAGCAGCCCAGCAGGTCCCTTCTAGTCTGTCAGTGGTGTGAGCTCATTGATTTTGGGTTCTTTCATGATGCCTGCTATTCCTTGCACATAGATGCACACAGAGGCATGCATGGATGGTATAACAGAACGGGGATAGGGTCTATCCTAATCTATTTCAATAGGAAAAAGTTATTTGAAAATGGTCAGCCTTATGGCAAATTGTGTGAAAATAAAGATTTATTGCTGTTGTGAAAAGACTTGTTTGATGCAAGTAGCTGTTTTTTATTCTTTCTTTTCTAGTTTCATGTTTCTTCTAAACATGAATTTTAATGTAAACATTTTCTGAACATTAATTTCTTCTTTACTCTCTTTAATTTTTTTTTACTGGTCTTTACTTGACCCTTCAGACCTGTGGCTGAAAATGTAGAGTTAGGAGAATCACAAACTTGGAATTTTTGCTTTATTTTATTGACTATTTTGTGCTATCCTTAGTTCAAAGAAAAACTACTGTAGTCACAGGGGGGATTTTGAATGTTGATTTAAAAGGTTCCCTATGCTATTTGTAACCATACTGTTAAGCTGGTACTTAGGGAAAAGTGAGATAATTAATCCATTATACTTGTCAAAGACAACTGCGTAATATAAAGGATCTGTGAAATAAGAGCAGTAAAATAGGTTTGTGTGGTTCTGTCTTTATTTTAGTGCTGGTAGAATAGCAATGTTCTTACTAATGGTTCTAAGCTTGTGCTGCTCGTGGTGAGCAGTACTCACAAACTGCAGGGCTTGACAAGCTGTATCCATGAAAGAACAGTGATTTAAACTTCATACAATTTTCAACTACAACACAGGAGTCAAGAAACCTTGAATATATTCCCCAAAATTATGTGGAATGGAAATTAATGTTCGATTAGGAGGATCCATTAAGAATTATTTTGACCTCCTAGAAATTGCTGCCATAAAATTTCCTGGTATTTAACTTTAAGCATTTGTTGGTTCTGCCCTTTTTCCCCCACATCCCCTCCTCCTTGTGATACTGTATGATTTTTGGTACTCTGTAGATTTTATATTGATTTGGCCTTCAAGCTTTAAGCAGGCTGAGAGGTTTCCAGAGGTGTGTTATGATTTACAACTCTGTGGCCACCTTTCAGTGAAGCATTGCCCGCTGTCTCTGTGAGTACTGGCCCAGCCTCGAAGGCTGATGTGGTCCCTGCTGGCCCAGTGGTCCCACTGCTGCCTGTGGTTGTTGTGCAGCTTGCATGGCAGCATGACAAGAAGATGGCAGTTACTCCCTGGAGCAATAACATGAAGTCTTTCTAGTGGCAGCTAGGATGCTTGTGCTACAAATTTATCCAGAGTGACTCAAAATTAGTCCCAGTGGGTAAAATGGTGGCAGTTAGCCTGATTTGGTAGGAAAAAGAGCCCTATGGTTGCGAGCCCTGCTGGGTCACATCCCCTGCTCCTAGGGACTAGAAAACGAGCCCAGGCTCTTTTTGGTTTGCTGGTGATGGGAGTAGCTTTGCTGCCTTGCTGCCATGGTGATACATTCAGTGCACAGAAGAACCTGCATCAAAGCATTTCTGGGAGTACACTTGCAGTACTGCAAAAAACATTGGTCATCCTAAAAGCAGTCTGAAGTGTCCTGATGAAGAAATGGCATACAGCAGAGTCCCAGACCTGAATACCTACTTTTCTTTGGCAGTTCTTAGTTTTTCTTGCTAGTAGTATGAGACAATGAGAGTGTTGAATAATTTTCTCCTAAGTCCCACTGTGCAGCCTTAGTTCTGGACACCCAGGTGCAGTAATTTACAACTCTTTTCAAATGTTGCCATGATTCTACCTAGCAGCAGGGGAAAAAAAAATCCAAATTTATTTCTTTAATGAGTTAGCTTTGTTATGGCTGAAGAACATTTTCTTATGCTGCATTCTGGTAAGATTTTAGTTAATATAATAGAAATACAGATTTAAACATATATTTGAAATGTATAGAAGTGTCTATTATGCATTATATTTAAAGTATGCTTATAACCTGAACCACACATTTGGTGTTACTGTCAAAGGCTACATTTGTCGCTAAATTTCGGATTAGTTTTTCCTGTTTGTCTGAAGAAGTTGTTTATTGTGTTTTATATTTTCATGGACTGAAATAAAGTGTTTATATCTGATTTATTCTGAAATGAAACATTAGCATGTTTCTCCTGAGAAGTGCACTAGCTGGGAAGTATTGGAATTTTTTTAATTTAAAAAAAAGAGTTAGATCTTTCATTTAGGTGTATGGGAAAATGTTCTTACTACTCTGAAACTTGTTGCCTCTTAAACAAAATATCAGGAACAATAGAAATACTGTGAAATTGGTTATCAGCTGCAAATGTGATGTTGTTTCCTTTACCTTACATTTTACATGCTTTCCCACTTTCCCATTCCTTTATAAGGCCTTTTCCTACATGTGACATTTAAATTATGGAGCAATAATGAAAATTAAGAAAATGACTATCACAACAGAAGTTAGACATTGATGTTTTTATATATAGATGTTGTCTTGTTTAAATTTGCTTGAGTAGGAGATTGCACGGTATATTTGTTAGAACATTTGATTTCAGAATATACTTTATGCAGCTATGTAAATTGCATGTCAAGAGACTGTCTTTAGGAGGCTTCACGTTTATCTAGGGCACTACCAGCTGCATCTGATTTATTACTGCAACATTTCATAAGGTAGTGCTATGCTTGTTTTAATATTTAATCTGAGATGTGGAAGGCATTGCCTGTTGTACTGAGCAACAGTTTTCCATTGTTTCCTTGAATCCCATTTATCATCTGTGAATTTGTGTTCATTATATTATAGATATTGTGGGGCAAGGACTTCCCAAAGTGTCTGAGTGACTGTGACAGTCATAGTGACAATGTCAGGTACTTTCTGTAGCAATAGGAAAAAAATACTTTGCTCTTCAGTCTTCTTGCAATGACATGTTTTATTTCAACCAAACACAACAAAACTTTTAAGTGCCATCCCAAGTGTGTACTTTACCTGTGAGCCGCAATCAGAAAATACTTGGTTAATGTAGGAGTCATTATTTTAATGCATAATGCTTTCCTTGTGGTACAAACAGAAAGCAGTTTGAATTATGAATATTATTTGTGACATGAATTATTAAACAGTGTCTGAGAGATTTAAAGTACATCTCAAGGTGATACATGAAGGACAGTTTTGAGAGTGTTTTCATCTTGAGGTGTGTTTCATGTTGACAGCTATTGCAGTAAGGTCTTCAAAGAAATTTAGATCTTATGTAAAAGTTTCAGAGTCTCAAGTTGTTGACTAGAATGTGCTCATGCCATTAAAACTTTTTCAATCTTAATCTCTTTCAGTCCCAGCAAAGATGCATTGTGATCTTTGCACTGGTATGCTGCTTTGCAATTCTGGTTGCACTGATATTTTCGGCAGTGGATATTATGGGAGAAGATGAGGATGGACTCTCAGAGAAGAACTGTCAAAATAACTGTCGGTAAGAGGTAACAAACAAAACTTCTCTTTTGGGGTGGAAAGGAACATATATGTGTTACATAAGGGCATGAAGTAATTGCCATGGTCCTGTGGTGTTATTGGGAAGAGTAGCTAACAGAGGAAGAAAATAGTTTCTCATTTTAAATTTCTGGTTTTGGAGGTTAGTTTAACAAAATAAGAGCACACTTTTTGAAGTTATTGGTGGTGTGTTTTGAGCAAGACCCTTGTGTTTGATCAATTACTTTGTAAGCCTGAGCCAAAGCCCATTAAGTTTCAGCAATTGAGTACTGAGGTGGATCACATAGTTCCCAATTCTTTCATGTCTATTTCTCATCAAGATTGCTTCTTTCTTTCTTTCTCCAGAAAGGTCACTGATGCCTTTTGACCTAAGATTGCTGTCCCTTCTGTGTAGGGGGAGTTTTTCTATTTCCTGTTTGATGCATTCCTATGAACTGAGGCTTGCCTATGAACTGTGAAGGAAATTAGTGATATGATCAGAAAGATGAGTGTTGACAGTGTTGAATTAAGACTTTCCTCAGACACGTGCCATAGCTGTTTATATCTTTTAACTTTTGGTTCTGTTAGTTTTAACTAAGTGATTAGGTTTTTGGGCCTTTCATTTCCTGACTGTGAATCTCATTTTGCTGCTCCTCACTGTCAGCTCCCTCCATTAATTGGTTCATTAGTGATGACCAATGCTTTTCCTGGGTCATCTTCTGAGCCTCTTCTGTCCACCAAGCTGATGTAAAAATCATTTGTAGGTTTCATTCCCAGTTGTATTCTGTTTGGGGTTTTATCAAAACTTTTAATTTTATACAGAGCACCCTCTCTGATCCACTGTACGAAAAAACCCATCATTGTTAAATAACTTCACAGAGATCCATTCTAATCTTATCATGGAATTGCTGGAGTGGGAGGGGCCTCTGGGCATCCTTCAGTCCATGACCCCACTCAGAACAGTCAGCTACAGCAGGTTGCTCAGGCATGTGCACAGTCATGCTCTGTGTAGCTCCAAGGATGGACTCCACAGCCTTTCTGGACAGCCTGTTCCACTGTTTGTGCAGAACCTACCTGCCAATGGCTGGGTATACATTGGGTAGGAGCTAACTGACATTTGCATTTTAGAATAATTTAATGAAAGATTGATGTTTCTTTGAGCTTTTGATCCTTATTTCTGTTGTTTGTTCATTTTGTGTGAAGACTCTTTTGGGACAGTACCTTTTTATGCTGCACCTGTTACATTGCAGATAGCGCTAATTCAGAATCCAGAAATTTTTGTAATGTCTTTTCAATTATAATGCGGTTTTTTAATATTGTTTGCATGCTGCTTAAGAAACAAAACAAAAAAACCCCAAAAAAACAAACCTGATGCTGCAAGTATATTCCATATACTTGGTGCTGCAAGTATATTCCATTTCAAAGGAGATACAGATTCTTTAAATCTGTATCTCCTTTGAAATGGAATATACTCACAGCATCAGGTAGCTTTGTCCTGAAACCAGCTGTCCATCTGGCACTTTTTGCAATAATTGTTTTTAGGTTTGGTTTTGTTCACTTCGTTGTACTCCTACAGGTCTGGGCAGGCTTCTGATTTCTTCTCTGAATTTTCTAGAGTTCAGCCAGCTTTCCTTCCCCCATCAAAGTTTTAAGTGTCTTTTACTGCGAGGTGTTGTCTTCCAAAATTTTTGAAGATACTGCATGTGTCACCTCTACACCCACTGTCTCCATGTGTGAATCTTTGACAGAACTAGGTCAGATGAGGGGAAAGTCTTCCTGCTTATTGGCTTCAGTGCACTGCACACGACTTCAATACAGTCAGAAACTACTGCAGCATGTTTCCTCTTAGTTGTATCAACTCATGATTTCCATTCTGTTCTGGCTAGCTGTGTAGGCCTAGCCAAGGAAGGACTTCACCTTCTTCACTTTTAATTCGTCAAAGGAGAAAAAAATCAGAGTAGAAGTACTCTGATTACTTTTCTTAGTACTATGTATAAGAAGTGATACATAGTACTAAGAAAAACAGGGATATTAATTTTTTTCCATGTGAGAGATTGATTCCTTCTGTCTGTTGGCATGGGTTACAGCAATCTGCTTTTACAAAGAATACTTACATTTGCTCATTGTTCTGTTGGTTCACATGTGTCATTCTTGTCCTCTCCTGGATTGTGTTAGAGGAGCCTGAGACTAAATTCAGCCTCTTGACTTTAAACATAAGAGTCAATTAAACTGCTCTGAGTTTACAGGGCTAAAAGTGAGCCCAGAGCCCAGCTCTATTTTAGGGTGCCTTTCCCAGAGTGATCCAAGTGCGTGGTCTAGCTACTAATGCCTGAACCAGAAGGCATGTGAACGCTGTGCGTACAAACTGCCGAAACCAGTTCTAACAACAGTATCCAAGTGCTGGCAGCTGCTACCTGCTAACATTGAGTCCTTCTCTACACGATGAAACTGGGGTCCTTTATGTGTTAAATACATCACAGAAGTGTCACATTAGCTGAAGTGTCACAAATCAATTGCTGCCAGGGGCATATATTTAGTACTTGGGCTAAGCACTTTTAATAAGTAAGACAAGAGTTACTGAATTCTTGCATTTCTGCTGTGTGAGTACT
This sequence comes from Geospiza fortis, assembly GCF_000277835.1. Classification (NCBI taxonomy): domain Eukaryota; kingdom Metazoa; phylum Chordata; class Aves; order Passeriformes; family Thraupidae; genus Geospiza; species Geospiza fortis. Next base: position 13,697,364 of record NW_005054299.1, on the reverse strand, counting down.
TTCCCTGACATTCAGGAAGAGGTGCTTACATTAGCAGGATGTGCTGAGACAGAATGGTAATAGATGATTTTTTAAACTTTTTTATAATGAAATGTTTGTCAAATATAAGTTTATATGCTTGAGCCTATAACTCTTTTTTTGGTTTTAACTGATTGAATTTGTGAAGAATGTTGATGGGAAAGGATGCTATGGATTTGAGAAGAACTTTGCTGATGGTTTTTAATGGCTGTTTTCTTTGGAAAATTGAATTCCTGTGTTTTTTGTTTTAAAGGAAAATACACCTGAAATAGAACTATGGTCTAGAAAAGTTCTCTGGTTAGAAAGTTCTGGAGCTTGTGTGGAAAAATAGAATTTTAAAGAGAGCGTAAGAAGACTTTTTAGAATCTAGAGCTTTTGCAAGTGGTGTTTTCCAGTAAAGCTGACATCTCTCTTTGTTGTTGTGATTGGATTGTTCAGGAACACAAATGCAGCTTTTCTGATCTGCTTGTAATTCATCATGAGGCTCCCCTTCTATAAACCATTCCTTAATTACATGGGGAATACTTACTCTATATGTTCCCAAAATGACCTTACTCTTTATTGATGTATTTATTTCTCTTGGGGGCTTTGTAAAAAAATAAGTCAGGGAATGGGAAATCAAGCTTTTTCGCATATCTTCTCTGATTGCTGGAGAGATTGATGCTACCCATCCTATTAAAAGGAAACTCAACTGATTGAAATTAAAGGAAAAAAAGTAGCAGTGACTATGAAAAGTTGAGGCTTTGCAGTTTGTGCTCGGTATGTGATGGAAATTATTCTCTTGAGACGTCCACAGTGATGTTGTTCGGCAGCCCTGATGGATGAGACTGGTTAAGAGGATATGCTTAGCAGTCTGGGAATGTTGCCTGTCTTGCTGTGGGTCCATTAGACACTGAATCTATAAAATTAGATTATTGTAATTTGAAAATAGTACATTTTAATGGCTGATCTATTGTGAATAAATCTTGGCTAGCCTCTGATGTAACTCTGTGTCAGTTAAGACTTACTTGACTTTGTTGAAATTGACTGATAAATTCTAAAAATGGCAATTTGGGAAACAAAAGAAATTACAACTATGAAGAGATTGTCTCTGCTACCCAAACTATTTGAACCAAGGTTGTTTTGATTTATTAATGGTAACTTGAGCTGTTCAAAGCTCAACTTGAGCCTCTTCTCCTCCTTGTTGGTGCTGATAGCCATGCTAGGGATCCTGCGGAGTTTGCACATGCCCTTAGTTATCCTTATCTCACTGGCCTTTCCAATATCCATTGAAGCAGTGGTAGCAGCTGGCGCAGCTCCTACCTCTGGCTGTGGGTTTGGCCCTGTCTCTTGAGAGGGACTAGAGAACTAGGAAAAAGGGAAGCAATGGTAGCTGCTTTCCATGTTTACCAAGCTAAAACTAAAACTGTTGTCATATTTTTCTTTTCAATATTGCCTTACTCTGATGATAATTGGACGGATTTTCTTGCTTTCTGTTTGTGTGTGTTTTCAAGGCAGATTCTGTCTTGCATTCTGTTCCAGTGATGCTGGTTTGGTAATTTCTCTTCTCCTCAGAGTCATATATAATGAAGGCACTTGCTCTTTTGTGTTTAGATTTGTGTTGGAAGAATTTGCTGTTGTTTACGACAGGAGTGGCAAAGCCTATTTAGTTCACTTCTTGATTGTAGGTAGGCTTTGACCAGTGCTACCCTGTAACAAGTAGGCCATGATACCTGAGCAGTGTTTGTGATTTCTTTAGGTATTGTTTGGATTGTTTTGGATAAGGATTGGTATCCTGGAGAGGAGCTGAATCTTCCTGTTGACATGCAGAGCTTTAGAATTCAACACTACCCTGCAACACTGAATTTTAGAGATTAAATCTAGTTGCATACAATAATTATTTATATTGAGCAATTACTGTGTGTTGCATGCATTGCTTTCAATTTCATTAGATGATTATTCTCTGGTTGTGAAAGAGGGCCCACAATTGATTTTTTTCTGTTGCTTTATAAATCTTTCTTTCAACTACTCTGCTATTTCACTAAGTAGGGTTTTGCAGCACTGTTAAATAAGCATACTGCAGCACATGCTCACATTCATTTACCTTGGAAGTGCTTTGCCCCTGGCTTATTGTGGAGGAGATTTTCTGTGTGCTGCGTGGGTTCTGTACATAGCAAGGTTTATATTGACTGGTTTCTATTTAATAAACAAACTATGACAAGCATAATAGTTAAATGTCTAAACAGAACAAGATGCTCAGATTTTGAAAAGCCTGTTAAAGAGCAACTGAAGATTTCTATTTACAAAACAACTACTCCACTTGGCATAAAAATGCTTTCTGTCAACATGATGGACTAGAGCATCAAGTCTACCCTCAGTCAGTTTGCAGACACACCGATTTGAGCAGGAGTGTTGATCTTCTGGAGGCTCTGCAGAGGAATCTGGAGAGGCTGTATCAATGGACAAAGGCCAAAGGTATGAAGTTCACTAAGGCAAAGTGCTGGATCCTGCCCTTGGGTCACAACAACCCCTTGCAGCACTGCAGGCTGGGGCAGAGTGGCTGGAAAGCTGCCCAGCAGAAAAGGACCTGGGAGTGCTGGTTTACAGCAACTCAACATGAGCCAGGGTGTGTCCTGGGGATAAAGGAGGCCGATGGAATCCTGGCCTGTACCAGCAGTGGTACGGCCAGCAGGACCAGGACAGGGATTGTCCCCCTACACTGGGGAGGCCACACCTCATGTGCTGTGTCCACTTCTGGGCCCTCACTGCAAGAAGGACATTGAGGTGCTGGAGAGGGTCCAGAGGAGGGCAACAGAGCTGGTGAAGGGTCTGGAGCACCAAGTCTTGTGAGGAATGGCTGAGGGAGCTGGGGTTGCTTAGTCTGGAGAATAGGAGGCTCAGGGCTGACCTTATTGCTTTCTTCAGCCACCTGAAACGGGCTGTAGCCAGGTGAGGGTCAGTCTCTGCTCCCACATGGCAAGTGGTAGAGGAAATGGCTTCAGGTTGTGTTAGGGGAGGTTCAGGTGGGATATTAAAAGCTATTTCTTCACCGAAAGGGTTATGAAGCATTGAAACAAGTTGCTCAGCAATGTGGTAGAATCATCATCCCTGCAGGTATCTAAAAGAGATATAAATACAGGGCTCAGGGATGTGGTTTAGTGGTGAACAGGGTTAACAATGGTGCTGGGTTAATGGTTGGACTTTGTGATTTTTTTCTTTCCAACCTTAACAATTCTAATTTTCCAACCTTAACAGTTCTAACTGTTTTCTTCTTGGTTTTGGGTGATACAGAGAATGAGCTATAAAACCTCCAAGTTTTTCAGATGATCTCTACTTGTAGTCATTTTTATTTTTGCATCCAAAGAAGGAATACTCTTTCAATTGAAGTTTTATGGCTGGGCACTGCAAAACTCTGGTGTACCTCTTGCAAGTCCATTCAAAATCTGAAGCCAGGGAAGGAAATCAAAAACTTGCACAAGAAGTTCTACTTTTCCTGCCTTTTATTTTTCATTTTTTGAAATGCATTTCAATGGAAAAGATAGTGTATTAACAGTACAGTACCTGTACAATTTTTTCCTGTGTTTCAGCACAAAATACAAAAAGCAAAGGATTTTTGTTATTGTTTTGCATTTACTTTCAGCTGTAGAGAGTGTCTTCACAGATAAAAAAATGAGTGACAAAATTCATGATTGTGTAGATCTTTTTCTGCCTGCATTACTCCCAGTAGATAGTTAATGGTTAATTACATTATATCAAATAGGTCTGGCTTCCACTCATTTTATTCAAACACACAAACCTATTATTTTTCCTATTCTTTGTTCTGTTAAATAGAATTATTTTCTGTGGAGTTTAGGACAGAGGGCTTTAGAGTCTCCTTAAGACAGCTTTTCCTGCCATGATACGTGTTTTATAGGATGTAAAACAGAGATTAACATATTTTGTGTTCTTGGAAGTTACCTTTTAAAGTATGTGTTTATTTCTCCTTTTATGACTTACAATTTGTGAATTGATATCAGAGAAAATGTTCCAAGCTAATAGAAATCAAATTTCAATTACTTTAAGGTTCCTAGATAATGCAGGTGGGATAAAGGAGTAATTCATGTGTTACAGTATCCTATCTCCTGTGTAGTTTGCTGGAGCTTCTCTGTGATTAAATCTTTTTATTTTGTCTTTTTTTTCCTCTCTTTCTCCCTTCTCAGCTTAATTTGTTCTTTTCTCTTTTCACCTTAATGACTTCAGAAGACTAAAATTACTTCATCCGAGCGAACTCAAAAGATTTCTGAGGTCATTTTCTATACCAGATTGTAAGGCTATACTAAGAATTATGAAATCTAAAATTATTGGTCATTCTCATGATCTTGAAAATTTATGACATTTCAGGGAAGTTTTTATTCTGCCTGGTGAGAATAGCCACCCAGCTTAATAAAGCTCCCTGATAAGTCATTCTTCCTTTTGCTTGTGGGAAAGGCATTAAAAGTAGGTAAAAATTGTAGTGGAGTCTCTCTGAATTCATGCTCCATTTCAGGGTGACTTGTTCATTCAGCCAGAGCTGACTTTGCATCAGATCCTAGCAAGCACCTGTTCCAGTGACACCATTTATTTTTAATTGCTTCTCCACCCTCGGAGCAGAATATGAAAAAGATACTTATTATCCTGTCAGGTTACATTAGATGTATTGGGTTCTGCAGCTAATTCTAGGACAGCACTGTGAGTGTCCTCTGGGCTAGCATGATTTGATACTCATCAGGAGTGCAAGTATATTGTGCTGGATGATTTCTGTGACCTGCGAGTAGGAGGCTGAGCCTGCCTTTCCAAGCACCATGGCGGTGTCACATTCAAGGGGGAGCAGGTGTGGTGCCTGCTGAAGCCCAAAGCCTTGTTCAGAGCTGGTGGGCCTGGTGGGCTTGAGCTGACACTGCTGTTCAGCCATGTGCAGCTCACTTTGTTGCGGTGGCCCGAGGTTGCACCCCAAGGGCAGCAGCTCCTGGCATTAATGTCCTCCTGGGAGGCGTCAGGGAGAGCTGCTGGTCACGGTTTGTTAGGGCTGGTTTTTCCAGATGCTCTTTACATGTACAGAAAGACAGCTTTTGGGAAAACGTTTGGAGGTTTTTCTTTGTTAGTCTGAAGATTTTCTTCCTGGTTTGTTTTCCTCTGAACACGTGAGTGAAATCTAGGCGAAGCCAGAGTCACCTCTCAGGGGTCTCTGGTATGGTGTCCATATGTCCAGGTATCTCTAGTTAGTCAGAGCGTTGTTGTGAGTAACACTTCAGATACAGATTGCTCTTGAATGTTGCAAGGCTGCAAGATGTCAATCGCCTGTGTTAATCAGAAGGTATGAGTTTGCTTCCTTTATTCAATTCACCCACATCCAATTGTCTTGACCAAGGGTAAAAAATGCACTGGAGAAATGTTTCATTACCATTAGTATTTTTTCATTTTATGTTTTAGGGTTTGTTTTTTTCCCCCCATAATTAATTTGCTTCCTGTCAACCAGGCTGAAAAAAAAATAATAATGCACAAAACCAGCTTTGGCATATGCCAGATGCAGATCTGTCATTTGTTCTCTATTTAATGACCAGTCCTTTCCAAATGAGATTATTTCAAAATTATTATACAGCTGAGAGTTGCATAATTAATTTGCTTCCTGTCAACCAGACTGAAAAAAAAAATAATAACGCACAAAACCAGCTTTGGCATGTGCCAGATGCAGATTGTCATTTGTTCTCTATGTAATGACCAGTCCTTTCCAAATAAGATTATTTCGAAATTATTATACAGCTGAGAGTTCTTATGACTGACAGCATCACAATGTGGTAGGTTTAAAGCTGCTTTCTTTACATACTAGGTGTTGAAATGGCTCTTCTGAGCACCATCAGTGATTTGCATGCCTTCTGATGTGAGGGGGAGGATTCATCTTGCCTCAGACTAAACTTTTGATGGATATTTGATAGCACATTGGAAGTGTTGGCTTTGACTTTTTACTCTAGATCTGATTGTAACTCTTGGAATAAGTATGTGACACTCATATATATTGACCACATATGGTATCTGATATCTTCTGTCAGTTTGGCAGGTATAGAGTTAATTGATTTTCGCTGACTTATCGAAATATTTCTTTAAAGAACCTATTGGAGAAATAAAGTGATTTTTGAAAATTTTCTTTGTTGTTTTTTATGAAATGGCTCCTCAATAGCTGGGCTTGAATAAGAATATTTTTTAGAACTCTTCTACTGGCTGAGCATTGGAGAAAAATGCACTTTTACCAGTATTTTAGCAAAATACGAACATGCATAAGCTTCATTACTGATCATGACACTTTAAGGCAAGATGAATGTGTCACCAGCACCAGGCAGGCAGCCATGATTTGGATTTTGTTCAAACACTCTCAGAAACCCTAGTCCTTTTCTCAGCCAGTTTTGGGTCACTTGTATCAGCTTGGCAGTGCATGTTTTACAGTTCATTGCAGATGCTGGTGGAGAGTATGGTTCAATAAATGCATTAGAGGATACTTGAGGGGATGTATTTGGGCCAGTGGAGGCTGAAGTGCTGGACTAGTGGAAGTGTCTCCTGAAAGATGCAGCCACTGGGACAGTGACAGACTGCAAGAGCTGCTGCATCTGCTGTGTTTCATAAATCCATGTGAGCCACCTCAAAGATATCCCCATAGACCTTCCAGTTTTGGGCCAAGACAGGCTGCCAAAACTGGAGGCAATCCATCACTACAGCAGCTTTGGGGAATGGTATGGGAAAGGAGAGATGTAACCTCTGTATGACAACAGGCAATCTGTTATCTTCCCTAGTGGCGCATCTGTTTGCATGTGAAAAGACTTCCTCAGGACTGACTAGAGAGGAGACAACAGTGAGTTTTTCAATTTGCTCTCGGGAAGAGTCACGCAAATACCTAAAATGGGCAGCCAACTGATCCTGTGTCAGAGGTACTGCTCTGGCTGTGTACACGTGGTAGAATTTCCAGAGAAAAATGTGCTTCTGATATTTGAGAGGGTTTTTATGTTTTCAGACCTTTCTTTAGAGTCAAGATTTTGCTGTTAAAATGTATTCCATGGGGTAAATACCAATAAGTCAGTTAATGCTTTCTATTAAGACCTAAAGAGGTGTTTTGTTGTTTGTTTGCTTTTTTCCTTTGGTGTTCTTAAAACACTGCTTTATCAATCTGGATAGCTTGTGTCTGTTAGGGGAAGAGGTTCCTGACTCTGTTCACCTTGGCCAGAAATGTACCCATCAATTTTTCTTCCCCCCCTCCCCCTTCCTCCCCAGTTTTAACTTGAATGCAACAAATTTTAAAGATGCATTTTTAGTCAGATGCAATTCTAGATGGACCTAACTTAATTACCATTAAAAAAGCCCCAACAAACGAACAAGCCCTACAACCAAAACCAAAATTAAACCGACAACAACAAAAGAGAAATACAAATAGATACCACATATAAAACCATCTGACAGTAGTTAAACCTACCTTCGTACTCCTAAGGTGTCCTGGAACGTTTCCATAGATTCTTGCCTCTGTAATTTGAGCACTGCAGTGTCCTTTGGGAATGGATACTTTAGGTACTTTATTCTTTTCATCTGTGGATTTTTATTACTGTTCCTACGTCGCCTATATCTGCTGAATTTGCAGTGCTGATTTCAAATAGTTGCTGACTAAAGTTTTTACCTTCAATTTTCCTTCATTGTTTTGCAAAGCATTTTTGTTTGTTCTTGCTCGACAGGAAGGGCATGAATTAAGTTTAAGGTATTGTTGGATTGTGTAAATGCCAACATCATAGAATATAATTTAATTTCTATTCTGGATAAGAGAGCTCTTACTTAGAAAATTCGCATTCAATTATTAACACCATAAAATCATGCTGATTTATGAGGAAAAATAACTTTTTGATTCTTGATTGGTTTCTACAACCATAAGCTAACACATTTATCCATTCCAAGTCATGCCAGGATAATCAGTGCCTTTTAGAAAGATGCGTGGGCCAAAAGAAAAATAGTAGCAATCAAATTCCCACTTCTTGTGTATTGATATGTGATTATTCAGTCCAAATTAGTGTTGCTCTTTACAGTTACAAAGTGTCCATATGAGAAGATCAGAGGTTGTATGGAAGGAAATAAAAAGACAACATAAATTCTGTTATTTAAAAAAAAGAAAGCCTGTAATAATTTGGCATATTCAAGCCTTATAAAAAGGTTTAATATGAACATAGTCATAAACTGAATGTAGAAGTAAAATAAAAACATCTGGTTAACTAATTAATGTATACGAGAGGGCTATTTATGCAATATTTGTTGTTCTTCTGAGAGGCTTTTTAAAGTTGTTATGTTAGGATATTTTGGTGTATTTTACAGATGGGTGAACAGTGAATGGGCTGCTGCTTTAAAGAGCTAAATAGACATAACAGCTGATGAGGGGCTCATGTGGCTGCTATATGGCTTTGTACAGGACTGACTAAATACCTCAGCTGTTGAGTTTCACATAATTTGAAAGTCATGGTAATGGTATTTACTCAAGACTTCAACACGTTACAAACAAAAGAGAGAGGCTGAGGGTTTTTTCAGTGACTAAACAGGTACCAAGTGAGCACCCACTGTTGTGCTGGGAAGGCTCAGCTCCTGATTCCTGACTGATGCATATGCAGGGTGCTCCCTGAAGTGTGCCGCTGGGTTTCTTTAGGCATGACAGGGGCCAGAGTGGCTTCACCTAAGGAGGGCAGCGTTGCTGTCCTCACCTCTGTCAGGAAGGAAGCTTCGTGCTGTGGGCTGGGGCAGAGCCTCCCCAGCTGCCATTTAGGGGCATTGCCTGGAGTCAGGAAACAGGCACTTCACACGAGCCAAACTGCTGTACATGTTACTGTATTTGGAATACTTTTTCTATAACATTTGTAGATAGTAATCTTGAAAATATCTGCTCAGAATTAAGAATTTATGGACAAATAAGATGTTGAGAAAACAAACTTGGTAGTACAAGGGTTTTTTTTGTGTATAAACTGAGGATATGTTAGAACTGTGGCATCAGACTGAAAATATTAAAAAGTACAGGAATAAAACTAGGCCAGCCTTTCCATATTTCTGCTAAGGGGTCAGAAATCTAATAGCCAAAAAGAGATTAAATAAAATGGAAATTGGCTGGTCCTTTCTCAAAACTAAGAAGAAAGTGGGAGGGGTAAAATAGGGTGTTGGGTAACTAAAACTGGGGTTTAAAAAAGTTTCTGTTCTGATTGTGTCCTTGTCCTTTTATGTCTAAAGATTAAACATAAACTTTTGAAAGATGTAGACAACACAGGTGTGTGGGTTTTTTGATAAGCATATCCTGGAGATCTTCAATTACTGTATGGTAGCGAACAGAGAAAACTAAATGATGTAGTGCCTCTTGGTTAATGGTATATATGGCATTCTAGATAATAAACAGACATGACAGATAGATTTCTTATTCTAAATTCAACAGAATTGGGTCACTGTTTCTTTTTTTTTAGTAGAAGTTTTGCAAAATGTACCTTATCTTTTTTCATTTCAATTCACCTCAGATCCTCAGGATCCTCATGTTTTTGTAGTTTGTCCTTCAATGTAGCACCTAGCTGTCTACAATGTGATAATGTGAGCTACAGATCTGCTTTTTACAAGAGTGAGGTTTTAATTTTTTTTTTTAAGCACTGAGTGATGTAGCACCTTGAAGTTATGAAAACAACAGAGGCACTGTGGCTGTCACATAGGCAGGATACTGGCAGGCCTTAATGGAGGGAATACCATTCCTCTCATTAACATCAAGCCTGAGAAGCAAGCTGGATTTCAAGAACTTTCATGTGAGTGTGGATGTTTTGAATAATGAATGGTGGAGTGTTAAATTGTTAATACTTTATCTACAAACTCTGACTTGAAGTAGTTCATCTTACTGCTTCTGTGTATTTCATTTTTTGTGTCTTACACGCTGATTGAATCTTGTCATGCAATAAAGATGCTTCCTCACTGCTTTCTTATTTCTAGCACTTTTTAAAATTTATTTTCCTTCCCCTTGACAGACATCTGTAACTTGTTTTCCTTCTCTCCTTCTTGACCGTGGCATTTAGGTTTGGCTTTGTGAGATTCTGACAGTGCTTATCCTTCCCTTGGGCTTTTCATTACAGGCTTCCTTGTGGTCTTTTCCTATCCCCCCGTGATTTAGAAAGTGGCATAAACTCCATTGCTTGGAACGTTTCCAGGCTGCCTCCCACACACATGCGTGTTCCCTGCCTAGATGAGCTATCTCCAGTCTATATTTGGAGACTGAGAGTGTCTGGAGGATAAATCTGTGTTGGCCGCAGAGCTGCAAATATCAAACGAATTCACAGTTTTAAGTATTATGTTAAGACAAGAATTTGGCTAATTAGTTTTGGTGTAATTATTAGAAGACTGTGTCATAAGATAGTTAATCCAGTGAATATGCTTATGTGATGCCAATTTTATTAGACTTGAAATCAAAATATATCAGCTCTTCTTACACCTGAGAAGGATTATATTTTGTGACAGCAATTAGTAGGATTTAATAAGGTGTACTGACTGAAACAAGATAGACTCTTGGGTTAGCCAAGGGATGTCTTTTGGGGTGAAATATGTAGGATTAGTGTTTAACCAAGAGACATTGTGGAGAAGATGTGTTGTTCTGCTTTAAGCAGAGGAAAGTGTGTTTAACCCCTCCTTAGACTTGGATTCCTGAACTTAATTCACACTTTGAAACTGGGCATCCAGATGGTGGGTAACTGCCCTGTGGAATGGCAGCTCCTGGTACTGCAATACCCTTCTGGCTCAGCATGGAGATCTTCCAGAGAGATTCCATGTGCTGATTAGTTCCTGGCGTTGCTGCCACCTCTCACACTTCCCCTCGCTCGTACATTTAAGTAATGTCCTTTGAAGAAGCACCTTTAAGTCAGCCACACTGCTGTCCCCATCCCCAGAAGAAACTTGAGACCCTGTGGTTCTCTGATTTTCTCTTGCTTGCAGTAGTTACTGGGATCTGTGACTTAAACCCAATATACTAGATGCAGCTTATGGGAATTGAAGTCGCAATTGGCTATGGTTTTGTTCTTTGATGAGTTCCTACAGAAAGCTGCTTATTTTGTTAAGTGCAAAAAAAAAAAGTAAGGATTTTAATGTTCCTTGCTACTCAGAGCCCATGGATCAGGAAGGGCCTTTGTTTTGGTACGCTTATTGGAAGTGAAAGGTGCTGTTTGAATTTTCTCTGGAGTGTGAAGGCTGGTCAGGTCAGCTGGTTTCTCCTGCCTCAGCACCCTCAGGCACTTGTCTCTCAGCAGTCTGCCATAAGAATCCGCTGACCAGCTCTCAATTCTCCCCACAGCTGCAAAACCCATTAAAATCTTGTAGTGCTGACAGGCAGAAATGCTGTAAAAATGCAAATTTTCTTGTGCTGAAGGGCAAGATGCCAAGAAATGCTTTTCAAACTGTTTCACTCTGCATAAGGATTTAGGGTAGTTGATACAGCTGGAATGCTAAGTTTTAAGTAATGGGAGGGAAGCTTTTGCCATTACTAAGTTCACTAGTATTTTGGATCTTCAGTCACCTGAGGACTTTGGTGCAAAGGGTTTGCTTTATGTGCTTTTTTTTTTTTGAGTTTTATTTTTAAAGAGAAAATTAGGGCTAAGAGGTGATGTTCTCCTCTACTGGTGCACAAGGGAAGGACTGCTTCCTAGGCTCACAAATGGCACTGAGGTCACCTGCCTACATGCAGCACTTAGAAGCTCTATAGAAGAGCCCAGGATAGAAGGGTCTGCTGTGTTTCAGCAGATAATTTAGCTACTTGTACCCACTGATGCTCTGTAGAACAGTGGCCAAGTCAAATGCACACAGTGCTGCCCATGACTCAGTCAGTAGAGTACTGAGCCAAGGAAATTGTTTTTTCTTTAAAAGCAAGATGCTTTAACTAAGATAATTATGTCTTCTGTTGCAAAAGAAAGTAGTGGTGAGTGCTTCATGCAGATTTTAGAAAAGACAGTGACAGATCAGAAAATTTAAAAATTGTTTTTCCTTCATCTCCCATCTGAAATAATCAACAGATGTTTAACAGTTGACTATCAAGGCTGTTTCAAAGGATGTTGTTTTCTTCCCTTAACCACGGTTTAAAAAAAGGAAGGAGTTGATGATATTTCTGATTTTTCCCACTGTGGTAATGTACTTTCTATTGAAACAATACAATAATTTCCTCCTCTGCTAGTCCTCCTGTGCCCTGAATGAGCTGTTCAGGCATAATGTGCATGATAAATTTTCTCTGAAGCGCAGTCATCTGCATTGATGTGCTGTATCTGTGTTGCTGTATTTATGTTGCTGAATTTTGTCTTAGCTCTCAGTTTTACATCAGATGATGCATAACAAGGACAGGTAGGATTTGGAAAGGGCTACTGTGCAGTTCAACAAATTATTTTGCTGAAGATTGTCACTACCACCTTCAGAATGCTTTACACAAGTGTAAATAATAAGCCAAAATAATGTATTTTCTGTTTACTTTCTTATAACACCACTGAGGTGCATACTGAGTGTTTAATGAGCATTTCTTGATTCAGCAATATCAAGAAACAGGACCTCTTTGTAGTGAAGTTTCTGTAGTGATCTCAACAGTACACAAATATGGGATTATTATGTATACCTCAGTATTGTCTAATTGTAATCTGAGTAGTCAGGAAAGGGGCATGCAAGATTCTCACAAGTTACTCAGACAAATCTGGGTCGCATAGAGCTGTCTGCAGTGTTCCATGCACAGTGTGGAAGTCCCATTGATATGAGCAAAATATGAAGAAGGTAGAAAAAATTGTACCCTCCCACAGGGGAATGAAACTGAAAAATGTTAAATGTGGGATGTTCAACACTGTTTGAGAAGCTCAGTGGTGTTGGCACAAACATATCCTGAAGGCGTGCACTAATTACAAAGGAGTAGGTTAGCTCTTTTTGATCTCAGCAACCACAGACTTGCTTACTTTTTTGTAATCCTTTGGTAATCAAAGAGCTATCAGCTGGATAATCTGTTGCTGTACCAAACTTGTTTATCCTTAAGCTTATCTGAGCAACCATATTGCAAGATAGAGGAGTTATCAGTGGGCCTGACTGAAGTTTAATTAGCTGTCTTATGGTATTAAAGTTGTATGCATTATCTTCATTGTCACCCTGATATATTTGTGGAGTATTTGCGTGTTATAATAAAAAAAATATTCTTTAAGTTTTCCCTATTTATATTGACCTAGTATGCTATTAGGTAAATAACATATGTGAACCAATTCTAAGAATCTAGTTATAGATTCTTTACAAAAAAACTTAGGTTTTAGTTGTTTCTGTGATATCTTTCATCTGGAAGTAAACTGGAACTGCCGTGTCTAGAGCCTTAACTCACAAATTCTGACTTTACTGTTTTTAAACAAGATGAGTTTATTTTAAAGAAATACTAAAGGTAATGAAAGCATTTAATCAAATTCAAAGACTTATCTACAAACAACAAATGGTTTGCTTTTAATTTCTTTGGGAGTCACACAGGTGCAGTGTTTAAACAGTAACAAAAATCAGAGTAAACATCCATTTTCTAAATGCAACCTTTTATTTGGAACTAATTTATTTCATATGGAAAGTAAATTGTCCTCATAACAATCTTTGTTGTTGTTGCATCTTCTCTTTTCCTCTCCTTTGCTCTCCAGATCCAGCAATCCATCATGATGATGGTATGTACCTTTTTTTCCTTTCCTCCAGGTTTCAGGTAATTCCATTCTTTGAACTCATACTGTTGCTAATAATGTGACAATGAAGAGGGACATTTGTTTGACATATTCAAGCTTAATGGACTTCCTATGTGTCTTGCCATCTAGTGAGGCAAGAATGCTGATTGGCCTTTTATTAATAATGACTCTAGTGTGGGATTCTCTTCCTACACTTAAGTGACAAATTAGGAATACAAAATAGCTGGAGTTAGAGTGGAAAAACAACTAACCTTTGGTTATTGTTCCTCAGTCCTCAGGAAACATTCTGTGTTAGGCTTTGTTCAAGGTCAAAAGCAGTGGGAAAGTGTTGAGCTCTCCTATCCATCTCTCTTTTTTATAATGAGGTGTGTTGTAAATATCATTCTACAGTTTAGTGCCAATGTTTTAGAGAGCTAATACTAGAAGGTCATCACATTGCATGCACAGTGGCCAGCCTTGAAATTGTGCAGAATACCTGATTGCATGAAATGTAGCTAAATAAAAATTAGCCATCTCTGTATCAGAAAGAGAAAAAGACAAAGAAAGGATCTTTGCTTATTTTTTGAGGAACAAATTCCCAGCAGGGATTTTTTGCTATTATAATTAGTTGAAAATCCAAGAAGACTCTTTTCTGTTGTGTGAGCAGCTCAGGTTAACTGTTCTAAAAGCAAAGCACTGCTCACCTCACTCTGGCTTGCTGTGATGTTGGACCCATACTGGTATTAGATGAAAGTAGTTAGGGTAGTAATCAACAAGAGCAGAGCAAGGAGATGGAGTAACTGAATTCTCTATCACATTGCTAATGGGGCAATCATGGTTGTTTATGTCCCTCTTGAGCCTTTAAATTTTACTGCCAGGCATTTTTCTTCTTTGGGGAACTGTGGTCACCTCTTTCCTAAAGTACTTCTCACAACTCCCCTCTGTCAGATCCATGGGTAGGAGAGGAGCGTGACTGTAGGAAAATGTGCTGTGACCACTGCTCGCACCAGCAACGAGTTGGGGCTCCTTGTCTCCATCTCCACCCTCTGGGTGCTTATTTCTTGTCTCTGAGTCTCTCTGCTGGGGTATTGCTAGTTATCTGAATCTGGAATTACCATGTTTGAATGCAGTAAGTCCTGAGTTAAAAGTTGAAAATATTGCTGCAAGTCTGTACTGGAGTAAAGAGTTTCTGCTTGGCCTCTCATTTGAAGAGTCTACTTCTAAATTAGTCTAAGACACCTATGTTACCAAGTGTTTTCATTGTTTGAAGAGTAAATGTCTTAAATTTACTTTTTCCCCCTGCATCCCCAAATTTACCTTTTTTAAAATACTTAGCTGATGCTTTTTGGGTTTTTTTTTATTAATATGAGAGTGAAATGAATATTTTTAATAACAGCATTTTTCTCATTAAGACTAAAATTCCGTTTAATTTAGGATTTATTGAATATGCAAGGCATTTGTAATAAATTCAGCACTACTTGGGAGTCTGTGTTTTGGCATGACACTAAAGTATTGCAACAAAAATGCAAATTTTTTTATTTCATTGATTATTCAGTAGGTTTTTAAAAAACATATCCCATTTGCAGTGAAAAAGAACCAATTCGAGATAATAAAAGCATTTTCAAGCTGCTGAAACTTTACTCTGCCTTTGAAGGCAGTAGTGGGAGATTATCTTCCTTACAGATGCCATTATTTTGTCTATGACTACGAACTAGCAGCAAAAAGCTTCTGCTAATGCTTAGCAGTATCTTGCTGGAAAATTGCAGTAATTTTCTTTTATTCATGTGTGTTCATTCATTATTTTGTTGCTTCTTATACTACAGTAAAGTCCAAACTCCAGGTAGTTAATAATCAGCTATTCAGTTTTTGGGGTTTGTACAAGAAGGTGTTTTGTGTATGTGGTTTCTGAATTTGGGTCTTGATAGTTTTTCACAGAAAAATGTCTTCTGATGTCTTCTACCTACAACTTTTTTTTTTTAATTATACCCTCATGGAATGCTTGGGAGTGAAGGCACCGAAAAACCCTAGGTCAGTCAGTCAACCAAGTGCAGCTCAATACAGTCTTGATGCTTCACCAACACAGAATTAAACTATTAAACTGATAAAAGGTCCCCATTTTAATTTGTACAGAGCTTGTTGTTTTAAGGGGTGGCACATGGAGGGGGATGTTCAGAATTGATTATTTTGTCAGGAAGGCTTCTTAGTTTTTTTTTGCTGTTGTTGATGGAGGCTTTTGTGTTTGTCTGGTTTTTACAACAAATTGGTCTAATCCTCATTTTAGTTGCTTGTTGTCTTTTACTTATTTGACTTGTAGTAGCAAGCTTGCAGTGTTTGATTTTCATACAGTCCCACCCTCATGGGACAGTCTGTTTATGTGCTGAGGAGAAGACAACAATGCCTATTTTTGGCTTTCATATGCTTTGAAGATGAAGTAATTTCTTTTTCATGAGATCATTCTGTTATGGCTCACTGATATAATTCATAACAACAGTGTAATTACAAGTCGTGTGGCTATTGCTTCTTGGTTTTGGTAGATGAAATGACAAAATGTAATAATGAGAAAATTTTTCACGTTCCCATATTTTAACGAAGATGGATTTACACTTAGCAATGTGATTCTCATGTATTCCAGTTCAGACTCTTTAGGGCTGAAAACTTGGCTAAAACTTCCCTCTGTATTATGCAAGATAGGT
Source organism: Geospiza fortis (assembly GCF_000277835.1). Classification (NCBI taxonomy): domain Eukaryota; kingdom Metazoa; phylum Chordata; class Aves; order Passeriformes; family Thraupidae; genus Geospiza; species Geospiza fortis. The sequence goes on along the minus strand of NW_005054299.1, from coordinate 13,680,983 downwards.
TGTTATTTTAATTAACTAACATATTACTTCTTTCACCAAAGGTTTCAAAATTACAATTGCAATGCCGTTATTAAATACAGAATTAAAATTCAGCAATAATGAAGGGGCTAAGGAAGAACTGTCTAGAAGATATATAGAGTTCATAAATGTAAAATAGTATTAGGAGGTTTAGTTGATACTGAAAACTACTTTTCCATATCAGGAGCAGGGGAATAATACATTAAAATGTAAAAACAAATTACATTTTAAAAACCAAACTAAAACGCTTTATCATTTTTTAAATTTAATTTTAATTTTCCACAAACACTACACCTGAGTTCTGTTACTTAATTTTTTCTAGATGAAATGTCATATATTTTTTTAAAATCAAATTATAACCTACAATATTTGGAGTTAATTTGATTAAAATATATAAAATCCTTTTTTGGCCTCATGCATGAGGCCTACAGAAAATCTTGCTAAAAATGCTACATTTTCTTTGAAACAAAGAATTATTGAGATTTATTTTACATAGAAAAATTATTTTTAAACTGTCTTTTCACTATATTATTCTGCTATTCTGGGGTTTTGTAGTGTTACGCTGTACTCTTAAGTTTTATGTTTGAGACAGCACAGGTGAGCTGTTCCTTTTTGGCTGTCATTAGAGGTTTATTTATTGGAGTCTGAGGAAGTTTAGGGATGTTCATTGTCCATGCCAAGCTGTGCTCAGATGTGTCTAAGAGACAAAACCTCACTTTCATGCTACTGAAGACCATCTCTATTTTTTTTTTTTTTTACTGGAGCCTATTTGCTACTGGAAGAGTCTATTTGCTACTGTATTGTTTTAAGCATTTTTTAGAAAAAATGTGCCCCTCTGTGTCATGCTGTTCACAGTGCCTCTATCTTGAGTCCGCATCTCCTATTTCTCTACTTTCATTGACGCTGCAGAGTGCAGAGTAACAGGAATATGCCAAATCCATTTCCAATGTCAGCACCTAAAAGGTTGGTCCTAAACTTGAAAGCTTGAATGTACCATGGCAATTGGGAATGCACCTCTGGCTTCTTATGCATTCTGCCTGTGGGGTTTTTCGTGGGGGTGGAAGGGTGTTGACAGTGTTTGATTCAGATCTGTCCTGCTTGCCTTGCTTTTTATTTTAGTAACCTCCATTGGAATTTATAATTTTGTAGTTTTCATTGATCTTAGTGAATAGACATACTTACATGGTGACCCTTTTTTGGAGTTTCATATTTACTTTAACTTTGTTCTTCCAGGGATCAAAGTAGTTTCTCAAAGATTTAGTTATTTTCCAGGCATGCAATTTATGGACTGATAGCTATTTTACTGTGTATGTTTGTAAAGTGTCAAAAAAACCCCTTTCTGTTATAAATGGGCTTATGGTAAAAATTGTATTTTTCTGATTGTATTTGAGTTAGTGGCCAATAAAACAGTGATTTTATTAATCTAGTTATTCTTTGAAGCCAGATAGAAGGAAAAAATACAGAGTGTATAAAATAATTTAAATTGTTTATATCTGTTCTCTAAGTGACATTAATGATTGTGTTATTATCCAAGTGCATTTTTTGCCTGAGATAGATTTCCAGAATGAACTTTGAAAACCTGGATAATCAAATAAAGCAGTGAGAATGTGCCAACATAAACTTCTGAAATTGAGTTGGTGACTTAATGTGTATTTGAGATTCTGTCAACCAAGACCTGAAGGATTAAGGAAAATTGGGAAAGGAAGTTATGTTGCAACATAACAACATACCTGGGGAGAAAAGGCAAAACCATTTTTTGGCAAAGAGATGTAACTTAATATTCAAAGAATTCTTTTATGAATGCTTTGTAAGGTAAATAAAGCATTGACAAGCATTCATCATAAAAATTGTGATGAATTGAGTCAATACAGCTAATGGGAGAGAGAGGGCAAATAGGATAGAAGCTGTCCAGTGAAAGGAATATTGTAAATTATTTATTTCTCATCTCTGCAGTACTCAGAATGTGGAAAACCCTAATTACCTAAGACTTGGTCATGATACTTTAAAACAAGTCAGTGGAATATTGTTATCAATTTCCCCAGGCACAAGATTAAGTCCTGTCCTGAGCAACTCTTTCAGCTGAATTAGACTATATTCTTTTCAGTATTGGTTTTTTAAGTTTTTACTCCTGTGGCCAAGAAGTTTTTCACCATTTGATAATGCCAGAATGAAACCAGACAATCAATATGCTGTGGTGGGTTGGCCTTGGCTGGATTCCAGGTGCCCACCAAAGGTACTTTATCACTTGTCTCCTCAGCTGGGTGGGGAAGAGAGAATGAGAATGTAACACTCATGGGCAAGATAAGGGCAGGGAGAGATCACTCACTGGTTACTGTCAGGGGCAAAACTGACCCTGCTTGGGGGAATCAGTTTGATTTATCACCAATCAAATCAAAGTAAGATAATGAGAAACAAACCCAAATGTTAAGAACAGCTTTCCCTCACCCCTCACTTCTTCTCAGGCTCATCATCACTCCCAGGTTCTCTACCTCCTTCATCCCAATAATGCTGGAGACTGGGAAAGGGCTGTGACCAGCTCATCCCACATTATCTCTGCCATTCATTCTTCCTCAGGGGGAGGACTCCTCACACTCTTCCGCTTCTCCAGTGTGGGTCCCAAGTGGGGTCACAAGTCCTGCCACCAAAGCTGCTCCAGCATGGAGCTCCTCTTTCCACAGGTTCACAAGGAGCCTGCTGCACAGGGTAACAGCCTTCTTCAGGGACATCCACCTGCTTTTTCCTAAGGTCCTCTGTGGGCTGCAGGGGGACAGCTGCTGGGGAATCTCACCTGTGGCACCTGAAGCACCTCCTCCCACTTTGTCTCCACTGACACTGGTGCCTGCAGTGCTGTTTGTCTCACATATTCTCACTCCTCTCCCCAGCTGCAATTTCTCTTGCACAATAGTTTTTGCCCCTGTTCTTAACTGTGTTATCCTGGAGGTGTTACCACAATTGCCTTGGCAAGTGTTGGGTGCATCTTGGAGCTGGTTGGCATTGGTTCCACATCCCAAACCACACCTTGTGTACTGAAATGCAAAGTTTGCAGAAATGAGGAGCTGAAATGCAGAGCATAATCTATGTTGTTGGTTGTTTTTTTGGTTTTTTAATATTAATATTTTTAATATCTATTAAAAAATTGCTCTAATGAAAAATGTACCCCAACCAGGCAAGGTTTCTTGTACTCTGCATTTCTAACACTACGCCTTTTTAGAAGAGTTCTCCATCTTTTCCTTCAGCAAAATTGGGTTTCACAGTTAAAATACTCCCCTGGGTAATTACTGATCTGGGAAATACGCTCAAATAAAACCAAGCAGAGCTCACACCGCTGAGCTCATGACCTCTCCTTACCAGGTGAGAATGGGGCTCATTCTTTAGAGAGTCAGCAGTAGCTGGAAAGCAGATGAGCTGAGCTGTAAGCTTTTCTTTGCTTCTCCCCTTTTGGATGGGTGTCTTAATCACCGTATCAGGGGTGTAGCCAGGTGTGTGGGCTTTGGCGTGTTTTGTGCTGTCTGTGGAAACTGTGGGTAGGAAATAATGCAGAGTTCACAGGACCTGTAGAATGAGCAGCTGTGTAAAGAGAAAGTGTGTGATTTATTAAATTTTGTGTGTGTGTATGGGCCCACTGATGAGGCTGCTCCTAAGTGGATCCCGTCCCTTACAGCAGATATTACACAGCCTCAAATGTTATTTTTTCTACAATGCTTTTGATTATCAATAACCATTTCAACTAGATTGTTAAAAGCATTCACTTGCAACTTTAATTCCTTGCAAATTGAACATTTGTAATCCTTCTCCATACTAATTATTTATTCTTTCTTTTTCTTTTTTTTGGATGCATAAAATTATGAGGCACATAAAATTGCTGGCCCAGAATTAACTAGAGTTGATTATTAATGAGATCAAATAGACAGTTAATGGATTTGAATAGTGAACTACTGCAGAATTCTTTATGTATATTTCCTGAAGTTTCTTTAAAATGAGTAAGTTGGAGCTAAGTTCTGTTCCAAAGGAAGTGTTAGGCATTTTGTTATTCATTTTAGGGAGCCTAGATTTTAATTTGTTTTGCTTCATCACAATCCACCATCTGCCTCCTCAGGTGAGGGACACATGAGGGATCTGTGAACAGTTTCTATAAACAGTTGGCTTGCACCTGGGAGGGCTGAAGGAAACCCATCACTTTTGTGAGTTTTTGCTTGCCAATGGACAATAGGAGACAAAGAGGTGATATTGTGTTACCGTTTTTCTTTCTCCCATTAGCATTCCTATAAAGTTTTTTAGAGTCTCTTGTTCTCTGTGGTTTTGTCTCCATTTCTATCTTTGGAGCATCAGTAAGGAGGGCTTTGTTTTGAAACTGCTCTGCAGGTTATCAGTATTTTGTGTTATTTATTGGTAGTCACTGAGACCAAGGGACAGAGACATACTTAGAGACGTTTTTCCTGCCATAGCATCTCCCTTGATATGCATAGTTTGATTAAAGAGAGTCATCAAAATTCTTCCTTCAGGACAGATATTATTAAAAAATTTATAATCAGTTATAACTGAAGTAGCACCTCACAGAAACAAAACTCCCCTGCTCCTTCTCAGCCCTGTTTTCTCTCGATTTGGGAACAGAGATCTGAAGTCTTCAGAACAATATCCTCTTTCTACAACATCATCTTCCATAGTGGTAGACTGGGAAAGTAGCTTCAAAAGATTGTGTGATAAGGTGGTAGGCATCTACTCTGAACTGTAGGTTATTTGTTGAGGCTCCAGTTGTTCTTACCAGTAAGGCCTAGGAACAATAAATTAGTCCATTTGTAACCTATTGTTTTTATCTGTCCTTTTCATCTATCTTTCTATCTCGACATAGTCCTAATATGTCAATATGCAATGTATTCTTGTCCAGGATATGTTAGATACTGCACAAAACCAGGAATGACACTATCTATAGCTGACAGTGTATGGCCTTGAACTTGTGAGAATACTGGATGTAATAACCTGTCATTATATCTCTAAAGTATCCACCAGAGGAATTATGCTAGAGTGAATGTAGCTCCTGAGAAGATTGGCATGGAGCAAGGCAATTCCTATGTCAAAATGTTGAGTTTTCATCAGATGTTTCTATATGACAGCGGGAAAGTAAAATTTCAGCAATATAGACTTGTCAATCTTTATTCTTTGAGTAAGCATGGATAAATTGTTTGCTAGAAGATACTACAGCACACAGTTTATGAGAAGTATTAGAGACAGAATAAGAACAGAATGAGCAGTAGTTTAGTCTATATGGGTACTGCAGGCAGTCCTAATGAACTTGCCTTTAGTTGTGTTAGCTGAGAAACTTTAGGTCCACAAAATACCAGAAATGGCAAAATTAAATAATACTGAGGGGTTTTTATAGGAAAATAATAAGTTACTCATTACTGAATAATGAGCAACCAATAAATGCGGAGATTTTTTCTCTTTTTGAATCAAGGTAAGATGGTTTCATATCTAATCACTTTGTATTAGGCAAAATAATAGGACATTTTGTGTTCCTCTGATCTTGAACCTATTTTTATTTAGAGATTTCTAGTTGCGAATGTTCAAATTACTTTATAAACACAAATGCTGGACTAGAGTATGTTAGGGAATATTTCTGCTTTACTACTTAGTGTTCCTATTAAAGTTCCTTTGAAATAAGCTTTATTTTTGGTTTTATGTATCAACCTTTATTGTCTTACAGTTGGTTTTGTTCTGTAATAATTTAATTAATCATCTTCATACATCTCATTCGCTGTCGCAAGTGAATTTTCTACATCCCATCTGTATTGCTTTAATTTACTGATTATAATTTGCTCATTATAATTTATGATTAAGTCAAGAAAAATTCTTTCATCTGTTGTGATGAAAGTCTGGTCTCTTTGGAATAGGTTGCTTGAAATTTTATGCTTCCCCAGGTAGTGTTTATAAGTTAACATATCTTCTGCTTTAAAAAAACACCAGCCTGTAAATTTTACTTCAGTGTTATACAATACTTTAATGCAGATGTTGGAAAGCAGGATAAAAAAATTCCCTTTACTTTGCATGAGGTAGGTTCTACCAGATGTATTTCCAGTGATAAGGTAATTGACTACTTTAGCAAGGTAAGGCAGTAGATGTACTCTGTATCATTCTGAGCAAACCTCTTGGTTGGGTGAGAAATTACCACAAGGGAGGGCAGCAGTGCTACTGTAACATAATGAACAGGGAGCCTACAGCAGTATCTTTTGAGAATTAGTTACGCTCACTTTTGCATATAGGTAAAGCCTTATAAAATTATAAACTAAGGGCCTTGTTACCCTTGTAAAATCGTGGCTCAGGCCTGCTGCCTCAGCTAAGTAGAAGAGGACTCTGGGAAGGTGACTCAGCTGAGTTAGAGGTAGAAAAACAAGTTATAAAACCATTATGTGTTCACATCGTGGTGTATGGTAGTTGGTTGGATTATGTTTGTTATGATTTAAAGCTATGTAACTGATAAAGGCCTGACTGCTCTAAGAGGCCTGGGTTTTGCAATAAAGCAGCTCTCCTTTGCACTGCCTGGGGACTCTGCGTCGCTCTGCATCGTACAGCTCACTATCAGTACCATTTCATATTCTAATGAGTGTATTTTGTGCTCAAGGGTTAGGATGAGAAATATTGTGACTTCTTGGAAGAATTTGGGAGTTCAGGATGATATCATAGAAGGCAAGAGGTGATCTTATGGTCTGGAGTTACAGAAAAGTCACTTAATACTGCAAAGCACAAAATCATTCATTTGCAGATGAAAAGCAAGAATGGGGATTAGAGCAAGGCATCTTACTTTATTATTGACACAGGTTCTTGGACTTTTTATATACTGGGATTGAATGAAGAGCCTTACTTGATTTCTTGGGTTGCTGGAAATCGCTGTAAACATTAGCCTTTATCATAGGATCTTATTCTTAAATTTAATTTTTTCTCCATTGTGAGAGTGTTAAATATCAAAACAGATACACCCAGAGAGGATTGTGTGATCTCTGTCCTTGGAGATACCGAAAACTTCACCAGACAAAATGATGAACACCCTGTTCTAAGAGGACCTGCTTTGAGAAGGAGGTTAGACTGAATGACCTCCAGGGGCATCATCTAACCTGAATTATTTAATAATTCTGTCTGCTGTTTTATTTCCTGGATTGCCAGTTGGAGCTCTTTGTTCTCTTCTGCAGTGGTATTCTTCCTTATAGCCATGTGAGCTTTTTATGTGAATTCTTGGAGGAGTGTTTGCCTTCCCTGCAATTCAGTATGACAGAGCTGATTCTGGCAGTTGGTAATCTCCTGTTAAGGATTAATCCCAGATATTTTCAGCACAATTTCTTAATTTTTTTCTTTTCCTGCAGATCCCATCATGCAATTTCTTATTGCATGGACTGGGTTAACACCTCAAAATAGTTCTTCACAGATTGTCTGTATTTTTACCTTCTTTTTGTTGTCCCTGCTTAACAACATGTCTCTTGTTTCATATTTTGTGGAGTTTATCAATCCTGAAGTTCTGAGGTCATCTGATCTTGAATTAGATGAAAATAATAATAAACATTCTCAGAAGCAACTTGGAGAAAAAGCTACTTCAAGAGTCAGCTGTTTTATTGGAACATGTTGCTTACAGTTTTAAAACAGGGTTGTAGAAATATTTTTTCTTACGCCTGTTACACACCTCAGCATCCTCTGGCTTTTAGTTGGTTTACTGCTTTAGTCTTGGTATCTTTTTACTTTATTTTTCTCTTTGAACTTTACAAACTACAGCAGTCATGCAGAAGCAGGAAATGACAATAGTAGGGAATGGCAGCTGACTGTAGAGCCTCCTAATGATACATTTTCCTACCGAGATCATTAGAAATAAATATGAACAACAAATAATTTTTTTCTGAAGGCAGAAAATAATTGAATGATCAAAAAATGCCCTTTCCTCATGCTGAGAATAGAAAAACACTTTATTCAAATTGTTGAATTTGAAAATACATCTTTTGGTTTCTCATGGGGATATAAGTACCACTTTGGTTAACAGTTCAATTTTTGTCACTCCCAAGCAGTAGTCCATCTGAAATTTATCTAGATTTTACAACTTTATGCTGTTTAAGGGAAACAATTCTTTAGGGAAACCGTAATAAAAGTAGATAGGATTGCTTAGAGGTAGATGCAATACTATTTATATCTGGCAAGAAAAGTGCCAAGTATTTAATGTCATTTTGAAAGGCATCAATAAGTTTTAATCTGGAATATTGTGTGTAAGTGACCATCAGTAATCAAGAAGGTTGAACTCATGCTTAGTAGGAGAAGGTTCTAGAAATGGAAAGTTCCTTTAATGAGAAAGATACTAAAAGCACTTGGCTGTGCGGGGTGACAGCTAAAAACCAAAGTTATTGTCATCCATGAAAATAGCACAGGAGAGAGAAATTACAGAGTGGGATCTCAGTTATTGAGGATAGAAGCTAGAGCAGGTAAAAGGATATCAAACGAGGTAGGTTTCTGCCTAGGACAGCAGCAAGATAAAAATATTCCAGTATGAGAAGCGGTGGTAAAAACTCTTGCTTGTCCTCTTATCTTTTCCTCATCTGCATGCCAAGGTCATGGATTCAATCCCTGTAGAGGCCATTCCCTTAAAGAGTTAGACTTGATGGTCCTTGTGGGTCCCTAGCAAGTCAGAATATTCTGTGATTCTGTCATAATTTAAGAATGAAAGCATATGAAACATTGCCTGAAGTAGCAAGGAGAGAGACTTGATCACCCAGGAAACCTTCTCCATTTGAATTTGGAATAATTTCTTCAGGTCCTACACACTGTCCACAGGTTCCATTTTTAAAGCGATGTATCTGGTTTTGTATTTGCTGCAAGGAAATACAGAGGAAATAAAGGAAAGTTGCAGGAAACTTCCAAAGAGTTATCCTTAGAAATAGTAATTAGAAGACCTAGTTGTTACTACTGTGCTTCTTGTAATTAGGAAGCTGCCAAGTTATCTGTAAACCCCCTAAAAAAAAAAAAACCAAACAAAACAAAAGAAAAAGCCATACCCAAAAACCTGTCACCCAAAACAGTAAGCCAGATTAGACTTGCATGAGGCATTTTATGTAAAGAATTGAATGATGACAATTTAGTTAGCAGTACTTAGAAGCATGTCCCTGGGTAATGTTTATTGTCAGCAGAGTTTTTCAGAGGCCTATGCTGCTTCTTTCTGATGTAATAATTCCTATGAATTTGGCAAAAATTAATCTTACTTTGTCACTACTGCTTGAGTAACAAGAAGTGCCACTAATAAGAGCTTTCAGTCTACCTGGACAAATCAGATATGGTGGAGAAACAAAATAGAATGCACAGATCTGTCCTGGAGATTTAGTGACAGTATTATGTTTTCTGCCAATTAAATAATTTGGAAGAAATTTATTGAGAGGAAGACTAACTAGACAGAGCAAAGCAATAGAGGTCATCTAGGCTTTAATACACAGAAGAGGGAGGCAAGGGGAGAAGGAGCTGTGAGAGTGGTAGAGTTCAAAACAGGGCACATCTAGAGCAAAAGATGGTTGGAGCAAGCTTTTTTAATGCAGAGTGCCCAGGAAAAAAATACAACAGTAGGCCTATTATCTTTAGAAAACCCAATGATCCCCACAAAAGGACTTTGCTGATTCCAGTCTGGCTTCCTCCCAGCTTTTCTTTTCTCAAGAATAAGAAGAAAAAAAATCTCACAATAATGAACAGTTCATTCAAAGGGATGCATTTTGACCACTTACCAACAAAGTTTAAATTTCATTGTATAAAACATCATCACAATGAAGGATAACCATGAGAGGAATTGCCTTTGTTCCCTCTCAGAAAGGGCTCTACAAGGAGCTGAAATGAATAAGCACCTGGGGACAAAAATGAGAGAATTGATGAGAAATATGGGAGCTTAAGAATGAAATAGTCATAGAGAAGCTGGTTAAGCTACTTGAAGTTTGATAGAGAGGATCTGAGCTCCTGAAGTGCTGTTGTGACCTCAAATAAATTTCAGTCATATGCAAAAGTGGTATGACAGCCTTCATTGGTGATGCATTTTTTTAATGAGACCAAAATGCAAGCTGTTTTCCCTCTGTTGTTTTTAAACACTATTGTGATATCACGGTCTGAAAGGAAGTTGTTCTGGCACGTGATAGGGTGCTGAAGAGTTTTGTAGCACGTTTTAGACATGATGAGGACAGGGGTGTATCAGTCACAGATTTTAAAGCTTCTTGTCATGATTCGTCATAGCCTAACAATAGCCTAATGGAAGTGTCTTACAGAAAGCCCAAATATATACGAGGAACAGATGGCAGTTTCTGTTCTTAGTCTGTGTCCATTAAATAGATTTCACACATATCCCCAAGGCTTATATCTGTTGTGCATAAAGAGAGCCATGAGCAGAGCACTGCAGCGTTTGACCTCTGTATTGTGCCTTCTTGTATGTGAAATTTAGCTACAGTGTGCTCTGAAATGAATGATGATAAGTGTCTAGAGATACTGTTGCTTTCTTTGACATAAAAGTGCCTTGGTGTTTCATTTGAAAAAAAAATTCGAGTAATTCAAACATGAGATTATGAAATAAGATTTGCTTGAACACCAGATTTACTTGAACCTTAAGAAATTTTTTTTTCTGATTAAAATATAGGCATTATTCCATTTTAAAAGGGTGCAAATCAAAGCTCTGACAGCAACCAAAGAATTGCATGAATCTAGAAATGTGGTGTGTATGCTGCCTTTTCTATTGATTTGATGGATTTTGAAAGGTCAACTTCCATCAGAACATGGGGAAAGTGTGATGATGGCTGTGCCAGTTTGGTTCAAATAATGTCTTTTTTGACATTTCTTGTGGCCTTATCAAACATTCCACTTTTTATTATGGTGTTTAGTAAATGTACTTATCTTTTTGCTGAACTTTTAGGTAAAGTATGAAAGTTGTGCTATGCTTCCGCTCTGATTACTGATGAAACAGCACAGTGGGGCTTCAAGAACTGCCAACGCAGGCTGGATTTAGTTAGTAATGATCAAGTGCTCATCAGTTCCTGCAAGATTTCACCTGAAGTTAAATTATTAGATGCAACATCTGAATGTTTCCTAAAATGGAAATCCATTCTGTCTCTTAGAAATTCAAATGTAGTTGTCACTATTGCAGCACTAGTTATCACTGTAACAAGTAATTCTTCCCTCATGGAATAAGGCACTGATTCTCATGGATGAAGATGGGAAAGCTGGGACAATAAAGCATAGTGTTGGAATAGTGTAGTGGTTTTCCAGTCAAACCAGCCTTAACTAAGTCTGTGGTTAATTAATGTTGTTAATTTCAGGTATTAAGTAATGTTATTCTTCATTAGTTTATATACAGAATTGAAATTTAAGATCAACACTAGATCTCTATTATAAAGATTATATAGGTTTTAGCTTTATTATATTTTTACACTTCTCTTTATTAAATGTAGATATGCTTGTTTCTGTTTTGATGGCTTGGCTGCTCAGCTTCATAGTGTCATTTTCCTTAGCTGGTGTAAAAAAAATTCTATCCAAGTCATAAACAATGCAATATTTATAATTATTTCATAAAATATTTATATGTTCTGGCATACTAGGTCTTTATCTGTTTGATCTGTATATATATAAATGGTTACAGAAGGTATAAAAGAGGATAAATTTTTCTGAGATTTGTATTTTCAGGACCCATGAAAAAACTTTTACTGAATTGGTGAGAAATGCCAGACTGAAGTCTAAAAGACTAAACTCTACATCCGGTCTTCTCAGTAAATTAGAAGTCAATTCAGTAAACTAAAGACTTTTTTAGTTCTCTGCATTCTTATCATGATAATTCTCCCAGTTACAGATTTCAGAGTCTCAGCTGTTGATACTTATTAGTGATTACTACTTCTCAGATTTATTTCTTTAACAATCACAGAAGTTAATTTGCTTTTGAAATAATTTTAAAATGTCTAATTTATTTAGGTATTCTTATACAGGAATGCTAATGCTATGGTTCAGGCATAACTGAGCTAGAAACCTGAAGCAAAACCACACAGTATTTTATTCCAAAAGGGTCTTTATATGTATTTTGTCAATCCCTTTCAATAAGATTCTATTTTTTTCTTCTTCTTCTTCTATGGGATTTTTTTATTGAGTCTTAATGATGCTAAATAGTTTTATACAATTGAAACAACAATTGCATTTCAACATCTTTGTGTCAGCATTTAGAGAGCAAAGGGCAGATGGTAAGGATTATTTTGGTATGCACCTGGATATGTAAAAGTGTAGGAAAAAGATAAGTATTGAGTGGACTGTTCTGCATAATTCACGAGAAATCCTAAGTCTGCACAAACCATATGAAAAGTTCTAAGGCTTCTTAAGGCTCTGTGCTCATTGTACTTTATTTATATGTTTTTTTGAGCTTAGGCAAGTATCGGTCATGTCAGTAAAATAAATGAAGGCCTTTAATGTTTCCTATTCATGCTTTCTTGTGCTCCTTTTTCATTTGATACTTTATAGGACTGCTATCTTGGTTCCAGTATTATTTTGGCAGGCTAGATTGAATTTCCAGCTAAGGTTCAGATTTGCTTTGACTCCAGGGAAATACTGTCCCCAGTAGGGTGAAGTGACATTGTGAAACATCTGGTCAATTCTTTTCCTCTTTTGCATGCAGTTTTGCCTTTGGGAACTGAAAGCTGCATCTGAAATGCAACTGTGAAAACTTCATTTTATCACCTAAAATGTGTTTAATTAGAAATCATTCACAGGTTTAAACCTTAGATGACTGGTGAATTTGTATAGTGGATCTTTCTTTTAAAACTTTTGTGCCTATGGTGTGTTACAACACAGCTACTGTGTTATTCATCACAGAAGGACTTTATTATTGATTATTGGGGCATTCTTCTGAACATGATGGTATCAGAGGGAGGGTATCATCCTTTTTGCACATCCATAGGACAATCCAAAGAGAAGAGGTATTCCAGGAGTGCTTCTAGTTATTTGTTCTATAGAGCTACAGAATTGAATCTAATCTTTAAGTGGTAAAAACCAATATTGTTCCACTGACATAAGTGCTGACTGAAAATCTTATTTTCTATATCGGACCAACCGAGAATGCGGGACATAAAATCCACCAGGATTAATGGATGTGCTGTGCGTGTTCGCATGCTGTATTTGTCTTCCAGACATCGTGATGAGTGGGCACAAAAACAATTATGTGGGCACAGCAGTAACAGAGTGATCTTCAAGTTGATTACAAACAATATAAAAAGGCCTAAGTGGTGAGAAGTTAAAATATGTTTTGAAATATAGTTATCATACTTCAATTTCTTCTGTGGACCAGTAAGAAAAAAAGAAGCTAAGTGCAAAGAAGAGGCAGCTGTAGAAGGGGAAAGTATAACATCTAATTACAGGAATTAACTGGTGTGCTTAGGCTGGACTTCAGTGAATACTTGAAGTTGGCAAGACTTTTTGTTCTCACTCTTGTGCCACAGCCACTTTCTGCAGTTGCATGTTTAAGAGGATCAAGCCTGTGTCTTCTGAGTCTAGTCACTTTTGTGGTGTAAGGTGCTGGGACCCTTTCTTATGTCAGGGTGCCCTGGTGCCATACTAGCCCACGTGAGCAGTGTGAGTGAGGAGTCACTGACTGGTTCCTGTGATGGAGAGCAGAAACCCAGATGCAGTGTGCCCTCTTTGGCTTGAGGCAGCACAGCCTTTCATTTTAAACATCACTCTAGTCTGCTCTACCACATACTTGGAAATGTTCAAATGAAACTTTGTCCCTTGCATGTCTGCAGAAAAATATACTTAATGTAATATCATAAACCTGAATTTATCCTCATTCACCGCAGATCTAATTCAAAGAATAATCTTGAACCAAGCATTCATCATCTCAAGATTTTGTCTCTGGACATCAAGGCCTTCATGACTAAAATTCAAAAAGCAGACAAGTAAATGCCATCAAAGAGTTTTCATAGTGTGCATGTACCCAGGCACTTGCACACATACAAACACGTACAAACACACCCACCCACACACACACACACGTGCCTCACCAGTTGAGACTGTCAGTGTTAGAGGACTGTTACAGAACTTGTGATATGTTCTCATTTGCTAGTAGTCCAGGTGCTTTTGAGCACTGAGCTTGAGCTCACAGCCCATTGTAAATTCTATCTTAGCTGCTTGGCATTTCACTTTTGGCTCTGATGTTCTGTCTTGAATTCCTTATAATGGGTCAAACATGTTTTATTTAAAATTGAAATTCATAGCATAAGTATGTGATAGCACATTTTGTAACTTCTCATACTGGAAGAATTAGGTGTAATTAATTACAAAGTAAATATGCAATGCACAGTTTGATTTTACTTTACTGGATATAACATATAATTATCCAAATATACTGGATACCTTTATGCTTCAGTTCTGATCTCAAAGCAGACTTATTGCACTCGATCTTCCAAATCATTACCACTGGCTTTAAGTAGAGTATCCAAATACAGTTGTGCTATACGCTCCCTATTTTTTTCGGATATTTTCTCTGTGAACCCAGAAAACATGTTTGTTTTGCATGTTTTGAAATTGTAACTGTACCCTGTCTAGAAAGGCATTTCTTAATCTTTTTCAGAATCAAGAGCTGGAGCTGTGGTTCAGTTGAGAACTGAAGGGAAGGTGATCTTAGCCAGGATGACAGCTAATGATTAGATCTGAGGGGGAAGAGTGGTAGAAGGGATGAAGAGTGGTAGAAGTGATGAAGAAGGATGTGGAGGGTTTAAAAGAGACATGGTGAAAGCTTTAATTGAAAAAGAGAAAGATGGTAGGTTTAATAAACATTAAGATTCTGGTGTTATAAGTGAAACTGGAACTATGTGAGTAGATGTGGTCCTTCAGGCCAGGGAATGGTGATTCCAGGGCTTCTAGGTTAATAAAGAAAGAAAAAGGGATCACAAGAGGGTATCTTTAAATAGGACTATAGTGTAGGAGCAGAACTTGCATACTTTTCTCAATTATCTTCCCTTTTTTTTTTTGTTTGTCTCCCTTGTCTGAAATAGAGCAGCCTTATGTCAAAGCCTTTTTTCATCTTTTGCTTCTTTATTGCCTCATACAAATCATTGCAGTGTTTTCTTACTAAGTTTCTTCCCTTTAATGGTGAGCAAATTCAGATGATGTAGAGATGCTTAAGTGCATATGACCTGGGTTTTCTTTAGTGGATGACTGTGGATTGAGATAAACCAAAGTGAATAATGTTCCAGAGTTTGTTGTTTTAATATGGTGTGAACCATAAAAAAATATTCCTTTTATACTAGTGAGTTTTCAGAGCTAAATTTTCTGACAGAACTATAAATTTCTGTGAATAGCCCCAGATTTTTTCAAGAGACAGACATATAGCATCTGTCTATTTTGCCTGTCCTAGCCCTCTCTACTTTAATTAACCCATGTGCTAAATTAAGAACCCCTGTTTCCTTCTGAGGAGCAAATTGGTGTGACATCAGAAACAATCCTTCTTGCTTTCTGACCAAAGAACTGTCAAAGATGAACAAGAATCCTTAACCAAGTATAAAATTCACTTGGAATTGCTAAATGCAAGCCATAGCTGAGCTCAGAAGAGTCTTATTATTGAGGTCATGGTCTGTTCTGTGGTAGGCATTAAATACCATTCTATTGCCCCATTTCTGTAAGCTGAGAGGAGCTTGGATCTCACTCTGACCCTTGTCTCTCTGTCCAACTTCACAGAAATTGTGTAACATTACATTCTCAGTCTGTGTGAGGTAGTTTTGAGGATATTCAGCTGTAAAACTGAAGACACAAGCCTATGTTGGCATTGTCAAATGAAACAGAGCACCAGGGAATCAGAGAGGGGAAGGACATCTTCATTCAACAGGTGTAAGGTTATCTGCTAATGAGGTTGAGGATTGCAAAAATCTGTTTTAATCGCCATGGTACACTTGTGTTTTGCTTCGTTAATATGCCATTTTTGCAGAATAAATTATGTCACTATGTCTAACTTTACTCAAGGTCTGTGAGTGACCTTCTCTCCTGGAAGTTTTTGTAATACCATATTTGAAGAACCTCTTTGTGGGTCATATTGGAACAAAAATGAAAACTAAATTTAGCTTTTATTGATGGGATTGGAGCTTGCAAACTCAAATTTTTGCACAGAAGTTTTACTGAAACTTATCTTGACTAAGCACTGGAACTTTGCTATTGTGCCAAACAAAAGGAGAATATTATAAAGGCAAAATCACTTAGAATAAAAACTTGCAGCTTGGCTTTTTGGTATTACTTCTGAGCTTGGTATTGGGTTTTAACATTGGAATTTTATGGCAGAATCAATTCATTATTAAAGAGAAATCAGCACTCTGAAAAGAGTATTTTAACTAGTGCCCTAGATAGATAAAATGTCTTTTTTTTCTTTTTTTTTCTTTCATTTTTGCTAAAGAACACAAAATAGAATCATAGAATATGATGAGTTGGAAAGGCCCCATCAGGATCATTGGGCCCAGCTCCTGGCCCTGCACAGGACATCCCAGGAATCACATCATGTTCCTGAGAACGTTGTCCAAACCCTTCTCAGACTCAGGCTTGGTGCTGTGACCATTTCCTTGTACTTACTATTTGGTAAAATGGAAGAGTAGGAAAAATATTATCAGATAGTGTCTGTTCTGAATAACAGTTTTGTTAACGGGAATGCATTTGGCACAATGAAACCCAAATTATACAATAGCAGGAGCTGTGCAGTCATTTGTGTTATTTAGTGCTGGTCCCATAGCCTGGTAAATGCTACGCAGATTTAGAAGTTGGGAGATGTTCTCCCAGTGAAGAGCAAGTTTATTTCAATAGTCGGGACAAATTTCCTTGCCAAGAGGCACCTTGTCCTTGGCAAGAGTCCTTTTAGGAGGAGTTGAATTCCTTATTGCCCAGTAAATTTTCCTTGCTACTTTCTTTGAAAAAATAAAAAGTTTTAACCCATGACAAATGAGGAAGAGACAAACTTTTGTGAATATCTTGATGGTATCTGTAGCAAAATGTATGTGAACAGCAATGACCCACAACTCTTCCTGCATTATAGCTTAATGCACACCTAAATAATGTGAAGTCAGAAATAAACAGTATGTGTTTGGCTGGGTCAGGTCTGTCATCTCAAATATGATGAGTTTTGGGTTTGGAGATATTGGAAATATGCAAAAACCTGACTGGATAGTGTCCTGATCAACCTGCTGTCATTGGCCCTCCTTTGACAAGGACACGACCTCCAGATCGTCTTAGCCCTTCTGGGGCAGGGTTAGATTTTTGGCAGCTCTCAACTTGCCAGAGAAAGAGACAGGAGAAGTGGAAGTTAAGATACTGTTTTCTAGTGAGACACAAGTTCATTACTGCCCATAGGAAGCACTACTTAAAACCACTGGAAGAGACTGTGACAGATTCAGTCCTATCAGTTATGTTGTGGGCTCCTGTGTAATTGATTTGCATGGGTTCCACTAGAAAACACTGTGTATGTCAGGGAATATTCTAATGTTGGGAAATTTTGGTCGCTACTTGTTCACTTTTAAATTCTAGCTAAATCAGAACTGCATTTGACATTATTTTATTTTTGAAAAAATTATTTGGTATTAAGAATGTATTTGAAGCATATTCAGAATAACTCTTTACTGTATCTAGGTGTGATTGAGTTGGGGATGGAAGATTTCAGAAAGAGGTGCATTAATTTCTGATCTTTGCAACTGGATTATGAGGGTATTATGCCCTTGTAGTCTCAGCTTCAATTTCTTGCTCTTTGAAGGTGGCCATCCTATAGCTCTCCATTAAAAAGTTCTGGAAACATGGGCATGCTAAGAGCTGCAATATGATTTGTAATTCTAACTACTGAAAAAGAACAAGCCAGGCTTTCAAGGGATCTAACCAAAGTTTTATGAAGTTCTGTAACACGATTATTGGCAAAATTAAGCCTGAACCTCTGAGTGTTAGAGTAAAAAAGTTTATTTTAAAATGTTTTAAAAAGGGCTTTCAATTTTTAGAGCAGTAGTTATTTCAGAAAGTTTTTAAACAAGGTAGGTAGAATGTTTTGGAATAAATTATACTTTAAAGACATTTAAAAATCTAGTTGTGTTTTTAACATTTTACAGCTTGTTTGCTGATTTCCAACTCCATTACTGCAATGTAGCTAAGTTAAATGTTAATAGATAGAATAGTGTGTTCAAAGTAAGTTGTGGAGAGTGTCATTGGTAATTGCAGCTTAGTGATACCCATGTTGTTTGACAGATTTGAGGGAATAAGAGAACCTACAGGAGGAACTGTGCCTGTTCTGCTTTGGCTGGTGGGATTTTTTGCCAGGCCAGGAGATTGAGTGTGATAATGGCCATGGGTTTACTTTATCACAATTCTTGCTGGGTTTTCTTGATATTGCTTAAGAGTACCAATCTTCGGTCTTTTAATGGATTCACTTTACAAATGTGCTTGATATTCTGAAATAGCTCTAAAAGTTTCCATGTGAACCCTCTAGGATGAACTGAATTAATAGTATATACTGCACTAATCTGAGAGTCAAAACATGTACAAATCTCTTTTACCCTGGAATTTTGTAATAATGATTTACTTAAAGTTTACAAATTATATTCATATTACTAGAGCTGATAATTAACACTATTGACAAGTACAAAACCAGTGTGGAAATGCTTGATGTACTTGTGTATAAGAGAGGAGTGTTCTCTGAGTTCCTATTACAGCTTTCCTACATCTGGTTTGTCTCATTCACAGTAGAAGTGGCAGATGTTGGAGGCATTTATATGAAAATTTATTCTCTTTACCTAAAGACAGAATTGAAGAACTTGTTTGACTTTATTTAATTTTAAAATTCCTCTACTGAGTGTAGAAAGAAGCTTTACCTGCTGCAATTTAAGGAAATCTAGCAGTGAGGTGCTGAATTAAACACATCATTTCATTCTCCTGAAGCAGAGGAGCATGTTTTGAGCTGTTTGCTACAATGCTTGTTTGGTTTCCTGGATGTGATTATATCCATGTGAATTTGTGTACTCTAATTTGAAAATGTTTTGAATACTGTAGACAGTAAGATCAAAGAGCTTTCCAAAAAGAGCAAGAAACTGAAAGGTCATAATTCTTTTTTTAACCGCTGGGTCCCAGTTAGAGCCTTACACAGGTAAACAAAAGCAGAAAAATTGGGTAGCTTAGAGCAGTTGGAAAGGGAGAATTCATATTTAGAGATGTCCATGTAATAAAATGTCAGCTGTAAAAGCAGACCTAAGAGAATTCCAGGGAGTGTACATCTTGTCAAATTCCTTAGAGAGAAGAAAATATATTCAGAGATGAGAGTGGCAAAGCAAGAGGAGATTGTTTATTTCTTCCCATGCTCACCTTAAGGACTGGTTCCCACTTACTGTGTTGTAAGAAATAACCTTTTCCCTGTGTAAGCTAATTTTGCACAGCTTTGAAAGCTTGATTGGCTTTGCTGCATTCAGAGTAGGTCACTTCCCAATTTCATTCTTCTGGGGAGTGTGGAGCATGACAGTCAGATGCTTCAGAGAGAGTTACAGGGTGGCAAACTGCTGAGAGCCTCTGGGAGCAGATGTTGAACCTCAGGCCCAAAATCTGAAGTTCTTTACAATATGGAGCCTTCTAATAAAAAAAAGTGCTTTTGTTAAGTGGTTATTTTTTCCTTATCTATTCTCAGGGTTGCTCTCGTGGAAAATATTCCTGAAGGGATCAACTATTCAGACAGTGCACCATCCCATTTGTCTCTTTTCCAAGGCTGGATGAATTTGCTTAATATGGCTGAAAAGTCTGTTGACATAGTATCTTCCCAGTGGGACCTCAATCACAGTCATCCATCAGCATGCCAGGTATGTTCTAGCCTAACAAAAGAGTGGGACCTTAACAGTCTGTCCTTGTTGTCAAACTTAATTTTACAGAACTAAAACCCTTCCCTGTAGCAGAACTATTTGTTTGGGTAGTCTAAAAATCATTTTCTTATGGGGATTTTCCTGCCAATACAAAAGTTTCTAAGAGCAGTGGTGTGCTTGGACAAGATAACATTCAACATATACTTACAGCATTTCCATTTTAGGAAAGAAAGACATTGTGTAACCTTAAGAAAGCTGTCGAGTTGTATCTATATTAGCACATCTACCTATTTGGTAATATTTTTAAATCTGTACAATTATTTTCTATTTGGTGCTGCTGATGAAATAAAAGGCAAGCATGTGAATTAATTCTCCAGGCAAATAGATGGATAGAATTACACTTACGAAGAACAATATCATATCAGATGATTCATAGCTTTTCGAAATTAGTCTTGGGAGGGAGCAGTGTTCAAGATTTCTGCAATTAAACCAGCATGACAAATCATAAATCACAGTGAATAAGGCAGACATGCATTGCAGTGATGCTGTGCCAAGAAACACTTCATTCTTGAGAGCAATCCTCTTAGAAATATGGTCAGAAAAGGTTTCCATTCAGCATCACTTGTGAAACTAAGATATCAAAGAAGGGATAGGCTGAGAGTATCTCCTCTTTTCCACTAGATAGATTGTTTGCTGAAAGGAGCCACTCAGCTGACATGAAATGGTGCTAAAATGACAGCCAGGTAACTGTAATGAAACAACTCTGTTATGCCGTGGCAAAAACTCTTTGCTCTCCTTTCTAGTTCTGTAGATGTGGTGGAGTAAAAAATGCCTTTTGGTAGATGATAGGCAAATCCTGGTATTCTAACCAACTATATTCTGCTTCTTTTGAAATAGACAGTAACCCAGTTGAGCAGCATACATTAACTTTTCTTCAGAAAAAGTTTGCTGCATGTCCATTTAGAGTACTGAAAATATAAGGTGAGCAGATGAATAGAAAATGTAATGCAAATCCTACATTTTAGAATGCTTATAAATATTGGAATGTGGTTTGTGAATAAATTTATGAGGAATATCAAAATATTGACTTTTTTGCAATGTAATTGTGCAGCTAAGCTTTTTTAAAATGTATTGCCTAAGTAGCTTCAAACCCATGTACTGCCATTCAAGCAGATGAATTCAAGGAGATAGGGCCTTAGATGTGTCTAGGATGTGCATGAATTGATATGTGCATGAATCTTTCAAAAATATTTTGTCTGAAAAAAATTCAGCATGTCATTTGCTTCAAAACTGGCAGAGCCTAACAAATCCCAAACAGATAAAATAGCAAAATTGAAATTGGGATTCCAGTAGTTAAGCATCAAATCCATTCCCTTTTCCACATTCGCATTGCAAAGTAAAAGCTGTAAGATACCATTCAGCAGGGAAAGGAGGAATAGACGTCTAAGAAGTGGATTTGGTCTTTTGTCCTCAAATGCACAGTTATAGCCAGAAAAAATGAAACATTTTTCATAATACTCTATTCTAGCTATCTTCTTCTGCCTGCTAGTAGTCTTACAAAAATGAGTAATTACTTCTGATTAAAGGCAATTAATATTCCAGTCATTTTCTCATTTGTACAGCAGCGTGGGCTGAAGCGCTGATAGATCTTTCTGTCAAGCTTGTCTATTCATGCTAAAGCACTATATTGTTATTGGCCAGTCTGATTGCTAAAAAATTGCCAAGAGGCAGTGTTTCTTAGCAGCTTGCTCTCCCAGAGAATGTACACAAAGCTCACTCTGTGAAAGGGAAGGGAGAAAACTTGTATCATTACATTTGCTTTCTCCACTCAGTGAAGTGGAAGTGAAATTTCAGAGAAGCTTCAATAACTCTAATCTAGTAATTGTTTGAAAAAAAAGTCCAATGCCCTCAAGTCCTTACAATTTGAGTTTGGGGAAATTTGCCCAGCATGGCAGAAGCATTATGAAAGATAAGGGGATGAGATACAAAACTCCCAGGTAGTAGAGTGCTTAGTGAATGAGTCCTAGTTGTTCCTTGAATGAGTCGTGTTTTTTAGAAATTAAGGACATAACAATTTTCCATACGGACCCACATCCTGCTATATAATTAGCAATTTCCATTTTATGAATCTTCAAGTCATATTGGAGAGCAAGGTTCTCCACAAGAGTGCTTGAACAGACATGGGTTTTTGAAGGAGAAAAGCAGAGTTGGCTAGATTTCTTTTTCTCAGTTAGTTACAAGGTTTAATTACATTCTCTATATACGTCTCTGTAGTCCCATGCATAGATGTGTGAGTACATGTACACACACATATTGGCAATATATATATTGAAGAAAAATACAGCAGGAAATTCTGCAGCTTTGTATGCACACATACATATATATGCCCAATATATGTGCCATCTGTATGTATACATATTGTCTGTCTTGTCCAAATGTATATTGGATATACATAGATACATATACATTTGCATATATAAAATTGCAGAACTTCCTGCTGTATTTTTCTGTATTTTTGTTTGTGGGTACGTTACCTGGTGTCCTTGACTCTTGCATGTCTGTGGTTTTTTGTTATAAATGTAAATAAACATTCATTGCCAACTGAGCTGTCCAGGTCACAACAGCCGCGCTCAGTCATCTGAGATGATGAGTTTTGCTAAATTGGATTCTCTAAAGACAGACACATGATGAGACAGTGTTTCTGTTCTACAACAGATAAAGCAGTCAAATAAACAAATATTTGCTTGGCAAAATAGTGAGTTCTCTCTATGCTGCTTCTCTCATTCAGAAGAAATCCACATATTTTGGCGAGTTTGTATTGTCATATGTGCATTTTCAAATAGCAGGGTAGTTGTCACCCTAGCAGCATTGAGGTTTTTGTGAAATGTGAGTATGTGGCTCTTCCTGTGGTAATCTCTGTTTAGAGATAGTAGTGGAAAATGGAGCCTTTTTTCTTTTTTTGAGGATGGCTTTTGATTCATTTTCAGTGCCAAGAGAGAGGTGAATACAAGATCATGCCAGTTCACAGTTTTCACAGTTCATTTCCTCTGGGTCGTCTTATGTTTTGAAACTTTAATTTAGAATGACCTTTTAGATTTCCAGCAAGTCCTTCACAAACTTCAGTTTGTTTTTCACAAATCAGAATCAATGCCATCATGGCTTATTGGTATTGCCATGAGGATGACACAGTTGGCCCTGGATGGATATTTGGATAAACATAAGACGATCAGGGGTAGATCTGCATCTGATTTTTACAAGTATCACATAAAAAATAGTTACTTCTGATTTTATTCACCAACCTACTGTGCATCTCCCATATGGCTTGGTGGGAGAAGTCCCCCATCCATCTGATACTCTGTTTCATGTAAGGCAGCTGTCCAGCTTTGTAATGAATCTCTGCTGAGAAGTCATGAGTCACTCACACATGCATTACCCAAGGAGCTTAAGTGATTTGTTTGGTAGAACAAATGTTAGTGCAAGAGCTTAAGTTCCCTTCCTTGAAAATTATTGAAAAATGCAAATAAATACAAAGAAGAGGATATCTCCAAATCTAGCAGCTCCCAGTGGAAATTGGATGGGATCAGCTATAGAGATCTATAAGCTTATCTTTACATAAACATCTCTCCTCTTCAGGTGGTGGCATTTCCCTGGTACTGACTAAGGCATAGAAAATAAATTCAGTGGAAGGAGGGTTTTTAAAATGAAAGCATATTCCTTTCCTTTGCATTTACTGTTTGGTTAGAAGAATTGAGGAAAGCATTTAAGCTTCTTTGTTCTGTATTAAATACCAGCTGTAAAAGTTAGGATTTCTTGATTTATTTGCTCTATTGGTTTCTGCCAGCATGCTATGGTTTTTAGTCATGTTTTAGAAGTATACCCAGAGGCTTGATTATGGGAAAACTTGGGAAAAAATAGTAGAAATATATACATAAAACCAGAAGAAAACTCTATGAGGTAACCAGGCTTCTTCTGTGGGTTTAAAAAGATAAGCATTTTCCAAACTGTAGGAATCTATGTTACTGGAGAATACAATAATGCAATTTGAGAGTCCTTCAGTAAATACATAATTTTCATGTTTGTATCTCCCCATTTTATTTCTAATGAGGAACCTATGGTGACAGAGACAAGAGCAGACAAGGGAAATCAGCCAGGCTACAGTCAGCCTGTTGAGAGTCTGCCAGTAAATTGCTTTGGGGGAAATTTCAGGACCTTTTGGTATTGACAGCTTCGGGGTTATTTTAATTCACCAGTTTTCTGCGGCAGGTACAGTTGGGACCGATGTTTGAGATTTATGTTGGTTTAAAGCCACTATGCAAAAGTAAATTTTTTCATGTGATAAACACTTACTACATTCTATAAATTAAAATTATATAAATTTATCACATTTTCATGTGATAAATACTTACTACATTCTCTTTTTTCACTTCTCATGTTTTTCAAACAGCCCAGCGAAAAGTGTAAGAGAATATTTTATCAGGATAAGGAGATTTCTGATGGTATTGTTTGTTAAAATGCAGATTTTGCTATAAGGTAGCCACAGTTTCATAGCACTTGGCTGCTCCTCTTTCTCAGTCCTCACAAACTGAGTATATAGCAATGCTTCTGATCACTGTCACGTAGTGGTGCAGCAGCCTGGTATTGTCTCACAAAGGGAATGTGGTCTGAATGACAGCATAAGGGTGTGTATTCAGCAGAAGCATTTCAAATGTTCTGACAGCAGTAACAAAACATTTCAGACCTTCTGTCCCATCTTTTTTCCTTTTCATGGAACAAACCAGTAAAATTGCAAGTAAACATGTCAGAAAGTGTAGAAACTGAGTTTCAAATTAATATTAATGGAGAAGAAGTCTAGGTTCTTCCGCAGTGTGGGAAGAATTTCTAGTAACCCTATTTAGTGGAGTATGTACTTGCTTTTAAAAGCAAGTTGTGAATTTTTCATAGTTTGGTTCATCAAGCTTAAGCCTTGGGGGTATGAATGCCTGCTGAGGGATGATGCAGTGACAGGTGAGATAAAGGGAATTCTTTCCAATTTTGTTACAGGTGGTGGTTTTTATGTACCTGTATAAACACAAATATTTGTGGTGAGTGCATTCCTAGTTTTAACCATCACTACTTAGAGATGTTTTAAATGTTGAATCAATCTGAGGTTTTACCATTCATAAACATCATTGGAAAAAAATGCCATAATTGAATAGCTTGTGGTGTCCCTGATGGGAAAACAGATGCATTTTCAGAGGAGATGGTTTCATTGGAATGCAGGGCTGCACTCCAAGCAATCTATGAATCCATAGGATAGGCTGTTCAGCCAGCAGCACGGCCTGTAGGAGACAGCTGTGTTGGTTACATCAGGGAAAACTCAGGAGGTGCTGCCAGATTCTTTTTTGTCCAAACTGCAATTAATACAGAAAGTCCAGGCTTGTTTATCAAAGCTTTTATAAATCATGTGTGAATATAATTTCCTGCAGGTAGAAGTGACAATAATATCCAAAAATAACTACTGTAGTTCCCTATGTAAAATTAGGATCCATCCCCTGAAGCAATTCATTTTATCAGTTTTAGATATTAACTTTCTAAGCATTTCTTTGTCAAAACAGTTAACCCATTAATTTGTTTTGATAATGATAATAATTTTCCATCAAATTTATGAATGCATTTTCCATGTTTATTTCTGTATGCTAGTTTTCTGCTGTTCTTCTAGACAAAATGAGTTTTTAGATAACATAAACAAAAACGGTGTTTGTCTACTTAGTAAATGGAATCAACACAGAGAACCTGAGTAGCTTTTTCTACTTACATTAGTTAATATGCATAATGCAAACCTTTTAATCTTTGAATTTCCCAGCTGACTTTTGCAAAGATGTAGCTAATGAAAACCAAAAGTGCTGGACCCATATGAAGCATATCCAAAGGCTGGCTGAGCTCTGACATTCCAGGAGCCTGATGCTTTGGGGTAATTGGGGGATGGGGCAAAGCAAGGGTTGGGAATTCAGGAGACAGCAGGACAGCCATGGCTGTTCCCAGATTTGAATAGATTCTAGCAGTGCCAGACAGTAGCACTTGCATGAGAAACCCTCTTGGAGGGAGCAGGGCACTCAGGAACACCAGTCAGTGCACCTCTGCTCCCCCAGAACCATGCTGGAGCAGCTGCATAACTCTATGTGGAGCATCCATCTCCTCCACATTCTTATCTCATTAATTCTTGAATTCTCTGTAACATATGCTCTCATTCTTAAAAAGACCAAACATAATCTCTGGTGTAATAATTAAGGATTTTTCTAGCTTGATGAGGTATGTGAGGGAAAGCCACTCCTTAAACTTACAGAGCAACTCAGGACTCTTGGGTGTGTGAGTTAAAATCATGGATGATATTTCTTACATATGGAACCACCTAGTAACCTTGAGAAATGCTGAATCTGAGTAAAAGAAGCACTTGGAACTTCATGCAAGGAATGTTTTTGTTTTTCTGTTCTGTTAGCTATTCTTTAATGCTTTCACTACAGCAGCATTGTGTTCATTGCAAAGTTCTTGTGAGCCCTGGGATGAGCAGGGAGCTGTACTATGGATTTGAGTGAGCAAGCAGGCATACATTACAAAAGTAAAAGCAGTAGTTCTGTTTCCATTGCAGCCTCTATTTTTGAGAAAGCTATATTTTAGGGGGATGGGTATTTTTATTTTGCCACATATATTCAAAAGAAGTGAACATTAGGAAATAGGTCTGTACTTTAGACAGGGGAAGCATTACTTTCTGTGACTGTGTAATGCATAAAGCCCAGCAAGGCTCAAAGTATCAATCTGTCTAGGCAATTACAGGGCAAATTTCTAGGCTTTCCCCTTTCTGCTGCTAATGGGTTTTTAGAGTGTTGGGAGGGCTTTTGTCAGAGGTTTTGTTCGTCCATGCTGCATCATATTATATCAACCTGAACTGCTCTTGGTTTGCTCATTTTTGTTGAATGGAAGGATCATTTTAAGATTCTTTGTTTGTGTAGAGAATTATGTTAGATGTTTCTGTGAAGAGCTTTATCTTCTACCTCTATGTTTGAAAGTTGCTGTATTGCTATTGCTTTTTTGTTTTAGGTTTACCCTGAGGCAAACAATGCATTGAATCTAAAGTGAACTGTGTAGGTAGGCAGGCATTTTGTCAGGTGCAAAAGCCCAAAGTCTTTCTGTACTGGACTGCTAATTGAATGTGGTATCTGCAGTACTAGGTTAGGACAGCACCAAGGAAGTGAACTCTGGTTGTAATTATAGTAATACTACAACAACACATGGTCTAGTTGGGTGTTACTAAAATTTTTTATTTAATTGAAAATATTCAACATAAAATTTAAACATTTACAATGCAATCAGAAGTTTTACCTCTTGTTTGTTTCTTGGATATGGAGAAACATGGTGAATAAAAATTTTATGTTTCATATGAAATTTCTGTTTTTATATGTATACAGCTCAGTATGACTTTCCTTTTCTTGTTCTGTGTTAGAGATAGGGTTTAAATAGTAAACGTTTACAGCAGCATAAGAATTAAATGCACATAAAATACCTACTGATAATTATTTTCCTTCTTGGTATAACTCATCTGAAGATGAGCATGCAACTACTTGGGAATGTGTTGTACTGTGATTAGAACCACTTGAAAAAATATCACTCAATACAGAAAAAAATGTAATAAACTGTTTTCCTTGAGCTTTTAATACTTAGTGAACAGACTGCGATTATTTAGAAGAAAGTTAATGTCAAAATGTGCTTATGCAGCATAAAACCTCTGGACACTTCGTTTTCTGCCTGACACCTGTCACCTTGTCAATATTGCACAGTCTGGGAAAAGTAAGAAACCTTAGTGGCCTTCAGAACAGTATTTCTCTAACAAAATGAAATTGAGTTTCAAAGCTTTAGGATAGGTTTAATGATATCTAGGAACATAGTTACTCAGATGTTTTTTATAATGTTTTTGTTTTAATGTGCTTTTTTAATTTGTTGATATGCAGTTTGATCAATTCTGTGTCTAAAAGCTTCTACTTTTCTTTAATGTCCTTCCCAGGGTCAGCGTCTTTTTGAAAAATTGCTGGAACTGGCGTCCCGAAATATTGAGATAAAGCTCGTGAGCGATAAACTGCCCGTGGAATCCAAGGTATTAAACGACTTGAAAACAAAGGGTAAGACCAAGGTCTTTATGTCGTTCTGCCATTGGCTGCTGCGTGATGTTCCTGCTGTTTAAAATGCAGACTTGGATGATGCATAAAATGCACACTGCTGGTATTGCACTATGACCCTGTAATTCTTCAGCTTTCTCTGGTTCACAGATGTCAGAAGTCTGAAACTGTTACTGTCGCTGATGTGTGCAGCTCCCAAGCAAATAAAAAGACAGTGCATTAGAGAGATGTTTCAATTCTCTGTGGCCATTTTAACAGTAGGCAACGAAACCTGAGAGTCTGGGCTGATACCTTGTGGGACAAGATACTTTTCCTCTTTTGAGCAATAGCAAAGTAAATTAACAAAACACGTGTATGGTACTGATGATCCTGAAGCACTGGAAAATAGACCATTGATCAGATTTAACCAGCTGACAAGGTTCTTTGTGCTAGGTATATTTCTTTCGTCTCTGCTTTCCTAGTTGTAATTTTGAGGCTCAAAAACCCCTGTCCACAGAGGGATTGCACATTGGCACTGCATGAATGAACTTGCTTTGTGTAAAACTGCGTGGAAAAATAGTAAAGAGAATTCAATAATTGCTGAAAGAAATTAGTCTCTCTCAGGAGTTCTAGCAATCTCATACACATTTCTCCTCTTAGTTATCTATATCTGATAAAATCGCGATTTTAAGGATAAGATACACTTTTCAAAGATCAAAAAGAATGTATGTGTTTTAATGGGGATCATTTTTGACAAAGATACCCATATGGATCACAAAGGAAACTCTAAAGGATTTAATTAGACAAAGGAGTTGTTATGTGTAGCAGCATCCTAACATAGCATGACTGTTCATGGTGAAGAATAAAGGGCATGCTCTTCCACAAAAATCAATTTATTTTTGTTTAAATTCCCTGTAATCTCCTCACTGCACAAGTAAAAGAATATTACTAATGGAAGTCCTTATCTCTGAGGGAAATCGGCTTTTAATCAAGATTTACATATTATTTAAATTTAATAAACTTAAATTTAATTAAATAATTAATAACTATATATCCTCATAATTTCATGACACTACCTGTTCCAGGGATTTGATGATTTCCGCTACATAACCAAAAGAGATATTGATCCTTTGATAACCAGTAAGAATATATCAAATACTTTGTCAGATATATGTGGAATGTCTTTTTCTGATGTGTTCAAAAGGAAATAGGTATTTTAATATCAGTGTCAGTGAAATTGTCTTTTGAGAAGTTGTTTCTTTTCTCTGTGATTCTAATATCCCAAATTCCTATGAGTCAGAGAATAGCAGGGGTAGGCCTGTACATTCATATTGATGTACTGGCAACAGATATTTTAAGTATCATTTATTAAAAATACCCAATACCAAAAATTATCCTCTTTCAAAAAAAGATGAGGAGAAATTTTTAGCTAGAAAAGGAGGAGAAATGTTTTAACACTTCCTTCTATTTATGTGGGAATTAATCTAACCTGTGAGCCTAAAAAAAAACCCCAGAAATCAGGCTTTTACAATTTTACTAGCTTTAGTTTCCCTTATGTCTTTTTTAGATTTCTGAGACAGGAAATCTTACAGTAAATTCTTCTTACAGGAGATCTTAAATGAAATTATCAATATATTTGTGCTCTAAGCTAAGGATTGGAGAAAGTTGCTGGTAATTTTTGTGAGTTTTGTTGTCATCATCTTTGAACCCTGGAACTGTATATATCATTGTTTACTATTGGCCTTTCTCAAACATCAATATTGCAATTTCTAGTTTTTCTCACTATGATTTTTTTTTTCATTCCATGTTTTGGTCTGCTACCTTCTGCACTGATATTTTTATTAGAATATCTTGGTTATGGCAAGGTGATTGCCAGCTCTGCTGCAATTGTTTCACTCATTTAGGTTTGTTGTTTGGTTTTTATCTCTGTGAAAGTTAGATAAATCTTTCTTTGGTTTTGCATTCCTGAAAAGAAATAAATTAGTTTTAAATTCAGTCAGATTTAGTTGTCTTTATGTTGAAATGAGTAGACCTTGTATGAGCAGCTTATGGCCCTGTTTGTGTCAAATAGAAGCTAAGTATGAGGCTGGCTTAAAAAAAACCAGATAACATTAATATTTACTATGCTATCCTGGAAAGCCTATCTACTAAAATTATTAATCTTTTTGCTTGTGAGGGGCTGGCCACCTGCATCATCAGAAATCTTTCAGAACTGATCATTGAAAGGGAACTGTGCATTGTCACTTGGACTTATATCCATGAAGACAACTAATTTTTTTTTCCTGCAGCTGGTCAGATTTGTCTTTAAAATATGCTATGCACCCTTTTTAGCAGATGCATTCCTCTTTTGGTGAAGAAAGCAGAAAATAAATCAGTAGCTCAGCCAAGTGGTGAAGGATCTCACGATGGAGAACCAGAATACATTTGTCTGAGGAGACCCAAACCCCAACTTGTGGTGTCAGTCTGAATTGGGCAGCAGAAAGACCAAGCCCTGCTCTGGGGTTCATCACCTGATCAACAACTCTGATTGATCCTAAGCAGCAAACATGCTTGGCACCTGAGCCATGGGCAATAGCATGGACAGAAAGCACAGACATTACCAGTGGGATGCTGGGAATTTCATCCTTTCTGAATCGGCCTTCACCTTGCTAGTGGGCATAGGTTTGGCTCTTCTTTCCAAGGCAGATTATATGCACAAGTCAGACTGTCCCCAAGCTGTTCTACTGAACATGAGAGAGAATTGTATTGCATGAGGAGGATGGAAGAGTCTTGCCTTTCCTTTCAGCAGGCTGAGTGATCAGAACCCCTGGGCTGTCTCCTCATGTGGTGCAGACTGGTTCCTAAGGCTAGGATGAGAGGTAATTTGGCTGTTGGCCATGGATGTACCTGTTAATATATTGCTCAGGAACCTTGAGGGAATCTTCAGGTAGCACGCCCTGTCTGCTTTAAGAAGAAGAAAAAATTTCCACCAAAGTGGAATTGCTTTAAACACATGGGGCTGCTTGAAGACCAGTACTTGGTCACCAACATGTTTTCATGCAGTTTTGGCTTTTTTGTATGAGGAACCATGGTAGGCTCCTGTACTACTGCATCTCGACACAGGCGTCAAAACTATTTCTGCCAGACAGATTATTCCAGCATATATTTCCTTTTTCTAGATAGGCATGCATTGAGTCCCCTTGCCTCTTCCCCCTATTTCTGAAGAACTGTAGAAAGCTGTTTTTATAGATCTTTTCCACCACAATGGTGCATTCTACCTGCTTCCTCTGCAGCAGCTGTCCCTATTGATTAATAGAGGAGAAGGTTGAAATCTGGCTTCAAATGTGGGCTGATGGGGTAAGATAAATTACTTATGTGGAGGGGGGAGCAGAACTAAACTGATGTGGAGTGAAATAAAATTAGTAATTCACAATCACAATGCTAGTGCAGACATCTGAGCTAGCTGGGAACCTACAGGTTTGTCATCACTCCAGTAACTTTTTTTTAGCCTTTCTGTGCTATCCTGACTTACTTGAGGTAGCTGTAAAGCAGGGGAGCTTGATTACAGGAGTCCAGTGGCTGCAGCATGAAACATGGATTGATTTATTGTGCTAACACATCCCATGCTGTGTCAGCTGTGGTGACAGGATTCTCTGACTGCTGAGATAATGTACATTTGCCAATAATTGCTGGACTGTGGGAGTGTTATTTAGTTGCAAAACTAAGTATGCAAAAATGGGGAAATACTAATGCCATAGCATATATTTGTTACAGACTTTAATTACGTTTTCAGATTCTGTATTTTGCCCAGAATACCTGGCTGGTACTTGTTGTAATATTAGCATATTAATCACAGGGTTTTCCTTTATATTGAATGAGAATGCATCAAACATTTAATGCCTAAGGCAGTTGATGTTCATTCAGGGGATATTATTTCTGCTGGTAATGGCTAGAATCTTTTTTTATCTTCATATTTAATGTATGTCTCTAAGCTTTCTTCATTGCACATCTGCCAGATCCTGCACTGAATGCAGAATGATTAATTTCCTCATAGGCCTTTCTGTGCTGTTTCTCACTGTGGTATCTGAGTGCTCTGCAAATACAGTATTAATGAATTTCTTTTACAACATCCCTGTTAGGTGAGGTTTCTTGCTGTTTCTATCTCTTGGGGACAGCCAATGATTATTAATGGCAACACAGGCACCAGAAGCCAGATAAGAGCATTTGTTTTCTATAGTCACAATTAAAATTTTAAAAAGTATATTCGTAATTAAAGAAAAATAATCACATGTAAGTTTTCTCAGCTCATGTTGTCAAAATTATTACTGAACAGACTATAAACTGTGATGGTACTTTATAGGATATATGTATATCCATACTATGCATATCTCTCTATGACTCTCTTGTGAAAGGTAGGTCTGTCTTTAGATAAAATTTGTCTCATTGTGTAAACAAACATGTTCTTCTTTATCCTCTTTGTACTGTGACAGTAGCTTGTTAATGCTTGTTTTCATGGCTATTGTTTTAGCCTTTTCCCAGCTGGGGCTCAGTCTACTAGACTGAAATGTTTCTTGTAACCCTCCCCCTCCTTTCACATAATTATGTACCAGTCTTTGTTCATCAGTAACATTTGAATAGCACTGTCTCCGATTAACAGGTTGTTGTATTATTTCTCACATGTACAGAATCTAAATCCCTTACTAATTGATATCTTATTTTAGCTGATAGTGTTCATGCTTTTTAAGACATACCAATGGATTTTCCTTCTTCAATTTGCATTGTTTCCTTTCTTTTCTATTTCTTTTTTCCCCAGTACTCTTTTTCATGAAGCATTTTTCATATATTGCAAGGAATATTTTGTCTTTTGTCAGTGGTGGCTGAGGGAGATGAGAAAAGAGGAGTCTGTCCATGTCACAGTGTGATTTTAGGAAAAAATGTCCTCTAAGTACTTTTAGTAATCACTTTTGTGTATTAGCAAGGAAACCAGAGAATCATAGGAAGTCATTGTCATGGGGCAGGATCCAATCACTAGATCACATGTGCAGCTGTTATTCACTGAGCAGTTCATGCACATTTGCCCAGGATTACAGTCTTTCCTAATCAGATACAACCAAAACAAAGCTCATGTAATGTCAAGGGACTTCTGGAAGTTTCAGGGTTTCCTGTACTTTCCTGTAGAGTCTGAACATAAGTGTAGCACAATGGACAGCAATGGTAAATATGGTTTGTATAAATTATTAAATGTGTGTAATTCCATATTCTGTCTGCATCTGTTGGCACACTTAAGGTGCTGTATAGTTAGAGCTGGGTTGCTTGTGGGGCATGAGTTTTTACTGTTGGCCACAATCATGTTCTCTTTTCCTGTCTTCT